>NC_045641.1:4853341-5475484 GCF_009829145.1 Chiroxiphia lanceolata | reverse complement strand
AGTGTCCAACCTCCATTAGTCGTCCATGCCAATGGAAGCAGCCACTTGGAGGGGCCATTAAGCCCATTTCCTTTAGACATGCTGTGTTTTGAGAGGTCCTTGAGACAGAGCTTTAGATCAAAAAGATAAATAGTTCTTAGTGTTTATTAATAAGAGTGCATTTGAGCCACACAGAAACTGAATCCATAGGCAAACTCAAAGGGAAAGTGTTGAGTGTGTTCCCTCTCAGAATGCTGGGTTGGAGCAGCCATGGCAGCATCCCGTGTTTGATGTCATTCAGATGGATTGTCCTGCAATCACACAGAAACAGACAGTGTTTGTAAGCAACCTGAATTCAGCCCAAACTGCCAACATGTTTAATAACGCATATAATTGTGTCTCAGGAGCATAGCAGACTTCAGCCTGCTCCTGGAGTCAGCCAGCTCAAAAGCTGTACAGGAGTCAATATAGGAATTCGATTTCTCATTATTTTTTCACTCTTTTCATTATACTATTAGTTTTTCTTTAAACCTCCTAAAATTTTTAAAGGGTTTTTATTTGTTGTTTGTTTACCTGCTTGGTTTTGGTTTTGTTTAGCTGTTTTGTTTTTTTTTCTTTTCATTTCTGTATGGTTTCTTGAACTGTGTATTCTAGTGGAGTTTAACAGAAGAAATGTTACCCTTCTATATGTATTCTGTATTTCCTGCTATCAATTCATGGACTGTACTAATATTTAACTACAATAACAACCAGGACTTCCACACAGATGACAGTCTGTTATGCTCCCAACTTCCCACTATGGGATTCAATAGTTAGGCACAAGCTTTCCTTGTCACACTTCTGTGTCCTTGTTGTCTGTACTCTTCTGACCGACTGATCAAACAATCAAGGTCACTTTGTTTCTGTGTACCTGTAAAATTACCTGGGATCATTTCTTCCCCCTGCCCTTGCCCAGCCATTAAATGGTTTGTAATTCAATTACTCTGTATTAAAACTTGTAATATATTGTATTAACAGCTGTAATACAATTATGATTCTGATTCAAAATCAATCAATACCTATGGGACTGTCAGTGGCCCTCCTGTACCATGACTGTAAGAGGTTAGATCCAGATCCTTAAAGGGGCTGGTAGGAAGGACATGTCTTTTAGGGGTTTATAATTGTTAATTTTTACTGCTGATAGCAGACTCCTAGCACTTAATGTGGGCCTACAAGAAGGATGGAGAGGGACTTTTTGCAAGATCATGTAGTTACAGGACTGGGGGAATGGCTTTAAACTGAGAGTGTGTATTAAGATTAGATATTAGGAATAAATTCTTTACTGTGAGGGTGTGAGGCACTAGACCAGGTTGCCCAGAGAAGCTGTGGGTGCTCCATCCCTGGAAGTGTTCAAGGCCAGGTGAGACGGGGCTCTGAGCAACCTGGTCTAGTGGAAGGTGTCCCTGCCCATGGCAGGAGGGTTGAAACAAGATGATCTTGAAAGTCTCTTCCAACCCAAGCCATTCTGTCCTTCTGCGGTCAACGGGATTAATACTGTGGAACATACCCATGAATTAGAGATCTCAGCTTGTCTATTCAAACTTCAGTTCATCGTCCCAAAATAGATTTTAATTATTTCATAGTTTTAAGAAGTGGAGTATTCATTTTAGACTCAACATCTTCTGATGGCTTGAGGAAAACACACACCAGTTTGTAAGTTATAATGGGAAAAGGGCTGCTGTTAGATTTTGGAGCTGTTTTTATTATTTCTAATCATTAGAATGTCATTTAATCCTGTGTCCCTACCAAACTATAATTCTTTCCAGTGATGTCAGGTGCTAGAGGCTATTCCATAACTCACAGTCCACAAACACCAGAAACTGGGCATGATTCTTTTCACTCAGAAGCAGATGACAAAAATCTGCAGATAATTGTTGGCAGTGGATTCAGAATCTGTGTTTTGTTTCCCACTGATAATACAGGATCAAAATCAGTGGTTTCACCTGTTACTTTTAAAGTCGACTTCACACACAGCACTTACACTTGAAAACCAACATTGTTCCTTCTTTACTGTTGTGTTGGGGATTCCCACTGAAACACCAAACTCACTTTGTTGGGAAAATATAACTACAAGATCTGACAGAAGCACTACTCAGGCTTGTTTCCTTTTAGATTTGATCTTAGGAAAACAATGCACATTATAACAATGCAAAAATATCATTCTTCTGAGAACATTATTGATTTTTTCCTAGAAAATACAGAAGTGTACCAGAAATTTCTAGGTTTTCACATTTCAGAATATAGGTCATCCTGTATACAGTAAAGATAAAAAATGCAGGAAGAAATCAATTCTGTTATCATTTTAAATGTATGATTCACTACAAGTAAACATATGTTTCTCTTTCCCCTTTTTTTGTGCACTGTAATGAAGTTTTAGGTAATAAAATGTGTTGCCTGAAGATAAGAAGTACTATCTAAAACACATTTCTGTCAATTAAATTGTCTTCTATTACTTCCATTGAAGCACTAGCTGACTTCTGATTTGACTGATTTTTAAGAATACTGAAGAACACAAGACGTTGGAATTGGAATGCTCAGTGCTAATTTATGGTGTTTAACCATAATGGAGATAGCACATAATACTTGGGAAATTGCTTTTTATTTGGAACGAATTCTTAGCATTTAACTTATGCTTTTTTATAAAGCTATATCTGCCACAGAACCTTCCATTTTAACTTGTAATACTGTTTGTCTTCTTATTTAGTGTTTTGTCCCAGTAATTAACTATAAAACTAGCAATGAAATAAGGCTGAAGAACTATCCTCCCATACATTCAACTCTCTTTAATGACCTCATTGAGATAAAACTCAATCCAATACTTAAATGCCAATGAAGTTAAGATGTTTGTGTTTTAAAGGTTATAATGAACCAGTACTTATTTAAATGCACACTGTGGCAAACAAGCATCCTTGCAATTGTGTAACTCATATAATACATTTACCATAAGCCAACCAGCCTAGGAAAATTAATTACCACAGACATTTGAACATTGTGCTGCACGAACATTTCCAGACAGTTCAAGTAACATACATGTATTTTTCCTCTAGCTTTAAATTCTCTTTCTGTTCAGTTTCAATAATTCAGAAACCTCAAAGGAATTGTTGTGTCTACATTGGTGTGATAGAGGAAGAGTGGTCTTCAGTCTGGTTCTCTGCATGCTACCCTGGAGAGCACATGAAAAGCTTCACAGTCTAAAACCTGAAAATGATAGTGTTGGTCAATGGCTGGCAAAGGGAACTAATCTTTTGAAGAACACATGATTTTTGGTTCTGTGGGCCAGCTGGTAAAGCCCAGATTAGTCTCACTTAATTTTAACCATCTGGAAATTAGAAACACAAGTCGCCTCTTCTAACTGTATAAATCTATTAAAAATAAAGGTCTAGATCCAAGCTAATCACTGTCATTGGTGGAAAGAAATACTTCTAATACTTCAATCTTTCTGTATGTGAGAGAAACTTTGGACTCCCCATACCCAGAAGTGTTCAAGTCCAGGTTGGATTGGACTCTGAGTTACCTGGTCTAGTGAAGGGTGTCCCTGCCCATTGCAGGGCATTAGGAGTGGATGAGATTTAAGGTCCCTGAAAACCCAAACCATTCTATGATTCTACGATCTAT
Organism: Chiroxiphia lanceolata; assembly: GCF_009829145.1. NCBI lineage: Eukaryota > Metazoa > Chordata > Aves > Passeriformes > Pipridae > Chiroxiphia > Chiroxiphia lanceolata. The sequence goes on along the minus strand of NC_045641.1, from coordinate 5,471,851 downwards.
ACTGGGAAGAGAGGAACCAAAAGCTCCTGTTCTTTCTATTTGCAATAAAAGAAATCTGCACAGTCACCTCAGGTAAGGACACCTACATTGGAACTGTGTGCATTTCCTCAAACAAAGCCAATACTTAGTGTCTGCTCTAAATTGGAGACTGAGCTCTTTTTGTAGCAGACAGGACAATTCATTTCACACAGCGCTTGTTTTAGAGTTAATACCAATTGTACTATAGGATGAATCACCTTTGGAACTGCCTTTTTTTATCATCCATAGGAGGAGCCTCGATAGTTGGCTTAGGCTGGGTTATTTTAGATACCTATAATTAAATGAAATGAATCTCAGCCTAGAGGACATCGCCTACAGACTCGAAACACAATGAGTATTTCGTGTTTCTGTTGGTGGCAGCAGGTGGCCTAAAGATCAGAAAGATACAATCCCTTCCCTGCCCTGATTTTGCCTATTACAGCAAAAAAATGGGCAGAGCAGGGAGGAAGAGAGGTGGAGGCAGGCAGGGGAATAAGCAGTAAAGGTATAAAATTGCTCAGGTCTACTGTGACCACCCTCAGTTGTGGTACAATTGCAGCCTGAGGACTGCAACAAAAGCTGTGAATAGTTGCTCTGTCTCTGTGGTAGCAGATGGTGGGGATTATGGTTCTCTCAAGTGCTGATGGTTTCCCTTGAGCAATACCTTTTAATTTTTTTTATGTTACAGAAAGCAGGCATTTATTTTAAGTCTGCAAAAATGTAACCTTCCTTTCAACTTCGAAGGAAAGGGGCAGTGGGATCACCTCATTATCTTGTGTGAATATGACTGGAGGAGATATTTGCTATGTATATATATATATATAACAAGTGAATACTTGTTCATATATTCCTTCTCCTTTCTGGTCTCCCTCATTATTTTCCTTGTACTTTAAAAATAAAGAAGAACACAGAAAGGTAAGTTCTCATTTGTTACTCAGGCTCTCATCATAGATAAACAGAAAAAAAAAGAAATTAAATTTATTTTAAAAGTGATATTGCAAGTCTTTACAAATCCTTACTGGTACATATAGAAGATTTTTCTTTTAACCTTATTAAAAAATAGAATATTGCATACTTAGATTTTATGCATCTCCAAATAAACAAACATCTTAGAGATGTCTAGTTTTCAGAAGACAGAGGACTGTCTGTTTTCCATTGGAAAATGAGACTGCTTAAGGCATCTCAGTCTAGGCCCCTTAGGGCTTCTCTATTTGTATAAGTAAAAATCAAAACAGTGGAACTCACTAGGAAAATTAGGAATGTCTAGAGAAAATGTTAATATTAGAGACTCAACTAATCTAAAATGTTATCAGCCCACAGGATGTGACAGCTTATGTAAGCTGGGAGTCTTTCCTTTTATCTTTATGAAACCAAAACTTTGAAGGCAATTTAATCAAGTTATTGCAAGAGCACTGTTTCAGGAGTGAGCATAAATTAAAATTTGGCCAAAAAGAGAAATTTGAAAATAACCTGTTGCAAGCTTAGATTGTAGACAACTATTAAAAAAATCATCAATCAAGTTATAAAATTTTACATTTATTTTTTCTGAAGTCATTAACTGAAGAATAGTAACATTGAATTTTAAAAAAATTGCTGAAGGAAACATCAAGGAATAAAATAGGAGGCAAAAAAGGAGCTTTTTTCCCTTTGCAACTGACAGAGTTTTATAACACAGTTATGTAACAAATATGTTATAAATGTTAACACATAACTTAACATAACGTTATATGATGCAACATTATGTAGCTTCCACAGGTTCATGCAGGCTTTTCCCTATCACTCACACCAGCAGGGCTGAGGGATTATACAAGGTACACACTGTGATCACATTTACTTCCTCTTCTTACCCCTCAATATCTGCTTCTTTCCTTTTCTCTCCCCTGAAATCCTCAAGAAATTGGTTACTCAGACATGATCTCAGCAGATAAAGGTCTTGCCATAATGGATGACCCTTTTTAGCTAAAATAGTGTAACTTGCTTGATTCTCTTCACTGCAAACTTTCCAACAACAGCTCTGGAGTAGCTATGTGGCTCAGGGAATGAGAGAAGCTGGTGTATCCAACTGGTGGTGGCTTTGAGCTCTTCCTCCCTGTTGGCTTTTCAATGCTATATGGGACACGAGCATCAGTTCATCCACAGCTGGGCAACTCACTGGCCCAAATGAACAAAAGCAGGAAGGCTCATCAGAGATGAATCAGGATTGCCTGGTCAGCAGGAGCCCAAACTCTCTGAGTTCTCTCTCCAAGTAGACTTGTTCACTGACAGAATTTTTGCTGTCCATGTCCTTCAGTTGACCCCAGGGTGCTCAATCTCAGATGCAGTGAGTTAAAATATTCCAGAAACATTAAAGTTCCACGAAAGAGTTTTGTACCTATGTGTAAGTTACTAATTTTAAGTATAAATATTTACAAAGGACATTAACCTTGCTTCCCTAACCTGCTGGATTTAAAGGGAGCTGATAGAACAGATGGAAAGTGACTTTTTACATGGGCAGATAGGACAAGGTTTTAAAATAGAAGTGGTGAGATTCAGAATAGGTGTTAGGAGGAAATTCTTTACTCAGTTTGGTGAGGCGCTGGAACAAGAAGTTGCAGATTCCCCATCCCTGGAAGTGCTCAAAGCCAGGTTGGATGGGGCTTTGAGTAACCTGGTCTTGTGGAAGATGTCCCTGCCCATGACAGGTAGTTTGGAAACAGATGATATTTCAGATCCCTTCCAACCTAAACCATTCTATTATTGATTCTATGATTCTGCGGAGGAATAGATGCAACATAATTATGGGTATTTTTCAGTTTCCCTTTCCTCCATTCAGCAACTATACAAGTTTTTTAAGGTTAATTGTCTAAAGGTGGCAAGGAATCAGAAAAACTGCCAGGTTAGTACTATCAAGGATTGACAAGACCCTGAAAGGCGTAGGAGGAAGACTGAACTTTGAGTTTTGCAGTGCAACTGTGAGTTCTGAAACATTCCAGCTTCTAGCTCTCCTTCAGTTCATGGGGAGCTGTGAGGCAGAGATCTGCAGGATAGAAAGCTTGGAATCATGAATTTCTAGGATAAATACTGGGAGAGGGATACTTTCACAGCAAGCTACTAAATCAAAATTTTTTGGAGAAAATTGCTACTTCCAGCTATCAGTGTTCATGCTGGAATAGGGAAAGAGGCAATGGGGGACCTACTGGGTGCTGTTGTTTAGAAGACTCCTTGAGTCCTCCTTGGAGCTCAACAGCTTTTCACAAACTTTTGCCATTCAAGTTTTTAAATACTCAAATAATCTAAAATTGTCTTCCTACCCATTACTTTGAGTACAGAACAAGGAATTTTCAGTGGCCTGAACTGCATTACCGTTCTGATGTACTCTTTACCACTTCTTCCCTCTGTGTTACTCTCTTTCCTCTTGGTGCCTCGAGATACTTTTAACTAATTATATTGAATTCAGAAGTAATCACGTAGTTTGGTGAAAATGCAATTATAAAACAATCTCATTGTACTTGTGCTATTTTATTCTGAATTTAGCAAATAAATATCCACACATCCTTTGGGTCATGATGTTATATGTGATCATGGTACTTTTCTCTCAGAGTTTCTACAGCTCACAACAGACTCCAAATCTTAATTTAAAACAAAATCATGCTCATATAGCCTTGGGAAATATCTTTTCTATCTGTGAAAAATTGTACTTATTAAAATATTGATTAGATTATAGCCCAAAGACATATATAGCATAAACTTTCCAATAGGTATCTATGTAGAGACTGAAACATCAGACACAACTGTAAACTCAGGATGTCAAGCTCATCTCGGTATGTGTAGCTCTCCAGCTGTATATGTGTCTACATCTGAACTGTGTGGTCCACTGGGCATCTGAACTTCTTTATAGTCACAGAGAGAACAGGTACTTAAATTACAAGTTTCATCTGTCTTATTACGGAAGTCTACTTCAGGATGAGTTAAGTGCCCATTTCTCTCCCAGGTCTCTTAGAGCCAAAAAGCCCTCTACCTAGTTCAGGCATAGGCAATTACTTTGTAGGCATTTGAAATTAGGTGAGTGGAAACCTACCTGAGGTGCCTGAAAGTATGAATGAATTTTTCTTTACAGCCTCTATTCTTCAGGAGAAAATTGTTATCCCTGGCATAGAATAATATTAGATTTCGTACATGGAGAATACAGATATAAAGAATTAACGGTTCAGTTCCAGAGGTACTGAAGTTCTAATACTCTACTTCCTGTGAATGAAAATCACACGGGAAAGTACTTCACAGAGACCTATGGGATATCTAAGATCTGACTGCCCAGAAACAGCCTAAAAAACTAAACTAAAGCCTTGCCTTGACCTCATGCTCTACAACTCAGTACACTATTTTAGCAATATGATGTACAACATGTGATGATCAGCGGGCAATGAGCTGGGAACTAAAACTATGTAGAAGTAAATTTTAAAAGATGTACATGAAAAACTAGTCTTAACTTTTCCATATTCAATGTTAAAATCGGTTGTTGCCATTGAGGAATGTGATCTTGAAATTGCAACAAGTAGTTCTATAAAAAAGTTGGCTCAGTGGTTAGCGATGGTCAAAAGGTTAATTGCAAAAGTAATTAAGAATTATTAGGAAAATAATTTAAAAAGCAATAAAAAAGACCTAAATCCCACCATGAAGCACAGTGGAGTTACCCTTCATACAACATGCAGTAAATGGTTTCACTGTGTGTGTTCGATTCATAAAGCTTGTAATGGTTCACAAATTTTGATTACATAGCTGAGACACACAGTATTGTTTCTTCCTTTGATGGAAAAAGCATAAAGGATGAAGATTGCAACATGAAGATGCACGATGTTACATGGAAAATTAATTTGCACATCAATGTAAGTTAAAAAATGCTTGCTAGTCTTTCTCTTAATTTCTCCTAGAACATTGAGACAATAATGGTGAAAATAGTAATTAATATTAGCAGACACTGTTCAGTGTTGCGTTTGACCAATATTCTGAAAACCTTTCTCTTGTCAATTGCATGTGTATTAATACTGGATATAATTTTTTAAGTCTTCCAGTGTTATGGTACATCATTCTGTTTTCCTTCATTTTAAGTTTTTTTTTGACTTCGGATTACTCTAAGGAAACAGTGTAAGATTCTCAGGTATTGTAATTTATACAGCAAGGCTGGATTCAGTTGTAATTGACCAACTGACACTACTGAGAGTTTGCTAGACATTTATATTAATTTCTCTTATTTTGTCACAAATTTTATACCCATGTCTGTAAACACGGCATTCTCGCAAAGAACATGATGTAATCTTGTTCCTTGTCCAGATCCAAAGGATTACTTTGTCTTAGGATGCTATTTTAACAAAATGAGGGAATCATACACTACATAGCAGGGATGTTCTGTGTAGCTTCTGTGTCAACCACAGCTGTAGCTTACTGTGCTGTTGTTTGGATACCCCAAATGAGGACTTACCATGGTCATGTCAGAACATGAAGAATACAGTTCCCAAAACCAATAAAGAAGGAGCAAGTCACTTCTGGTTATTGACGCTGTCTGGTGGACTCCCACGATGAAGGCAGGAGCACTTCAGCATCCATTTGACGACAAAAATTTATTCTTCTCAGCTGAGAATGAGATAAGAACTCTAGCCAATGCTTTGGCAGGTCTTTTTTTTTTTTTTTTTATGCAGACTGAAGATATTTCAAATGTTTTTCACTTGTGTTTCTCCTTCCCGTTGGCCAACACTTTCCTGGCCCCAAGGCCAGGTCAGACTGTGGTGTTTCCTCCAAAGCAGATGCATATCTGGGTTTCCTCCAGCAACAACCAGGCGGAAGGGGTAGGATGGAAACTTCAACATGTGCTAGAATATACTCACATGGAGTCAGCTGTACCCCCAAATGATGAGTTATGGCAGAGGCACATGTCCTCACCTCAACGGGGAGCTCCCGTGACCAGGTTGTGCATAACACATGAGCACTGTGGAGTACCCACTGTGACCCATGTCACAGCATTCACCATGCCAAAGGAATAACGGCACAGAATCCTTTTACTTCTATAAAATGTTCAGAGTTGAAACTCGTAATTTTGGTACCATTACATTTTATGCAGAAGTCATAAAAATTTCATCATTTCATACTGCTAATGGTTGGTAATACTGCACACAGCTGTAAAAATAAAATGAAATAACACCTAATCCACAAATTGGATGAATGATAATCACATTTTAATATTACAAAACAGTACGGGAGTGATGTTAGGTATTTGTCCAGCTTTAAGTAGGTCTTTACAACATATAAAAAAGATAATACATAAAATATAAAAAGATAATATCTAAAAAAATGTGTGAGTGCATTAGAGGTATCAGAATAAAAAAAAGACATAAATATCTACATTTATTAGAAAAACTATAATGAATACAAAAAAAACCCTCATGAGCTTAAATTTAGGTGTGAATTTAAGCACTTTGTTGAGCTAGGGTTTTAATAACTAATTTTGACGAAAGTCATGATTGTCTGGATAGGTCTATTCTCATAACTCTGTATAAAAAACATTAGTAATTAACAGAATCATAGAATCGTTTGGGTTGGAAGGGGCCCTTAAAAGTCATCTACTCCAACCCCCCAGCAGTGAGAGATCATCAACTAGATCAGATTGCTCAGAGCTTCATCCAACCTGATCTTAAATGTTACCAGGAATGGAATATCCACCACGTCTCTGTGCCAGTGTTTCACAACTCTGATCACAAAAGTATTTTTTCCTTATATCAAATCTGAATCTATCCTCTTTTAATTTTAAACCACTGGCCATTGTTCTCCTCTGGCTTTTTTTTGTTTCAAAACCTACCTTATCACTTGCCAGCAGAATGGCAAACTAATCAGTGACATTTTTAAATGTATTGACAAAGGACACAGGAATACAAAATTATCACACATTTCATAGAATCTTAGAACACAGAATGGGAGGACTGTCTGGAGATCTCTATCCTTCATATCAGGGCCATCTATGAGATTTGACCAGGTGGCTTAGGACTTTACCAGACAGGTCTAGAAAAGCTCCAAGGACAAACTGATTCAGAGCCTGGCTGTCCTCATTTCTGCTGAACCTCTCTTTTTCTGGTATCCACGATTTCTTGTCCTACCACCATGCTCACAAACCTGACTTTGTCTTCTTGATGACCTCATTGTAGGTGTGGGCAGGATGCTGTCACATCCTCTTGAAGCTGTCTCTTCTCCATGTCAAACAAGGGCAGCATCTTCTGAAGGTCAATTACTCCAATTCCTGTCTTCTCCCACCTCACTTATTAGTGGCCCACCACTGAATTCATACCAGTTTACTGGTACTCCTTTTTCTTTCTGGATTCCCAAAACTGGATGCAGTATTGTAGCTGTGGGCTAATGAGCGTCCATCAGAGAGGAATAGTCACTTTTCTCCAACTTCTGTCTCTGTTCCTGCATCAGCAATACAGAACACTTTGCTGAGAGACTGTGCTCTTATTTAGCTGTTTGCCCACCAAAACCTCCAAGTCTTTCTCAGCAGAGCAGCCCCCCAGCTGTGCAGTGATAACTCATATAAGGTGCAGAATTTTGCATTTTTCATGCCATTGAATTTCATGAAATTCCTGTTAGCCCTGTACTACAACCTCTCTAGATTCCTCTGAGTGGCAGTCTTGCCCTTGATCCCAATGACTGGTCCCCAGTTTGAAGAAAAACTCATACTAATGGTACATTAGAACACTTGTGAAATTGATTTTTTCGGTACATTTTTCAACAAAAATAAAAATAGCTGTATAGTGTTGTTTATTATTTTCTGTAACAAAAGTTATTTGACATTTTTCCACACAAAGCAGCATTTTGTAAACAAAGTAAACAGTCCTTAGGTGAGGTGTTACAGAATTCCTGGTTTCAGAAGGCTTGCATTTTGGTTCAAGCTCTCTCAGCTCACTAGCTGAGCTTGGCTTAAAAGCAATAGGTAGTGACTATTGCTCAGTGTACCTCCAGAAATATATTTTTAACAGCACCAAAAAAAAAAAAGAAAAAAAGGTTCCAAGAAAAAATACTTGGCTTCTCTCCTGCAGCCACTGCTGAAGCGAACAGTGAATAAAAGAGAAGAAAACAAAGCATCACAAAGGAAAAATCAGCTCCTCTTATGTCTTCATCGTAGCTGACTAAAGTTGGATTTCAAAGTACTTTTCAAGCTGTTTGGATACACATCAACTTGTAAGGGTAAAGGAAGAAAAAAGGAAAGGAAAGAAGCTCACTAGCTTTTCAGCCCTGAGCGCCAATGAATTATATTTTTCCTCATGTTTCTTTGCAAGTCTGCTCTCTCTTTTTTGTGCAGTTTTATTTATGTGGCAAAGTATTAGCTCAGCAGTAAGCTAACAGCCACATGGAGTTATGAGAGGACACATTTGACTTTTCTGCTGAAACACAATATTCTTTATGAAACAATAGTTTGTACAGAGGAAATAATGATTCCTAGGAGACCAAATGTCTCAGGGGGCTGGGATGTGCAACAGGGCTTTCAGTTTCTACCTCAGCACTTTGCAAGTCGGTGGGATTAGTAATGACCTGAAATTTCCATCTCACACCACAGCAGCTCCTCATGCTTTGCCATTTTTAAGGGAGCATTGGGAATGGACTGCTGCTTCTCATTTAGGGAACAGAAGTAAAAATCAAATTTTTTCCCCTCTTGTTATAGAGTTATAGAATTGTTAAGGTTGTAAAAGACCTCTAAGATCATTGAGTCCAATCATTAACCCAACACTGCCACCACTAAACCATGTCCCCAACTCCACATCAACATGCCTTTGAAATACCTCCAGGGATGGTGACTCCAACACGGCCCTGGGAACCCTGTTCAAGTGTCTAAAAACCCTTTCAGTGAAGAAATTATTCCTAATATCCAATCTAAGCCTTCCCTGGTGCAAATTGAGACCATTTCCTCCTACCCCTGTTACAGGGGAGGAGAGACGGACTCCTACCTGGCTGCACCCTCCTTCCAGGTATTTGTAGTGAGAAGGTGCCCCCTGTTCCTTGTTTTCTCCAGATTAAACACCTCCAGCTCCCTCAGCTGCTTCTTGCAGGAATTATGTTCCAGAGCCTTTCCCAGCTCTGTTGCCCTTCTCTGAACACGCTTCAGCACATCAATGTCTTTCTTGTCATGAGGGACCCAAACTGAACAGAGGATTTGAGGTGTGACCTCACTAGGGCTGAGTACAGGGGGACAATCACTCTCCTGGTTCTACTGGCCACACTACTGCTGATATAAACACGGATGCCACTGGTTTTTCTCAGCCACCTGGTCACATTGCTGGTTCATGTCCAGCCTCTGTTAACCAGCACCCCAGGTCATTTTCTGCTAGGCAGCATTCCAGCCACTCTTCCCCCAGCCTGTAGGGTTTGTCCTCACCCAGGTGCAAGGCCTGGTTACACCTTGTTGCACCTCATGCCATTGGCCTTGGCCCATTGATCCAGCCTGTCCAGATGTCTCTGCAGAACCGTCCTACCCTCCTGCAGACCAACACTCCCGCCCAACTTACTGCCTGCAGCTTACTGAGAGTGCACTCGATCCCCTTGTCCAGATCATTGATAAAGATGTTACACAGAACTGGCTCCAGCTCCCTGGGGAGCACAGCTTGGGAACAGTCATCAGCTGGATTTAACTCCATTCACTGCCACTCCTTGGACTCAGCCATCCAGCCATTTTTTTACCTAGGGAAGAGTACACCCATCCAAGTGGTTGTGCTGTAGTACAAGTAAAAGCCTTTCTTTCACTACAGTTTAAACCCTTGAGTGCGTGAGGAAAATCTCTGAATGCTCTCATGTGGCCATTGGGGCTGTTCTCCTGCAGAACCACGTCCTGACCACGGTATTATTAGATACTTGACCCACCAGTTTCCCAGTTTTACAAAATACAGTATGAAAAAGTAAGCCTAAGGTCATTCAGCAAAGCTATTAGCATAGTCAAAATAGGTCTAGTACTGGCAGAACATGAGGTTTGTTATCATCAGAATTGGCTGAAGTGATGAATCCTGAATCCCGCAAAAGGATTTTTACTAAAAATCATGTATAAACTTAACAGCAATGAACTATTCAAAACCATCCATCTGTCTGGACTGTCCATGTGTGCAGTGGCTTGTGATAGTTTGAGATGTTTTATAAAGGATACACAGAGCAGTACTTTAAAAAAATATGAAGAGTAAGTGTCTGTAACCTGCAAGTAACCTTACTATCAGGTGGCCTGTTTACCAGCTGTAGTACAGAAAGGGCTTTTAGGTTTAGTCTCACAGTGTTGCTGTTATATTTAGCTGCAACAGGAGCTTACATTTAGTTATTCAGTAGGGAAACATTTGGTATAAGCTCCTTTTGTAATCCATGGAGAGGCAGAGAGTTATTCCAGAGTATGTGCCTTAACCCAAAATAAATGTTCACTGTGAGCAGGTTCATTTGCCCTCTGGAAGCAGTTATCCCTTTCCATTTCCTAAAGAAAGAGTACAGACAGTTGGCACAGACAAAACAAAAAACTTTTACAAGTTTCTATGAAATGAGATGAGATGAAACTCAGTCATAGCTTCTCAAAGCTTGCATTGTGGCATTGAGGTCCCTTCTGCCTTGCAGAACCATCTCAAAGGAAATTCAAGGCAGATTGGTGTTTCACAGACAATGTTAACTGGCCTCAATGGTATGAGACCAAAATGCAAAATTGCGTTTTTTATCTATGTAATGGAAAGGAAATACACTAGACAAACAGAATTCATGATGGGCAAAAAGTGGACAAAGGTCTGGAAAGCAGTGGAATAAATGCAAGGGAGGGTCATGGAACATCAGGTGGTTTTCAGTACCTTTGAACATCCAGAACTCATTGCTACAGTACGGATTTCCTCAGTGTAAGACACACCTTCCTGCTACACAACTTTCTGCATAACAGAGAACAACCTGCCAGCGCTGTTGATCCAAAACCTAGGTGTCTAAGTCCTGTAAAAGGCATTTGTAATTTTGGTTGAGGAATCCAAGCCTTATTGACTCTCTCTTGCATTTCCCAAACTTTTGAGAACAAACCAATACCAGTAACAAGACGGGAAGGTGGAATACCCCTTCAGTAACTGGCAGCCTGGAGCAATTGCTAGGAAAGTGTTTATTCCCCAGTGCTATGGGAAAATCACAGCCTTTGTAAAGGTGAGGCAGCCCCATATAACCATGTTTCATTTAAGTTTTACTAAACAAAAATCCATCTTTTTAATAGCCTCCTCAAGGTCTTTCTAAACCTTTATGCTTAAAGGTTTTCCTTTCACCTCATCAACTTCTTTCTCCAACCTTGGTATAAATTTTTCTTTGTATCAAACTTGGCTGATAATTACAGAGGATACATTTCACAAAAGGATTTTGAAATAAGGGAGGAGAAGAGTTGAAAAGATTTTATCCTCTTCTCATCTCTCAGTACCTTTTACTGAGACATCTCTCAGAGAGGACCACCCCTCAGCCTGACGGTGAAACACCTCCTTAGCATGGCAGAAATAGCAGCAGATTATATTTCTCCAATAGTGTTTGAATACCTGATTATAATAGAGCTAAATTTTATCTCTTGTAGTGTCCTGATGTGTATATTGACTTGTTTTCCTTTGTGCCAAGAACTTTCATGGTGTCTTCATTATCAATGTTTGCTGAACAGGGCAACAGTTCCTTGAACTCAGTCCGTGCCTTTGAATTTGTCAGGCACAAGAGGACAATTGCACGATGCTGTTCTTCAATTTTAAGTGACAGTAGGTATGTTCAAACTGTGTGTGTGATCTGGATCAGAACCAAGGGCTTTGTGCTTTTCTGTCCAAAGTTGTCACCACATTTAGAGAAATCTAAATGTGTCGCAAAGACATTAAAAATGATTAACAATACCCACAAGTAAGTGATAAAAGTCGTTATGTCCAGGCTCCCTATCTTCTCCAGAGGTAATAGCTACAGGAGCAGATTGCTGACTGAGTTGAAAAGGCAGTAGATTCTCAGTGTGGTATGACAGGGAGATAGAAGGAGCAAAATTCCTTCCTGTCCCCTTGTTCCTTGATTTTCTACCAGTATAAAGAGTCATTTTCAGCTGGATCACAGAGTGCTCCTCCCTGACAGTGTCCCACATCCTATTGTGGTCTTTTTTGATGTGGGAAAGAAGAGCTCTTTACCCTCTAGGCTGACATATATCTTCCAATTTTTGGTTATTTACCTTTGGTGAGGACACAGGTCTCATTTTCCCCACTGTTTCCTTCCTCACTGAGAATCAGATCTCCTCTTTTTAGTATTTTTCCTTAAAAGAGAGGTGTTCTACCTGCGTCCCAGCTGGATGCAAAAACCTGTACACTCAATACATTAATAAAGAGAAACAGATTTAGCCTAGATGGTTTGAATTGTCCTTTAGCAATACTTGAATTCCCGAGGGAATCAATACCTGTAGATACTCGACAAAGAAAGATTTGGCATAATCCTATAACCATCTGTCTGTCTTTGTAGACCACCCCTAAACCTGAGAAATAAGGTGCTTGTCTTAGAATGAGTGGACTGGAACCTTCAGGACTATGCACCTAAAATTCCACCTCCTGTCAGTCCAAGGTAGATAATGGTACAAACATTAGATCTTCCTCTGTGTTGCATGATACAGTTCTAGTTTTCGAGGCTGGAGGAACAGTCATGAGCTTCATTCCAAACCAACAGGAACCTTATCATAATAATCCATAATTCCACAGATTGCACTGTGATAACTTGTCGCTATCATAAAGCTGTAATTTTGTTATTTCCTGTAAAAAAAAAGGCACTGTAGGTTTTCAAAATTTAAGATTTCCCTGCCTCCCCAATTTGTCTTGTCATTGTTAAATCTTATCTCCACTTCTTTGTTTCCACCATTCTTTTTAAAGAATCATAATTGGTGTGATTATCCTTGCTATGAGAATAATTAGCTAAAGCTTTTTGACACATTAAATGGGGAACATTACATTTTAAGCAGCAGGCACTGAAACACTAAACAATACAGCTTTGAATAGGACCACAGAGAAGAGGCTCAGGTGAAATAATTGCTAATTTTAGCAACTTGAACTTTATACCTTTGTAGAAGAAAATTAATCTCACAGTAGTTTTTGGCTGCGAAATAGACAAAGCACTTTGGCCTCTTTAAAATAGACCTTTGATATTTTCAGTGATTGAAGGTGGTTGCACAGTGAGTCATCCCCTGATGTGTCCAAAAGAACCTTGTTCTTACAATAGGAAGAAAGCATTTGATTCCTCTCCTGTGTGGCTGGATAAGTCTTATGCCATATAAGTCTTATACTAATGAAATAACATTTTCCAGCAACGCTTGCATTTTAGACATGAAATCTCTCAGCAGAGAACTGGGCAAAGTGACATCTCAAAAAATAAAGGTGACTGAATAATAGAAAACTCTCTTCCAAGTTTAGCAAAACTAACTGCAGGGAACAGGTACACATAGGTAATTCTATGATATTTGAGTGATGTCAGGTTGGTCTTGGTACCTGCCTAAATATCTCTCCTCTACCAAATGTAATAAGAATTTATATTATCTTGGACAAGACTGTTTTGAGACAGCCAGTTCACCTTACTGAGGTATTTTAGTTTTTCAGAAAGGCCACCAGAAAAACTGTAGGCCTAAGAAGGTTTCTTGGGATAAGTGGATTACAGGGATGAATTGGTCTAATAATCATCCTATTAACAGCATGGCTGTGATGATCCTTTTTCCTTAGTTAAAGAAGAGAATGAAGATGTGAGAATTCTATTGAAAAAGGAGGTTTTAACTATTTGCTAGTACTGACTTTAGGCAGCAGTGAGCTGCAGTGTTATTATAATAATATAATTCAGTGATGGAAATAACTGCTACAACTAACATAACTGTCACCTTAATACGCTGGAAAATAACATTAAGGAATTTTAAAACCCAATATGTTTAAATTAAAAATGTAAATTAAAAATAGTTTAATTAATTGACCTTTGTAGCTTTTCCCAGATTGTTGTTTCTGCCAGGAAATGTTAAATTAGAGAAGACAAAAAATTACTTGGATTTCAGCAATAAAGAACACTGACTTCATTTCTAGTTAAATAAACCTCTGACTTCTATACTGTGTTTAGGATGACCCATGTGAAGCAAACCTAGTAAAGCTAAGAGGTGTTATTCAGACCCTGATTAAAATGAAAGCTAATATGGGCTTAAATAAAGACCTTGGGATTTAAATTCCCAAAACATACTTAAAAGAGCTTCAACCATGGGTTAGGACTTACAAAAATGAATTCATTTCTTACCATCCTGGTTTCTTCAGCTATGTGTAGTGGTACCTCAGCAGTCCAGGTAGGAAACATCTCCTCAGGGAACATCTCAGGGTTTCAAGCAACCTTTTTTTATCTAAATGTTTGGATTTTTTTTAATCTAAATATTTAGCAGAAAAGAAATCCAGTGCTTACCCTGCACTATTCACATAGTTATTAGCAGAAGAAATAGGAAATGATATTTGATTTGAAACATATTACAGGACTGAGAAATATTTGATCAATTCCTGGAATTTCTTCATCTGTTGTTCTCGAACTTGAGCAGATTATTTGATTTTTTGTGTCTTAAAGACTGCAAGTGTAACTGGGGGCAAATCTTGTTTTAGTCTCAAGTAAGATTACATATCCTCGAAGTAAGTCTTCAATTCTTTGCTCATCATAGGTAATTGTACTGCAAATTCTGTAGTGCAAGGATTAATTATTATTATGTGCTTTTTGTCTGGCACATTGGGCCATAACTGTGCTACCAGAGTATAAGCAAAGTGTAGCAAAATTACAGGTACTTTAGACCCCCAGAAGAAGACTAAAAATTTAGCAAGTGTTCTTGATTCTTAATTCTACTTCATTCTGCCGGATACTTAACTCCATTTTGTTCTGCCAGAGTATTTCCCACTTCCACAACTCTCTTCCATTTTGCTTAAATTATATATCTGTTAATTATCTCAGTCATTCTACATCCACTGATGATTTTTCCACAAAGAAATGTGCAGTTTACACATGACTGCATGCCCAGGTGATTGCCCTTCTAAACCAGACATTACCAGAATGAGTGCCATACCATGAAGAGGCCACTGTTTCAGAATACAACTGCAAATGCCTTGCCTTTTTCCTTTCTTTGGAAGGTGTGTTCACGGTTCTCCCCTGTTAGCAATGCTTTTCAACTTCTGTCACTATTTTGACATTTTGATGCATCACTGGGGAATGCTGAAATAGTTGGTTTGACACTGGTGTCACAACCTTCCATCTTTGCGTGAAAGCATCTATTACTGTATTTCCACATCTAACCACAATCTAGACACTCATGACAAACCACAATAGTCATGTTAGCCCAAGTGAAGGGAGGAAAAAGAAAATCTTCACAGCTCACTGGCAAATCACCTTCACTCTGCTAAAGCAAGATGTGAGCGCTGATATTGCACAGAGTCCCTTGGAATAAAAGCAACTCTCCATGCCAAAGGACAGTGGCACATGATGTGAAAAAAATAAGTGAGCTTTTTGGGTATCTGGGGAAAAAGGGTTGCAGAAAGAATGGCTGTGCACTGGAACAGGTTGTATGGATTTGTGGAATCTCCATTCTTGGAAATTTTCATAACTCATCTGGAAAATATTCTAGGCAATGTTATCTAGTGCCAGAATTAATGTTCCAGTGTGTGGGGGGGTTGGACTAGAAGAGCCACAGTGATTCCCTCTGCCTAAAATATTGTATGATTTCAGGATTTGTTCTGCCTGTCTCTCTTGTTGGGTACAGAGGACACTTCCATGACTGGCTTTGACTGCACATCTAAGTTTTAGATGATTAGACTGAGATACATCCCATTCTAAGGCTGAAGGACCTTGGAAGAATATAAGGGAAGTGTGGGAATTAACACTAGAAAACAGATACAGTTCAATTATTGTGTCAGGAAACTATGTGCTCATGCATGACAGGCCACCAGGAAACCCAAAATTCAGATAAGTTTTTCAGGAATTAGGTGTGGAGAATATACACTGTGATTTCAGGCACCATTACCCCTGGAATTAAGCAACAGGAAAAAGTCTGGTGAACAATTATTGTCCTTGGTACCACAAGGCTTGTATCAAAGCCAGCTTCTACAGCAGCTGAGATGTGTCTTGTCCTCTTGGCAGATTTGAGTCTTCCTGGTGAAAAAAGTAATTTGTTCCTATTTTATTCCCATTTTAAGGAACATGTGTTTCTTTGAAGTCAGTTCAGTTTAGCTTCTCCCTATAAAAGCAGCAGAGAGATAAAACCATCTCAACAGCACAGTACAGTCCATTTAACATCTGTCTTTCCTTCTGGACATACCTCTTTCTACCCATTTGCCACATGGGGAAATTAAGACAACCATGATTCTGATTTAATTCCCTTAGGAACATAGAGGGAGATACACCAAAGGCCACTGTCTGCATTAAGAATTTGTGCAGGGCAGCTACTTTGATATCACTTCATATCCTTAGTGAACACTGATTTTTCCATGAAGGTTCTCCTCGAGCTCTCCATGTTTCAACACCATGTGAATAGTCTTGTGTATTATCTTGAAGTAAATTGCATTTACCAGACGACATGTAAAAGAATGTAGCTAAAAAGGTGGTCTACAGCTATTAATTTGGAAAGTAAAATTGCTCCTTAATTTTTCAGTCTTCTAAAAAATTCAGATTTTATTTTTTCCCCTCAGTACTTATTTATGGGCTTTTATTTGACTGTTATACACTCAGCAGTGTTTCTATGGTTTTCTTCCTGGTACTTTTTTGGACTATATTTTGAAAACTTGGCAGCCATACAGCATTTCTTTATATTGTGCATGCTAACTATCAGATTTTTAATGAGATGGTTATGAAAATCTCAGTAGCAAAGGCATAGAAAAACTACTGCTCAGAATTCTGCCTTCTCTCATAAAAAGCAGAAAGAGTGCACATCCTGGATATCACTCAGTTTGTAAGCTCAGGCTGGATAATCACAGGCATATTTTTAAGGCCCAAACTCAGCCCCTGCTTTCTCCACTACTACAACTTGCTGTCACTCATTACAAGAGAAATAAAATTATTTGGCAAGATCCTTGGGTCAAGAATTGTTTATTTGTTCTGCAAAGTCCCCAGCTAACCAAAGTAGCTAAATTGAATAATGATGTTGGTGAGAGAGTTGGTGGCTTTGATACAACCAGTTCTCTGTTTGAGGGAATTGTTTGCAAATCCATAACCATACTTTGTTTTAGCATAACATCATAGAGTATTTTACTGTACTGCATTTTAGAAAGGGATGAGATATATCCATGATATTGAACACTATTATATGTATTGCTATTTTCCAGCTCCTAAAAATCCCCCTTCATTTAAGATTTTCCTCTGCTGGTGTTTTAAGTGGCTCACCTCCACCTCAGGTATAGGCAGCAACAGAAGAGTCTGATTGTACCACATATAGGCCTGTCTGCTCCAGCTTTATTTCAGATTATCTTGCTAAAAATATAACTGAACAGGCAGGATCATCCTCTTCCTTAGGAGAATGACATCTTAGAGACTCCTGATGTGGTTCTTGCCTATGCTGAAACCCAGGCAGCTGCGTTTTCTCTACTGCTGTTATCCAATTTTCTAACACTCAAACAATTGGTTAATTACCTGATTAACTAACTGTAGATGACTCTCTGTACTACAACCATTCCTTCATTTTGCTATGTGTAGAGTAGACCTAGCTTATTGCTTTTAGATCTGGTTGCATTCCACCATTGGGGGTTTATCTTTATGACTGATGTTGCCTGAATTCAGTGCTGAGATTTCTTCAAAATTCTGCATATTTTAGCCAGTATATTTTCCCAAGCCACAGTAGTGTTTACCACTGCCTATTTCATCTAAGTGTGACTCCAACCAGGCATCAGTCCAAAAGTGGGAAAGATTCTGATTCACACTCCTGAGAAAACAACTAGCATTTGGAATTTGTCTTTACCTGGTTCATCTGGAATAACCTCTCCTAGCGGAATTCACAAGAATATGAGATTTCTTGGGTACTAATTCAGTGTATTTTTGGCACTTAACATTCAACTGCAGTGATTCTGTATTCAGATGCACGGAGTTGCAATTACAGTCATCGTAGGAGATAAAATATTGATCTTTCTGCATGTTGGTGTGCATGCTGCTACTTGATTTTGGGAATCTGTTAATGTGGAAGATCTCAAAATGATGCAGTCAATTGCAGAGGTAACAATTGGCGTCTTCTGTTTCCTAATTCTGTATTTCTTTGTGAATAGTCTGTGATTATAGAGGAAGACATCAATTCTTTCCTTTTCCTTTCAGTTGTAATACTGTATGTTGCTTAAAACAGTTGTCAATATTAAAAAGAAATGGTTAATGCATTCCTTGCTGTGTATTTCAATAGCTACTCACTATTAAATTCCTACTGGTCAAATTGTCCTTTGGTATATTGGCTAAAGCATTTGTTAGACTGACAGATATGGATATAATTTATAGATTTCTAAGTAAGCAAACAGGGAACATGCATAAATATAGATCTCTACAGTACAAGTCAAGAGTCTGAGCCAATGAATGGATGCACTTTGATACACTCCTGCAAAGTCCTGGTGTCTTCTTAACCACAATTATTTGATGAAGGTTTTCAGTTTTTTAAACTAATATTCAATATTCTAATATTGACTGTGAAACCAAGAGCAGCTTGGGAAAGGAAGGGAAAGCAATAAACAGCACCTGTTTTACTGAACAATCTCCTGGAATGAAACTCTCATTAATGTATAGAAAATGGCCTGGAAATTTATCCAGCAAAAACAACAAAAAAGTGCTCAAAGATGATTAATTTTATAAGTCTGTTACACTAGCTCTGATTCTCAAGGGAAAAAAACTTCATATTGATATTTGACAAAGTTAATTTTAGTAACTGATAATTGATGGATGTTTTTCTAGTCTAATCTGGTTTCCTGATCTCTTGATCTCTGCTCTGTCTCCAAATAGGGTCCATTTATTTAATTTTACCCAGCAGCCCGTTTATGCACCATAAGCGTATTTCCATTAATTAAAATTTGAAATGTCTAATGCTTTCTGTGTCCTTTTGCTGGAGATATAAATGCAAAAGAATTCCAGACTGGCACAGTACCAGAGAGTTCAGAAAATCACCCAGAAATACAGAGATAAAGTAAAGCACCTATATTCTCCCAATTGACTAGAACTCCTTAGGTGGAACCTTTACCTCTGAGTAGGCAAGTAGTGAAGAGGACTGGACCCAATCTCAAGAGATCTGATTTATATACTCAGAACTGTTTGTTTTATTTTGTTTTGTTTTCAAATGGAAAAGGGAAGAAGAATTAACAGATAACAAAATTGGGAGATATGGGGGACAGAAAATAAAATATGTGTAGATGTGGCACTTAGAACATGGTTCAGCAGAGGACTTGGCAGTGTTGGGTTTATGGTTGCACTCAATACTCTTAAAGTTCTTTTCCAACCTAAATTATTCTATCATTCTAGATCCTTCTTACTGGTACCTGCCCCAACCCTTGACAGTCAGAGCCTTCAGGAGTTTCTGTGGGCAGATTTCAGGCTTTCATGTTCTCAGTGAGGCAGTTTCCTGGATAGGACCACTCTAAGGTGTGTACTGAAGAGGAAACCCTCCTGTTCTGCCCCACATTTTCCATGGATCCTGCTTGGCTCTGTTGCACAACCAAGGCATGAGATTTGCACTTCAGCCTCACCAGTGGGAAATGCACGTCATGTCCTGCTCTTTCTGTGAAGATGTCGAAGGGCTTTATGCAGGAGCTCACAACTCTGTGAGAGCAGTGAGATTTTCTTTAATCAGGGCTAAGTACCCCTTTTTCTGTGCTTTGAAGTGGAAGCTCTTTGGAAGATGATTTTTACTGTGTTGCTATCATTACTTAAGTAGGGGCACAGACATGTTAATGATAGAAAGTAAATTCTATTAAAAAGGAGGCCAGACACTGTAAGCAGGCCAACCTTCAAGTAGCAATTTTAGTGAAAATATTGTGAATAATAATGGAATAAAAATCTGAACCCATACAAGTAACAGAAAACATTTGCAGTGGGGGATAGAAGAAGGAATTTCAATGTTTGAGAAGCAGCTGTTCTGCTAAGATCAGACTAGAACTTTTGTTGGCATTTGTCCATTGGCAGAATGACTGATAAACTTTCTAGTTTCCACTGAAATGGCCCTTACCCCCTATATACTTACTGCAGCTTGAATGACATTTTGAATGAAAACTTGTGGCTGGGGACATGACTCAATTAGTGCTTCACAGCTCTGTTAATGGGTGTTAATAAGTTGCCCCTGCAGTGCTGATGAACTGAAGGAAAATATGTTGGGGGTTGAAATGCAGGGGTCTCTCAAAAACCTATTTTACTTGAGTCTGTGCATGCTCCTGGCCTCACACGGGTAAAATGGCATCACTTGAACACCTGTGTCTCAGCCAAGGGCCTGAGTCTTTTAGCTAATATTTAAAGGTAGTAAAATTTTTAATTACAGTGAAAATATTGGAAATAATTGGCTAAATCCATAAATTAATAAAGCCCCCTAGAAACTATTTAAAATTTCTGAATACAACTTAGGACTTTAGTGTTTTCCCCATTCCTTCTCTTTATTCTTTCCCTTCTCCTTTCTCTGTATTTTCCCCTCTTTTCCTCAGTTATTGCTTCTGTGGAAAAAAAAAAATCTCATTAAAAAAAATTCCCTGCATTTCTTTGTCTCTTACCAAGGATTCCCAGTAAGGAAAGGACAGAACAGAAACAAATGGGGGAAAATGATACCTATAACCTGAAAATTCCAGGTAACCAAAATATTGCTGTCTCAGCTTTAAGCACAATTTGAGATTGTGTTGAAATTTTTTAGAGAAAGGAGGTTTCAACAGGTTTTGAATTTTTAATTCCAATCCAGAATAAATCAAGTAAATCAGCTTATGTGGTGGGAACATTATTTTTAATTTGAAGTGATTTTTTAAGACTAAACCACTGGATTTTAATTGAGAAACCATCATAGAATTTATTTATTATTTATTTTTTATTTTTTATGCAAACTGAAATTAAAAATACCATACTAACTGAAATTGTTGACTTATTTGTCAGAGTGCAACAGCTTCTTTTTATTTTTATAATTGAGTTTATGTTGAACTTGAGGTTACTTTTCTGAATCTATCATTTTACTGTTACAAAGACACTGGGAAAATTAATAAAGCCATTTTACAGAAACTGAGTAATATATACAAAAGGATTAAATTTTCTTTTAAAAAATGTACAAAAAGTTAACCTCTTGAATGATACAGGACACCTTATAAGGGTCAACATTTGAGGTGGTTCGGTTGCTAGGAGACCATCACTAAAGATGATCAGGATAGCAAAGCTTTTATTTCAAATACAAAGTTAATTAGTGTACAGGTAATATACAAAGATAACAAGTAGCTGTTGATGTAAAAGTATATGTGAAAAAGAACAGGACTGAGTTAAAATTTTTAGTGGAAATGAAGAAGCCTCAACATGTACAGGGAGTTCTTTTCATTGCTTAAAATGTATCCATAAAAGAAAAAAAATATTAATAAGGAGTCTAACCCTGATGAAAGATTCATTTTGCTTGTTGTAACATTCATTAATGGTGTTGCATAAAAACACAAAATAAAAGATTTCAGTTCATGAAAACCACAGCTGCAGATTTGATCATGCATGTGAAGACTAGAACTGTTCAAAATGACTTTGGAAAGAAAAGGAAGTACATTAATAGGAAAAAGAAAAAGGATGAATTCTCATGTATAGTGACTGCACAGTGAGAGAAGTTTGAGCATACACAATAAAAACTGAGCAAGGCTGCAAAACTAGTCCAGGGCTTGAAATTCTTTATGGCTTGGGGGTACAATCCCATGCCAAGATCACAATTTCTCCTTTGCCAAAACACGCAGCCTCACCAAAACCCTCAGTGAAGCCTGGTTCCTCAGTTGTTTAAACCATCAGCACTTCGATGGGGTAATTAAGATGTCACAAAACGTTGGGGAGGGGTTGCCACTCTGGGAATTGTATCCTGGAATGATGGGGCTCTTGCAGAGCCATGCTGAGGCTGCAGCTCAGGCTGGGAGAAAATGTCACCTGAAATGCATCTCATGTTCCAGCTGGGAGAGGAGGCAGAACAGGGAGGAGAGGAAACCAAGTACACATCTTTCAAATCTGACACTGATGAATGATTTAAGTCTCTTCTTGTCCTTCAAAAATTAAATGCTTAAGGGGAATTTTAAAAGTGCTTTCTGGCAAATCAGAGTAGGGTCTATGGCTTCTAGCAACCTTCAAAAATGATATTCAAGCTTTACTCAATTATAATATTTCCATGTTTATTTACTAGATATAATGTTACATGTTCGTTGGTAAATTCAGAAAAAATGTGATTTATAAAAGTTTTCTGGGGTAGAATTGTTAAATATTTAATTCTCATTGTTGCCAACACCCTTTCCAAGCTATAAAATACACTATTTGCAAGTCCCAACACAAATCTAGCAAAACTAGTAAAAAATAAAATTCCCAAATCTGCACTGTTTAAGCCATTCCATTTTAATAAGAACACTTTAGAAAAGATTCCCCTGTTTTCCTCCAAATTCCAAAGACCGTAGGCTTTCATTAAAATCTCCTTGAGGCTTTAAAAATCTGCCTAAAATTTAATAGTGCAAATGAATGGAAGTTTGCAATATTTGTATCACAAAGATTTCTGTCAAAAAAACCGCAGCTGGAAATAACATGCTGTTTGTCGTGTAATTGTTACTATTCACTAAAGCAGAAAAAGCAAGTGCAGGGAGCTAAAAACCTGACAGCCTAGTCATTTAAAACTACAGGTTGTCTCCTGGATGACAATAGTTTTCCAAGTACAGCCTAACCCATGCCGAGAAGTTGCTTGCTGGAAGTATATATAGGGTAACATTTGAACACTTTAGTTGAATAGAGATTTTTTTTTTTTTCTTAAAAAGTAAGGAAATGCTGCTCAGGAAATGAGGAGAATGCAAGAATGGCATATTTTCTTGTTCGTTTTTTTACTTCGCAATGTTTTCTTATGCACAAGTTCTAAATTCTAAATTATGGAAGTTGATTTAAACCTGAGCTGTGAAGCAGTAGAGAGGAATTTAGGAGAAACCAGTTTTCTGTACTGGAAACCCTCTTTAACTTAATTCTTCTGAGCAGTAATCTCCCACCTTTAAAATGAAGACAATAATTCCTGCTTGTCTCTTAGGTAAAATTAGAACAGGGAAAAAAAGAAAGCATCATATTTATAAGGTTGTGGAAATGGGTAAATGGCAGATGAAGTGCCTATTTTTTACACATAAGTGAGAAGAAATATGTGCTTGTTTTCACTAAAATGCTGAAGAGATAGCCCTTATTTTTCCATCTGATAATATTGAAATAACAATACTCTGTAAAATCAGATACTCAGGTTGGAAATATTATGACCTATAGCTCTTTATTAGCATGAGCATACCCTCAAACTGAAGCTGCAGGCAAGTGCTTTTGCCTGATTCACAATGATTCTATTAAAATTGTTAAGGATCAGATCTAGTTGATCAGCAGTGACTGAGTAGAATTAACATTTTTTATTGCAGTTGGATAATTAATGGTTGAAGCCAGGATCTGCACAAAGCCAGCCAGATCCCCCACTGAAACCCAAACAAAGGGAAAGCATCAGCAAGGGTGAGTTCGTGTAGCTCAAAGAGAGTTTGAAGAGGTTTAACAAAACCTCAAACAATAAACCAGAGCTTTGAAAAAATACTATTCCTAGGATTGCAATGAAAAAAAAAGAAAAGCCCACCTTCTTTGAATAGATGGCGTTTTTTTGCTTTGTGCTAACAAAGCACGTTGTATTAACAAATCTCTGGAGATGCTGTAGTAACTCCAACTCGATTTGAAGGTAAGAAATAAGGCACATTAGATTTCAAGAGGATTTGCAAAGCCTTCAGCAGTTTTGTCCCAACTGCTACTACTATTTATTTTGTATATTTGCTGTTCCTGGTTCATCTCATCCAGCTTTAGGCACTTAAATTAAACTTCTGGTCATAAGGTAGGTTTGTGTATTGGGTGCACTAAATTGTCCTCTGAAGTTGCTGATCTTTTTCTGTTGACCAGAGAGAAAGCTGGAGCTCCTTCCTCAGGTACGTCATTTTAAGTGACAGATCCAATCTTTAGTGGTTTACTCGTGGTTATACAGGTCAGAGGTTCTTGATGAATCTCGGTTTTATTCATGCATCACCTGTCTATATTTTTCATTAGTTGTTGCAATAAATGTAATGCTTGTTTCAAATTCTGTTGGTGTTTGTATTTCATTTCAGTATTTTATGTGTCTGTGAATTTGGACCTCTAAAACTAATAGGTATTCTAGCACTGACTTCAGGTGCAGCAAGGTGAGATCCTGCCCATCCTCTGAGCTTTCAAGCCCTTTAAAAATTAAACAAATAATTAACAGCATAAGAATAACAAAGGATAATTTTTTTGACCATAAATGAGAGCAATATGCAAGATTCCCTGAGCTTCATGGACTTTTGTCTCTGATTTTAATAAAACTTGGATTTGATGATAACTGCATTTTCCTGTCTGCATTTGTGCAAACACTGTCATACCAGACACAGGGAATTTAGTGTGTGCACCAGGAATTATGGACTTGGGTCTGCTTGGGAGGTGCACAAGAGTGCTCTTGTCTGTCTTGGCCAGGTGTTATTCACAGAGTTAAATTTGGATTTCATCAATAAAGAAATGAAATCTGCATAATATAGCCCTGTACTGTATTAATAGTGCAAACAGAACATTGTTTATCACTTAGTTATGAAATATTGCAATAGCAAAGGCTGTTTTTAATGGCTCTTTAAAGCCATATATGTGTATGTCTATCTGACCAATGAATAGAGAGATACTGGGTAGCAAATAATTTTTTCTGTATAACATCAGACCTTACAGCAAAGTAAAAAATGACTGACATGGCTTCACTTATTACAAGTGTAGAAAAAATATTTCTATATAATTAATTCTGAAAGTAAGGTTTATATCTGTTACTAAAGACAAGACATTCATTCTCTGCTTTATTCTATATATTTCTTTGCTTTCAGCTAGTAATCTTTCTTTGAAATACCATGGAAACAAGCAAATATGCCTCATTAAACTTTCCTTGCAGGGAAGAAGAGGAAAAAAAAAACAACAGAAAAAGCAGCGAATTTTTAAATCACGGAGTAGGAAAGAATAAAATAGAAAGGGTGATTAGATTGCTCTTCTTAATTCTCCCAGGCATAGTAGGATAATTTGCTAGGGAAAAAAACCACTGCAACAACTTACTTCTTGATTCCCCTCTCTGTAGTTGGACTGGTTTCCAGCTGTATATTGCATTATTACTTCACATTTTACAGTTCTGCTCATCACCATAAGATATGAGTCACAGCTGATACACAGCAGTCCCTTAGTATAGCTAAAATAATGCCTTTTTAATTATTTTGAAAAGATTTTTTTTAAAAATTCCTATAAAATCAACTTTTAAAATGCACACTTTGAATAAATTAACATCTAGTTGACTTCTTATACACAGATATGTTTAGAACTATTTTCTTGCTATCAAAAAGAGGATCAGGTTTCCAATGAAACACCACTAAATTCAGTAAAGCTATGCTGATATATAGCAGTTGAGGACTCAGATAAGGAAAAATTATTAAACCAGAATTTGCAACTTTAATAAGAGATTTAAAATTGCTTTGTACTTAGAAGCAATTTCAGCTTTCAGCAAATAGATCTTGCTCTGCCTTCAGATGTCATTGAGATCCTACTGAATTGCATGTGGAAGGTCCACGCACCACTGTTAGTTAGAATCCTCCTCCAGGTTTGCCCAGTACCCATCCTGTAGCTTTAACCGAGGTGATTTCTGAGGGACATACCTTGAAATTAAACTCCACTCTTCAGAATATCCCCACAATCTTAAAGTCAACTTGGTAGTGAAAAGGATATTGATTTAGCTGAGTTAGTATTTTGCACCCTGAAATCTACTTTAACAAAAGAAAGATCAATAAATGACTTTCTTAGAGGCGTCTGTGTTTTTATTTAGCTGGCGGGCGGTGTAATTCATTTCCCAACGTGTTAATTTCTAGCAGTGCAAAGACAAAGGCTCTCAAGACCCTTTTACACCGAGACAACTCAAAGCTAGAGGGAGAAATAATGCCAGCTGCAAAGCAGTGTGAGCCTGGAGGTAGCCAGAGAACAGCACACATCCAGAGACTGAGTAAGCATGAGCCATCTACACAGGGCGTAAAGACTGTAGGAACAAGCAGATCCCTACTGCTCCTTGTATCTTGTCCCCATTTAGGACAGTTCTGGAGTACCCAGACCCCATGGTTGGTTTCTGCACCCCTTTAAAAAAAGCTGAGAAGGCCAAAATGGGTGAATTAGGTGGACGAGGAAGAGGTACATTTCGTCTGTGCACGACCTTCCTTGTGATGGTGTTCACCTTCCTCACCTCCAGAGAGATGCCAGTTCATAGCATCCCAGTAGCTGGAGCTCTGCTGGAATTAAACACCATCCTGAGAGTTTTTTACCGATGAATTCTCCAATTTTTATCTATATGAAGTAGATTTATGCAAGTAGCTCTGTGATCCAGTTCCTATATTAATCCCAGATCATTTTCAGAGGAATGCAATGGGTGAAGGGTAACAGATTCAGCAAAATATACTGATGAACTAAATCTAGAGTTTGATTTCCAACGAAAGGTTTAAAAAAAAACAACGAAAAATTCCCCAGGAAGATCAGAAATGTAATAGCATTAACCGTGTGCCAAGGAAAGTGATAGATCCTAAGGTGATTGCCTACTCAAGCAAAGAAACAAGTCATGTCAAAAAAATATCCACATTTTGAAAATAATTTGGTAAAGCATATCAAGCTGTGCAGCCCTGCTGCAGCCACATTGCTAATGGGAGGTAAAGGCAATAATTGTCTAGGATTTGCTGCCATGTCACTGCCTTTTTGCTGACCCACAAAATCCAAAATGCCAGTGTCTCCTGGAGGGAAATAAGTATCTATAACATTCTCAAGTGGCAGTAGGGTAAGAGAAGACTGTAAGTATAGCACAGCCCAACAAGTCATTAAATATTTGGTGAAAAAGAATGTTGTGTCGGGGTTTTTTCCACCAGAAAATTATTCAGGTTTTATAATTCTATTCCTGTAATTGAAAATCACAGTTATCTGAGGCAGAAAGAAAATTCATCAGTACCTTCAGTGAAGGTTGTTCTTTCTGAAAGGCAAAGGTGTTAGTCTAAAGATTTTAATGGCAAAATGTGTTATTCTAGTTATCTGACTTTCTACATGACAAATCTCTCTTTATAACCCATGCATTTAAGCTTGATATTTTGTGGTTGAACTAGAGCACATCCTAGTGGAAAGACTTCTATTCTTGATGGGAAAAATTGAAGTGACAGAGATAAAGAGAAGCTGAGAAGCCTTCAGCTGTTCAACCTGGAAAGAGAATGTTTAAGGGGGTCTTACCATTGTATAGAAATACGTGATGTGGAAGTAAAGAAGACAGAGCTGGACCTTCCTCACTCTTGCTCAGTGACAGCACAAAAGGCAGAGAGTACAAATTCAAATACAGAAAATTCCCTTTAAATGTATGAAAAATAGTCTTATTACATGGGTGGTCAAATGTTAAACAGATTGCCCATATTGCAAGTCCCTGTCCTTGGAGATACTCAAGTTGCATCTGGATAGAATCCTGAACAACCTGTGGATGACTCTTTGAGCAAGGGGCTTGGACAAGACATTCTCCAGAGCCCTTTTCCAACTTCAACCGTCTTGTATTTCTGTATCAGCCTCTTTTCTGTAATCTAATAACCACCAGCAAATAACAGCTAATTACCCTCCAGAGTAAAAATCGGCATCTATTTCCCATTTAATTTTATCTTCAATTTCTAGCTGTTGGATCTTGGCTCGTGTCTGGCCACTTGATTAAAGAGCTCTCTTCTAGCCGCTCTTTAGATACTCTCAGATCAAACCACCTGTTAACCTTCTTTTTGATAAGCCAAAGGGTATTTCCACAAATAAATACTCCATGTTCTCGGTTAAAATGGAAATTGAGCCCTTAATCTAGCCAATTTGCAGAAACAGGTACTTTACTGTCCAAGAGCTATCTGTACAGATTCTGACTGCTGAACTCACATCTTTCATTGTTTCTTACAACTTGTAATGAGTTAAGACAATAAAATGTAAAAAAAAAAAAAAAATCTGCCAAAACCCTCCCTTCCCTAAAAATGACCCCTACTTCAAAAGCCAGCAAGAGGTGCTAAGTATTATAGTAGGAGTGTCTTTAAAATTCTGGAATGATGTACAGAGGACCTGGAAAAAAGTCAGCACTGAAAAAGGTCAATCTTTAGGGCTAAATTGCAGAATCTACATGACCCATCTTTCTAATACTTAATTTTTTTTTCATTTTTGGTAAGAAATATATTTGGACTGTTACTACCTGTCTAAAATAGTGCAAATAGAGGACAGTAATTAAATATATTTCCAGTTTAATGGGATAGAGATTTAATAAAAATTCAAAAAAGAATTTGCAACTGTTGGTAAATTGATTTGCCATTTTACACTAGAAACACACTGCAGTAAAGTTTCTGAAATCAGTGGTGCTATGCAGCTTAAATACCTGAAAAATTCAGCAATGCATCAAGACCAGCAGATGACAACAAGAAAGATCCAGAAACGGGGAGATTCCTTTAGGCTGTATACTGGGTTTATCTCCCTGTTTCTATGAGACAGGCATATTGCTGGGTTCTTTTGTTTAAAGGGCCCTGGTTGCTAGAGAAAAATAAAAGTATTTTGAGAATATATTTTGTTTTAGCTGTAAACTGTGTTCAGTTAGTGTTCATAGCAAATTTTGAATGTGCTGTTGATTGATGTCAGCAATGAGGTGATGCAGGAGCCTCACTGTCAGTTCCTCTCTGAGTTCACTCCTAATTTCCACAGTCTTATTACTCAAAGTCTTATGCTCTGAAATTTGAGGGCTCATGCCATGAACAATAACTAATACTTACCAAAGCAAGGTTTAATCAGCTTCCTCCACCAAATTTTCTATATTATTTCTATCCTACTTTTTATTTCTTCAACTATTACTTAACCTTCACATAATTTCTGACATAACAAGAGTAACAACAAATAATTCAATGGTAAATCATAACCTTGGATCAGTAATTTTTGTTTCTCTTTATCCTCCCAATATGGTGGGAGTTTTGTTTATGTATTTGCCACTGTCTATTGTTCCTGCACCTGTCTACTCCTCTCTGAAAACGGAGTTTATTGTTTTCTTAGCTTCTTTGTTTAAAAATCCAAGCTCAAATAGATTACCTTTTCAGAAATGATAGAAGATATAAAAGTACAGCTGCTTAAGCAATTAGCAGAGCAGCATGACATTTGCAAGCCTAGAGCTATTGGAAACTCACCTGGCTTCAGATGCCATTATAAACTCTGAGTTTGGTTGGGGTCACTGTGAGGGACAGGAAATGTTGGAGCAGAATCAAACTTTCTCTCTTTGGCAGGAACAACCTTTAAACCCTGATTATTTAAAATACATCAATTCAAACATTTGGGGTGAAATCCATCACCAGGCTAAGAAGTGTAAATGCAGGTATCTACATGTTGCTCTCAAACGTTGATGAGGTGTGTACACTTGCATCATCTTTGGAGCAGATCAAGCCAATATGACAGTCTGGAGAATTAAATATTCAGCTGGTCCACCTTTGTGTGTCTAGTTTTAAGAGAGCTGAACTGCACAGGGTACTTAGGAGGTGGCAGCTGGAGACTAAATTGAATGACCTCAGGGTGTGTTAAATGGCATCAAACCTCCATATCAGGGGAGCTGAACAGACCATTTTTTTGGTTTGTGTCCTGGAATCAGTTTTACCATGTTCCACTCATGTGGAACTTTCCTACCTACCTGGCATTAGCCTTTATCCAGTTTTACCTTACACATCAGCAAGATCAGAATTATTCAATGGTGAGCATCACGGATAATCTAATACACATTTTATTATAGGAGATTCCCTCAGATTAAATAAGCACATTCACATGATGAAGCTTATGATCTTCCCCAACCACTTAGTTTCCTTCACTGGGGACTTTAACTTGCCTATCTAATTCCAAGAGAGATAATAAACAGTGTCCACAACTGAAAAGATAACAAATATCATAAATCAATAAAGAAAGAAGTCCCCCTGTTCTCATTTAACGGAGAGTGGAAAAGGACAGAGAACAATTAATGAGAAGTGACACTTAGGAGATTTCCAGGTATCCAGAAATGGAATTGAGTCCTTTGAAACCTGTTTTTCTGCCTTAGCCACCAGTCTGTGTACTTCCTCAGACTTCTGCTAAGTTTCTCAGCAGTAACAACAATTAGAAAAAGCACAGAAATCACTTAATTAATCTCCATAGAATTTTTTGTTGTTAGGTAGGATGTGGGAGAGAATAAATAAGAAAAGGAAGAGCAGAATTGAAGGAAGAAAAAACACAATAACCAAATGTTTCAGGCAGTGGTCTAAGCTCTGAGGAACACAGGTTAAGTCACTGCTTGGCATAATTTGCAGTAACTTGAGGTGAAAATCTCTTCAGGTGAAGTGAATATCCATGAATCCGACCTCCTCTGCTTTCAGGATAGACAGACTTGTATTTAGGGATAATCTTCTGCAAAAATGTGGTTCTTATAAGAAGAAAAAGAAGGTGACAGGGGACCTAAGATAGTTTCCATAACATGAAATTGTTGTCCTCCATTCTTATCATCAGTGCTGAGCTCTGCTACCACAGAAAAGATGAGTCTGCAGCAACTCCCACATGTACTTATTCTGAAGCTTGTACTAGGTCATCTGCTGCTCTTAGCTACAGATATATATTGCAGTGGCAGCCAAATAAAGGTCATTTGTCAGAGCACAGTGAGAGTCAGGGTGATTATTTGGCCTTGATTACTACTGTAATACAAATAAAGAATATTAATAAGCTAAATTACATTCTGACTCCTTTTACTGTAGCTTTGCAAGAAGAAAAAAAAAAGACCTACTAGATTGTGAAGGCATTTCACTAATGGTTAATGAATATTTATTACTTTTGAAGCAGAAGGCTGTGTCAGGATGCCACATAGCCCTCCGTATGAATGGTTTATTCTTGTATTTTTCTTTCCATCAACTGCCTTCATCACGGTCTGAAAGAATTATTCCTTCTTTTTATTTCAGGCTGCATGGATAATACAGATTCTCTTTGGAAAGGCCTGGGAGAGAGCACAGCATTTCCAAACTCCGTGATTAAGCTGGTGAAAAATCCCAAACATCCCACTCTGTATCTGTACCACTGGAGATTGAGGACACTGGAAGGCAAAGTGACATTCCCAGTGGTTCATTAGATATGGGGCTAGGTAGAGGCTGTGCTGGTTTTGGCTGATGTAGAGTTAATTTTCTCCACAGTAGCTTGTTTAGGATTTGTGCTGAAAATGGTGTTGATAACACAGGGATGTTTTCGTTGTTGCTGAGAAGAACTTACACAGAGCCAAGGCCTGTTCTGCTCCTCACCCCACCCCACCAGTGAAGGGGTTGAGGTACATCAGGAGTGTGGAGGGGCCACAGCCAGGACAGCCAATTCCAACTCTCCCAAGAGATATCCCAGACCAGATGACATCATGATTGACATGTAAATCTGGGAGAAGAAGGGCAAGGAGGGTATATGGAGTGATGGCATTCGCCTCCCCAGCTCGTGGTTACATTTGATGGAGCCCTGCTCTCCTGGGCATGGATGAAAATGTGTCTGCCCATGGGAAATGGGGAATGAATTCCTCGTTTTGCTTTGCTTGAGCGAGGCTTTGCTTTACCCATGAAACTGTCCGTATCTCAACCCACGAGTTTTCTCACTTTTACCCTTCCAATTCTGTCCCCAAACTCACCAGCAGAAACTTGAGTGAGCGTCCTGGGGGGCTGAACTGTCAGCTGGGGTTAAACAAAGACAGGGCAAAAAAGGTCCTTTGCCATAGACGCCTTCAGTAATAATCCAAAAAAGTTATCATATGAGCATATCTCTCCAGAACTCTCTCTTGTAAATATTTTAGCAGAACAGGAAGAGTTGGTGACCCTTGATACCTTTTCTTGGAACTAATAAGCTGTCAAAAGACTTTTTTTCCCTTCAGTAGGAATTAGGTTTCCAATTTCCAGTGACTCAATCTTTCCAGAGAGCAGTTTTTTCTTACTGTGCCTGGATTGTCTCTTTGCATTGGATTTAAGATCTGATGATTTTGGGGGAAAAATAAAAAAACAAAACACCAACCAACCAACCAAAAATAAACAAAAAAACCACAACCCCCCCCCCCCAAAACTAAAAAAGAAGGGACTGTACTGGAGATAAAAGCATTTTTTAAAGTTCCATTTCCAGGTTTTGCATAGAAGGAACTAACTTGAAGTCACATACCTTGCTTTAATTTTCCATAGTATAAATGGAAGGGAAATATAGCCCATAGTATTTTTGTTCATGCTTGTGTGGTCATTAATGTGCTTTTGTCTTACAGGCGAAGAGATGCAAGACTCACAGAAGATCTGTTTTGTTATTGATCACACATTTTTTAATCTTTCCTTTTTTAAAGGGTTCGTAAAAAGTTAGTGCTTTTTTTTCCCAGTCTACTTTAAAGTTGTCTGTAGAAAAGCTGATTTTTTTTTCTCTTGCTTGGGATTTCCAGGTACAGATTGAGATTTCTTTAATTAAAATACTAAGAGAAAGAGACAGAATTAAATTTCTTGAGTTTTACCTTTCATAAACACCAGTTTATTAGATACTTCGAAACAACCACTCTTTGGTGTGTATTTCAACATTTTACTTTTCCGCATAACTGTCTTATGCAGTTGTGTATGATCTCTAAACAGCAGCAATTTCCTTTTCCACATACACTACAAGTATATCACTCAACATTATAAACCCATGCAGTGAAAGAGCAAGGTCCAAAGCCCAAAGAACTTGAATCCCTGAAGTGAATAAGCAAAGTGACCAGTGGAATATCATACGAAGATGAGAAGGTGGACTCGCAACATACAGACGTGCCAGGGAAGGTTGAAAATTCTCTTCAGCAGAAGTTAAATGATGTAGTAGAAACACAGGGTTCAGTATAAATGTTTTCTACTGAGAAGGCCATTTGAGCACCTACTTCCATATGTTGGATAATCAGAAGGGGTATTCAGCTCTGTCCAGGGACTTACTGTACCCAATTCCCACTCTGCTTGATGATGCAACTGTGACTCTTGGGGATCCTCAGTTTGGATCCTGACACCTACTGTATAATTATTACTCATGCACATTTCCTGATTTTGCTCTAAAGAGTTACTTACATGGCCAGGTAACTGCTGGCTGCAAAAAACTTGTGACACCTCTCAGATCATCACAGAAGAGATTTTAAGGATGATACCTTTACCATTTAATTAGATGATTTTTAATGCACTTACAGGAATTTTGTGTATTTTCAGTCCCACATGTCTGCTTGGGTGTGAAGGGTTGTATTGTACGTAGAAACATCCAATTCTAGTGTTCTAGTACATGTTTACTCTGTCAGACCCAGTTCCAAATGTTTACTGAGGCTGACAGTTCATATTCTACACCATAAGAACCCTGAGCATGTTGTATGGGCACAGAAGAAAATATTGCTTCCTGAACACTACATTTTTAAAAGAAATGGGTCTTATGTAAAAATGTTTCTCCAGTTTAGAAACTTTCCTACTGGCCCATTTATATCAGTGACCCTCTCAGTTTTAGGGAACACTGTAAGAAACTTAACTAGTTTTTACTTTAAATTTTTATGATACTAGATCAACTTCAATTATCCTCTACTTCTTGCCTTCATCCTTCCTTCCCAAAACCACCAAACAAATGCTCTCTTCCCACGACAGCTCGATATTGAGGGTACTTGTTGAAAATATGTCTAAAGCCCCTCTGTAGTCCATGGAACTTTAGCACATGTTTAACTGTTGTACTAAATTGCATTGTATGGATCTGATCCAAAGCCTATTGATGTCAAAGGAAGAAAAACTCCCATTGACTTCAGTTAGATTTCGATCAGGCTTTTTTTAAGGGAAAATGATATGCACTTTTACTTTTAAACATTTATGATGAAAAGCGTCAGCAAATAAAAATTTATGAATAGACTCCCACAAAACAAAATTGTCAGGAGCTGAAATACTGGGGCAGATGGGCTTTCAAGATCTGTCATTCCATCAGCATTGTGCAGTTTAAAGGCACCACATGTACTCAGTCTTCTGAGAGGGTTTGTGGACAAGAAACTGTTCTCATTCATTATTTTTCTAGCAAGAGAGGTTTGATCTTGGAGCCAGATGATGACTGGGACCTTTCGCACAATGTTTTGTGTTCATCATTCATTGCATTGATATAATCCTGGTAAATTTTCTGAAAGAAAATTTCATGCCTTTAATGTACTGTGCATTCCTGTTTAAAACTAAGAAATTCTTAGCTAAGATTCTACCATGTTTTAGGGTTAAAATAACTTCTTTCTCATGCATGGCTTTAATTTTTTAATATAATAAAATAAATTGAAAGAGTTTTAAGACAGAGATCCTCATTTACATGAATGCATTAGTGACATGGAAATGTGTAATGGCATGAAGCTGTGTCAGGAGCGAGTTAGGCTGGATATTAGGAAAAGGCTGTTCACCCAGAGAATGGTTGGGTGCTGGAACACAGGGAAGTGGTCCCAGCACCAAACCTTCCAGAGTTCCAGAAGCATTTGGACAACACATATGGTTTGATTCTTGGGGTGTCAGGAGTCAGGAGTCAGACTTTGAGGGTCTGTATTGGTCCCTTTCAACTCAGTATATTCTATGATTTTCTAAATCAGAAGGAGATCAGGTTGGCCAGCAGAAGAATGGGAGATGTGAGAACATTCCTTATTGTATTTAGCACACTAAGGCCAGGCTTTTTCTCATCTGATTTCAAATAGAACTAAAATGCTCAGTTTAGGAGTGTAGTCAGGTAAGGTTGTTCCTGTGGGCTGCTCACATATCCCTCCTAATGAGGTTATCTTTCTTCATCAACCATAAATATGATTGCACTCTTTGGGCCTTAAAATGCTGAAAAATACACAGGATATATATGGGGCTAAGTGTTTGCAGTATATACTGTCAGGATAAGAATCCCTATTAGAAAAAAGGATCACCTTGAATATTACCCACAAAGCAAACAAAAAGGGTTTAGGGAAGGACAAAACCCATAGACTGGGAAGCCAATTTCAGTGGTGGAAGCCATCTTCATAGCTGTGGAGCTAATGAGAAAATTTCTAAACATTGTTAGAAATTTTTTTTCCTGTTGCACCAGAAAAAGAATTTTTTTCCTGACTTATATTTCCATGGAAATAAACATTTTCATACACCAAAGTTGTGCAA
The DNA here is from genome assembly GCF_009829145.1 of Chiroxiphia lanceolata. NCBI lineage: Eukaryota > Metazoa > Chordata > Aves > Passeriformes > Pipridae > Chiroxiphia > Chiroxiphia lanceolata. The sequence goes on along the minus strand of NC_045641.1, from coordinate 5,436,434 downwards.
TAGCTGTTATCTAACCAAAAATTTAAATCTGTGAAGAGTTTGTTTCCTATGCTCTCTCCAGTATTAACTTTGAGCTATTTTTATTTGTTTTCCTTTGGAGGGTTGCTTTTTAGAACAATTTTAGCAAGACTGTGATAAATTGTAGGAAGTTAAAGATGATACAGGACACTCTTATCTTAATACAGTAGAAATATTAAAGTTGCTGCATCTTAATGATATATGTATTTATTCAATGCCTACTGAATATGATAATTAAAAAGACAATATTAGAAGTGTGTGTGCAACAGGTCCTATAAGAATTTGTTAAAGTGGTGACATTTATAGCTACAGTTATTGCAGAAAAAGATGAAAGAAGTGAATAATGGTTGAAAACAATATTTAAGTCTTTTAAGTTATTTTATATATCTGAATGGAAAACTGTGTTGATCAGAGTCAAGGTTTCTATAGAATTTTTGATATTCATCTGTATTTAGCAGTAGACAGTGTATGAACTGCTATAATATCCTCATCTGCTCACCATTTTAATGCTATTATTTTCAAATTAATTTAATTCTACTTCTTTTTAGTATTTCTCCCTGATCGTCTGTACCATGTTATGTAATTTATCATGTTTTAAATTAATCAAAGGAACTCTTTCTCTATAAATACACGTTTATATGGATCACTTCCCTCTTCATAGTACAAGGTAAGTTTTTAAATTTACTGCAATACAAAATGTTATTTTTCACTTTATATTATAAACCACTCCCTGGAATATAATATAATCTTGAACTCCCTTTAGCAGTTTTCAACATCCACATCAATCTTGTACCATAGAAAATATGACAGAATCAATATTGTGATGATAAACTGTAAAAAATTGCTTTTGTCTGGATTTAGTAGAAATCACAAGTGATCTGATTCAGCATGGGAACACGGGAACCAACTTCTTAAAATGAACAGGCTGTTCCAAAGTAAAACTAAGTTTGTGTTAGGTGAAAGTGAGTTTATTTCATCTTTGTTATTAACCAAACTTTTTATTCTCTTGCCCTTACACAATCTCCCCAGCTGGATCAAGATAATTTTCCCTGCTAATCGGGTTAATTTGAGATGGTAAACTGATACACTGTAGCTAATTTCCAGCATAAAACAAAATGTCCTATCAGTATTCTATATGGAAATCCTCTGTATGGACTTTTGAACATGTTCTGACAAATATTGAAGTCCACTGTGGCTAAAATACAAGTGAGTGACTTGCCCCTCTTAAAACTAATAAAACCCAGTAGATTTGGAGTCTGGGATATGACTCTTACATTATTGATCTACCGGAAAATTGTTACTAACCAAGATTACCTGTTATCCATACAAAAAAAGACAGAATGAATAGCAGTTTCAGGAACTATACATGTCCAAGAATACTTAATGACAGAGCAATGCAAGATTGAGACCAACCATCTTGGGGTCCATGATCCATGATCTGTGATGGATACTTTCAAAATGCTCCTAAGCATCTTTAAAAACCTCCAGGGACAGTAAATCCACCATCTCCCTGGGCAGCCAATTCCAATGTCTGATTACTCTCTCTGCAAAAAATTTCTTCCTATCAGATGATACTGAAGAGGCTCTGATCCCCAGCTCTGTGCTGAGCTGTCAGGACAAAGACAATGTGCAGAATTGGGGCTGTTCTAATGATCCAGTTGTTTCTATCTGCAGGGGAACTTGGGCCTTTTGAACATTATGTTGCCCACATGCACTTAAAAGTGTCAATCAGTGGTATAGATTCTGGCCAGACTACACACTGCATGACAGCACAAGCCCGATTTTTGGAAAAAATAAATCCACCGAGCAAACATATAGGGTAGAATTAATCTCTTTTACTTATAGCTTTGAAAAAGTGATCTGTCTAGTGTAAACTAGTCCTTTCCAATTGCCTTCTAAAGTTAATGGAGAGAGAAAACATATTGATATTTCCTAAGTGACTCAGGATACGTTATACAATATGAGCTTGTTGAAAATGCTAGTTCAGGTATTTTCTGTTCCAATGATGTTAGGTTATCTCCATTCAAATAGAGATGATATGTAGCAAATCCTTCTGTTTATTCTCTGAATGATTTACAAGACTTCATTTGTGCTGCTTCTGTTTTGTTTCTAAGTTATTTAAGGTGAATTAATCTCACCTAATTTAGATGTCTTATACCTGCAGCTAAACTAGATGTCCAGGCTTCATTTAATATTCCCATGCAAATCCACATTTTTGGAACATGTTTATGTGGCTTATTACAACATATGTTTTAGGATTAAAATAAACTTCCTGAAAACAGCAGTTTCTCCTCACTTTTTAGAAATGAGAATAAATACACAGCTCAGATGGGTATAAGTGTCTGAAGTTAGACGAGATTAAACCTTTCCTTTAAGTTTGGCCTTTGCAATGGTCTAACCATTGCACTTCATGAACTGCTGACTTGGCTCATAACTTCTGTGACCAACAGTTGAAAAGAAGGGAAAACGAAATCGTCACTGAAGTCACTAAAGGGTGACAGAAGGAAATTATATCACTTGCCTTTTAATAATGAGTGACATTACGTGCTGACTCTTACCAGCTCTTTTTTAGGAATCAGTGCAGCATAATTTTTTCTTCTCTTCTTTCATATCACAGTTAACCTATGTGCAAACAGGGAATAATCTAAAACTCTGCAGAGACCTGGTGGTTATTTCACTGCTTGCATAGTCATGACAGCTCGTGCTCTGGGACTTGCGTATTAGCAAGGTTAAGACAGTCTTTTTTTCCAAGGGTAAATGTGGATGCCAGCAGCATGGAATCTCAGAAGATTCAAAAGAAGTCTGTAATGATGACAAAATGGAGGCACCTTGGACTAATGTGTTCCAGACCATTTATACTGTTTAGAGACCCGAGGAAATTACTTTATGCTGTTGATCTAAAATGGGCTGGTGGAGCTACAAATCTAGAAAGGATAGAGAAATCTTGAAAACTGGATTAAAATGTGAACAGCAAGTGTTTAAACCAGAATTCTGAGTTAAGTTTCCTATGAAACATAAATGAACCTGAGAAAATCCCTTTAGAGGTACAAAAAAGTATTTTCCTGTCCTCCAAAAGTTGCTTAAATTAGAATCATAGAAACGTAGGATATCCTGAGTTTGAAGGGACCCACAAAAATCATTGAAGTCCAGCTCCTGGTCCTGCACAGGACAGCCCCAAAATTAGATTAGGTTAATAGCTTTTTAAAGTGCCTATTAACTGTAGAAGGATCTTAGGTAATCAAGTGTGATGTCAAACTCTTAGAAGGATATGGCTGGCAATTGTGTAACACCCATGGTTTTGATGATGATACATGAAAAGGTTTTATCAGTAACTCATGGAGACCACAGTTGCTAAATAGACATAATACAACACAAATCCATGTTCTGACATCAGGCTATATAGGCTTTCACAGTCCTACACACAGCCTTTGGTTTATATTCTAGGAGCCACCATGAAACCAAGTGTGCTAATCCAGTGGAAAATATTCATAATGCAGCTAAACATTTAGAGAAAGCTCTACCACAGGTCAGAATCTGGAATTGTAATTCCTTACCCATGTGCATAATGTGACTGAGATGATCAGTGACAGCTGACAGAACCTTGTAAGGCAAGGAAATACGTGGTCCCTGCTTCCTTTTAGGTTTGGTGAATCCCATAGGTTTTCCCTATGGATTTGAGCTGCAGCACGGGAGAAGAAAGACTAATGAGCCAACAACAAGGCAAAAAAGAATGTTGCCTGTGGAAATGTACAGCTCCTCCAACAGGGCATGCACACATCTCTGTGCTCAGTAATCTAAAAAGTACAAGCTCAGTTTTATGGAAGCATTGAGGTGACTTCAATTTGCTTTTGGGTGTGAAAGAATGGATTAATTCTGTGAGGTTTATGTGCTGCACCAGTTAATGAAATAGTTTTCGCAAACACGGATGGTCAGTAAAGAAAGAGCTTGTAAAAAAAAAAATCCTTTCAAATCCAAAGAGCATGAAAAATAAAGACTCATGACAAAAGGAAAAAAAACCAAAGTTTATCTGTAAGTGAAATACATGCAGGCACTACTGCAAAGGAATTTAAATGTGTATATAATGAGCAGCTACACATGCACAAAAGTAGCTGTCACACACTATATAGTATGCATAAAAGCTCCAACAAGTTGCACAGTGTGAGGAATAGTTGCTTGTGGATCAGTGCACAGTCATTTAGTAGTCCTATCAAGCTGACAGCGAGCGTACCGGGCCTGATACACATGACTGCCCAAGAAGAGTGTCTCTGGATGTCAGCCTTGTGTACGTCAATGAAACAAGAGTAGAGCAGAATCAAAACAAGTTAACAAACCAGCAGCGAGCTTGTTTCTGCTGCAATAACAGAACCATAGGCTAACTGAGGCTTTCTTTATAAAACTTGTAAGACTATGTCAGTGACCTCAGAAGCAATGACCCACGGATGCTGGATACAGTGAGGATGAAAGGGTTGGTTTTCTTTCTCTTCATTTTTTTTTTCTTTCTGAATTTCTAGGTGTCTAGCGCTGTTCTGAAGCAACTGAAACGCTGGTTATTGTTCTCCCTCAACCCTCACAATAAATCCTTCTTTGTTTGCCGTGTTGGTTAAACACCATTCAAGGTCTGTGCTAATGAGCATTGTGGGGTAGTCACTTCTGATCATTTTAATGGTCCTTTTGAAGACTTGGATTCATTTTATGGTTTTAATGTTCTCTATCTATCAGAAGATCAATTGTCTGCAATACTCTGGTTATTTAATGTATATCAGATACTATCACTGCAACCAGAAATCTTAACTGCACCATTTAAAACAGGTTCACAAAGTGAGGATATAGTTTAGTTTGATTAACTGATAAATTCTTGCAGGAAAGGAATACGGACAGGGAAAATGTGTTATGAGTTTGTTTTTTGGGGGCTACCACTACACACAGCCTACTACCAGAGTAGGAACCAAAACTTGTCACCTGGTAAGGCTGTTTGGCTGGAAGGAATTTTCCTTCGGAAATCGATATTTGGGAATTAAATTTTTCCCATATAATTTTCTAAACAAACAATTTCATTTTCACACTGGACAGTTGTAATTATGCCTGGAGCAGAGATGCCTGAACCAGTTGTAAACAAGTAGTTTAACATTTAGTTCAGCACAGACTAACTGCTCAGAGCTCAGGACTCTGAAGGCATAGCAGGCAGCCCACAATGAGTTCTCCAGCAGCAGAACCCCTGCTAATATCAGTTTGACCACTTCAAAGCTATGTCAAGAATTGAATTGCAGTGCCACAGTGACCTCTAATTCAGCTGATATGTATTTTTAATGTTTTCCTCTCCTGAGAATTTGCACTCCCTCTATTCACTGTCCAAATGCTCCCTGGCCTCCCAGAAGCTCACTGCAAAAGTCAGAATTGTTCAAATTAAGTCCTGATTTTGAATTTGAGTTACTAAAATGCTTGTAAACGTACAGTGAAGAGTCCCCAAAGCCTGAAGTTCTAACAATATAGTCAGTAGCACATCCTCCTCTGTATTCAGCTTTTATGAATTTTAGAAGGGACAAATTAAAAAATAATGTGCTATGCACATTGATTTTATGTGCATTATGATTTTAATGTTGAAAGCACACAGGAAATGCACAGGGTACCTTGCTCATGTGGGAAGCACTTTGTTTTAAGGTCTATTAAAGAATTTAAGATTAAAAGGATTCTTATAAGTTCAGACTGATAGACACAATCACAAATACATCTCCACATCTGCTCCATTTTCACAACTGAATTAAGGAACATTTTCCCCCCAATGAGTTTAATTAACTTTAAGAACAAGCTAAATTAGTTTAAAAGGCAATTAAAATGCAAGCGTATAAATTGTAATTAAAACTGCATGCTGTTTATAGATATTTTTTCTAAATATTTAAAGAAGATATTTTCCAAATGAAAAAACAGAAGTTCTACAGTCAGTAAATAATTCAGTTCAGAAAAATACAAAAAGCTTTTCTTACACATGTAAATTTTAAAAAATCTAATTTGTTAGAAATTAATATTGCAGAATATTGTATCAGCATCCCACTGGAAAATAATGATAATTTGCTTTTCAGATGCATTTTTTCCTATGGTGAGATGAGATTGGTTCACTGTTTTATTGGGTTTGAGGATATGAGATTTATTGGCAGTTGCTAAGTATGTCTGAGTCAGTTTTGCCTGAACTTTACTTCTGGCAGTGTTGGGTCAATGGTTGGACTCAATGGTTTTGGAGGTCTTTTGTAACCTGAATGATCCTATGATTGATGTGGCCAGTATTTCTCACTGGGCACCTCTTTTTTACTTCTATATCTTCTTTCCCTCCATCTATGTTCATTATATTCTTTATTTATTGGTGTCCTCAAAGCTGTATAGTTAACCCAACCAGCTTTTAAGAGATATCTTTTCTCTCTTCTGTTCCCTTTGAGCAGCACAGATGATGTGAATGGAGGACACACTGGTCCTGACCTCCAAAATAGATGCCATTGTTCTCTCCCTGGCTCTATACCTCACATGTTCGAGTCACACAGGCAAATCCCTTCACCTCTCTGTGTTCATCTTGCCTTCTGGCCAAAACACATTTTGGTGAATTTACAACTACCTCTTACTGTTTGGAGCATTCCTGAGAAAATCAACCTCTAGTCCCAGTCATAGGCATCAGGTACAGCAAAGAGAAATTACTACAAGTGGCAAAAATTCCACAGGAGTGAGTATATATATGTGACAGGACATGAATAATTGCATGAATATCCACCGTAAAAATATGACACTCTGGGGATTTCTAAACGTTTTTCTTGGATATCACATAACCTGGGGGGGTTGTCTTTGTTTGAGTAATGGTGATCACATAGTGTTGCAAACTAAAACACTGTGTTATTTGTTCCCTTGCTGCTTAATATTGTCAAAAGGAAAATTCCTACAGAATGTATGGCAGATAGGATTCAAACATCACACAAGAGGGCCCACAAGTTTGTGCTCTTCAGCTAAGAAATACAGTACATGGTTAATAACGGCTATTTAAAAATCTGAGTTTGAATTCCAAGAATTAATGTGAATAACTGAAGCCTAGGTTTGGTTTTGATTTTGTTTTCAGGTTTCAAAATTAAAAATATGCTTAAGCAGTCTCACCCAAACCTAGTGAAACTACTGAGATAGATTTCTGACCACAATAGACTATATTCAGCCAAACCCATTTTCATGTGAGAGTGGGATTTTTTATTGAAAATCAGAAGTTCAAGTTGCAAAAGTACACTTAAAATATCTATCACAGTTCCAAATTTTTACAGCTTTAAGTGACTAAAGTTCTTGAAAGTGTAGGAGTTCCAAAGGATTTGAGACAGTTTAAAAATCTGTCATTTGTTAGCTTTCAAAAAGATAGATGCATGAATATAAAGAATAAGATAACAGCACAAAAGGGCTTTGTAACTGCCAATGAAACAAAACTGCATATTTCATCAGAGATATAAATGTTACAGTTTTAAATAAAAAATGGATAGAAAATGAATGACTTGTTCTTTCCCTCTTCAAATTGGTGGATTTGAAGGGGTTAGTCTTGTTTCTAACTCCGGAGAATCTTTCTTGTTTGTCTTATATGATCAAAAAAAAAGATAAGAGCATTCAGGTGGAAAGATGTCTACTGTGCATAATAGGAATAGTTGGATTTTTCAGCACAACCCTTATTCATAGCAGGGATACTTCATAAGAAGCTTATGCATTTCTGTTTTGATCCAACGGCCAATTTCCATTTGCGACTATTTGTGAAATAACACAAGAATTCCGCTCGGGAGCTGGTTCCAAAAAATACTAAATATGCCAAACTAATTGTGACTGGGCTGTGATTTGAGTTGCACCTGCGGTTTGTGGAACGTGTCACCAGGAAGAATGTTAAAGCTGGTCCATCTTTAAATAAAACCAATCACTCAGGGCACGCACACAGACCACCAGGAAGGAAAAGTCCTAATTGCTTTAGCTTGTTGACAAGTTACAGGACATGTAAAGAGAATCAAGCATGTCTCAGCTGCCCCAGGGAAAACCCAGTGTAGATTCAAGGAATAATGAAGCAATGCCAATATTATTTATGCCACGACAAAAGAAGAAAGAGGTCTTATGCTTTTATTTACCTTAGGAATAGAATTATATTCTTGTTAATATCCGTTTTTTTTTGTTTACTGGATATTTGGACAGGAATATTATTGGTAAAGTCACTGTTATCTTGTGAAGCATCAGATATTGGGTATTGTCCAGCATGAGTAATCTGATAGCCTGAATGACTTGTAACATTTTTTGTATCAGTGTTGTATCTTACAGTATTAAGTACTGTAATTAACTCAGCAATAACAAATTCCTTTTTGTTTATTATTATTTCTCAGACTTGGGGAAAACCTTTGGAATATTTCCTAAATCTCGTATCAAAAAGTTTGTTACCATCAAAATGTTGTTTCTCTGTGTAGTTCACTAAAAAGCAGTTTTTGCTTAAAAATTAAGTTGTGAAATCTAGGGAATAAAAGAAAAAAGGAAAACTAGGGAGAAGAATTGTTCAGAAAATTAGATTAATATTGTATCTGTGATTAAATACAAAAAGTTGACAAATTTTACAGCTGCAGCTTTATTTTTTTATTTTGCTCATTAATTTCATGTATCGTGGGATATCTGTATTAGCTTCATCCACTTCTTTAAAATCTGATGGGAAAGTAAGGATGAAGTAATGGTTTTATATTTCCAAGAGGTTGAAAATGTCAAATGTTCTAAAGTTGTCCCCTCTAGTTGCCAGAATCTCTTTGTTTAGGGATTTTTATTAGGAACCTTTTGTTTCACGGTGAGCTTGTAATTGTAAAAATAAAAATGTCCCCTTGACCTTCATCTGACAAAGTGAAAGTTTTGACAAAGACCTCAGAAAACTGACATGAGAACACCTCTATAATAGTAAGCATGTATCCATTCATAATTGAGAGAAAACCTTCATTTATTCAGAGCCTTATTTAGAATCTCATTATCTTCTTCTAGCCTTTGATAATAGGGTCATGGGTTTCTAGAATACACTTTGAGTTTTAAAGTAAAATGCAAATTAACAGTGTGCTTTCTCTCACCGTTTATGTGAACTTTATTCCTACAAGCACACCATAGCTTCCTAATGACTGCTGCTCAGTGCCCAGAGAAGTTTTCATCCTGTGTGAGTAGAGACAATTGAACCAAAAGGCCTAAATGAAAGTCATTTAGTGGAAACAATCCCACTGATTCCTGTGAACTTCAGGAGTGTGATCTTAAATCATCACATTTATGTACGGAATTTACTGAGTACACACTGGAAAGAGGCTCCTGGTAATAGAAGACAAATTGGCTCACTATTGTGGTGCTTTTCGTACAATTAAAACTTTGGAGTGTCAATTATACGTAAGAAGTGCTTCTCCCCTTGCAAAGCTTTAATTTGTCAAGTTAAATGGTTTTTTGAAAAATGAAAATAAATTTGCTTTTCATTGAGAAGCTTTGAACTCAGTGAGATCTAAAGAAGAGCTTATGTGTCCAGAAACCTGTCTATTTTTTTCCAGCTGTGTCAGTTGGGGTGATAAGAAATATTATCTCTCAAGACTTATTTGAAGAGCAACCACAATGTCATACAGTGGGAAACTGGGAATCTCCATCTATTCAGTTCTTTGAAGAATAGATTATTTGCACTCTTTATGTACAGAGAGAATATATTTTTTACAGTAAATAACTCACTAATCTAGCATGTCAAGATCCAATAGCTGGAAGCCGAAACTAGATAGATTCAGATTGGAAATAAGACATCCATTTTTAAGAGTTAAGAGGAATTGTATCAGCTTCCAGAGTGAGATAGGTATTTAAGACAGGAGGGATGAATCATGCTCTGGAGATGTGTCTCTCTCCTTTGGTTGTTGAGAGACCCCAGATAACTGGGGTGAATGTCTAACTTCCAAATGGTGATAAATCTGAATTTATTAAAGTGGGACTACATTCTGTGCGTTTTTTTATTGTGTAACAGCCAGAACAAACAGTAGTTTAGCTGCAAAACTTTTAAAAATTACTCTGGAATATTGCAGTGCCTTTAATAACTGAGACAACTTTAGGAAGAATTAAAAGTCCCAAAGTATTTATCTGCATCTGTGTAATGCAATGAATTCAGATAGAAATGAGAATGACAGTCCTTATGATTTTTAAGCCACTCTTCAGCTTACCTCTAGAGTAGGGCAGATCAGATTTGCTAAATCAAATCATCTGAATGGTATTTGCATGACTGATTTCTAAGAGCATAAAATTGACAGAGAAGGGAGCATCAGTTCTACATTTAGTAGAACTCTGATAATGATAATGATAGTCACACAACTTTCACATTATGCAGCATGGAGAGACAGTTCACGATCTTACCGTACCAATTTTTTTTCCTTTCAATGATTCTTCTTCAGGACATGAAGATGGAGAAATATCACAGAGTCTCAGCAAATATATGAATATGAAAGATTGTGAAAGCCTGAGGGAAAGTTCTCACACAGTTTGGATGACTTCTGGCAAGGAATTTTGAGAGAGACCTTAGAAGTTCCCTGTTTGTTTCCTACAACAGGGGAAAAATGCATATATTTACATATGCTTTGTGATTATTCTCTACATAGCTGACCCAAACCATGCACATAAGTACAAAAATATTTTAACTTCACTCCTATATGAAAGTCTTCCACGTGACAGAGTCCTTGATTATAAAACAGAAATTATTTCATTATCAAGGGTTGTAAATCAGTTCCCTCTCCCCCAGAAGAGATTTCTTGACAACCATGTTAAAAAATCAGGCTCCTCACTATGTGTTGACTTCATGACTGTTGTTTCTTTGGTCATCCATATCCCAAGTTTATAACCTTGTTGTTGGAAAAGTGCCCTAGGAAATTGAAAATGTGTATAGGAGATTTTGTAAGTTTAAGAAAATTGAAATTCCCAGTTTTGGCAGGTAACAAGCTGGGTTGCATCATTTTAAGGACACCAAGAAAAGTCTCTCCCTTTCTATCATGCCAAGTGCCTAAATTCCAGAAAGAAATGAGAAGTCAGGTACATGTGCTATTAAATGATTGTAAACAGCCTTGTCTCTAGGCTTGGCTGGTTCCTTATAGACAGCAAATTTTCTGTGTTTTTTGTATGAGGACATTTTGGGTCATGGTGCAAACTATAATTTTATTCACACCTAAATATAACTAAATATGAAACATTCATATATGATTTATTTTTATTTTTTTTTTACTACATAGCTTTTGATATTCTTTACTTTGCCATCTGAAATCTCCTTTTGTGTCTGGTTCCCTGATAATACAAGCTGCAAACCCAACACAGACTCTGAGCCTTCTCTTGTCTGCATTCTGTACTCATGGAATAAAAATGTTAAATTGGCCATTTGGGGCCAGGCTACTCTTCTAATAGTAACTGTATCATGGATTATTTAGAAAATTATGTCTTTAAGATGATTCTGCTTACAGTGGTCCATGATATAACTAAAGAGAAGATTGTTTTAAAATTATTATCAATTTGGATTCTCTAAACAAAGGCACTTGAAGGCATCCTGCTTTTCAGAGAACAGGACTTCACAGTCATCTAAAAGTGGAAATACCTAAAGTCAGCAGTCTATTTTCAATACTTAGGCCTGACTTACCAGGGAAAACAATCTTTATGAGCAATAATGTATGCTAAAATAAATCTTCAAAGCCTGCTGAGGTACTCAGAATTGTTTGTCTTTCAACCACTTAATTCATGTAGCCAAAGCCACAACAGTTGGCTGATGCAAGATTTGGAATAGTTTACTTCTGTATGGTTTTGCAAACAGCCTTTACATGTGCATTGAAGGTCTGATTATTAAAGCCTTGTTGTATGTGGAAGGTTCCTTCTAAGAGACTTCTACCATCTCTGTGGTGAGGACCTGAGATGGATATGAGGACGCTTCCATAGTCAGTCACTTGCAGAAATGGTTTGTAGTCATTGTCTGAAATGGTCACAGTTTCCCTATGCTGTGAATAGTCTTTGAAGCACCTTGTATGTATGTAAAATAATAACATAGGAGAAAACATTACCCCCACGGTATGTCACATGGAATTTTTTTTCCTAACAAAGAAAATGTTTTATGAAAATGCTTTAGAAATGGCTTTCAATAGGTTGAACAAGGTACAAATCACAGGGAACATCAGGATGTAATTACACACTTACAGAGAAGTCTACCATGAAAAAGGAAAGGTTTTGTTATGGTTTGTGTTTTTTTCCCTCTGAAAAGTAAAAATGACAAGCTCAAATTATGAAGTCTACTATGCACAATCAAGTGTGAGGAAGTATCAGCTTACGAATCATTAACAGTCCCAGTTTCAGGAACAGAGAATTATCAGCTCTGAGAGTCTGAACAAAGCAATTGTCAGCTGCCACCCTTTCTCAACTAGACAATTAAAAATTTCATGTTGTGCAAAGTGAAAAAGTGAGATCAAACTCAGCAATTGCTCTTACTCAGCAGATGTAAAAAGATCCATCACCCTGCCAAAGTGCAGTCTCTTCCAGGGGACATGCAAGAAGATCTGTATTAATATTCAGGGGAGGGTCTGGGTAGAGGTCTGAGCATGGCCATGAGACCATTTGGGTGCTCTCTGTGCACTTGGGAAAGGGTATTCTGGACAAGCCCTGCCCTGCGGGTGAGGTGAGGGCGAAAGGAGTGGAGCAGAGGCAACATCTGCTTTGAACTTGTGCCAGCTTGGAGAACACGGAAAAAGAGGGGTTTTGAGGCAGATGGGACTCATTTTACTGCTGTTTAAAAAAGAATGAGTGGTTTGTTGGGAAAATGTTCATTGGCATCTTTGTTACCTGCGCAGCTCAGCAGAAAAGAGGAGCTGGTTAACCACACTTTTCCGTGGGCATGCTGTAAGTGTAAATGCATTTCTATCTGCACTCCTATTGTATTTTCTTGTATAGATTGTCTTTCCTGCTAAGGGAGAAAAAGCTCTCTGCTGCTTAATTCCCTAAAATATCAAAGCACAGCACCGAACAGGATCTAGGCCTTACCTTACTGCGTTCAAGTTTATCCATCTGTGAAATTAGTATAATAGCATTGTTCTGCCTCACAGGGATATTGTGCGTCTGCTTGCTGCTAAAGTGATGCTCCAGGCATGTTTTGAAATGCTTTCTGTTTCCAAAGTGCTTTGTTGGCCTTGGACAATAAAAAAAATGTGTTCACTTTGAATGGCAAAGACAATAGATTCCTGCACTGGGCTATGAGAAAGAAGGATGGTGTGAGGCAAGGGCTGAGTGAGAGCTGGGAGAGCTTCATTTGGCTGCAGCAGGGGAACAGTCATAGAACCAAAGAATCAAAGAATGGTCTGGATTGGAAGGGACCTTAGAGATCACCCAGTTCCAACCCCGTGCCATGAGCAGGGACAGCTCCAAGTCCCACCCAACCTGGCCTTGAACACTTCCAGGGATGGAAGTATTCAAGCATCCACAGCTTCTCTGGACAATCTGTTCCAGTGCCTCACCACCCTCACCATGAATAATTTCTTCCTAATATCTAATCTAACCCTGACCTCTGCCATTTTAAAGGCGTTTCAGTCTCAGTGCTGCTCCCATCTCACATTAACATGGGCCTTTGCAGATAAAGTCAGAGGCTCTGTAGACCTTCCCTCTTCTTGTGCAAGAAAGCTTTGAAGCCCCTTAGTAAACAGGATCATTAAGCTGAATGCTGAATGAAGAATTACAAGCTTTTGGCAGCCATCGTTGCAGGAGAGCATGTGAAAACCCCCAATATCAACAAAAAGAACATTTTTTTCAACTTAAAAAATAGGTTGGAACCCACCTGTCACTTAGTGAGTTGGCTCTATGATTCAGCCTCATTTCCTGGTAAGTGTTTTATATTACTAACATTCAATTACACTGGAAGTTATTTAGGGCAGAATAGATGTTTATGCCTATGAAAGTTTAGTGCAGCGAGGCGCTTGTTCTGAAGCTACTGGAAGATGAATGATGATGCTAATAACAATAACATATTTAAATCAGAAAGTGCATTTGTTCTTTTGTATTCTTAGATCTCCGATCGTTGCTTCTCAAGAGCTTCTCGCTCCATATTTTTACTTAATGGAACTGTATTCCTCAGACAAGCTGCTCTGAAGGCTGTTTACTTAATAAGTGAGTTGCCTGACTGAGTCAGAGCTGAGAGAGAAAAAGAGAGAGAGAAAACACCAGCCAGCTGAAAAGCCAAGAGAAAGCAGCAGAGAAAGATGGTTTTGTAACCCATCTCTCCCTTCGGGCTATTCATGCAAAATTGTTTATTTCACTTCTGCAAAAGTGGGTCTCCTTTTTTTGGAACGACATTTCTGCTGATTTCAAGGTATTTATAGCATGCAGACACTCTGTTTGATTCACTCTGTGTTCCTTATTGACACAATAATGCTGATCTCCTTGGTATTTAATGTAAGAACAACCTGTGGGTTTCTTTTTGTACGTTGGGGAGCTCAGCATCAATAACCTCATCAAGGGATGAGTCTGTCCCCTTCTTGAAAGACAATGTCCAGTGTAAAAAAAAAATAAATCAGATTTTCTAAGTATAACAGAACCACAGAACTAATTCTGGTTTTTTTCCATCTTGTTTTAATTGCTGTTTTACATTTTCAGACTTTTTTGTGTATGAGAAGAAGCAGAAGCTAATCTTTCACTAAATAAAAATTGATTCTTGCATAACAGGGCTCCTGGAGCTCGGCGTGTTGGAATAAAAAAGCAAACTTTAAGCCTCATGAGCATCAGTAGCATCATATCATTAAATTCATGTCAGCTGAGGGTTTGAAGTAATATTTCAAAGGAACCTAAACTTTCTAAGAGACTAAGTTCCATTAATGAAAACAATTAGATGTTTATGTAGCATTTGTGTTTAGGAGAAAATAAGGGACATAAGCATTTTCCTCGTAGATATGAGCTGTGTGGTTTCTGAAGATTTTAGTTAACAGTAATATGCTGCTGTAGGCACCTCTGAAAACCAGATCCCATGTCATTTTTAAAATGGAATTTTAATGGTTTTGATGATTTCTCCTTGGCACCATGGATTCTCAGCTTAATCATAATTTTATATTTAATTCTATTTAGTTCCAAAGGCTGCAAGTGAGCCCTCAGCTTGGATAGTCAATATCCCACCAATCAGCATCCACTGAGCACCCAATTTTAAACTCGTTGAAAGCATTTTTGGAGTGACTTGTGCCCAGTGTCCAAGCTTGTTTTCCTCTTTAAACTTTTAGGGGTTTTTTTTGGTGTTAAGCTAAGCAAAGAAACAGTAGAATCTTCAAATTGCATTTTCAGCTTGAGTTTCCGTCCCTTTGTTTTGGGTGGTTTGTTAAATCAGGGATTAAGATTTAAATACAGTTCACAGCAAATACCACATACAGCACATACCTACTCTAATATTGTGTACAGGCAGTAAATTATAAAGGTGGCATGGTAGACAAGCAGTTCTAACTGTTCAAATGGCTAATAATTGCCCTTTTGTTACCAGACTGTGTGAATTTTCAGTTCTTCACTTTAGGCTTTCTTGACATTACATCTGTTTTGTGTGAATTTTTCCATATTCTATTTTATCCTCAAAATCTCAGGACAACCATCTTAGACTGCAAAGTAATCATTTAAAATATTGCTTTTATTTTACCTGGATTAGCGGTAAAGCCATATTTGCTGAACTGAAGTGTATTAATCAGATCTCTGAGAACTTTTTTTTTTTTGCCTGTAGGATCTGCATATTTAAATTTCATTTGCTCTCTGGGAAACCTGTCAAAGTCTCTTATTATATCCTTAACATCCTTTCACTCAAATTAAAATATATCCCATTATATCTTCAGTGCAGTAAAAATACTCTGAGACTTGCACAAGTTTTAATTGAACATTTTTAACAGTATATCTGAAGCCAAAAAAAAAATTGGTTTAAGTAACAGATTTCTTTTTTTTGGTAGTAAAAATAGCTCCTGGAAAGATAAATTCTTGATTGTCCAATAGGGTCAATTTAAAAGTTTTCTTCTCACGGGGCATGAGTCCTGGATCTCTGAAAATAATCTCAAGCTTCTATCCCAAATTCCTAAACATCTGTACTGAGCAGTAAATGATGAAAACTAAAACTCTGATGTTTAAATAATTTGTTTAAATTAGATTCTAAATATGTTGCTACTGCATTTCAAAATGAGCATCTGGAGAATGTACCAGGCTTTCTTCTATTGCTCACATCTTCCAGTTTTTATAGTCTAGTGCATGTCTCTCACTGTTGACCAGGAGAATTAAGGATCATCAAAAAAGGAATTTAAAAAAAGCTGGAAAACCCCCATTCTCTATCTCATCTCCTTTGTGAAATTCTTTAATTAAAATATTTACCAGCAAAGCTACCCAAATCAATATGAAATTATAAATATTTCATGCACTGCACACAGGCTTTCCAAAAATGCACTTTTCCTTAATATTTTGGGAATATTCATTAATCTTGTGATAAATATTAATTTCATATGAAATTCCTAATGTAAGAAAGAGAAAGTATTCAGATAACTGACATATTTCCTATGTAAAGAAAACAACCATCTCAAGATGAACGTTTGTTTCAGAGACTATATTTGTCACTTGGTGTCCAGTGACAGGACCAGAGGCAATGGGTGTAAACCAAAACACAGGATGTTCCCTCTGGGCATAAGGAAATGTTTTTTACTGTGAGGGTGACCAAGGATTGGCAGAGGTTGTCTGAGAGATTGTGAGATCTCCCACCCTGGAGATATTCAAAAGCCCTCTTGACGTGGTCCTTGGCCACTGGATCTAGGTAGCCCTGTTTGAGCAGGAGGATTGGACCACTTGTCCTCCCAAGGTCCCTTCCAAACGGAACCATTCTGTGATTCCTGTAATACGCATCCCATAATATAACAGTCATATTTTATGCCTCCATTCAGGTACCGCAAAGCAAAGCAAAAATATCAGAATTGTCCATTGCTCTTGGATTTAATCGTAGAATTAGAAAATCAAAGAATCAGAGAATAGTTTAGGTTGAAAGGGACTTTAAAGGTCATCCAATTCCAACCCCCTGCCATGAGCAGGGGCATCTTCCACTAGAACAGGTTGCTCAGAGCTCCATCCAACCTGGCCTTAAACACTTCCAGGGATGGGGCAGCTACAGCTTCTCTGGGCAACCTGTGCCAGGGCCTCACCATCCTCACAGTGAAAAATTTATTCCTAATATCCAAACTAAACCTACTCTCTTTCAGTTTCAAGTCACAACTTTTTGCATTTTGGAAGCTTTCTCTGTATCTTCAGATGATAAATTAAAATTTTATTACATGAAGGCTCTATTTTGGCTAATGCTGTATAAGCACAGAGTGCCTGACTTTCCCAAGAGTTCTTCTTTGCCCTGCCAAGGATCATGCAAATATTTCACGGCAGAGCCAACACAAACACAGGAAGACCTGTTTCATAATTCACCAAATGCCTAAATTGCAATTTTTTATAGTAATTTTGTAATGTTACTGACTGCCTACCTTCAACTTTGCTTTGCCCTTCAATGAACTCCTCAACATTTTACACTGGGTCATTTTGTTTACGACTTCTACTGTAACCTTCACACCTTCTTCCCTCCCAGCAAACAACTTCCACATTTTAATCCTTATTGTGAAATTAAGACAGTCCTACCCCAAAAACTGAGACACGGGAGCACTGTGGGCTGGAGGTACAGGGATATCTCCTGAGCTGCCAAAATGATGAGCATTTAGGGACCTCTGTGTAGTGCATCAAGAGATGTGTGTCCAAGAGACACACTCATAGCACCAATTTGTTATCAATCTACCTGAAGCACGTGGAAGAAGAAGCAGGACAATTGTGACATAAGTCTTCAGCCTTTCTCATCTCTGGACCTTTGGCTGCTGGCTGTCCTGCAGGAAGAAATCCACTGGGAATTCATATTTCATGAGTGAGATTCATCTCACCTAACTTCAGACATGGAAGAGTGAGAGTCTGTTAGTCACTCAGGAATAAGAGAGAGAGTTTTTTCTTTAAATAAAGAAACAAAATGCAGTTCCAGAAGGCAATTTAGACAAGTGCTTGGGGTGGCTGGAATAAATCACACACTGGAAATGCCCATTTCTATCCATTCATAAGAGGAAACAGCTGAAAGACTGTTTTAGGAGTGAGCTGGGCACCCTTTATTCCCTTCACAGACAAGGGAGAAAAATAAGCCCTTTTTAAATGCAATTCATCTAACCAAATGTGCACAGATGATTCATAGCCTGCATGTGCTTTTCCTCAATGAATGGTCAGGAGCCTGGGGAGATTGGCTCAAAGATCTCTGTGCCTCAAACCTTCATTCACTTAATGAATCCCACTAGGACTCTTGCCATGAATTGGGCCCAGAGTCATCTTACTTTTTTTTCCTCTTTTTTTTCCTTTCCTTTTTTTTTTTTTTTAATTTTCTTCTTTTCCCAATCAAACAGGAAGATTGTGGTTCAGCTAAGTATGAACCAAGAGTTCTTGACTCCTAAAGCAATGTCTCAACACATTCTGTGTTGTTTTCACTTTTTCTTACTCGTCCTTAAGTCCTGCTGCTGCCACCTCACAGGGCTCATTTCTCTCTACTCCGTGACCTTATGAATCATGTACTTTCAGCAGCCATACACATTTCCCCCCTAATCTGTCATCCTGCACATCCTGTCCCATCTCCAGTCCTCTCTCATCTCCCTTGTTCAACCACTCTATACCAAACTTTTCCACATCCACTCAGATCTTCTGGTGTACCCCACTTTGACCCTTTTGTTGATTTTAGAAAAATCTTCACCCATATTTCTCTCACATTTCCTCCTCTCCTTTTGTCACTAAATCATTACCTAGATCTCAGACCTCCTAGTCTGGGAATACAACGTACAGAGGCTGAGATTAACCTTGTTTCCACATGGCATGCACCATCCAAATCAAAAGTTAGTCTCTATCTTTGACTACAGAACACCCAAATAATGGGATAGGCTTCAGTTGGGATAGGATGGTAGAACTACTGAAATAAATCTCAAAATTTACGGTCTGAAGAAAACGAAATAAATTAATAAACCCTAAATATGCTGAGAGTTGGCTTCTTTCCTTTAGAAATAAAAGGCTGTAGTAGGTTTCACCTCAGATATGAATATATATGTCTGGAAATATTTGAACTACAACAGACTCCTCTCTTTCCTCTATTATGCACAGAAGAATAATTTGCAGTTCTACATTTTCACTCATAGGTGGCGATAGAAAATTGATATATTATTTACCATGCTTTTGCTTAAAGATGCTCCACAGAGAGTAGAGAAAGAATAATGAACTTTTGCAGGTATTTAAAGTGATGGATTTTTCTTGTTTTGTGCACCAGGACATTTGTAGAAGGTCGTTTTAAATTGTGTCTGCACATCAAACATACCTGTGTGCACCTCTCCAGACACATACGTAGAAAGAAGTCAGCCTTTACCTCCTTAGCTTGCCCTTCCTTCTTTACTTTTTCCCTTTCTTTCCTTTTTTTTCTTTTTTACTTTTTTTCCTTCCTTCCTTCCTTCCTTCCTTCCTTCCTTCCTTCCTTCCTCCCTCCCTCTCTCCCTCCCTCCCTTCCTCACTTCCCCCCTCGCTCTTATGCATTTGATGTCATTAATTTTTCTTTCAATCTTTTATTTCCTTTATTTCTCTTTTTTTTTTCATTTTCCTCTGTTTCTCTCTTCTTCTTCCATACTCACCTGCCTGCTTGCCTACTTCCTTCTTTCCCTCCCTCTCTCCCTCACCATGCTTTCCTCCTTATTTTTTTCTTCTTCTTTACTCCCTCCCTCATTTCCCTATTAAAAAAAAATATAAATCACCAGTGTGTTTAACTGCTTTGTCCCTCTTAACTTCCAAATGTGATGTATCCAAGGGATCTCTTTGACTGTGCCTGTGTGTGCACACAGATGTTGGTGCCTTTCCTAACACTCCCTGTCCCACATGTATCAGAGGACGCAAATGGTAGTTCCCAGTGACAATTCCAATATGTTCACTTTCCTATTCACAACTGTCAGAGTGATGCAATAAAAAATAAACTGAACTTTATGGTAAGTGCCTCAGGGTAAATGCAGCTCACATATGCCATTACAGTATCTCTTTGTTTTGTTCCTTGAAATATAAATGCCTTCATCTTGAAATACCTTCATATTATCACTAGCTCAGAAAAGAAAAGGCAAAAAATACTCTTTTAAGCAAAATACCTTGAGTCTGCATGTACTACCTAACAAGTGATTATGCTGGAAGGTATTCACAGGGCTTAAATTAGAACATTTCACTTAGGCTGGAAATCAGACCATAGACTTCCTTATGGTCAATGTACTTTTTGATGATTGAACTTGCCCTCTGGAATAGTCATGTAGCCCACTGGGAAAAATTTATCTGTGTCACATCAAGAAATTTAAAAGGATTTATTTGAATATATGAATTTACCTCCATAATTTTGGAATATTAGTTAGAACCTTAGATAAATACAGATCTATTGGTGTTTAACTAAGGCGTGCAAGTTAGGACAGTAATTGCACAAATCTCCTTTCACAAATGATGGATAGAGATTTTAAGAGAGCAAGTCAGACCTGAGTTGGACTAACTCAAGTTTCCAGCTGATCCAGCAATTAGATATGTACAAATAAAGAAAAAATATATCAAATTTTTATCTTCCATAAGCAGAAACTTGAAATAGGCAAAGCATTTTCATTACCACTGTTCTAGTTCTTACATTAATTTAAAGATTCGATCTTCTTGTTGCTAAACCGGAACACATCTGACAGATAAGTTAGTTTGGAATCTTGTTTCCCACTGTGAACAACACAGGAAGTTTTGTAATGAAGGGAGCCTATCAGACTCCATCAAAACCTTGAAGAAAATTTTCTTCCTGACTGTACTTGACACTGAAGACTGAATTGGTCTTATTAATTTTCTCCTCAATGGTACAGTAAAACTCTTTTGTGGAAGGTTTTGTTTCAGCTTTGTTTCTTTCTTCCTGCAAAAAATATTGTGTGATTCAATTTTCAAAGCATGAATGAGATGATAAGAAAATATTCCTGGGGTGGACTTTGCTCTCCAATGTCTCCTGAAAACAAACAATCTCAGATTCCTGTAAGGGAGTTCTCGCAGCCCTTGGTGGCCATCACTTGCCCACTCCAGCTGTTCTTTCGTCCTCAACTACTTAGACCAATTTTAGTGCAGCTTAGCAAGTTTATGACTGTTTTGATTAGTGGTGCAATCACTTTTTTTGAAAGAGCTCATGGGAAGTCTATTTACATACATCTTGGTGTGGAGTATCAACTCCAAGATAAAACAAAACTCTGCTGAAGAAGCAGACAATACACAAATACCTACCTACAAAAAAATGTGCATAAACTGTGCTCTCACTGGGGCTCATCAGCACAGTCCAGCTGCTTCTTGTTTACTGTGAGGGTAACATTTTCCCTTACTGGAATAAATATGGCCAGTCTTTTGTAACAAACATAAGAACTCCCAAGAGCTCCTTCAACAAATATTTAGAAAGTCACGGTATGATAAAGAGTAAAGCTAGAACTAAGAAATAAATCTGAGGTGGGGTTTCTGCTCTACTCTTGAGTTCAAGACTGATATTTTGATTTCTGCTTCTGGTGCATCTCTAGAAAAAGCTGCTCTGGTGTTTGAGCTGAGAACATAATTAGCAATATTTTTTCCTCAGCTATCATATTCATCTTTCAAACTTATGAATGTACAGATAATGAAAGTCTTAAGTGAACTCATTATTCACTTATTAATATTAATGTATTTCTTCAGCAAACAACTTTTATCAGTGTTTTGTCAAAATAAGGAATGGTGAATATTAATACAATATAAATGATCTTTAATTTGGGCCAAACTACTTACCAGCTATGACTAGAAAAAGTCTGAAAAGGGGAGGACAAAGATAGAATGAAATGGATTCAGTGCAGAAATTATGAAATTTTAAGCACTGTTTTCTAATTCCTCCCCCACTTCCAATCCATTGTTCTTTCTCTTTTATGTTTCCTCATCTCTCTACTTCAGAATTAGGAAAAATCTGGATAAAAAAAAATTACTTCACTTTTCTCAAAAGTTTTGTGGTTTTTCTTGTGTTCTTAGGAAAAGCATCATTTTTTAGCAACAAGTAAAAAGAAATTATTCCCCAAAAATGTAAATGCTTGACTACAAAATATCACTCAGTGAAGAAATTTCAGCTTCCTTTCACACTCATGGGCTTCAGAACACTGGAATATCTGAGTAAAACAAGTATGTAAGAGATATGAAGATTTAAAAATTTAAATTTACAGTCATATGTTGCTTAGTATTGAGGAAGCCACTTGGTGACTTTTCAACTTTTCATTTAGTTTTGAGGAAATCACTGGATTTTTGTTAAAATTATACCTTTACTTCAGAATCTCCGTCACTGCAGTATTTTTTTAAGTCATAGTGTTAAAGAAACAGCACAAAGTTCCCCTTTCAAGGACTGCAGGAGTTTCCATAGAGGTGAGAGAATCATCCTTGAAAGTTTCTTTGAGTTTTTTGTGACACCATATTTTCTCAGAGACCTTCAGTCCTTCTTCTGAAATAAAGGAGGTGAGACCATTCCACTGCAGCTGAAATCACAAAGGTCCAGACCACAACATTGTCATATCTCAAGATTTCATCTTTCATACCATGATATTTGTCTGGTTTGTTTTTTTTTTTTTATATAAACTTCTGCTTCTCAGTTTTTGTTTCAAGAGAACTAAGTTTCCTGACCCTCTGGAATACAGGAGACCTTGGAAAATATGAGTTATTGGTGTCTCAGCAAGTCAAAAGACAAACTAAAATGTCCCATATGAGTTATGTTTAAGCCACATTTTTAATCTTTAGGTAGTATTTCAGTGATACTGAGTTTCTGACCTTCCTTTAGTTGTGAACAGGTACTTGAGAAGGTTAGTCTATTAATATCAATAAGTCCAACATTCATTTCAATGAGAACCTTTTAATACAATTTTGATAATGTGTATAATCTTCTGTTAAGATAAGAAGTGAAAAATAAAGAGCTAGCCCAAAGATGTGCTTAGCTCATGTTCAATTAGAACATGTGTTTCCAAGGAAAGATTTTCTTCCTTCTATTATAAAATAGACCCAGATTTACCACTAGGAAAAAACTCTGGGTATTTTCCTATATATACTTTATCCCTGCAAATTGTTGTCAGGTTTTGTACTTGGCTTTCAAAAGATTAAATTCCAAATTTCCAAAAATCTACATGTTTTCAGGTATGAACTGCCAAAAGAGGAAAGAAAAAGAGAGGGTTGATCTGTGAAAATGACTCATGTAAATGTTTAAATGTTAGGTTTGCTTCCTGGTTGTGTGGGAAACCAGACCATCAAATTAGTCTTAATTACATGTAGGTGTCTTGATGTTTTTTGGGAATTTGAACCCACAGGACCTTATTCAGGATTTAAAAATCCCTGTCAGGCTTCACTGTTTAATGGAATTTGATGAAAGTCCATGGAAAAACCAGAAGAGAGGGTACCTTTGCCCTGCTAAGAGGGTGGAAGACTTATCAAGAACCTTGCTTGTGTCACACTCACACACTGTAAAGCGACCATAAGTCTTGTAAAAAGCAATCTCAAGCTGTGTCTTGTCCTGAAGATATAGATTCCCTTCTTCAGAAATTGGTCAATGACTGACTGAATTTATCACGAAGCATTAGAGGAAGAGCTCCTGAGACAAAAGGTTGAAATTAAGTGACTATCTTGAGGTCTTCATCTTCTTTTTCCCTTGGTAACACATTTATCGAAACACAAAACTCTTCAGGGTGGAGACTGCACTTTTGCAAATGTGCTGGCCTTTCCAAATTGAGCAGAAATGTGCAAATTTTAGAAGTGACAAAGCACCTGCAATAACCACTAAAGCTGAAGGAACCCGTGGGTGTTCGGCATTTGTTTTACATCTTCGCTTCCATTTAAGTTTCAACAGTGTAAGTGTTATTTGAGGCACCCAGAGGGAGACTTTCAAAAGTACTTTTACTATATGTAGGAACAGAACACTGACACAGAAGCTGACAGGATCTGTGTTTCTAAATCTCTGGCTGGTTTACATTAAAACTTAAAAAAATCTCCACCAAAACCAAACCCCCAAAACACCTGTAAGTTTTACCTGCAGTTAATCAAAGAAAAGTGATGATTAGACCTGGCAAATGCAGAGAAGGAGGAGGCTGCTAATAAGATTATGGCAAAAACACAGAAAAAGAGAAAATTTCATGTCTTCAGCAAAAGTCGATGTACCATTTTGCTAAAGGGGTAGAGAGATGAAGGGAGCTTTGAGTGTGACCAGAATAAGGAAAAGGGAAAGGAGACCCTCGTGAAAGGTGTTGCAATTAGAGATCAGCAAATGCAAATGACAACTTCATTTCTGAGTTGCAGCAGAGATTTCTCCTGATCATGTTCAGTGTTGTCCCCAGTCCCATGTACATCTAATTAAAAGCCGCTAATTTAAATACATCATAGTTGATTTATACCAGATAGGGTCAACCACAGCTGCTAAAGCCTTTTGTACAATTTAGCCTACAGCAAAATGTTAGAATTCATGCCCCCAGCATTTCTGTAGTCAGGGATATCTTGGGTTGCTATTATGTCAACATGATGAAAGTGTTACAGATTTGTCTTTAATACTACAAAGTTACTCTAAAAAGACAATTATTTAACAGGAAGAGGTTACATTCATGTTGGCAGAACAGTGATAAAATGGGTAAAAAACCAAGAAGCAACTTAGAGAGCAAGTATAATATTTTCTTTAAGAAAATAGAAATAAAAATAAAATTGCAAGATCTGGAGCCTGGTTAAGCTGAGTTTGAGTCAATAGAACTTATTTTCATAATCAAAGAAAAATGTAGAGAAGGCAGAAATTGTGACAATAATTTGAAAAATAAAGGTTTTTAGCTGGAACTGGAGGTACACAGCTGAAAAGCTCCAGTGAGTAATAGAGTTGGGTAAGGAATGGTGTGGGAGAGAGGTGTCAAAGATGAAAAGATGCTGGAAAGACACCACCAGAAGCCAATGCGTGACAATGACAGGTGACTATAGCTGTGACCCAGATTGTTAAAATGAGAAGGGAATTAGGCACCAATATTCTGTTGAAATTCAATTTCATCTGAGTTTACCTTCTTTTCATTAAGGCTCTTCTAGTTATTGCTTTTTTTGTTTACCCTTTCTTAGAAAAAACAGAGTGTTTGAGTTGATCTGAACTGAGATAGTTTTTTTCTTTCTTGTTAAAAGTCAAACAAAAGGTTTGCCTCATCTAGAAACACAGTGTTTTCCTTTTAAAATTAGGTCGTGAATCAGAAATGCGACAGTCTTGCCTTTCACTTGCAAGCACAGAGTATTAGATAATTTGTTCACCTTTCTTCTTCACTAACCTGAATCGTCCTGTCCATCCTCTTAGGGCAGGTCCACCTTGAAGTTGACTGTGCTGAAGTCACCTCTTCTCAATTTCCTGCTGTTTTCCTCCCCGTGCATGAATGACATTCTCGATGGGCTACAGAAAAAAAAACAAAACAAAGAGGCTTCCATCATGCTGCTGATGGGACATTCCAAGAAAGTCTTCCAGGAAATATTTCTTCAAAGAAAGGGTGATTAGACACTGGAATGAGCTGCCCAGGGAGGTGGTGGAGTCACCATCCCTGGAGGTGTTTAAGGAAAGACTGGATGTGGCACTAAGTGTCCTGGTCTGGTTGATGTGGTGGTGTTGGGTCATAGGTTGGACTTGATGATCTCAGAGGTCTTTTCCAACCTAATTCATTCTGTGATTCTGTGGGATAAAACCAATTCTTATTGTCAATCTGATCCTAAGATACATCAGATGGGGTACTCTGAGAAATTTCATATATTGATATAATTAAACATGGAGGTCTCAGAATAGTTTACCTGCAGGTGTCTGCACAGCTAAGCACCTGGTAAAGTTAAAGGAAATGTGGGAAAAATTCAATGGGTTCTAGAACTCAGACTTGTGTCTCCTGCAAGTACTGTGTCATGTTTGTCCAAAACATGTTTGTACATGTTTCAAATGCTCCAGGATGTCTCCCTGACTGAAAGCAGTGATATTTGTATTGCTCAGATTATCAGCTCTCCCTTAAGTAGTTATCTAGGACAGCATCCAGTTGTCTTCTGTAATTTTAGATTCTGACAAATATCTTGCATGGCCTCCAGCTGCTGCTTCACAATGATGTCACTTCCCATAAATCCTACATTATATTGGTCAGTCCAGTAGGAATGCCTTAGGCATTTCTAAAGCCCCCAGCTATTTAAGTTTCAGTAAGCTTAAATAGTTGAATTCTGCTCTTCATGGCTGGTCAGCTAAGTTATTGCCCTGGGTACAATGCTTGTTGGCTGTACCTGTCAGGAGATTAAATACTCAGCTCACATATGGGCACTTAAATATATGTTATTCAGTCTTAAAAGCAATCCCTCCCTAGGAATCACTCATCGATTGTTAGAATTTTATATGTTAATCTTGAGCATGTTGGCTACCAGAAAAAAATTCTTTTCATTCCTTTTTCTAGCAAAGCTCTTGTTTGAGACACCTTGATCTCAGTGAAAATTCAGAAATTGAAGTGTAATGACTGGAACAAAGGTTTATACAGATCATAATTAATTTCTTAGCAACAGAACTGAGTGTATATTGTAGATCAAGGGAAACTTGTAGACAAAGTTTCACTGAAGCTCATCCCTAGTGATGGGAAACCAGTGTCAGTAGTAAACTATTTATCAGGACTGCACGTTTGCCACTTATCTTAGTGCAAAGCTTCTAAATAATATATAAATAAGTAAACAAATATTTGAGGGAGAAAATGTGCACTTTCTGTGGAATGTCAAATAGTGGGATTTTGCTCATCACCCATTTTTGATGGAAAGCCCCTTTGCCTTTTTCAATATCTATTGCATTTAGATAGACTTGATCCCTCCTGAACCAGTGTCTCTGATATCTAAAATGTCCAATGCATCATTCTCACATGGATGTTTTTCCTCTTCTTTCAATATACTCAGCAAAAACTGAAGAAAATATTTTGGAATCTATTGGTGATTCTATCCAGACATTCATCAGTGTCAAATGTCCCATGACAAATGAAACTGGTGGAGAAATCAGCCAAAGTCTACTATAAAATTGTAAATCAAAGCCATTGTTTTGACTTCACGTCAGGACATGCCGTTGGAAACATTTATTATCTTGGATACCTGTGTCCCCCTTGTTAGAGAACAAAGGGCAAACAACAGCGCTCTTCACTCAGAAATTTTACTTTTGAGACAATATTGCCTCGTGACAGATTAGGGTCAGCAAGTTTACGTTAATTTTTTTGGCATAAGGACAATTGTTATAGTCAATCTAAAATTAGATCCTGGTCACTCAAAGAACAAGACATCTTTCTTTAAAACAACTTTCATGAAATCTGGTATTTAAAATTTAACAACAGAAGCAAAACTGGAACCTTGAAAAAAATCAAACATTTCTCTTTCTTTTCTCCATAGGAGATAAGAAGACAAAAGCAACCTGATCATGAAAAAAAAAAAAATCAGATATAGACTTGGATGGAATAGAATAGATTCTATTTGGACTTGGATTGAAAGAGGTAAAACAGTCTGAATTTGAAGGAAAGTTGTGGTCTTGGAACAAATTAAGAAAGAGAACATTATTGGAAGAAAGATACAAGTATCTTTCAAAGGGAGCTTTGTAATATTCGGAAGAATAAAAGAATCATTCAATACTTAACTAAAATGGATTGAGATTCCAGCCCTTTTGAGTCTTGTCTATCTCTAGCCTTAGTTACTGTGAAATTCCTTGACAACAGTAATAAAGCATTTACACTGAGAGTCTTGACTTTTGCCCACCTGAAACATTCTTCTTCTATTGACTTAGAAAGCTTTGGGGGCAAAAATTGTGTGAAGCAATGAGGCTATTCAATATTAGACAAAGGGATAAAGCATACAATACTGGAGACATATTTTCCTTTTGCCTATGAAATGTTTCAAAGAAAACTGCTTCTTTCAACACTGCAGACCTTGTGGGAAATGACCTGTACACTGGATAAGTTGACAGGCACAGTAGGGGATTTCATTACACCTCAGAATTTGACTGGCACAACCAGCTCTTTCTGGCTCTCTGTAACCCCTGGCAAGTGCTTGGAATTGAATCTGTAAATGTTAATCAATATTTCAGGCCTATTAAATAAAGAAAGGCATTGTGGAAATCAAAGCAGAACGGCTGGTATGATGCTGTACAATGACTTCCAGGCCATCAAAAACCTTGTAGGGAGCAAAAGAGCAAATATTTTAATAAAACAATTACCTCTACAATTTCAAACCTGCAGAGGAATGTTACATCTCCAACCCTATCACATTAACTTAATTTTCATTTCAAACAGGTCAGTGAATGTGAGCAACTCACTACAGATATTTAATGAGTCTTTAAGATGCTGTCCTAAATCTTTGGGAAAGTAAAAGCCCACCATGTGTTTAAAACATCTGCAGGCACATCCATTTCTTCTCAAAGATGAAATGGGGCAGAACTGTGCCCAAAGCCTAAGGGAGTTTCACCATGGATTTCAGTGGATACAGGCACTGATTGAGATTCATGGGTGGGACTGATTTAACACAGTTGTAGACAGCCTCACCATAGGCAGCTGTGGTTGTACTGGTCACCCGAGGCTCACTTTGGAGAGAAATGAGAATTTCTCCAGTGCAATTTATTTCATGCTAAAGCCAATATCTAAAATAGGTCAAATGAATTGTGCCTTTAAAGCCCTCTGGTCTCTGAAGTGATTACAAAGAGAGCCACAGGTAGCCAAAGTGACTGAGCAACAGGCATCCAAAGTCAGAGGAGATGAATCGCTACATTCCCATGTACCTTGTGATGCATGGACAAAACCAAACTGCAAAAGGCAAGTGAACTTATGCTACCCTCAGGCAAGTGTGTAGAAGGGTAACATAACAAAAAAACCCACAAAAAAACCCTTAAATAATTTCAGGATTTTAAAGTATTTCCCTGTTGTGAGGTTTGAAATGGATCAATAGGAGTATATGTGTCTATATCAAACATCCACGGAGTGAAAAGTTATCTCTAATTTCTTTTTCCCTCAACAAAGCAAAACAAAAATCCATCTATTTAGCCACAAAGTGGTAACTTGCTGCAGAATGAAGTAGTAACTCTTGGTTTCTTCAGAGTTCTGGTAGATGTGGGAGCTGAATGTTGATAGGGACAAGACTAGATACTACTTTTCAACTTTGCAATCTTACCCTGCCTCTGAGATGGGAAGCAGCCTCCAGTTTCTTTCCTTCGCCTTCAAGAATTTCAGGAGAACCATGTACTATGAGCAAATATCATGTTCAGATATAATTAATTGCAAGTCTGCCAGTTGTTATTGAGTAAAGTGTCTCCTGCAAAATTAATCCTCACTTCTTGGCAAAGCAATTACCATGAAGTGTTGAAAAAAAGTGGAGAAAGTTTCAAATTCTTTCAGAATTAACTTAAAAAATAAAGTTGCCATTGGCAGTTCTAAGATGAGTCTATCTCATTCTGACCAGTGAAGATAAGAGTAGATTAACACTTCTTTACTAATATTGTATTGAAAGGAAATATGAAATAAAAAGAAGAAGAGTACTACTCTTTTATTATGATACCATGATAAAAGTAAAGAACTGGTGATTGACGGAAATGTCTAATTGTTGGATATTGTCCCTGTGAACAATTTCATTGTAAACTCAATAAGAATTTTCTTGGTTATTTATATAGAGCTAAAATCTTCATAGGCATGTCCTCCTTTTCAAGAAAACAATTTATGAAATTGAATTTGATGCTAGATCATGTTCTGTTCCTTGGAGTGGTGGAACTAGTTATTTTGGTGAATGAGTTTTTTTTGATGTTTTTGGAAGGTGGAGAGGAAGTATCAAGACTTCTCAGAAGAGTCACAAAAGCTCTACAGTCTATTACTCAACTCAAGCATTGATTTTCTGAACACGTGGAGATGTGTCTTAGACCCTCAAAGACGTCCTGTGTGCCAGAGGCTTTGGGCCATCTCAGAAGTTTTTTCTCCAGGAAACAGAGCCAAGACCATCACACGTGATCCAGTAGCTCCATGAAATGTCATTTGTCCCAGGCCATGTGTGACAATACTTGTCTGTCCTTGAAAGAATACTGTAGGTCCTGAAGCTGGGGAAAACTACAGTTCCTTGCAAGGATGGACACTCTGCAGGGTGGAGGAGGTTAGTGTTCGCAGGAGACCTTCAGAACTCCTGACTGTGAGCCTGTAGACATCCAAAGGGACAGAAAGATGTAGAGCACCACTCTTCCTTGTCATAGGCTCAGCCTCCAACACTCTTAGTGAAACTTTAGTCCTAATAATTTCTGTTCATTTCATTTTCCTATTCTCTCTCCCTTGATAAATAAAGCACCTGTTATTTACAGCTCTCATCATCCTGCTCCCAATCTAATGAGACTGCAGAAAGTTTCCCTGCAAACTCCCACTCCTTCTGTCAACTTGATTATCTGGGGATGCCTTGTGAAGCTATTCATGCTCTATCACCACCTCCTGCTTCCTCACCTTCTTTCCCCTCTCCTTAGCTGAGGTATGTGCTTGCCTGTCATCTCTCCTCATGTCACTCCTGCTGGGTTGTGTAAGATACAAAAGCTACAAAAGTACCTTTAATTTACTAGTGTTGTAACATAGGCCTTCCCCCACCTTGATTCAACTATCCCCACTGTAATTTGAGAATCTGTCATATTCTCACAATGACAGAGTAAGTTCTCCCAGTGGTGCTCTGGCTTTCCTTTCTCTTCAAGTTTAGATGAAAAATAGGAAGTCTGGGAAAGGTACCTTTAATTCCCAGTAAACAAGAAAAAGTTTGGAGGCTGTGCAATCAGAGTAGATCTTGCAGCTTAGAGAATTAAGAGAATATTCCTTCAAGAGGACTGAGTCACTGAGGGTGTCTTATGTGAAACTGCTTCATGGGAATCAATATAAAATGTTCTCACAGGAAAACTGTTGATGAAAATGCCATGAGAACGGTTTCTGAAGAGTTTGGTTTATGAAAGGGGACTGATGCAATGACAAGCATGGAAGCAGAACTGTAGCAAGTCATAGAATCATAGAATGGTTTGGGTTGGAAGAAACCTTAGAGACCATCTGGTTTCAAACCCCCTGCTATGGGCAGGGACATCTCCCACTGGACCAGTTTGCTCAGAGCCTCATCCGACCTGGCCTTGAACATTTCCAGAGATGGGGCAGCCACAGCTTCTCTGGGCAACCTGTCCAATGCCACAGACCTTGGGGGCCAGGCTTGGAACCTGGGGATGATGTCTCTGAACTCCAGGAGGCACACTGTGTGTGTGGAGTTCAGCAGTGTTGTGCTGGCTATGACGAAGATTTTACTTACAGACCACCCTCAAACCCACAAAAACCTTGACAATGTCATGTGTGGACTGTTCCACAGGGTATTTGGAAAGACCTGCAATGTGAACACAAGCACCATTACAAATGAGAGGAGGTACCCAAGTTTTCATGAATCTGAAATACTTGAGGTGAACATTTTTAGAGCCAACAAATGACTGGTAATGTTGATATCGGGGTGTTAAGGCTCAAAGAACAAAATGTTTATGCCATAATAATAATAATAACAACTGATGTTATTAACCCATCAAAAGCTGTTGCAGCACAACAAAACCATTCCTTAGCATGCTGCACACAATATTCCTCTACAAACCAGTCCTAGACCTGATCACTCAGCTCTCCCTGCCTGCCTAGAGTTCATGTTCTTCCTTTCCACCACCTATCCCTCTAGGTCTTCTTGCTTGTCCCAAGCTTGCCTTCAACCTGGTGCCTGACCCGATTTAAGATGCTGGCATCCAAACTGGTCTTTCTCCTCTCTTCCTCTTTTGCTGCCTACTGCAAAACTGAGAATGTGTAAAGTCAGTACTTTTATTTCTCTTAAGCTGTAAGTTCACAAATCTCTATTTTGAGCTGCTTGGTCTGACATAGTCTGAGCATTCCTACAGAAGCAGAACTGTCTGGCCAAGTCAGGTGGAAGCACTTGCACAACAGACTGGATAGAGAACCACTTTTTTAAGAACTTGGGTTTGGATCATTTGTCTTCAAGCACATGCAAAGATAAGTAGAATTGTAAAATGGGTGAAGTGGTAAATATTGCAGAAATGCTGACAAATTCCATGGGATATACTGGGCCTGTAAGTCTGCATCCCTCCTCGATTTCAGTTTTGCATAACATCCTTCCTCTCTTTGTGATTCAGACTGCTGAAAGAAGGACTTTGTAAAATAGATAGCATCCTCCTTGGTGCCAGGGGTGGTTGTGGTACACAAATCTTCCATTGCAAGACTAACATGTGCCTGCAGCACTTAATAGAAGCATTTGGGTTTAAATTCTGATTGATTCATATCAACAAAGAATAAGACTCTCAAGGTGAGAGTGACAGCTAAGGGCCACCAGGATGAGTTTAGGTGAAGAACAGATTTCTGTGAAGGCTGGGGCTATGCTAAGCAGGCTTGAAAAATATGAAGTTTCATTTTTGTAGCTGTAAAAAGTTTACACAATGCAATGTTTATGGAGAAGAAGATCTAAAGCTGTGTCCT
This sequence comes from Chiroxiphia lanceolata, assembly GCF_009829145.1. Lineage (NCBI taxonomy): Eukaryota > Metazoa > Chordata > Aves > Passeriformes > Pipridae > Chiroxiphia > Chiroxiphia lanceolata. The sequence continues at coordinate 5,403,798 of NC_045641.1, read as the reverse complement.
TTCCTGATTTCTCCATAACTCTCATGTTTGATGTTTTTGCAAAGCGAATGTTAGCTCTCCAACAGGGTGATTGCCTAAAAGGTTTTCTTTTTATTTAGAATTTACACATCTTTCTGCTGTTTTCAGAAGGATGGCCTACAAAAATGAAGGCTGGAAGGAAGAGAGAGGCAAATTAGGCAGCACTATTTATGTTCAGCAGGGAACATGGAGACATGGTCCAAGGAACTCTGATCTCTTTACAAAAAGTCAGTTTCACATGACATATTCCAAGAATATTCCCAAGGGTTTAGTGGTCAGATTTGTCCTCTATTTGATTCTACGTTAGCATTTACGATCCTATAGAATCGTTCTTTTTGCATTTACATATCGAGTATCATTTGGGTTTGTCAAACAAATTTTTTTAGAGGACTTGTCCTCATAGACCTCACACAGACCAAAAAAAAATCTTCTTACTGCTTTTAGCAGTCTAAATCCTAATATTCCAGAAGGAAATCAATCAACTAATTGATGCTCAAAATGCCTCCTGTTCCCAGGCTCTCCAAACAACATTGCTGGCAGCTCTGTTCATGGTGTCCCCAGGCTTTACTCTCTTATTTGGGTTGATCTTTGAAAAATCGTGGTAAAAGTGGTAACCTGGGACAAGACCCCAGCTTATTGATGCACACTGAAGGACAATGAGATCTAAAGTGTCTAATTAACTGTAAAGTATTTCCCTATCTGTAATTTAATATAAATATAAAGGAGAGTGTGTAACCACAAAATACAATCCTATTGCTTCAAAAATAATATCAGAAATATGAGAGTCAGAATAGTTATGTGTAATTCGCTTTATAATGTTGAATATTGTGACCTGGACAAGGACTTTGTGGATTAGAGTGGGTTATTAAGAAGTTAGTTCATCATTAAAGGCATAAGCTTCCTTTCCTTAGGAAAACAGATTTTTTAATTATTTTTGCTTCAGAAAGCTGCTGAGTGAAACTCATATAATGGCACCAACTGTCAAACTTATCATGTCTCAGTTATATTAACACCTTCTTTTGAAGTTCCTAACATGTAAAATGCAATTTACTATAAAAGGTTTCAACACCTACTGAAAGGAATTCAAGAATAGAGAAATGCTGCATTTCAGCATGAGCTTTGGAGAGTTCAGGCAGTTTCTTTGCTGCTGCTTAGAAATCTTACATGTTGGGGAAATTGGTGGTGTGTTCTCCTATCTTAATAATAGAAAAAGAGAGAGAAAATATCACTGTTTATTTGAGAGGTTTGGAAATGCTCAAGTGTAACACGGATGATGATCTGGAGATCAGCAAAGCAGGTCAGTTAGCACAAAACCAGCCTCTACCAAAATGTAGTAAAAAAACTTCAGTGTGGTTTAAATTCAATGTCACTGTATGGACTGTGATTCTTATCTTTGTCTTTCGCCCCTTAAGCCCCAAAGAATTCTGCTGAAATGAAAGAGAAAAACATCTTTGCAAAACTTATGCATGACAGGGAGAACACAACTGAGGGTTTTATCCTGGTTTTTGAAAGTTAAACGCCTTTGAGTAGGTTTTCTCTCTGTCTGGAGCTAATATGTAAGGTTTTGTAAACACACAAAACTTCAGCATTTCAACTATGTTACTGTATTGTATATATGTATTGTATATAATTGAAATGATTACACTCACAGGATGTGTGAATGTCCCATCCCTGAAAGTGTTCCAGGACAGGTTGGACAGGGTTTGGAGCAACGTGGTCTAGTGGAAGGTGTCCCTGCCCATGGCAGGGGGGGGCTGGAATGAGATGATCTTTAATGTCTCTTCCAGCCCAAACCATCCTATGATTCTCTGTAGTTGGGGACACCTTTTTTGTATTTGTGGAAAAAGCTTTATCAGTGTTTTAGTTTCATACCAGTATAACTGATATCAAACACAGTCATAACAGTATCACCATAAACGTGGCCTAGTTTCTGATTTCCATGTTTCAGTAGTTAGGCTTCTATCTGAAATCGTCTTCTGAGGACAAAATCAGTATTTACAACAGGTCACAAATTATTACTTGGATAATTCATAGGAAACTTTTCAAGATTTCTTTTCTTTACCTCCATTGTATTTCAAAGGCCTAAATTATCCCACATGATTATGCTTCTCCATCTGCAGCTGCCACTCATTTTCTCCTAGGCAAGAATTTTCTGTTCTTCCCTTTCTAGATGGTTGACAGGGATGTCTGGGTTTCAGGGGGCTGGAAATGCTTAGTATTTTTAAGGGCTCCTTTCAGATTCATTCCAAGTGGGACACCTAAAAACCCACAAAGGTATTCAAATCTCAGAGTAATTTTGGAAATCTTAGCAATGTGCTTTTAACAACAAATGGCACGAATCTAGTTTTAGAGAACCTTCTTCCAGTCGTTTCTACCTGGAAGTCATGATTCTGCAATTGAAGTGAAAGCTCTCTGAAAGCTATTCTTCTCCTCTCTAGCTACAAATGAGCTATTTATTTATGACTGAAGAAGTGTTTTCCTGTTCAGCTATCATTTTTTTATAGTTAAGTTATAAATAACTATTGTAACAAAGCCTTAGGCTTCTGAGCTCCAGATAAGGCTGAATGCACTTTATGAGAAGCAGAGCATCTTTGGACAAAATGCCTGGAATGGAAACAACAAAGACGAGTGGATTATATAATCTGAACACAAAGACTCCTCTTCCCCCCTTCCTATCACTGTCCACTGAATTCTGCATCATGCACAAAGCACAGCAGGCGTTCAAACGAAGCTCTAATGTGTCATTGTCATTACCACAGCATTATTTACTACTGCTATGTAAGATTTCTATGGAGAGAATTTCACAGCTGAGAAGGATCTTGTTTTATTGTGAGCAAATGTAAAGTAATTTTTGTTTCCAAAGACTAAGGAGAATAAAACTAAGAGTCTGAGTTTTTGCTGTCTAATTATGCCCACGTTATCCCCCCACACACATCCCTTTTTTCACAGCTCTTCAAATGAGGAGATCAAGATTAAGACTGCTGAGCTGATAAAGTTCACCTTTATATAAAGCCATGACTTTACTCTCCTAAAAAAGTTATTTATAAATATTAGATAACCTTGAGCTCTCAACATAATCCTGTGGTCTGGGGATATGGAGCGATTCATACTGAAAAATGAACCAAACCCCCTACCTTTAAAAGCACTCTTTGCTTGTAATATGTTTCCATGCCTTTGATAAGTTTCTCTAAATAACAAATTCTGACCATGTTTCCTTATGTTTGCCGCTAAGTTTAGCAAATAAGTGTGTATTTAAACATTAAATAAATGGTAGACCATCTCAGGAGTTGCATGAGTTCCCTGGCTGGTAGAAAGAAGCATGAGACATTATTTATTACTTTGAAATCAGCAGAAGTGGATAAATTCTTTTGCTTTTGTTTTCACTGAGCCTTGACAGTAGAAGTTTTAGATAACTGATGAACTAAACAGTTGCAAGAGGTTTTAACATCTACAGATGACCACATAACTTAGGGAATGCAATAGATACAGTTATCATTGTGAGTAGATAATAAACAGGAAAGGCAGGAATTAATGTCATTTCTCATAGAGCTTTTCCCTGTTATTATCACTCCTAGTTTTGTTGCCTCTCCTAATCTGCATTGCAGTTGTATTTTAGCTGGAAAGCACCCATTTCCCTATATGGTTGTGCCTGATTTTTTGCATCCAGGAAAATTTCAATAGAAAATGCATAGTGAATTTAGGGGCATGTAGTTCTGGAAAGGAGATATGATGAACTGGGGTTTTAGGGAGATTAATTCCTGTTTAGTATCATCAAAGGAGGACCTGATCCTTTTGTGTAAATGTGTCCTTTAGTCTGTACATAAAACTGGTAATCTACAAAGATTATGAATTTGAAAAATGCAAGTACAATGGATACCTTTAATAACAGATGTAAAGGACCTGGTGAACCCCCAAAGTATCTGCAATGTGGGGTTGACTAGTACATAGCTCAGGAAAATGGTCAGGACATGGGCCATTTAGCAGCACAGTCAGAGCTGAACGAGGTATATCACAAACTCCAGCTACCGGTAGGATGTTCTGGGATGGGATCCAGACAAAATTGCAACATCTAGGAGGGAAACTAAGATCTGCCTTTATGTATCTTTACCTCAAAAGTTCATTAACTTGACCATTACCTGGGGATGGCTTTACACTGGCTTCTGAGCTCTATATTGTAGCACTTTTGCTAAACCTGAACTAGCTAAATGACAAAAATCTATTTAACTTAAAATCACAAGAGCAATAACTTGTATTGGTACGTTCATACTATAATAAATGCACCTTTTCAAATGGTTGTACTCTCAGGTGATTTGATCTCTGGCTTTTCTTTTTCCCATCTAGGACAGTTGAGTTGTTTGCAGGGCGTCCACGATTGTGTTTTCCAGCCCTTTTTTGCCAGCAAAATAAAAGACAGAATTCTGACAGCACACGCTCAAAGCACTGTGCAGACATTAATTAACAAGCGAGAGATGATGAACAAGTGGTGAAAAGTTTCAATGCTTCTGTCTCGCCTTGAAAACCCGAGCAGAATGGCCCAAGCTTCCATGGACCAGCCAACTATAAATGCCAGCCGGGAGCAGCGTGACAGTGTTCAGACTCGAAGCCTGCAGTCAAACTGTCAGTGGCATCTAATTAGCGGAGTTCTAGATCAAGAATAAAATGTGTTTGACTCTTTATAAATATGATGTGTAAAAATGTACATAATGACATGCTGCTGCTCTACATCCCCCTTAATGTTTTGACAAGGGGCGTCAAGTAGTGAAAAACTGCAAAGTGCCAAAGTGTTTCAGCTACTTCATGTTAGCGGCTGAATTCTCCATTTCAGTTTCTTCTGTGCTGGGGTCCAGAAATGGGCCAGGCTCTGAGGATAAGTGAAGGTTGTTCAGTTTTATGATGTTAGATTTTTTTTTTTTTATTATTTTTAGCAAAAATTTGAATATCTAAAACGTGTTAGAGAGGAGATTTCAACTGACGGAGGCAGTTGAAATCTCTCTGCAGAGGACCCAAGCTCAGGGTTACTTCTGCAGGACACCTTCTGTGTTCTTAGGCACACTGTTTAAAACGAAATTCCTGCTGTTGGCTATTAAATGTGTGTTTCACACTTTGTGGGTGCTTGGTACAGGGTCTGCAGGTCATCTGCTTTGAATAAATCAAAGAGTTCACAGGTAAAATTGATTATTGATTCTTTCAAGAGAACAATAAAATGATGGAAACAGATGCACTTTATAGTGGTCTTTTTTTTTTTTCATTACCAGAAAAAAATAAGCCTTGCATAACTCCCTGGTAAATGGGAACCTCAGTCTATCCCTGTGAATTTTCAGCAGTATAAGTTGGAATCACAGTTTCCTTTTGCTCCTTTAGTAGCTGAAACAGAGAGGTACCCAGTTAAAATCTGTGCTGTTCTGGAAAGATCTTGCTTCCTTTGATTGACAACAGATCAAATCTGAAATTATTAGGCTGTTGACTTAGGTACCAGAGTTATGCAACTAAACTAAGTGAGGTAAAACCAGGTCAACCCTTGCCTCTCCTTCTCCTTCTCTGAATAGTATAAACTCTTTGTCTAACAGAAGTGCTATACACAAAATTCAATAATCTTTGCAAAAACCCATGGATGTTACAAAAGAGAGGCAGTGTGGAAACGCTGGGAAGAAATCAATCATTCTGTCTTCGGAGCAAAGTCTGAATACTGTACAGTAAATGAAGCTTGAGAAGATTGAATGAAATCAAAAAAACAAAGTATTGTCTTGCTGTTCATCAGTAGCTGACTGTCCACTCTGTTCTCTAAATGAGGCTGGGACCTCGTAGAAAAACAGTCATGTAGTTAAAACAAAAGAGACAGGAGGGGCAAGTAGATGTTTTTTTTCCTAAGGTTTAAAGGACTGACTTTTTAACATGAATTTAGTTAAAAGAATTTTTTGTTTTTGCAACTATACATATATGCAATATATAAATGTAGTTTTCCTATGATTATATTTATTCATCATGAAACACTTTCTGGTGAATTGCTGGAACATGTAACTGATGTAAGAATATTAATACATTAGTAATTTAGTTATTGAAGAGGCTGAGATGTAGGTGGCTATGTCTGTGGAATATAAATGCCAGCTAATGCAGCACAAAAGTGCAGAGTGACTAACTAAAATTACCTAAGTGTTACAAACAGGTCTCCACAGCTATAAAGCAAAGATCTGAATCTTTGCTCATTTACGTGAGTTTTATGCTTTGGGAGCTCCTAATTTACACAGATGTCAGAGAAAGAGAATCAGCCCAATTATAGTCTGAATTTATTGTGCCATCACATTAGCCAATTTAGCTATTTCAGTGATGACCACATCATTAACATCTTTTCAGGACAGCAATAATGGAGTCATTTTTATTGCTGTAATTAATATTGATGGCAATGAAACAAGCAATATAGGTACTTGACTCATATATATTGCAGAAAAGTATTGCAAATGTAAGTAACTTCCTGATAATTTTTTCCTGTTATTGCTAGTTATACAAGCTCATACTTGTCAGAGTTATTTCAGGTAATTCCATATAATTTATGCTGAAATATATAAAAAAAATTATCCTCAAAGTAAATTTCAGCCATAGCACAAAAAATCTTTCATGAGTCACAGACAAGTAACCCTGTCATCTGTCTTAGATAAAACATCTAACTATTAGAGTTTCAGGGTTCCCTAAGGAAACTTGGGATAGAATAATAGAGATATAAAGAAGGAAAACTATCCCAAACATTCATTCTGGAGTAATCCCCAAAGAAAAAAAAATCCTTCACTTGCAAAATATTATCGAGCAGAAGAATGTAGCAAGTGAAGGGTATGTTTTTGTATTACTCTAAAAAATAAGGGAAGTTGGGAGAAAACTTTAGTGATAATTTACTTTTATAACACAGAATCATAGATCATCTGTACCTCACTTTTGTCTCTCACAAGAAAAAAAAAAAGAGAAAGACTTTTTAGGATATATTGTAAAGCTTATTATTTCTCTCATAAATATGAAGCAAATTTGCAGTTGCCTGATTTTAAATGTGATAGAAAAATCCATGACTTATAGATGAAGAGATTTTTTTCAATGGGGTCACCATTCCAGTTTCCATGGCATGACAAAACTTCCCTGTAAAATCTATAAGGAGAGACAATACTTTCTCCAAGTCAGAATTAGGTAGCCCAAATTCTTACTTGCCCACACATGTGTACATTCATGAAAATATGGAAATTGTCAATTTATGACCCATTCAAACTACTTCCCATTAGGATCCATTGGTTCCTGTCCTTAATACAACTGCTGTTTCTTTCACTCTAAAAGTTTCTTCCAGTTTCTTGTGCTGATAACTAGCAGACGTTTCCAATGGGAAAACATCGTCAAAGATTTCAGTTGGTATATTTAAAAATATTAAAAATATGGGCCTGATCCTCAGCTGATGAAGATGTTCATGGCTACACTGAAAGTCATCTTGTTCCACCACTTTATATCAGTCAGGGCTTAGAAACTAAAGCCTAGTTTTTGCAAGAGGCTTTGAGAGAGGGAGATCTTTTAAACCATAAAGGACCAAATTCTAATTTGATGAAACAGAGGAATCAGTTTTTATAGGGAGATAACTCCCCTATAAATCCTGAAAACTGTTTATAAGACAGTTTATTGTATGTGTTTATTCTCCTTTCAAATACAGTGACAAATGGTTATTTTAAAGTGGAAATTAAAGTATTTCGAGAAGAAAATTTGCAAATTCCTCTGCGTCCTCTGCTGTACTTTCATTTTGAATAAGCACTAAGTAAAAAAAATAAATTGGAACAACAATTCTCTAGGAAAAGAGCAGACATTAGTATCAATGATTTAACCAGTACTGAGTTATTAAACTGGATTTTGGAGGGGGACCCATACTTATGGGTGAATTCCAGGATAAATGTCTTTTGCACTTTAAAATTATTCCTGCATTTTTCAGATTTTTCCTTTACTACCCTGGACCAACTTTTGCAACAGGGGAGAATTTATTCACATTATTTCCAGAGGAAAAGAAACCATCTGGGTATGGTTTAAAATTTGTTAGGATGCCCACAAAATGGATAAGGGTGTTGCAATTCCAGTTTCATGTAAAAATTGTCTTCTTTTCTGGAGTGAATTAGATGTGCTGTTCTCAGATGATGTATGTTCTCAAAAAATCTTCCCCTGTTTATTTTTTTTTCCATTGGTTACTGTCTTTGTTTTCTTCTTCAGTCTTAAATAGAGAGAGAAATAAACTGGTGGGGAAGCATCAGATTCAGCAAGACCATATTACAAGGCCAATGGCAAAATCAGCATTAAAACTCTTCAACTAAACTGGGATAAAGTAGATATTACCAAAGAGATGATTAAAATTGGGAGAAAAAATGCCTTAAAAAGGCTAAAAACCCCAAAATAATGTTTTAGGTGCCAGGTTTCAGAGAACACATATTTTTCTGTTAAGAATTTTCTTACCACTTTCTTTATTTCCAGCCTACCAGACTGTCTCCCCAAGTGGTTCAGAATGGCATAATGCTTTATAATGCACATAATGTTTTATCTATATATGATTTAAATAAAATTATGACCATTACAAATGACCAACTGCTATAACAGGTTTTATGTTTGTCATAAATTTTTAACACGTAAGAAATGAATCAAAATGTATCTTCCCTATGGTCATTAAATAATAACTCTGCATTGCCTATCATACTTAGGTATCCTATTTTAAAACCTTGTGAAGAAAAGGCAGTAATTAGGCTGATAGATATTTTGATAAGGGAATAGTAATGTCTTTTGCAATGATAATGCAAAGGATGGAAATTCCATCTACTCATTCTGCTGACTTTTATTACTCAGGCATTACACAAATGCAGTTTCGGGGAAATGAAGGTGAAGGACCCTCAAGTGATATTTGGAGAAAAAATGAGTGATCAATGTGGTGCAAGAGGTAACGATATGTTTGATGCCTCAATACTTTCCCATGCTGAGGTGAAAACATAAACAGTAAAAAAAGTGAAGGACAGTACTGTCTAAGCAGTTACCACGGTGAAGACCTGTTTATGCACCAGTTTTAAGAAATTTTATTTGAGGGTAGCGTGAGTTTCACCACTTTCTTAATATTTCTTAAGCTTTTTTAAAAAAACTGGAACAAGTCAGAGTTAATTTAATCTAATACTGACACCTGCATGTTTCAGTGGGTTGGATGGCCACAGTTCATTATACCTCTTTAAAGAACTTTGTAATATCCATGGCTCTTAAATCCAAATTTTAAAAAAGGAAAATACCCCCATATTTGTCGTAGGATAACTTCACAACTGCTTCTGCAGTGTTCATATGTGGCATTGTGGGACCTCACCTGAGAATGCACCTTGACCTGTGGTGCTTGAAGATTTGGATAAAGTGAGGTAAACACAGCGCCACTGTCCTTAGGGACTGTGGGTTTTCCAAAATGTTTAGAGTGAAACATCCTCATCTGACAAATGTCAAAAGAATTCACAGAATTACAGAGTGACAAAGATTTGATTTAGAAAGGACAATAAAAATATCATCTACTCCAAGCCCCTGTCCATGAGCAGGGACACTTTTCACTACATCAGGTTGCTCAAGCCCCATCCAGTTTGACCTTGACCGATGAGGAATAAGCCACAACTTCTCTGAACAAGCTGTTCCATGGTTTCATTGCCCTCTTTGTGAAGTATTTCCTCCTTATGTTCCACCTAAATCTACCCTCTTTCACTTTGATGCCATCATTCTGTATAGAGAGCATTTTAAATGTGGGATCAGCTCAGTTCATTGATCAATGGAGAATCCAGCCAGCTAAGAGTTCACTGATTTTCTATGAACACCTAAGTGTCTGCTTAGGTATGTTTTCATCTGTAAAAGTGGGAAGGAAAAATTGAATCAAATACAAGCAGTGAATTTTACAATATTTTATATTTTAAGTAACTCAATTTTCACAAATTGTTCCCAATTAAATAGAAAGAAAACCCCCACTTCACTTATGTGCAGATGAATGCATAAATTACTTGGTTTCAAAAATAGTCTTGTCCAGATATTTCTCTGCTGAAATTAGCAGGAGGTTTTCTACCATCATCGTTGTGAAGTCAACCAGAACTTTCAAAATTCCCACACTGAAAGTCGAAATAGTTGGGCCAGGGAGGTAATTTTTTTTAAAGACATATCTGGGTGACAAGATATAGGAGTAATCTAGTTTTTAAAAGAATGAGCAATTCTCTTGCAGTCAGTGGAGAGAATAGACATCCAAGAGACTTTTCAGCCTAAACCAGGTAACTCAGGTCACATGAATGACCCTTAGAAGCATTTTTTCCTTTCATTGACTATGAATGAACATCCTGTCTATGTTGAGTAGTTCAGAAGCTGGTGTCTAATTTTTAAATGCCTAAAGTTTAGTGCAACGAATTCCATCCTCGTGGCCAAAGTTTGATCAAGAAAACCCAAACAACAAAACTCTAATATCTTCTTAGTGTAGCTATATATCTTTGTAAATGGGAAAAAGATGGATTTGAAAATTGCACTTGTTTTCTCAGAATCAAAATAACTGAAAAGATTCACTCAAAGACAACTGTCTTTTTTGGTGTTTTATTCATTTAGATAACAGGGGAGAAATTACTCTAAAGAGATGTCAGTTGAAATTTAAGGAAATAATCACCTAGAATGCAATGGGATGCTTGGCAAATTTTTACTGTCAGAGACAGAAAAAAGTAAAATAGGAAAACAAGTGTCTTCAATAAACACTTGCTTACACACCCAGTGGATACCCCGAAATTACTAAATTAGGGGATATGTGAAGGAATTAGATAGTGGATACCAAACCTTATAGAAGTGTTACTATGCTAGCTTTGAAAGATGAGGCTAATTTATACTTTGTAGATTTGCAAAGGTCAGGTTGTTTGTTATACAAATCAAAGAGTTGTTTTCAGAGTTTCCTCATTCTAGGTTAACACACCGTTAAAGAAAAAAATTTAACACATTAGAAGGTCTTGTAAAAAGTACTAGAAAATAATAATAAAATAATTTCTGTGATGGTTCTGGTGAGATAAAATTTAACACTGAATAATTAATTTTTTTTTCTGGCAAAACTTAGAACTTCTTAGTAGCTGTACAGGGATTTTTTTCAAACTTATTTATTCTAAATTTCAAATATTTTCTGTAATTCTCAATGAACGAACATTTAATAAATTGTTGTTAATTTTCTTCCTAAGACAAATTGTAAATATTGTTAATTAATTAATTTCAACTAATATATAAGTGTGATTTTCATAATCAGAGTTGAAGTAATCAGAAAGTTTCTCAGAAATTTCCCTTAAAGTTAAGAGCTCCAGTTTGCATGTTAATTTCTCACAGCCTATAAATTACAGAATCATACAATCATAGAATGGTTTGGTTGGAAGGGACCTTAAAGATCATCTGGTTCCAATCCCCCTGCCTTCTGGGGGAATATATCACTTGCTTTCCATATGACAGCAGTTGTGATTCCACTCCAATCTGGGGCACATTTCAGGTCATATCCCTTGAACTTGACAAAGAAAATGTTATATTTTCTTGGAATGTGAGCTTAACCCTGTCTTTAGCTGGAGATTCACTGGCAAAGTGGTCCGTGGTGGGATCTCACTGTAAGACATAAGTCCTCTCCTCCTCAGGTTTTTTTTGGTATGGTCAACCCAGGAAAATAATAAAATTATGAATGCAACCTCATAACCCAGACTAGATTGCTCAAATTTCATTGGTTTGTCTTGGGATTTGTAATTAAAACATTAAAATAAATAAATAATAATTAAAAAAAAGCACATCTACAAAACACAGTCTTTATTGAAACTGCAGAGATCTACATTTCAGTTCTCAATGTCATCCAAGCCAGTAGTTTCATAGTGATATTTATAAACTAATGAGAGATGATTCTAGAGAACCTTCTTAGATAAATTAAAACAGTGATTTGTAGCCAGGGATTTCTAAATTTAAAATCATAAAAATAATAGAATTATGGAATAATTTGGGTTGAAAGAGACCTTAAAGATCACCTAGCTCCAAACCTCCTGACATGGGCAAGGATGGCAGAATGTGTTGAAAAGCTGATGAAGTTCTATGACTCAAAGTCTGATTAACCCAAGATACAGGACTTTTAGAACTTCCCTGCTTACTGTACTTCTCTAATAACTTTAGAAGCCACTGGCCAATTTGACAAGATGGTGGTGTCTCAAAATATGAAATTCCACAGACAAAGACAGAGGAAGGTTTATTTTCAGCGAAAGTACAAATTCAGCAGTTCCTGTTGTCTGTCCAACCAGTTGAGTTAACGAAGGATGGGAGAGTAGCACCATCCCAGCATGAGTGGTCCTTGCTTGGAGAGGGTTGGAGGACTTGGGATGCGTGGGGACCTTGGTGGCACCGCAGGAAAGAAGTCATACTGCAGTGGCTCTACACCATGTTTTGATGTGGAGAAGTGCAGAGAGGCAGGACCTCAAATTGCAGAAAATCAGGTCTCATTAGTCCCACTGTACAAAGGGCAGCTGGTTTTACATAGGGATAGTTACCAGGCAAAGAGCTTGGGCTTTATAGTGTGGCATTATTAGCAGTGGACTAACACATGTAGGCCCAATTTTATTTTCAGTTCCACTGATATGTTTACTGTGCTTCTAATTTGCAGCAGAATAACTAATATTTGAGTCTGAGTTTCTCTGAGATCCTAAAAAAAAGGACAGTAATTTTTTTCTGCATTTTTCTTACTCAGTAGAGTCTAATTATGACTCTTGACTACCTTGTAATAAAGACCATGCTATTCTGTAGATCAAACCTATCAGCAAAATAATAGAGCTTTATTTTTTGTATGCTGTCTTTGAGATGTAGAGTTACTGTGTTTTTTTTACCCTTCCCCCATCAAGTATTTATACATAAATATGTACAATTTAATGTTTAACCAAAGCCTAGATTAATAATTTGAAAGCATTTTGGAACTCATTCTTTTAACTATAAAATGCTGAAAATGAGGAAAACCATAATGATTTAGTCTGGTCAACATTTGAAAGTAAAAATAAGAAAATCAGACTATAGTCTTTAAATTCACAGTGCTTGTTCCCTTCAGCTATGCTTTTGCATGCTTACTCACTGACTTTGAATTTCAGAAGTTTCAAGCCTTTGGGGAACTTGTTTGTATTTGAAAATGTTGTGTTGTTCCTAGGAATAATCATAATGGCACCTTGCTCTTGCATACCGTGGAGCATTGCATACTGATGTAAATACCTGAGCTAATTATTCCTCTCTATAATCCCATCCAACATTTCTGACACTTTGATTTTTGACAACATTCCCTCTAGTCTTAATATTACAAACAGGACTAGTGGTGAACACTCAAGAGGGCATTTTTCCACTGAAATAATTGATTATATTAAAAAAAAAGAAAGGAAGCTAATATCAGCACTGCTCTTCCTCTTTCAGTGCCATCTTCAGTGCCAGCTTTCATCTTTCATTGTCGACATTCAACAACATTTAAAGCATTTCCTTTGAAGCCAAAGTGCATTGAAAAGAAGGCAGATAAATATAATATTTTTAAAAAAAGTCATTAAATTATTTTTAATTTATTTGTTCAGGATAGAGATGTTTTGGTAACTCTGATCATTTTTTAGAATTTTGACTTTTTTCCCTTTACTTGAGGATCCCAAATGTTCCTCTCTGCTTCTGGTTGTACTCTCCCTACTGTCACTGTGCATGGCAATAGAGGGATGACTGCAACCAGTGCCTCAGAAAGAGTTTTTTTCCAAGCATCCAATGAAACAAATTAGAATGAAACTGAAAATTAACATCAATAAAAAAGAGCACACACTCAAGATGAGCATCAATCTGATTCTTCACATGCATTTCTTTATTAGACATCTGTCAAGTTAAAAGAGGGGAGACCTGCAATTTGGTAGTGCAAGTGCAAACCTTAAGTCCCACTTGATCTGTGAAAGTACTTGTGATTAAGCACTAAATTGGATGCTCAGAATTCCAGGTATGACTCCCAGGTCATTAGTTTTCAGTCATTCACTGGATCACTTTGTTCTCAGGTCACCTGCACAGAATCAGTAAGTCTCCATAAATATTTAGATTTTTGAAAATCTGTTGGGGTCTGTGTCTTCACTAAATAATTCCCAGCATGCCTGGCAGTCTCTGTGCTGTCTCCAAAGCTGCCACCACTTTGGCAGAGCTCGATGTCTGACTACCAGCTCTGTCCAGGACACATCAGCAAAGCTTTCCTCCATCGCACATCCCTCGGGGGCCCAATGTGATGAGCAAATTCAGAATGAGAACACTGATTTTTTTCACTGTAAAGCAGAGCTGGTGATAGGCATTTTTCTTCAAAATACCAGGAGGAGGAGGAAGAGGAGGAGGAGGTGGTGACACCTACATTTATAAAGGGCGCAGAAAGATGTGCAAGACTTTTAAAAGCAAAAAGTTGAAGTGAATCAAAATCTCTTGGGGTCCCATCCTGGAGTGGGAATTTCTCCATTTCTGCTTCAGGTACTATTTATTCAATTTAGTCAGTGCGTGCTTCCTGCAAAAAAAATAGACAGGTAAAGTATCAAGAAGCACATTATCTACCCATAGCTAATACTTTTGACTCATTTGTCTGAACCCAAATATTTCTTTCATTGTGTTAATCAGCAACTACCCCCTCACTAGTTCCCAGAATGTGGCCTATAAAGCACCATTACAACAAGAAGGAAATCTGGGACTAGGTTTGGGATGCAGCAAGTAATTGTGCTCAGGACTACCAGTACTACTGTGCCAGAGATCCTGTAGGACACCACTGTGCTGAAGGCACCAGGGCAACCCAGAAGAATTATGTCATGTTTTGATTTGGGATCGAGTGAAATATGTAGGGACGTCACTTTGCTTTAACTTTGCCTTTATGCAGCATGTAGGCTGGGGTACTCTGAAGCTGTAGAAAGTTTTCCCCCACTGAGGAAATATTTTCAATATCCTGCCATTATTATCTAAAATAATTATGAGAAAAAAAACTTGTCTTACCCCTGCTTCATGACAACTTTGATGTTGAAGAAGGGATTTCTTGAAAATACCTAATTAAAGGGAGCAGAAAAGGGCAATGAATGAATTACCCCTGTAGTTTTATGAAGCCAAAAAATAATCAGTGCCAAATTAGGAAGTTATCCTTTGTATAATTTTATAATTATAGGGGGGACTTACACCAGCCTGCCCCTGGCATCAACTTTGTCTGCTATTTCATCACTTAGACTTTAACGCTGTCTTTTCCTTTCTATACTAAACAGCCAGGAATATCTCTCATTTTGGAAGACAATCAGCATAAGCTGGTAAGAGGGCAGCCACAGATTTTTCAGAAATAATGAGTAGAGAATTTATGCATTGTCTAGGCCCTGCAGTGCCTGAATGATGCATTCAAGGTCTTTGCTTTTGCCTGTTTTTTTTTTTGTTTCTTTGGTTGGTTTTACTAAACAACTCAGCCCAAATGAAAAAAATTACTTCAGAGGAGATGTTATGCTCTGCTGCATGTTGATGCTCATGAACCCACATGCAAAAGCATATGTGTGTTACAGCTCCTCTTCTCAACTTTGGCCAACTTTGTTCCCATTTATCCTTGAATCCCATGTTCTGATCATAGGCTCCAACATTTGGACTCCAAATGCACCTTTTGCTCAGATCTCTATTCTCACTCAGTGCAGCAACTCCTGCTTTTCTCCATCACGAGGGCCAAGCTCATCTCATCCTGGATTTGTTTCTGCATCTGGAACAGGAAGCCTAAATTTTGACTCTGTCTGGGCTGTTATCAGCAGTGTTGGCTGGAAAAGTGAGATCTGATGTTCAAAACAGAGGCAAGTCACTGCTGGTGCTCGGGTGCTCACTGTCTGCACAAAGGCTTAACATCAGATGAGGGAAGGAAGTTGTCACAGAAAGCTTGGAGTTGTTTTTGCATGACAATTTGAAGTGTTTTATACACCATTTGTCTCTGCTGGGACATTTTTTAATTATATCCAAGTGATTTATGACATCTTACTAAGATGCAGAGCCAAATAAACAGAAGCATTATAGTGAAATTAAACACTGAATTTCTCATCAGTTTACTCAGATTGTACATATTAAACTCTAAAAATGCCTTTTGAAAAGGTATAGTTGGATATTTTCAGTATTACCATGCCAAATCTTTTATGGATCTCTTGAATTTTAGCAGTTCTATGGACAATATGTTAAATCCCACTACATTGGCCACACCAGGTTTGCCACTGAAGCACACTACAAATATTTTGGAAATTAATGTTCGTACACTAGATGCATTAGTCCAACTGCAAAACAGTTCTGGTCTGTAAATGAAGCTCACTTTTTTATCATTAGGTGACCATAAAATGGATTGAAATCATCAGCTGAAAGTAATTCAGAAGATAACTCTCATTTTCAAAATGCGCTCACCAAATGAGATGCTTTGCCCATACACATAACCAGGTTAAGCAAGGGAAAAGATGTGACTAATGTCATTTGTATTATGGCAAATTGTGGAGGTCCTGTGAGATGAAGACCCTTTTCTGTGTATAGCAAAGCAAAAAAGGAAAGGAAAGTCTTTTGAAGCCAGGAAAACAGCTGCTTTCAGAGTATGGAATGACTTTTGAAGTGTTCACAGTTGTCTGGCAGGAAAACTGGGAAGGCAGTTCCAAGGCTTCTAGATTTCCAAACCACTGCCCTGTCATCCAGAACATAAATATTCATATTATTATCATAACAGTCATGTACCACTGCCATTTGTTGGCTGCAGTGCACATGTGGTGACAGGGACTTTTCAGAGGAGCTAATGGAGTGGAATTTTGGTGCTGGAGGTTAAACATCTGTATCTACCTGACCCAATGACTCCTTGACCCTTTTTCCTCCACAGACGTTACACGAGCAGATGGAAAGAGAGTAAAATGGTTTATCAGAACTTAAATAGTTATATAGTCTGCCAGTTTAAATGTTGAGAAGTTCCCAGTTAGATTCTTTGGTTTTAAAATTTCTGTATTTGGGATTTTGAATTGGTTGGGGTTTTTTTTTTTGGGTTGGTTGTTTGTTTTAGTTATTTTCTGTTGGTTCTGTTTTCATTTGTGTTTTTTTTTCTTTTTTTTTCCTGAACTTATCTGAGTTCTTTTAGCTTATTCTCATGTGCTTTTCACATGCTCACCGAAGAAATGTTTTGTGTGTTCAAGCTTTTCACCCTTCCAGCCCCGAAAATAATTACAGAAACATAAGCCAAATGCAGATTCAAGAAACCAAGGATTTATTGTAGATAAGAAAATGTTACTGATATTATCATATAATTGGGAAAAAAAATTGTGATGATGGTGATGCACCGGCACAGGTTTCCCAGAGAAGTTGTGGATGCCCCATCCCTGGAAGTGTTCAAGGCCAGACTGGACAGGGCTTGGAGCAACCTGGTCTAGTGAAAGGTGTCCCTGCCTGTGGCAGGGACATGGAATAAGATGATCTTTACTGCCCCTTCCAGCCCGAACCATTCTATGATTCTGTGATACTGAACGTGAACACTGGGATGCTTTGACTTAAATGCTGAGATGTGCTTTTCTATATGTGAACCAGCTGTCTCAGCTCTCACTGCAGAATATATCATATATATATTACATTAAATTATGTCAGTTAGGACTAGAAAGCTATTCAGCAACTCATTATACACGTCTACTTTGGAGTGAAGTTAGTTTCTAGACTTGAAGTTGGTTTCTGGACTCCATTGACTAAGAGTACAAGGTTAGACTCCTAGCAAACATATAGGCATATGAACACATGAATGAATCAAATAAATATATGAATTCTAACTTGCACGAGTATGAGAAAGGATAAATTGATAACACTGGTTAATTGATGTTTTCAGAGGTGATCACAACAGTCTAAACACTTTGCAATATCAAGATACGAGTAGTTTCTACCTATAAGTAGGAACCAGTTCTACTTCTGATTCCTGCTGTCACTGAAGAATGACTGTAGCAATGAAGAATGTGTTGTGTTTAATCTGTTTTGAACTTTATCAACAGTAGACTTAATTAAGATCTGGTGACAGAACCTCTCAGTGAAAGCAATATAGCAGTCAGGATGAATATGGCTTGGCATTCCTGAATGGATGTGCCAATCTGGCATCTTCCTATGCATAACAGAAACACATTTATCCTAGAGATAATTGAGCCATAATATAAATGGATCCCAATATGCTTTTAAGGTTATTTTCTAGAGTAAAAACATATTTGTTTTATTAGTATTTCTAAAGAATTATGAAAGATCTACAGAGATGATGCCAAAATAGATTCACTTTTGTGTGGATTAATGATTAATACTGAACTTCTTGGCTCTTCTCTGTCAAGCATCACTTTAAATATACATTTAGGTGATTAATTAATTACCATAATCTCAGCATCTGTACATCATTTTGATATACATTGATCTGATCAATTTTACGCTATAAAGTAAATTACACCTTTTCTTAAACAACACTTTTAATACATGTTAAGACCAAGGGGCTGATACAATTCTAATTTTTAGTTCTATACACTAATTAAATTTGTTCAACTCAAACATCTGTCTCTGACTAGAAGATTAATTCTTTCCAGGTAATTTTCAGGGGGGAAAGGGAGATAGAATGGGATTGAAGGGAAAGTTATGAACAGGGAATGTGATAAAAAGAAGTAGCCAAATTTGCCATGTTTATTCTGTAGGCGTAAACAAGAGGTGTCACACTGGACTAGACAAGCTGAACTGGGGTGATTTATTCCTGTATGTTGCAGGAGGAAAGGAAGAAAGTTCAATTTGGTGCTGCTGTGGAGACAGCGGGAGCAGCACGAGCCACAGAGTAGTGACACCAGTGGATGAATTCAACAAGCAGAGAAAATGTGTCTGCTTATGAGTGACAGGGTAGATGCAGCTCCTTTCTCACAGTTAATGTTGCTGTTACCCAGTATTTCCACCTCTGCAGCTGACTGAGCAGATATGCTCCTGAATTTCCTTCCTGGTATCCGAGTGCTTTTCTTATGAGTTCTGAGTGTGAACATACTCTGAGAATCATTCACTCTGCAAGGCCGGTCAGCAGCTCTCTGCTCACAGGGTCTTGGGGCTGCACCCTGACCCCTGCTTATTTCTGCACTCTTTTCAATTCCTTATACCTAGCATGCCCAGGAATGAGCCTCCAACAGAGTTTAAACTCAGAGTAGTAGAAAGATTTCTGAATAATACAGCTGGACAAAAGACAAAATCAAAAAACATTGGTCAGTCTTGACCCTACATTTGAAATCAGGAGTGTCCTGAAGCACGGAAGACCTTGAGACTGTGCCTCATTCAGGGAACTAAAATAGTGGCTGATTTTATATGGGTTACAGCTCCAGCACTGGTTTCCTATAAATAACTCACAGATGTCATTTGAATTACAGTCTTCTGCAAATAAGGGGGCTGCAGGCATACCCAGGAGCCTGCTAACAAGGAGATGACAAGCTTCAGGCATCTAATTGCTTTAGCTCATCACCAGTAAGACACTTGAAGTCTTACAACTAATCTGACCAGCAATTGACTGAAAATTGAATCTAAACCAGGAGAGTTATTTCACTGACTTCAAAGGCCTGTCCACTTCCAAAAAGAACCCCCAACCCTTTATCTGTTCAGGCAGCTGCTACGCAAGAGAACCAAAAGCTTTTGTGAATTTTCTTAGCACTCTTTTCTTAGCACCCAGTGTCTGCACAGAACAGTCCAAATATATGAAGGAAAATACATTTTCAAATACAATGCAGAGAGATTATGAAAATATCTTCAAAAAAATCCAAGCAAACCAGACCTTGTCCTCCAATTTTGAGAAGCAGAATAAGGGAACAGGACCGAGCATGTATAATCTAACATTTTGTTATATTATAGTGGCTCTAGCGAGTTACACTGACATAGGATCCTTAACTGTGTCAAGCAGGATTGACATTTCAAGGGTGTGTGCTCTTTTTCTCCAGAAAATATCACTACAAGATTATCCTGAAACCATGAGTCTTAAGAACTGAGTGAATCTTTCTTCTTGCACAGATGTGACAAGGATGCTTTGAAGCCAAAACCATGTAGATATGAGAGTGAGAAAGGGCAAATAACTTTTAAATTTCTAGGGGAGAAACTTTTAAATCACTACTGGAGAAGACTCAAGTCTTCAACTTCAGTCCTGTCCTATTGCCAAATCATGGGATTTTCTTCCTCTCAGAGGACTCTGCCCAGTGAAGATGGTCAGATACATGGGATAACTGAGGAGCTTCCTCAACAACCTGCAGGAAACAGGAAATATGATGCTTTGTGTGTATTGTTCAGTTCTGGCTCTGTCTTAGTTGTAATTCAGTCACTAACAGGCCAAAACCTGTGGGCAGACTTCTTGGATACCAAGGCGGTTGTGGTTTGTCAAAGTCAGAGCCAGGAATCCTGGTGAAAGCAAATAATGGGAAATGCTTTATGACAAGCTTGTAGCACAGCTTGAAGAAACCATTTTTCTGTTTCTCGTATCTTCTAGGTCTGGAAACTCTATAATGTGGACATTACCTAGTTGAGATAACCTCCTAGGCCAGGCAGCACTGAGAGTTCTAGGATCTCTGAAATTTCTATGAGATCTAGGCACCCTTATCTTGCTCAAGCATCTTTCAGTCTTACAGGTCAGTGCTGCAGGCATTGCCCCTCTTTATTCTGAAAGATGCCAAACATCCCCAGGTAAACCACATGGCATTGTTTAGTTTCAGTAACAGGAGGAGAGCAGATGTATTAGAGTCGGGTATGCTTTTGGTTTTAGAATGTGGGCTGTGATATTCTCAGGTGAGCAGAAAGTACCAGAGGGGAAGAGAGTGTTGAGGGACACAGGATATGTTCAGGTTAAAGTCAGTGGGATTGCTCAGGGAAGAGGGCACCGCCCAAACCTTCCCAGTATTTTAAAATGATAATAAACTCATGCTCACATAATTTTGCTACTGAAATAATGCCTGTTTTGAAACTTTTAAAGACAAATGTTGCAATTGAGTTTTTACCCACAAGAGTAGGAATTTCCTGCAACCTAATCCCTTTTGTCCTGGAAATTGCTTCTTTTCGTGATAATCAAGTGTATGCCTCATTTCCACTGTAAGTATCAGATTGGGCAGCAGAATACCAAACATATGTCTAATTTAAACACATAAGTGGTCCAGCTGAAGTGAATTGGACTTTTCAAACACCTCGTGCTTATGTGTTAGAAGCATAAGAACTACTTAGAATCATAGAATCATAGAATCATAGAATCATAAAATCGATTGGGTTGGAAAAGACCTCCGAGATCATCGAGTCCAACCCTTGGTCCAAATCCAGTCCATTTACTAGATCATGGCACTCAGTGCCATGTCCAATCTGCGTTTAAAAATCTCCAGGGATGGTGAATCCACCACCTCTCCTGGCAGCCCATTCCAATGCCTGATTACTCTCTCTGTAAAGAATTTTCTCCTGATATCCAACTTAAATTTCCCCTGGCGGAGCTTAAGCCCGTGCCCCCTTGTCCTATTGCTGAGTGCCTGAGAGAAGAGACCAACCCCCACCTGGCTAGAACTTCCCTTCAGGTAGTTATAGACGGTGATGAGGTCACCTCCGAGCCTCCTCTTCTCCAGGCTAAACAACCCCAGCTCCCTCAGCCTCTCCTCATAGGACTTATGCTCCAGTCCCTTCACCAGCCTTACAAGTATAAGCACTTGCATGATCCTTCTCCTAGTCCACGTCTTCCTAACTCCAGTTTTCTCACAAAAAGAGGCTTATTGGATGTGTTATTTTCCTACTGCTGAATATCCTGAAAGCTCGAGGAAATTATGCCACAAACTCATTGAAATCCTTTGTTGCTTTCAGTGACCATGTAAACCCTGTTCTTTATTCACAGTGAGGAGCTAAAAAGGTAAACATTCTGCCTCAAAGAAATTAAGATGTGTAAACACATTCATTCCCCATCAACAGGCTTTGCCTGTGAACCCAGAGAACATTTCTATATCAATAGAACTGCACAAATGTGTGCTTTTCTTTCCAGCAGTGCAAACTTAGGTTCTATCATTTTCATCATTCTCAAATACATGAGGATATTCAGTACAATGCCTTTGGTTCACTGCACTGCTCAGAGCCTCATTGTTACCTTCCACTTTGAGTAGCTGGGGCTCTTCAGAAAAAGGAAAGGACACAGAAGAAACTGGAACATGTTCATAAGGGATGAGCATGGTCAAAAAACTTTGATATAAAAAAATAAACACTTCTATTTAGCAAATGTTTCACTAGTTGGTGGAAAAGTCTCTTTCAGGGCAATAAGAAAGCAAGAGCTTTTCTCTCTTTCTTGTAGACTTTGATGGGAAAGAGGAAAGAAAGCTTCCTTCAGGTTTTTAAAGTTCCTAATAAGAAGTGTTTGAATGCCTATTGTAATTTGAACAAATGTCTTATTGTCTAAATAAAACAGACTCCACGAGAAACACTTCCTCTATTACAGATTTTTCAAACACTGAAGGTGATTTTTTCCCCCCTCGGCTATATCTGTTGTCCTTCCTTCAGTATTAATACTGACACTTCTCTATTAACTCATTAAGGGCTTGTGACACTGGATACAAAGACTCCATAATTACTATCCTTGCAATTCCACTTGAAGATTTCCACCAAGGCTGAAGTGTCTTGTTTTAGACACTGTACAGACAAAGGAAAAACAGTCCCTGTCCCAGAGAGCATTGTATCGGAAAGGACAAAGCTGACACAGCCAACAAAGAAAGAACAAAGACTGAAATAGATTTATCCAAGATCATACAACAGGGTTGGAGTTTTGGGGGGGTTTTCTTTTGTTGTTTTTCTTTTTCAGAACAGAGGTCAAACCCAGGTCTGTTGACTTTCCATCAGCTTCTCATCTACCTTTTCATAATCTCATGCAATTAATCTTCTTCTATTTCAGAATGTTTGCACTCTCAGGTCACATTCTTACAAATGGTTTCTAATGGTCAGGTGGCACCTTATGGAATTGTGGCCTGCAAAGGTTGGAAAAAAACTATGGAAAAAAAACTAAGTCAAAGAAGTATTGAACTATGTCCAACCAAAACTAGCACACTGTAGTCTTATTATCTTCCAGAGAAGAAAGTTTCACAGGAGAAATCCACTTAAAGAAAAGAAAACCTTAAACTTCTATATATTTATCAAAGTGTTGTGATGCTGTACTGCTAACCAGTGTCGTGCTGCATTGTCATGGGTCATATAGAGAGCACCATCCTTCAAGGCTGTGAGGTCAACACTAAAAAAATGTAGAGGTTTTGGAACTACTATGTTAGGACTAGGAAGTTGCTTTTGTTTATCTATATGTTAAATACAACTTTAAATATTTAGTTCCCTGTGCCCACTGTTGCTAAGCAGATGGACTGCAGGTGGTAGGTGGGTTTGTGGAGATCCCTGTATTTCAGGCTCTTTATCCACTATCATTTGCCAAAGAAACTCAGGATAACACTTGTCAAGAGATACACCTCTCAGCAATTGGGCAATTAACATTACTTCCTTACAACCAGGATCTTGCAGCTAGAGATGCTCATGACCTCACTTTCCCCCAGTCTGTTGGGTGAAAGATGCTTGAAACGTGCAGTTGAGCCTTGGGGAATGACTGGCCAGGAGGGAAGCAGCAGGATGATTACTTTGTGCCAGAGCATTCAGAGTTTGACTTTCCCTCTGCGAGTACAAAAACAAGAAAACCAAACACAAGTAATAATTAAATGTTCCTTTACACTAACAATCACAATCCTCTCTTAACACGAAGACTAAGGTGGTAGTTGGTTTGACATCCCATATGACTCTGGCACACCAAGGAAATATTGGGAGACTATTTTGGCTTAGACTGCATTTCCTTTTGCAACCCCCAAAGGCATGACTTTACTAATTTAACATCATGAGAACCAGTAGTGGCACAAGCTCTTCTAATGTTCACCTTGATAAGAATTTTACGCAGAGTTCAGTCAAACCCTGCACACAGTCACAAGGAAAGAGTAGAGTTGAAGTTTGGGTTTCCATGGCTGGGTAACTTGTAGTGAGAGTTTTAGTTCTGTTTTATTTCCACATATCATGGGATTTTATTCTTTTTGATGGGCACGTTCAGTATTCAGTCAGAGGTTGGTAGGATGTGTGCAGTTTAATAGCCAGTTACATGTCGGGATAATGTGTTTTGCTGCCAAGGCAACTGAGCATCCAGGATCGCAAAAGGATTTTAAATGGTAGACAATGATAACAACCTGAAACAAATAATTTGGATGCTGAGAGATGTGTCAAAAAGTCATATCCTTTGATGTGCATCATCTTCATAGTACCTTTGCTTGTCTTCACTCAGAACTTGACCTGAGACCCTTGTTCAGGTCTTGATTTTGACCGGACATCAGGAGCGGGTGGTGTAAATCTTTCATGCCAATGAGAACTGGCAGAGTTGTCTATCTACCTCCAGCATTTTGGCCCATTATTCCTAACCAGATCTGCAGATGGATGCACATAAACAATAACTGATATGAGAAGAGGTAAAGGAATGCCAGAATTGTGTCAGGAAAAAGGTGCTTTTAAAGGAAAACATTTTACCGGTTTGCACAGGGATCAAAAAATGTGTAAATAAGACATGCAATGGAAGAAAAAGGAAAGGTGGGAGATGGTGCAGGTCTCAGGACTCGTCTTTATCTCATCAAAATCTGTAAGGCTCTTACTATGATTGTTACTCTAGCACTTCATCACGTTGTCTTAAAGCCAGTGTATGAGCACACAGAAAGTAGAAAAGAGTTTTCAGGAGAAAAGCTGATAAGAAATTGTTAATTCAAGAGGAAAATTGTTTCTAGGTTGGAAGATAACAATGAAAAAATAGTAATCGTCACCTTCTTTGGTGGTGACTCTTCCAGATCCTCAAAAAGAATGTCTAGATGCAAGAATTCTGTACTGGGGGGAAAAAAATACTTGAGAGGAATATCAGGGGATGGAGATGAAAAAAGATGGAGTAAAATCTATGAAGTGGATAGAGAAATCAGATACTGGAAATTTGCAGAGTGGTCAAAGATCTATGGAAACAGGAAGCCAAAGTAATTCACCATCACTGATGTGAAAATTTACTTGTAGAAACCAAGGACTGAGCTTTAGTAGTAATTCCTTTTTTTTTCCCCTTGGAAATGCTAAGTGATAAAGAGCATAGCAATGATTTCCAAGGGACGAGAAAGATCTCAGGTTGCATTGAATGTTCTCTCCTCTCTAGTGACTTCCCACAGAACTGATGTTTGGGTCCAGGTCCTCAGCCCTCATTCCCTGACCAGCTCCATGTCTCAGGTGCAAACTGTTTTGACTGTGAGTGGAAAGTAATAATGTCACCTCACATTTACAGGGGAGCAATTTTAAGAAGATAAAGAGAAAGAAAGAGGTGTGGAATGAACTGACTCACAATTATTATGCACCTCATTACTCTTAGCTTGGAGTGTAGGGTCTTTGGCTTTGTCTTGGCTTTCCTCAGCACAGAGGATGGAACAAGCTTTCTAAAATAACAGTCCCATTAAATGATACTCACTCCACAGGTTTGTCCATCAACAGAAAGGCAGAAGAACAAATAACACCCAAAAGATTAATTTCTTAACTAATTAAGGGAAAGCTCAGGGATACTACTTCAGGTACTTGGACTGGAGATAGGATCTCCCCCACCAAAAAATATCTCTAAAAAATCAAAGTGCCCTTTCAAATTTTAATATTCTTTGCAGCCATACCTCCTTCTACTTCACTCTGGGATGCTTCTGGTCTTACTTAACACTTCAAATTCCTGAGGGCTGTGGCCCCAGTCTGACAAAGTGTTTGAACACGTGTTCTTCATCAGCATTGCAGAAAGCCATGAGTTGGTGTGATGGTGCCCAACATCTGAAAATGCTGTTGTCCCTTCAGCCTTTCTGTTTGGACTAATTCTACTACTTGGACTCATTTTACCAATAGTGCTTCTCCCTTAACATTACCATGATGCAAAGAACCCCCCAAAAAATAAAAAACTGAACAATTGGATTAATGGAAGTGCTTGGTTTTCATTGGTTTCCAAGAGAAGGGAAAGAAAAAAAGCATAATTTTGGTTTGGTATCCTTTTTTCCTATTTTCTTCAGCCTTTTGCAACAAAACAATACCACTGAATATGCTACCATCTGGGAAATAGTAAATCATGGCTTTTCAAAGTGATGCTACTCAATTTTAGAAAATAAAGTTATAAAATAAAATAAAATAACAATCCTTCCAAAGAGAAAGAGCTTTTCTAGAACTCAGTGTAAGTAATACAAGACTTCATTTTGATACAAAGATAAGTGATACTTATAACAGCCTGGCCAGATTGAAACAGATGTTGGTAAAACCTGAATCTACTACTAAATTAATTTGCCTTTTCACCCCCAAGAGACTGTAGATCATAAAGCAGATATATCTGATAAAAATAAAGTTTTCCAAAATGGTTCAGCACTGGAGTACACACAATATGACAGTGCCAGAATCATCTTCTTGTCACTGATCAGAACATAACTGATTTAACATCCCAATCTGAAGAGATTGTAGTCACAGGTGGTTTTAGGGGCAAGTGATTACCTGGAGTGGGACAATTGTAAGGAGAAACCAGCAAAGCTGATGACTTTACATATCAATCTACTCCCAGTTGATTGACAAGCCCAATGACTAGATAGTATAGATTGTGATATCCAGGATTAAGAATGTGGTTTCAAAGGTGTGACCCACCTGTTAGTGCAGGAAAAGATTTGTCTAAGATCATGGAATGGGAATGGCACATGATACTGTTGAGCATTTCTGGGTGTTTGGGAAGAAATCCCTTCTGCTGAGAAACTGAGCTGCAATTTGTCACTTTTATTGTTCTTTAGGATAAAGTGGAAGAAACCAGGGAAAATTCACATGTGCTTAAGAATCGATTTTATGTCTACCAGTATATGATTAACAGGTTATTGCAACACTTATTGCACATGTTCAAGCAATAAAAAAAGAAAATGTAAATATGATGTTCAGTGAACAACCAACTCAGAGTTAGGCAAGGAGCTAGCACATCGTGGTGCATAAACCTGTGTGCTCAGCTGGCACAAGCTTGATGTGAACTGGAAAGAAGAATAAACCATAGAATGTAGGATCTTTTAGATTGGAAAAGATCTATGAGGTCATCAGGTCCAACCATAAAAGAGATCTCTAACTCAGCTGTAGGGACATAAATATCTGCTACTGTATTATTATTTATTTTTTACTTCCCATCAGAAGTGATGTTCACCCACTTCCCAGGAAGCAGAGCTTCAGCATGTGGAGTGGCTTCTGTGGAAGGCAAACATTGTAAATAACAAATGCATTTCCCCCTTCTTTCTCCTTTTCTTAGCTTTTATATCTGAGCTCGTGTTCTATGGTATGGAAGATTCCTTTAGTCACTTCGGGTCAGCTGTCCTAGTTGTGTCTCCTCTCAGGATCCCACCCAGCCCAGTGATGGGGGGAATGTTGGACAGAGCAAGATGATGCTGTGGCAGCACTGCTCAGCAGTTCCAAAACACTGATGTGTTATCAGCACCTTTCCAGCTACCAATGTACAGCCCAGCTCTGGGAGGGCTGCCGTTGGAAAAAGAACTCCACGTCAGCCAGGCCCAACACAGTTCTAATAGTCAAAACTCAGGCTGCAGTGATTCCTGCATTTTCTAGTGCTACTTCAGGTAGATCCTTAAGCATCTGTCTAAGGGAAGTACATGCTTAACCCCCAAAATACCAATGGGATGATAGCTCATTTACATTTTCACTCTGATAGATCTTTCAAACCCACTTTGTTGATCTCTTTGATTGTGCTGGTTCTCAGGGAAGCAGGAATGTAAACGCTGTAATTGGGGTAACCATGCTGGTATCTGTGTTTTTGTATTTGTAATCCATTTTACCAGGAACCCCTTTAAAATCTGGACTTTCAATTTGAACTGAATTCTTGAAAAGTGATACAATGCTTCTGAAGGGCTGCATATGGCAATGCTGTAGGGATGAAAAAAAAGTAAAATAAAAAGAAATAGTTTAAAATGTTGGCTAGGAATAGGACAAAAGTGTATTCTGACAAGTAATAAGATTTTAAAGATCACATTTGGGTTGCTAGGAAGGATTTTTATTTTAATGAAGTGATGACTTGGGGCCAAACATTATTTCTATCTTTCTTCTGAGTAAAAGCAGCAAGGAAGATAGAAGTGGGAAACTCTTTCTCCTCTTTCCTTCCCGCCAAGAAGTGAAGGATGAGAATGGAGGCCTTGAACTGTCTCTCTCCAACCTTTCTGTTTGCTCCAAGAGCTCAGGCCATCAGCATCACGAAATACCTGTGAGCTGGAAGCAACTCTGGAACTGACAACTCCCATACCCTCCTGCCCAGCCAGAACACACAGGGCTTTGGAGCCTCTTGGAAACAGGCTTTACCCAGAGAGCCATGACCATCCTTGGTTCCATTAAGACTAAATTAATGTGACATCAGCCACCTGGTGTGGCTTACACCTCTCTCTTTGCATCCAAGTATATCCAAAAAAATGTCTTTCAAGTTGTTGAGTTGTTGATTTCTTTGTCCTTATTTATTTATTTACCTATTTACTTATTTATTTTAATTTCTAAGTGCCTGAAATCTGAGAACAAAGTTGAAACTTCAAGTATTGACTGGATTTTGGTATTTTTCGCTCCAGCCTCATGCTCTCAGGAATGGTAAGTTCGTCCTGTAGGATGTTGCAGTTTGACTTACACTCATCTGGAGTGAGTTGCTGCTGCTTTCTTGCACAGATGCCACCCTGGCAGCCCAGAGACATTTCAGGCAGTATTGATTATGATAATAATCAGTTCACAAGACTGGGCAAGATCATTATACTTTGAAAACACAAATTTCTTCTCACTGCCATTGATTACTGCTGTTTATCAACTCACCAAGACCTAAAATCTGAATAACCCTCACACTATTTTAGAAGAAGAAACAATAACAAAAACTTTCTATTCTCTTCAGAAATGTGCAGTTTTATTTTAATAATGTAATGAGCCCGGAAAGACTTATATTCCTATTAGAATATAAAATAAACCAAATGGAACCATTTATAATCAGGATTTTATCTGAGCAATGTGCTGCCTGTATCACCCACTGCCTACAAGATTGTTTTCCATTATATTACAGCAGTAATAGGAAAGAAACTAAACTATTTGCATCAACAATAATGCAACCAATTTTCAAGACTTGCATGTCAAAAATCCATTATTCCAGACATGATTACCTGGAACTGCCGATAACAATTGTCACCAATTACACTTTTTCTACAATGCAGAAGGATTTTCATTTCTTTTTTCCCCACCCCATCTTCTCTTCCTCTTTCTTTTTGTCTTTTTTTTTTTTTCCTCTCCAAAGGGGTGGGGTACTGTCTCCATCACTTAGATTAGAACATCACATTTAGTACAAGCAGCAGGTGTTAATATGGAAACACAGAACATCTCAATTTTCGCACTGTTAATTCAGCTTACTGTGCCAATTTCACAATTCTCACATTCCTCTAGTCCTAAGAGAAAATGCTAATTTAGATTGTTAAAACTGACACAGGTTAGGGTATAAAGGATAATTAGCATAAGATCCTACACAAAGTGTTTTTAGCACCATTAATCAACTCCCACCTATGCATGCACTTTTTTAGACAGAAGTGGTGTTGAATAGGTTTGAAAAAAATCTCTAAAATATTCTTGTACTAGTTAAAAAAAACCCACCCCAAAAAACCCTTGCAAAATTTGGTTGGAAGCATTTTCCAGTGAAAGTACCTAAAGTGCAGCAAAAAGAGAACTTTTATTTTACACATGAGAATTATTAAAAGCTCATAAAAGTATTCTAGAAAAACTATCTGTATGATTTTTAGATTGTAGGGGATGTGCTAAAATGCAGAAATATGCCAAAATGCATTAACTGGTTTGGAGTTTTTCCACCTTCACATCCTGAACACCAGAAAACTTAGTCAGAGTTATATAAAAGAATATAATTCTGCATTGCACTCCATTTCATTTATACACATAGATTTCAGGTAAATTAGGTTTTCATTAGTACAGAATGGTTTCATTTTCCTTGAAAATATTACCTAGGATGAGAAAATCCAATATAATTTTAGAATGCTTAATCTAGGAGTAATTCTACATAAAATCCATTTTATAGTTACAGTCCCTATGAATTATTTTAAATGATTCAAAGCCATCATACAAACTACCCTGGAAGGGATTCCTAAAATTAATAAATGAAATAAAGTTATTAGGAATATTAGTTTAAGAGCGAGTAGAGTTCTACAATTTGGTTGACCTTCTTGTTGATCATTGTATTAAGTTCCGTTAAAAAAAGTGTATTTCTTGAGTCAGACAAGCATAGAAATAGAAATTCCAGCCACCAAGGATACAGAGTTTTAGGCATTTTAATGCTAAAGCAGACAAGTCAAGTAATTATTGTCTCTAATTGGCACTTCCACAAGATGTAACAATTTTTACAGTACCCATAGCCAAGTGGCACTTAAAAAGGTGAGAAATTATTTCCTGCCTTGGGAAAAAGAAAAAAAAAAAAAAGGAAAAAAAAATCACACGCTTTTCTAATCTGAGCTTTGCAGAGCGAGAGACTGGCCAAGCACTTCAAGGTCTGAATCAGCAAATCACTTAAGCACACACTGAATTTTAAGCATATGCATATTAACACTTGCCTAGGAGGCTGTTTTTAGTCTCTGACTGGCATACTTAACTGCTTTATTGGTTCAGTGCGTGCCCAGTTTAAGTGAACACCTTGTTCTGGATGGGATTAATCTCCAAATTTTGACACTTAGCTTTGACCTTGCAGGGGCCTCCGAGAGAGCTGGAACTTGCTACTGCTGCTGCACACAGCCCAGACACAGGGATCCACATGGATTCAGCTGTCTGACACACACCTAATGACATCCACCTCCTGCTAAACAGGGACCTGAATCTTCTTGAAGTCTGCGTCATGTGTGCCAAATCTGCAGATGTCAAAGGATTGATTATTTTCCAATACGGTCAGAGGGGTTTGAATCAGTTGTCCTTGTTTTGACATGTCCTGCCAGTTGAGATACCACAGAGCATCCCATCTGAGTACCAGCTGCTCCTTTGGAAGGCAAAAGTCCCTGTGTGTCATATGTCATATATGTAGGCACCATGAGAATATCTTAAATACACTCAAGCATCTCAAATAATAATAAATGCTATGTGGTCAACTAAACTGAGCTCAATGGAGAGGAGAGTTATCCAACTGGTCCCTCATTTGGCGAGATGAAATGTCTCTGTAGACAAAAAAGGGAGATTAGAAACTTATTCAGTTGTGAACTCTACACACTAGACACCTTGTCTGAATCTGGAACTGCATCCAGTCCTCAGAGATACATTCAGTTACCTGTGAATAGACATCTGGTGCCATTTCAGATGCCAGGGGCTATGCACAACATCTGTACAGCCCTGACAAACACGATGCAGGACCTAAGGGAGACCTGTGACCTTTAGGAATGATATCTGGAAACCAGAACACGCTTATGTTCAAGTAATAGAATTGAATTTAATGTCATATTAACAGGCTTACACAGAAAAATCTATTAATACATCTTGTTAAATAAGACCTGAGCAATTAATAGCATTGTTTCGACTAGAGGTGTGAAATTCAGAGAAGGACTCCAGGGGGAGAAAATATACAAATTGTAGTTCACAAAGTACCATCCACATCTTCTGCTGTTTGTAGGCTAATCTAGATTTTCATTAGACAAATGTTTCTGGAGGAATAAACACAGATATTGTAGATAAGGCTTAACTTGTTTTTCACTCTTTTTTACCACTCACCAAAAGAAACACATGTGCTTCCCCAAACCCAGAAATGTTTATTTGTCAGAAATAATCTATGCTCCAAGATACTTTTTAACTGCCATGCAACTGCTTTGTTGCTTATAAAGAAGCTCTTATTGACCACAGCAAGCTCGGCTTCACAATGGGCAATGTCCAAAGGACAGACACTTTATACTGGAACCACTGATAGATGTCATGATCAGGTCTGTGCTGAGAGAAAGAATAAACCATCAAACTAATTTACACATTGAAGATTTTAGTGTGATAAATAAACCAAAGGTTGAAAATTCTCAGTATCCAATGGACATCAGACATAGCTGGACCACACACAGAGATTAAACCTAAATTTATTTTGGTAACTGTGCACATTGGTCCATGATGGGATGAACAAGGAATACCGACCAGTCTGTATTGTTCTGGGTTTTTTTTCTTAGTGGACAGTGAATTTGCTGATTAACTGAAAAATAAAGATTTAAAGGAGAAATATAAAATCACTGGAAAATGTAACCAAATCATTCATTATTTTGAGCCATGAAAACAATGAAAAATTAAGGAAGTCCTTTGAGAAAGTCATAGTATTTTATTTCAACTGTCCCGGAAGAGAAGAGAAGGAGTCGTTTCCTTCCCTTCTCTTTATATCTGAGCTGACATAACATGGTATGGAATACCTTATTGCTAAAATATACATCAGGTGACCTATCCTAGTTCTGTTTGGTTACAAACCCATTACAATATCTTGTACTTAAACCAATCATCTGCACTGACAGAAAAAAGATCAAGTAATAACATCAACTAACCCCAGAAAGAAAATGAATAGATTTATGTGTTTGTATTGATGAAACACTGGGGCAGAAATAATTGTGCAATTTTTTTTTTTTTTTAGTTTTGTTGAAACATTTTACTGTACCAAATTTCTTCACTTTTTTTGTGTGGTTTGCCTATCAAACAGAAAAGAAACTGAATTATTCACCCAGCTCTGGTGCCAACAAGTATGTCGATTAGTGTTAAGTATAGTAGTGGTTTTTTTATTCAGCCATATGTCCACTTTGGCTAGGATTGAGGCCAGCTGCTAATTTTATACAAGATACAAACAGATGCTGAGTAACAAATTTTGATGTTTCCTTGCCTAAGATAAAAACTACACATTAACAAGGAAAATTCTTTCTTTAGTGATTGTTCCAGGTCAACCATGACTATGGTAATGACCATTTAAGACAAATCCACTTTCGTAGACCTGCTTTCGTGAATGTTTTTCTTTTCACTTCCTTCTACATTGCTTATAGAGGAGGTAAATATCCACAGGCATGTACCCAAGAAACACTTATTTTTTTCTAAGAATCATCACAAGCAACTCCCTGAATCCTGTTTCCAGATGGAATATAAGGCACTCTTGAATAGATTTTCATATATATTCTGGTCCTTTGCCAGACCTAGAAGCGGAAGAGTTCCTAAGTGGATGCAGTATCCAGAAATATTAAGCCATTAGGTAGATCAATTTTCTTCTCAGCCACCTGCTTGGTGATCTTGTACAAACATTGCCCCCTGCACACTGCAGTACACAGACCATTTGTTGTCTTGAAAAACTCATCATGAAGCTATTTATCCTTGTTTATAAAGACTACGAAACTTTCAGAGTCTACTTGTTTTGAGTGCAGAACAGTCCTGGGACTAATTTCCCATTCTCTGTGTTTAAAAGCATCTTGCAAAAAAAGGCCTTTTCTCTGCAAAAGCTTAATGCTCAAGCTTCCCAAAGAACTTAATTATACAATGACGTTTGACTTCCATATCTCATAATTAAATGCTAATTTAAACAAATGTAAAGTAATCCTATAGTCTTTCCTTCCCCCCCCCTTCTTTTTCTTTTTTTTTTTTTTTTTTTTTAAATAAACAAGAGCTAGTCTGCTGCAGAGCTGACACTTTTAGGACTACACTGATGTGCTAATTTCTCATAACTATGGATTTGGTATTCTTTGTAAAGAATATTTGGAATGATAACCTGGTTGTACTTCACTGTATGTTTAGCCTCATGCAAAAGTCAAATCAACTGCCTTTTTCTAAATTACTTCCTCTCTTGATATATGGACCTTATTTACAGCCTCCCTTTGTGCAACCATAACACCATCACACAGGGCTTAGGTTCTGAAAACCGTAGCAATTGCCTGAAAATTGATTTGATGTCTTTTGCCCGTCCCTCCCTCTGGTCCCTCAAGACATTTTAATATGAGCCATGACATTATGATGGATGAAATCTGGCATTTTACTGTAGCAATGCTACTCCCATGTGGAAAATAACAGCTTGTTCAAAGCCCATCTTCCAGCCAGATTTAGGATATACACTAAGCCACATCTTCAGTCCCCCCCTTCTCTCTACTCTTTCACAGTATCCTTTGCAAACAGCTTCATCTTGTACATCAAACCTGTCTCAGTACCAGGTTCTTGCTAATCCTCACCACTCTGTGAGGCTTGAAGCACACAGCCTACAGCTGCACCCTTTCAATTCCAAAACTGTCTTGGACAAGCTACACATGCAATTAATTCACTGATAATCATCTGAACAGAAAATAGGTCTGGTTAATATGTGGAATTCACTGTAAATCATCTCTGACAATACCAAGCTCCTGATGAACTGTAAGTGTAGCGATAACATGTTCCATAAAGACATTCTGGCACAAAACTATCCTGTCCTCCCTGCTGGAAGACCTGAAATAGATAAATGGAAGCTTCCTGAAAATGAAGGAAGTGGAATTTGAAGGTTTTACTCCAATCTTTAAGAAAAAGACATCCAAGATGGTCAATAAAGCACCCAGTGTTGACTGACTATCAAATATCCTCCCGTGGGGATATCTGAAACACCTTTGCTCCCCACAGCCACTTGGGATAAAGAAAAGCTCACCCAAATGTTGTCATTCAAATCAATTAAAGACTGAAGCAATGAGTCAGTTCTTGTAGATGTTTGTGTGCTTAATTTACCCGCTGAAGTCCAGGCAAAGCAAAGAGGATTTTGATTTTCTGGGTTCTGAAGGCAAGTGAACTCATTTTAGATGTTTAGAATATTCAGGAATATCTTTCTAGCCTTTATCTCTGAAAACTTATTCTGTCATCGACTATTGCATATTTTGTTCATAAATAAAGTTTTAATCTGAAAAGCATTTTGTTCCTTATTCAGTCTTAAATCTCTGACAGTCTGAAGTGGCCATCTATTTTTGATAAGCAAAAGAGATGGTCCATCTGATGCATAATGGGATAAATTGAATCTTGAATTTTCCTCACTGACAGTGATGGGATTGCAGTGTAACTAGTTCAGATGTGGAACTCTCTAATGAAAACTAAACCGGGGGAAGGAGAAATACCAACCAGAATTGTGTTCCAAAACCAGCTCAGGAATGGCCCTCAGCATGAAACAATATACTAGGTGCTGCAACACAAGAATATCCTAGGAAGCATTGTTTGTCCAGTGGGCTTTATGTGGTTCGTGTTAATTTGAACTGTTCACAGTCACTACTGTCTACTAGGGAATGTTGTTACTTTTAATTTTTAGATAGGAGAAAGAATGCAGTACAAAGCCATGAGTGATGCATTTGAAACTGTTGACGTATAAGAAACAGGTAAGTATCAAGGAAATTTTACAAACATTGCTGTGTAGATTGATGTTTAGTTGACTGTGGAATTTTGGCACATTAAATATCAGGATTTCAATAAAATATCTTCTCTCAGTAACCACACAGGTGGTCCTTAGGGGAAAAAATGGGTTATGTCAGGACTTTGAGGACATTGATAGCACTTGCCAACCCTACAAGGGTCCCTTTCTACCCCCACCTCTATCCCATGACCTGGGGCCATTAGGCCCTGTCCCAGTGATATTGTTGGATAACACAGTCCTACCCTACAGACCAGATTTCTGGTTTCCTTTCACTTCCAATAGGGATTTGTATCCCCTGCCAAGTGGGCACATCCAAAACCTCATGCTGCCGGGGAAAGAAGTGGAAATACAGCAGCTGAGGACCCAGAGTTAAATAACCCCTTAATTATGAAGAGGGTCAAAATTGCACCCACTTCTCCATTTCTGGTGCACATTGCACTCTGGGTTGGCTAGAAGCTTCCTAAAATAGCCTTTCTGAACCCTAAACATTTGTACATAGCTTTGAAGTGCAAATTAATGCATTTGTATGTGAAGCAGATATTTACAATTATAGCACTGAAAAAATAGCTTTTTCTGGTCTCTTCTCTCTTGTAGTGCATACACTCTTTCTTTCTTTCTTTCTTTCTTCCTTTCTTCCTTCCCTTCTTTCTTTTCTTTTTCTTTCTTTATTTCCTTCCTTCTTTCTTTCTTTCTTCCTTCTTTCTTACTTTCCTTCTTTCTTTCTTTCCTTGTTTCTTTCTTTCTTTCCTTCTCTTTCCTTCCTTCTTTCTAACTACCTTTTTCAAATTCCTTTGACAACCTGAGAAAGTCTTGCAGCTGAACGCAGTATTAATTATATTTCAAAGCAAACCTTTTATTCATTTGGGGACAATCTGTGAAACAGAAATCTGTGACTGAAGATACTGCCAAGCCAATTACTGCAAAATAACTCAAATATGTCTTGACAGATTGCAATTTTTCCTATTGTTAGATTGTTTATTTTTTAGATCAAAAGGTTACATTCACTTAAATTAGACTTGCATTTAAATATTCCATAACTTTCGTGCATGATGTATCTGTAGGTGCATATAGAGAATATACAGTGAATTTCCTGAGTCAAACAAATTGCATTCAGCTAACAATGAATATTATTGATCTATTTCCACTTCTCTTTTAGAAATCATCTGCAAATATACTTTAAGCATAATAGATTCATAAATTCTGGGACCAGAAAGGAAAATTGCAGTCTAACTTCTTTCATAAGCAGAGGAAAATAAAAAGAACTTCTTGCTCGGTCATTTTTGCATCAAACATCTCTTTTACAATATACAAAAATGTGATTTAATATCTTGCAGTGGTGGAAAATCCATTGTGTTCCTAGGTAAGTTTTTCTAGTAGTTAAGGATGCATTATTAACAAAAGAAAATTGCTACTGTATTTATTTAGTTAATTGCCTACTTTTAAAAGGGAACAAAATCCTCCCAGAAGAGACTGTTCCTCTCTGCTCAACTGTGAGAATTCCTAAGGATGCCAATGGAACTATTACTTCCTACAGTGCTTGGTGTAAGCAAAGTTGATACAACACACTTTATGAATTTGTTCAGTTTAGAGTTCTCTGATGAATACTTTATACAAATATATGACAACCTATTGATTGCTCATGACATATTTGCTGCTGCAGTTATTCTATTCACAAGCATCCAACTGCAAAGCAAAGGGAGTTAAATCACTCAGTTATTTTTTTTTCCAGAAAAAAATAAACCTTCTGCAGTGGGAGAAGGCATACACACATGTATGCACATTCACATGCACATTTTTGTTCTCTCTCCTATGCTAAATATGAATTTCCATTACCATAAGAATTTTTCCTGTACTAGAATTCATCCTTAAAAAAGTGATTAGTCAAACTAACATTTGTTGACTTTACATAGTATTGCCTGAATTCTCTTATTCTTTCTAGTTAAGCTTTTTCTATATTTTGGATGTGCTCTTCACTGCTA
Organism: Chiroxiphia lanceolata; assembly: GCF_009829145.1. Taxonomy (NCBI): domain Eukaryota; kingdom Metazoa; phylum Chordata; class Aves; order Passeriformes; family Pipridae; genus Chiroxiphia; species Chiroxiphia lanceolata. The sequence continues at coordinate 5,366,322 of NC_045641.1, read as the reverse complement.
AATTTCTTCAACCTTTAACAAGCTGAGGAATTTCTAGTTGGTAGAGCAGAAAACAAAGAGATTGCTTCATGCACAGGTTGTAATACTACTACAAATAATTGAGTTTTCAGATGTGCTCACTGATTATTGAACACCTACTTGTATTAATTGCATATGGACCTTTCAAAGAATGTTCCAGAGCAGCCTTGAAATTCACTGACAAATAATGGAAGAATTTTGACATTATTCTCTTTAGACAACCTACAAAAAACAAAGAATATGTATTTTGGCTTATTTTGTATTCTGGCAAAGAATTAAACATCATTCCAGCTCCTGCATAAATTCATTTAGAGCTGAAAGCAAAAGTTTCAGAAGTGGTGGACATCCCTAAATGCCTCTGACTTTGCTGGATTCAGAGCTGAAAATTGCATCTCTGTGGCTCTGCAGAGTCCGAATGGAAGTGACAGTTGGTTCTGCCATTAATAAAGCAAACCTCCCCCTCAAAAAAATTTTTTTAAAAAGTTTTTCCCTATTGAAAAATCTTATAGATTTGTCAAAAAGAGGGAAAGAAGACTGAGTGGTAAAAAAGATTCTACATTCTCCAACTACATATTTTCTCATTCTATTCTTTTGGATGAGCTTGAACAACGCAAAACATCTAAAACAGATCTCAGCTTTCAGGGCCTCAAGTCTTTCACTTGTATGCTGAAGAGTTTGACTAGAGCCCTCAGATAGTTTAGAGGCTGATGAATTCACTTTTATTTTTCTTTGAGATGCACTTTTTAAAACCTCATCTCACTGAAGCTGATCTCAACATCACCCTGTCACATCTTTAATGGTAAAACCCCTTTGCTGCCAAGTCTATCACCTGAAGGAGAACTTTCACCAGGGACTCTGACACTGTTTCAAGGAGAAAACACTGGAGTTTTTTTTCCTCTGGTTCTGTTTTTTTTTTTTTTAAAAGGACATTAGGCAGTACCCAGTTTGTACTTATCCTGGAGTTACTGATATATAATGGATCTTGTGCAAGGCTGCTCTCAGAAAGTACCACGGAGGAGACTATGACTACATTTGTTTGCATTTTGTGGGCTGTGATTACTGCTTTTGACTGGTGAAAAATTGACAGCTTCACATCATTCTGTTACCCCCACTTCCCACTTCAGCCACCTGGCATGTTTTTTTTTTCCTTTTACACTTTGGATTATTTGTAGTAGGGTGCAGAAATGGTAATCTGTCTCAATGACTGCAGAGGGGCTTAGGTGGGTGGTCTTCAAGGCACTCTATCATCTTAAAAAAGTTACATAAAATAGTTCATCATCAGCTCATCTTGGTAAGAATGTTAGGAAAACATGCTCCTTAAGGTGAGAGAACCTAATTCTTTTCAGACAAAAATAAACCAGAAGAAATTGAAGGTCTACAAAATGGAGTTAAGTCATCAACAGGTTAACTCTCATCATATTTAAAGGTAATTTTGTAATTGCTGCATGGTGCAAGAGGCTGAGCCACTCAGAGAACTAGGTACAGAAACTCTTGCAAGCCCTTGAATGTTGCAATCCAGCATCTGTGTCCTAAACCTGCCAAGTATAACCTCTGAATGGTCACCAGGCTATTGGCTCCAACACTAAAACATATTGACGAGAAGTGGAACAGGAAAAGGCAATCCAGAAATTGGAGAAGGTAGTGCCAAGAAAGTGTCACACGGATATATAGGAGCCAATTACCTTTATAATTGCATTTTACCAATAAAAGCCAACATTGTGTCCAGATTCCTGTAAGATCTGCTGCTTCGGTGACAGTTTACAAGTGGAGTTAATGAGTTAATGTGAAGTACAAACTCTCACTGAAAGAGAATGACTATACTACACGAAGAAGAAGAAGAAAAATATTGTGGATGTAAGATGAATTTGACAAAGTTCACCAGAAGTCCTGTTAGCTCCCTTAAAGAGAAGTAGATATGGAGCACACACCAAGAGAAGTCCTTTATTTTCGTCTATCTATAAAGTAAACATTAGGTGGAAATGAGGCTCACCATAGAATGAGGCACCTATTTCAAGGTGACTCTTTTTATTAATGATATCTTTGATACCCACAGGCCAGTCTTTGCAGATATAATTCCAGCATTCTTATCAGCAAAACAAATAATCTTAAATAAAGCTCTTCTAGAAACAGTTCAGATCTGTTGGTTTACAGAGACACTGTCAAACACATAACTTCAAACTAAAATGTCAAGCCCATAGTTAAAATGTTCACATGCAGTCCAGGTTGCTAGAAAATACAGAGGGATCTGAGTTTATCAAAGACAATAATAACAGTAGTAGAAAAATTAACCATTTCTGATTCTAAAAGGCAAACCCAGGTGCTGTGATTTTCAGGGAATTTCATTTGAGTATGTTATCCATCTAAGCTATCATACTACCCAAATACCTCCATCTTCTTCTACTTTTATCTCCAATACAAACATTTTATTACTACTATGACTAACATTATTCCATTTAGACACGATGGATGAAGTTTTAGCTATTTTCCTCGAGGTTATGCAGCAGAAGACAAAATTAAATTAGACATTTAGTCTGACTTTGTGACTCAAAGAGTGAACAGAGCACATTCTTTTATTCTGAATTGCCCTCCTTGTCTGACTTCAGGCCATTCCAGACTTCAGTCCCTTTTCCCTCTTGAGGTTCTTCCTTCCTCAGTGTTTCAAATGGACAGTCAGAAAGAGTTCCCAAAATCAAAAAGCACTTCTGAAGTAATACATAAGGTTATTTTCTGTAAGTTACGTAGGTAACTGATTGTTACATGGAGAAGGCAGAAAAGATACTGTGAAAAAAAAAAAAAAAAAGAACTTAGGAACTTCGGAATTTTGTCCACATTCAAAGCAATCTTATAAAAATTTTTCACTAGGCACATGCCTTGCAGTTGTTTTCAGCAGGGATAGAGTTAATTTTCTTCCTAGTTGCTTGTACAATGCTGTGTTTTTGATATAGGAAGAGAACAGCACTGATAAAACATTGATGTTTTAGTTGCTGCTAAGTAGTGTTTACTCTGAGCAGAGGATTTTTCGGCTTCTCATACTGCCCTGCCAGCAAGGAGTCTAGGAGTGCATGAGTAGCTTGGGACACATCCAGGACAAATGACCCAAACTCATCACATAATGTCATGCTCATCTATCTATATCTATCTATATCTATCTATATCTATATCTATATATCTATATCTATATCTATATCTATATCTAATCTATATCTATATCATCTATATCTATATCTATATCTATATCTATATCATCTATCTATATCGATATCGATATCTATATCTATATCATCTATATCTATATCTATATCTATATCTATATCTATATCTATATCTGTATCTAATCTATATCTATATCTGTATCTATATCTATATCTATATCTGTATCTAATCTATATCTATATCTGTATCTATATCTATATCTATATCTATATCATCTATATCTATATCTATCTATATCTATATCTATATCTATATCTATATCTATCTATACCTATATCTATATCTATCTATATCTATATCTATATCTATATCTATATCTATATCTATATCTATATCTATATCTATATCTATATCATCTATATCTATATCTATATCATCTATATCTATATCTAATCTATATCTATATCTATATCTATATATATATCTGAATCTATATCTATATCTATCTATCTCTATCTCTGTCTCTATCATCTCTATCTCTATCTCTATCTCTATCTCTATCTCTATCTCTATCTCTATCTCTATCTCTATCTCTATCTCTATCTATCTCTATCTCTATCTCTATCTCTATCTCTATCTCTATCTCTATCTCTATCTCTATCATCTCCATCTCTATCTCTATCTCTATCTCTATCTCTATCTATATCTGTATCTATATCTCTATATCTATATCATCTATATCTATATCATCTATATCATCTATATCTATATCTATAAATATCTATATTTATCTATATATCTGTACTGGGGGAAAGCTATATGGATCAATGACTGGTGAGCAATTACATTGGGAATCACCTGTTTTGTATACTCTAGTTCTATTATTATTATTATTATTATTTGCTTAATTAAACTGTCTTTATGTCAACCCATGAAATTTTTTCCTCCATTCTCTCCTCCATCCTACTGCGGTGTGGGAAGTGAGCAAGAGGCTGTGTGATGTTTAGCTACCTGTCAGGTTAAACCACAACACTTACTAAATGCAAATACTTTAATTATTCTATACGTTCAGTCAGGGAAGAGAGGCACCTCCTTTTGAAACATCACATAGAGTTAATACTTCAAAATTATTTTCAGCATATTTCTAATAACCTTTCAGTCAAAAGCCCTTTGAACTATGGTCACAGAAGCTTCATCTGTAAGAGTTTTAGATTTCAGGTGTATATTTGCTTTCATTAGATATGTGTTTGTAGAGAAAAAAACTACCTTTGATCTTATTAACACCAAAACACTGAAGGTGGACATTTTCAGACATGCAGACCCATGCTAGGACAGCCTCATTCCTATTTATGATGACCAAGACAGATGCTACAGTAGAAGACAACTTGCATGAAAATAAGCACATGCAGAAGAACAATGACTTGGAAGTCCAGAGATTAGATTTTGTTTTGCCAGGTGTGTGTGTGGCCCTGGGAAGAGCTTTCAAATTCCTTTCAAGTCACTTCTTACAACAAGGGCTCTTTGGAGAAAGGATTTTCCCTGGCTTTACACATGAATCCTCGGTCTCGAGGTAGACCTTCTTACTGGTTTTTCCAGTTCTGCCAATCTTGAGGTTCAGATTTGCATTCAGGAATGGGAGCCCTGTACAGACCATCCCATCACCTGCTTGTGTGGGAAAAAAATCTTTTACAGCCAGCCTAGAAATGAGCTGTGATATCCGTGTCATCTAGATCAAGGACAACTGTGGCATCTGTCATAAACTGCATCTGCTCCGTGAAATATTTGGTTACTGAAAGTCGAGGATTAAGAATACAGTACCTCTACCTGTTGTGCTCTGAATTTTATAAGTATGTAGACACAAAAATATAATTGGCATGTTACCTTCTATATTGAAGAGCTTCAATATGTTATTTGAATCAGGACCAACACATATGAAAATTTCTCAGAGAAGAAAGACAGGAGTCTGCCAATGAGAATAGACTAAAACAAGTTTGATTAGGGTAAATACCACAAATCTTCAATTTGATGATATTCAAGGCTGGTTTAACTTTAGTTTTCTACTGCACATGGTACCACACTTCCCTAGGAGACGTGAAATGTTACTATGAAAACTGCCTTAAATTAATAATAAGACTATAAATAAATAAATATTATGTGTATAAATATATAAGTGGAACTAAGTGGAACTAATATAACTAATATAACTAATATAAGTGGAACTAATGACTGCTGGCTTAAGTGACTAATCTATTAGATGCTTGCTCTAAATATTAAAACTTAACAAATTTAAAAAGTAATTTCTTCCCCCATTCTGCAAAAAAAAATCTGTTGTCACTAGCAATTGAGACAGAGCCAGAGTATCTGTACCTATCTGTATGTGGAGTTAAATTTGTGTACATGAGCTTATCAAAGCAGCGTGGAGAACATTTCTTACCCACTGAATTGCAGGTGCTCTGTCAGACGGGATTTACTCAGTTTACTGGATTGACTCTCGGGCATTTAATTCCTTCACAATCAGTTTTAGTGTGTGTACACTTACCAAATATAGGGAGATACTGGTCAAGTGACCCTAAAGCTTCTTTCTCTTCCTTTTATTATCCTGTGTAATGGTATTGCCTGAGAGATATACTGGTGCTTGGATTTTAATGAAACCAAGTATGTGGGCTCTAATACACAGGATGCTTAGTTTCCACCACTCCTGTTGACTTAATGTTATCCTGCATTTTATGTTCTACAATTTCATAGGTGTAATATTTTGATAGAGTTTATGGCCAGAAGGTACCATTAGATCATCTAGCCTGGCAACTTCTGTATCATAACCCATTATGTTTCACATGCGTGAAGCATTTTAAGCTCAAAGACTACAGTTAAATGGAAGATTTCCAGTCTTCAGAAGACTAAATATGTGATGCAGGCAGAGAACAGGAGGGAAGAAAGGTAACAGCTGTGTCCAGGTGGTTGAAAACACAGAGAATGGATTATCTGATACTTCAGAAAAAAAAAAAACAAAACTGTAAACCCTGTGAGCTGATTGGGCATGAGGTGGACCAAACTTTCTGAGTCATGACTGACTCTTGAAGCTGAAATCTTGAAGTATGAGGATTAATTTTATCCAGTTGTGATCATTGCCTGACTTTAAATTGACAGCCTGTAAACAAATCCTGGACAAATTTGTGACTGTGTTGCCACCAAGCAGCTGTAGAAAGGAAGCGAGTACAACAGTTCCAACATTCACCTCCACTCAACTTGCCTGGCTGCAAAATGGGGATAAAGCAACAGAATTCCTGCATAAAGCTACAGACTACGTAAGAGTTGAGGATTTTGAATATTGATATTATCATTTAAAACTGCTGCAAAGCTGTGACATCTCATCTCTACACAGCTGAGGTTCTGTCCTTTGTAGTCAGCTTGAGTAAAGGCTGTTCAATGAACATTTTGCTGTAGCACTTGAAGTTTCATTGTAAGCTCTAATTAAAAGTCATAAAAATCCCCTTGCCTATCCAAGGTTTCATTTTCATGGTTCCACAGGAGTGATTTAGAATAATTCTATTTTATAGACTGTATAATAAATAAGGCCAATCTCAAAATCTCAAAACAAACCCAAGTGAGGTAAGTAGGTTATAAATCTGGAGAATCTAGTCTGCAAAAGGAATGGAATTTTCACGACTTTAATGTGTGATTAAATTATTTTTTGCTGAAGGAAAAAATAATTGTACAAGACAAATATCGAGCTGCATAATTAATATACTAAGGAATGTACCATTTCAGATGTATGTCATAAACCACAAAATCTGCAATCTCTGCCCTTACAGTGGATGACACAAGCAGGGGAGAGGATTGCTGAAATGATTGACATCCTTGGAAGTTTTAATCCCTCCATCTTCAGCTGATAATGTTTAAAATTATCACCGGAGGGATATGAACACTGGAGTGCCAAGGATAATTTTGAATGTATAAACTTATTCCCAAATAAAATGGCATCTTCCAATGTGGTTTTCATTTAGTGAATGAAATCTTTCAAGCTTGCATATGACAGTGATAAAGGATAATAATGTGCAGCCATATCTTGAAATCCAATCCATTTCAACATTCAACAAGCTATTGCCACCTGCTAGAAGAGGACAATTCATCATTTTTCCTTACTCAGTAAAATAAAATCAATAATTGTGGTGTGTTTCTTACTCACTAATGTTTTTTTCTAAGGTATTCTTAACTGTACCTACAGTACTTTATTCTCTGAATATATATTTTTTTAATTATTTCTACTCTTATATGCACACCTGCATAACTACATCATTTGAGGAGCTAGACTACTCTCTTCTTGCCTTTATAAATGTCTGACTGAATGCATAGGGAATTCGGGGAGTGCAAAGAACAAAGAAATGCAACTTTACTAAGAATAAAACACCTGAAACTTTACATCTGATATCTTGGTTTTCTGCAGTAATTGTACGTTGCTCAAGAGGTCTGATTTTCAGCAAGACAAAGTAATCTTTCAATACAACAGGCAAGTGTTAATTGTGAAGTGGGTGATGTGTGATTAAGGGCACAGCCCTGCCCTCTCAGGTCTTGTGTGGGTGATGCAGATCATGAACCAAAGAGGAGCAGGTTGAGTGCAGGTGTCTGGGGAATGAGGAGGCAGCAGATGGAATGGCTGAGTTTGCTGGTAGTCCTGGCAAAATTTAGCAAAATAATTTTGGTGACTCATATTTACTGAAAACTTTGCAAATATGCAAGTCTGCATATGGAGTGGAGTGGAGAGGTTTCTCTTGGGGAAATTTTTTTATAAGCATTCATTTGGTTTTCCCCAGTGTTTCTGAAACTTATTAAAGTGGGAGGTAGTGTCATGTTTATGAAGGAGAAGGTGCTTGTGAAAGGGCAGGACACACATTTCAAAAAAGTGACTGGAATCTATGTGATAAACTAGAATGGAAACCATGTCAACAAGGGTTTCCCAGCTCTGTTTTTCCAGGATATCTGATATTATTTTCTCTCCATTTCTGATGTGGAAATTATAAAATCAGTAAGGCTGGAAAACACCTCCAAGATCATCAAGCATTGCAACGTCCCCCATTAAACCACGTCTCCAAGTGACACATCTGTATGGTTTTTGAACACTTTCAGGGATGGTGATTCAGCCATTTCCTTGGGCAGCCTGTTCCAATGCTTGGCCACCCTTTCAGTGAAGAAAATATTCTCTTATGAAAATAGTTTAGTGGACATGGACCAGAGACTGAAAGCACAATGTACCATTAAACTACAGGTGAGTGACCTACCAAGGAGGACTGAAGACTTACTGTTCTCTTAAGCAACACAAAAAGTGTTACTTTCTGAAAGGATAGGATTTCAGTATTGGCTCTGCTATCATTTCACCCATCTTTTTCAAGTAAGTGACTCAATTTCATGTTGCTGCTCTGAATCAGGCAAAACTGGACAACAGTTGAAGTTACAAGCAACCCCAGATGGTACCTGAGTGATTATACTGTTCAACAATGCATCCTCTTGGTTACAAATATCTTTTCAGGTTTTAGTCTTGACTGGCATATTTGCTATTGAAAAATACCTTCAAAAAGAATACAGCATTTCATATGATGCAAAACAAAGTACGATCAAAAGCAAAAAGCAACAACAACAATTTGGCCAACCTGAAACAATTTGGTATGATTTAGCTAAGAAAGCAGAATGAACGTGATGTTTGTAGCTAAATGTGAAGCTCCAACATTTTACAAGGATAATACTTCTACTGGTAACAAAATTTGTACACACACAACTCCCAAATCTTTTCTTAAAGCCATAGCCAAGATCAATCTTTTCGTATCTACTTGTTAATGACACGCATACTGTGGGTAAATATCACCCTCGGTTCAGAGACCTTTGATATTTAGTCTATACACCATATGTGGAAATCCTGGGGATGAAAGCTCTTGCAATCAGCCCCTGTTAGGAAATTTGGAGCTAGAAATTGAAAGCTTATCAACAAGGAGATACCTAATCTAAACATTGCTGGGTCTTCTGATGGTGTGTCAAGTTCACCTTCTATTCAGTTCCCTTACTCCAATAATGATATATTGACAGCTGAATTGATCTCAACCAAGAGTCTAAAGCATCTAAAAATGTTTAGGGTCAGAGTGGAAGTTATCTTGACAAATATTGTAATGTCTGCACTGCAATGCTGTTGGCTAAAGGAGGTGATAAGAATCATAGTAATGATTAGACATTCCTGTTCTTAATGATCCCCTTTAATTGCACATCAGCCACTGACTTTTTGGACATCATTTGATAATTACTTTTAGGTGTCCTGTGGATCCTGAAAGTTTCCATAATTGCTTTAGAAAAAAATTATACTTTCCTTAGCTGAAAATGGATTTTAGTTAAAGTTTTTTTCTAAAATTGTCTTTCTGTATGAAAAAAACTACAGAAAGATGCGGACTTTCAGGTGCATCTGAAAAAGAATAAGAGGAAGAATTAGAGGTTTCAGCAAGTGGTTTTTTTAAATATTTTTTGATTGAACTACTTTACTGAAAAAAAATTCATATAATAGGGGACAAAATAATAATTCAAATAAATTATTAGAATTTAAAAAAGTAGAAAATATGTACTGTTTTTAATCATAGAGGAGTTGCAAGTAAAGATAACAACTTTTATTAGACTAATTAGTGCAGACCTAAAGGTAAGGATGTTTTTGAACATAAAAGCAAGGTACTGGGTTTTTAAGATGAATTTAAACTGAAAATAAATTAATAGCTTAATTAAGTAAGTATCAGGTCAGAACTCTAGAAAAGGTGATTGATACCAAGGAATAGAAGGAATGTTGTTGAGGAACACACAGATATTGATGGACAATGGGAGAAATATTATAATGTGTCACAAAAACCATGACTGATTTAATCCAGGTTTTTGACAATCAACCAGGTGACAAATTTTAGTTCTTGACTGAGCTTGAGAAGGTTTTTGTAAGTATTTTTTGATGCTCAGGGTTGAAATAGTAGTGAGTAACTGTTTTGTAGGATATAGAATCTCCCTGATCAGAGGTGGTTTTGTTCATTATTTATTGTCTAAATGGTTTATTCCTGTGTTTTCATTTTACAAGTAAGACATTTGGAGAGATTCATGAAGTGCAATATGTTCTGAAAAAAAGACAAATGAAAGATCAAAAGCTTTATGAGTCCACTGTGGGAATATTTACTGTGGTTGTAGTGGAGATGCTTTAGTGCGGTTTAAACTTCTTCCTCAGTTATGATCTAAATCCCTTTGTCATGTTTTTGGCCCTCAGGGAGGTTTTTTCTGATGAGTTCAGAGGCTCATCAGGCTGTGAATAGTTGGGAGAGATCTGAGCAGATATGATCTACCCATATAAGATTAATGTATAATTAAACAAGTCACTTAATCATGTTGTTCATCGATTTCCCACACAGCTTTCAGGGCAGAATGGCCTGTAACACATTGTGCTTACAATGTGTGGAAGTAATTCTTGTTTGAATGTTTCTTTCAAAAGAATCTACTCCCCTGGAAAAGGGCCTTGTTGGATAAAACCCCCTTTAATTATTTAGGGAGGTATCATGAGTGTTCTCCTCACAGCAAATGTATTGATGTCCAAGGACATGGCTGGATAACATAATTTTTCACGATATTTTCACGATGTATTTTGGATGATTACTGTGTGCATGGAAACAGATGTGTTGGTTTGCAGGTTTTTCTTAGATTTCAGTTGGTAGGTTATTGATTTTGACAACTTACCAACTTTAGTTGGTATTAAAAAAAAAAAGGAAGATTATACTCAAGGTTTCCTGGCAAAGTCTAATAGAATGATTTTTGTTACTGAAATAATGGAAATCCATGAACAAATCCAGATTTCTAGAAAAAATGATAAACTTATAGTCTTTTTATCTTAGATACAACACAAACCTCATAGTATGATAGCTAAAAAAATCTATCTACTCTACCCTCTATATAAACACCTTCTTTCAGATTATAAACTATAAGTAGAAACTGATATAATGATCCCTATTTAAAAAAAATTAGGAAGGCTTTAGCCAGAATCATGTACAGAATTTAAAGAAATATTCCATGATTGCTCAGAATAGCATTTCTTATCACTTCTACTTCAACATCTTTCTATGCAACACAGTGCAGTGCAATTTTTTTCTCAGTTCATAATGAAAAAAGTGATGATCTGGCCCAGTTTTAGATGTTACACCCTAGTGGAATAGATCCATTGCAGATGGTGGAAAACCAGTACAAGCAGCACCTGGTAAACTGGGGCAAAAGCCCTTGTGTGAATTCAAGTAAAGTGCCTGCACTGATGCACCACCCTCTTCTCAGGATGAGGTTTTCCCTGGGATTATTTTTATGCTTTTATATACATGTTAAATAGTGTGAGATCCCAACAGACATATTTAAACACCAGGCAGAGACATTCATCAGTCAGGGATATTAACAGAGGCGACACGATTATCAGAGCCTGGGTTCTGGGAGCAGAGTGGCTACAGCAATTAATATTCTTATTCACTGTTTGAGGAGTTTAACTTTAAATGAAGTTCGTCACCCACCCCCAGACAGATGCATAAATCATGCAAGGGTGGAAAACAGGTAGCAAATGAAAAACTGAATACTGAAGGAGAAAACCAGCTCTAGATAAGCAGTTTATGATAATTCCTACTTTTGGTTTCTGTTTGCTTCTTTTTTTCAGCTACCTTAGCAAATTTGGGTTAGGTATTCTTTTGGTGGAACAATATGAGTCCTGGATATTGGGAAATCACACAGAGCCCTGTGAGCTCAACAACCTCATCAAAGGTACGAATGGGTTCACACCTGCTCAGATACAGGGATGTCTGACAGCCAGGGCTAAATGTGCTACCTCTAAGGTACTGAGGAAACAGTGGGTGATGGTGTTGCCCTAGTGATTTTTCCATTTTTCCCCCCTCCCCTCACAAGTGCCTGTAATAGAACTTTTCATTTTGGGTCGGGCAAACTGACACGTCTTATGTCAACAATAAACCCTTTCCTCTCTCCTCTACTCCCCTCCCTCCCCAGTCTTAGCTCAATTTTTTTATTGTTGTTGTTTTTGCTGTTCTATTACTACCGTTGTTTTTCCCAACTTTGCAGCTAACTCTGACTCCGGAATATAAGTTGGTGCTGCGCTTTAACCAAACACAGGGCCCTCAATATATCGTCCTTGGTGCATGCTCAGAAAAGATCTCTCCTCCTTGGCTCCCTCAGCCTGTGCATTCTTTATTGCTGCTGCAGCAACAAGGGTGACAACACGTGTCAGGCCTGGTGGGAGCTGCTTCTGGTGGCAGACACGCACTCAGCTATAGCCTGCTGTCAATTTTACCTGCCCACAACTCCTCCAGGAGGCCTGAGTCTGCCAGAGTTCACAAAAACGAGGACAAACAGTGCTGTTTTCTTTTTTGTTGTTGTTCTTATTATTTTTTCATAAGGCAATTCAGGTGCTCAAAAAATGGGCTGAGCTGGGAGAGGAGAGAGATGACAAGTGATAAGGGGCCACGTATGAAAAGAGATTTTTGTCTTGCTATTTGCACATACAAGTGAAATTCACTGTTAAGTGGAACTGGACAAGGAGAAAATAAATTCTTTCTTAATTATGCCTTGTGTAAGACAATTTTGGTATCTCAGATGTCACATGTGGGTTGCAAGACATTAGGAACACAATATCCACCCACATCCTCGTGCCTGTAGGAGTGGCACACCTGGTTCATAGGAAATGCAAAGATTTCTCCTCTTTTTTGCAATCCTCCCCAGAAGTAGGATATTGGCTATAATAAATCAGGCATTTAATAGAACCTGCTGAATATTATGTCCCTCTGAAAGATAACAAGAAAGGGGTCTGTGCACAAAATATCTTCGGCCATTAGCAACTTTCCGTGCCTTTGACTCTGCAGTGTGTTGGTGAGAAATTTGACATCATCTCTAGGGGAAAAATTCTATCTGATGTCCTGTTCCAAAAAGCATTAAAAAGAAAAAAAAAAAAGGCAAAAAAGGGATGATATTCTGTACAAAACATGCCTTAGCACCTTAGGTATTGCAAGGATCCCCAGCCAATGTGCTGAGGAATAGCATAGCAACCGTCACCAGGGAAAATGTCAAAACTCTGAGACATGTAAAAGAAGAAAAAAAAAGGCAGGCAACTGGGGAAAGTTCCAGCTTCCCTTAGATCTCTGAGAAATTATTTAATTCCCACCTCTGGTAGATAAAATACAGTTAAACTGCATTGACTATAACAATATCTAAAAGGGGGGGGGGAAGAAATCTCATATGTTTGAAAATATATGAAATCATTCACAACATTTGTAGAGGGGGATGCAAACTTTGCAGAAGGAAAAAGTGAAACCACATATTTTGGTAGTATAATGCAAAAAATTATGCTGGTTGTCTTCAATAATACTTTTTTTTCTAAATCTTTCTAAATCAACAGGTCTTTTTGCACCTCGGGTGTCCAAACAAAGACCAAGAACAATTTGTTCCTCTTTAATGACTACAACCAAACCATTTTATGATCCCATGATTCTCTGAAATCTGACGTCACCTGTCCCTTTCCATGTGTAATTCCGTAGTTAGGGGCATATCTAAGAAGTGGAAGATAGAACCTCAACTCCTGTTAGACCAAAAGGGAAGTCTGATGCTGATTATTTCATCCTTGAAATAAAATTCTTGCCCTTAATTGAAAAAAGGTCTCTTCAAATGCATGGTCATTATTAAAACATGACCATTTTCAGCTCTTTAGGGTGAGGACATGCAACCCTGTTGTCAGAACGTCCCAGTGTTCAGCATGAAGCCTTTTTTTTGTATGATCATGTTTGGTTTTTTTCTTAATGGGCTGGAAAAAACTCTGTTCCTGATGTTTCTTCTTGACAAATCCATTTTACTTAGCATGTAGGAGCTATAGGAGCCTTGCATTATTATTTTCTAAGCACTAATTAACTATATGAAAAGCTGAGGAGCTTTTTATTTAGTCATTAGGGTACCAAAAGTAGATGTTTTGACCCTGTTCCATCGCTTCAGCACTGAAATATTTAAAATTTGGGAGCAATTTTCATTTCTCAGCTCAGAGAATTTAGTTTTCCCACTAAACCTGCTGAAGAAAATTGTGCACATATTGAAACTGTGCTTTGTATTTTTTTTCTTCATTCAGTCCTTATCTTATAATTACTTGCTTTCCTCTTGAATCGTTGTCTACAGAACTTTGACACTGTGTTATTTAGCTATGTTAAAAATGTTAAGATAAAGTACTCAGGACAGGGAAGAGGACTTACTAGGAAATTTTAAACTCTAATTTTGAAAACAATGTTGATCTCGTGGAAAGAAAGTCACTGAAAAATAGTTCTGATTTAAAAAAAAAAAAAGGAGTAGGGAAAAAAAATAAGAAGAAAGAAATTACTAGAAAACCAAAGTGGTCAGGTACAAAAATATAAGAAAATCTCTCTTAAAATCTGTAAATTTAGACTATAATTAATTGAATAGAATGAGAAAAGAGCCAGTGTTAAAAAGATTTTTCTCAAGAGAGTATCTCTCCTAATACAGCAAATGATAGAGTCAAAATAACACCTGCCACATGCCTTTCTTTTTAATACACCTCTTCTCTAATAAAACAACCCCCTATTTCTCCTAGTAAACTTTTTTAACCTTTGCATCCTCCAGACTCACAGGAGACATTGCATGAAATAGTTACATTCACCAAAGTTTGTCAGCTTTATGTATGTTCAGTCATTAACGTTTTGTAAGTCACAATTCAGAAACAGAAAAACCTGTAAAATACATCTTAAATTACAGTTCTCGTCAATCTCTAAATGTGAGAGGGTTTTGAAATAAACACACAGATTAGAGTAGTGAGAAGATAAGTAAGCAAATAATCTTTGTGTGTTTGAGCTGTTCAAAATTATTCATACTACAGTAAATTTTTTCTCTTCTTGTTACAGTCCTGCTGCATGAATGGTCCTGGGAAGTCAAAAGAGAGTAAATTTGGAAGAGACCAAACAGCATATGGTCATTCTGGATAATTTACTGCAACTGGAAATCACTGAGACAAATTCTGTGGCTGCATCTATTAAGAAACTCAATAATTTTACAGCCATTAGCACAGCAAACCAAATCTGTAAGGTAATCAAATATCACACTTGAGGGCATAAACTAATTGCCCAGCAGGTCAGGAAATTATGTGTTGCTCTTATGTTATACACATGGTTAGATGTCCTCTGAGTTTTCGTCTCTTTTCCTGAAACAAGGGAAAACCAAGAACTAATTGAACCTCCATTGTTGGATGAAGGAATGAAGAAATCCAGCACTACAAAGCACGAGATAATTGTTGTACTAATGTAAACCTGATTTTCCTGGATAATTCCATTATTTAATATACAACACCTTTCCACTGTATCATATTTCTAAGTAACTTAAATTAGAACTGTGCCTGAGAGAAATTAAAAGAGATAAGAAGAGTCAAGGAACAATATTTCAGGGATGCTGTCTGACAGAAATTTACCTATACAAGAGACTCTTTTTCCATTCACTTCCCTTTGTGGGTAAAATCAGCGATGATGATGTGACCCCAGCTTTCCAGGGTGAAGCTGTTATGACAGTTAACAGGGAAAAGAGAAGGACATGTCAGGACAGATCCCCATCTCTATACAGAAATATATATCAGGGGCTGTATCCAATTTTTCTTTCTAAAAGGCACAGAGAGAACACAAGAAAGGAGAAAGCATCTTGCCTTAATGCTAGGTTGCCTCTATTTCATTGTTTGCCTACAGGGCTGTCCTAAATCCTTGATCCCATAACATCATAATACGAGCAGCAATCATTTTTTCTTCAAGGGACAAACTGTGGTCACTTATGGGGGAGAAAAAAAAGAAAGAAAGGATGTGCCTCCCTAGCTCAGAAGGTCTTTAAAAACCACCATTTGGGGGAGATTTGCAAGGACACATGTAAGTAGTGGTTATCAGGAGCTGGGAGGGTCTGTGAGAGAAAGGTCAAGTCTATACATATCCTAAGCATTTGCTACTTGCTGTTGCCAGGCAAAGGTTAGCAGGCTAAATGAACCTTATGTCTAACCCCATGTGGTATTTTTTGTGTTCTTATCTGAACTCCTGTCATGCTGAGCAGAGCAGCTCACACCTGACATTTTTCCCTTTATGGCCTTTTAAGCTACTAAGTCTGATTGGTACAGCATCCTTAGGGAGTGGGAAGACACAGGACAGGGGGAGAAGGGGGCAGGCATTTGTAAGTCAGGAAAAGGATATCTATCCCTCATAGGCTTTCAGTCATCCACATGGCTATTTCTCTCCATCCTTTCCCTCAGTGACTAAATCCAAGGCGGCAATCTGACCCTCAGTCTTCAGGATCAATGATTTTGGTGGCTGCCCATAAAAAGAGGGGGAAAAAAAAAAAGAATTCTCCTTGTTAAGGAAACATTTAAATCTAAGATTTTAATCACACGTCAGGACACTCAAAGTTAAGGTTGCCACAGCAACACTACAATAAAGCTCTTTGCGCAGAGCAGTTAACGAAATGCACAGTTTAATTAAAAATCATCCCAATTATCTGACAGTTTTCATCCCCCGAAATCCTGTTCTCTACTCCTCCCTCTCTGAAATGTCATTGAAATCAGGGGAAGGACAAGAGCTCTGGTGGTAGAACCAGGCAGACAGGGCCTGAGTTTGCGTCATGGTGATGGAGGCCAGTAAAATGCACATGAAGTTTCCTTTCCACCTCTTCAGGTCTCTAAAATCATCATGAGCTGGTAGAAGCAAAAAATTTTCTAGAGTCTAGGTGGAAAAAAGAAAACCAAATTCTGTCCTGCTTTCTGCAACTATGAAAGGTGTTCTGCTAAAAGAGAAGTTGAGAGGTTTTGGGGACACAAATAATAGAAACGTGCTCAGGTACATTGTAAAGAGAAAGGGGGAACCAGTTTCTGGGGTAGCAGCTTTGTTCAGTGCTTGGATGACCTTAAGTGGTGAGCAGGTTCACTGACCAGGAGTGACATGAGTCAATTGGTCTGTCTCAAAAAAAAAAAAAGAAAAAGGGGTACTGTAGAATGACTACTGACACTGTAGAATGATACCATGGGACTCAACTTTTATAGGAAAACTGCTTTGGGATCCTCAAAGGGTGATTATTAGAGAAATGCCTCATCAACATGACATGATGATTTTGCCTTGTGCTTCTTGCAAGGCAGGTGTCACTTCATGTCCTCCCTCATCTCCACAGTATCTCCCTGCTTGTTTGGAACCTGCTGTGCTCTCCTATCCCTTGGTGAATTGCGAGTGTCCCACGCCAGCAGCAGCAGCAGGTTACACCTGGCTCAGTCCTGATGTCGTTGAAGCAGCAAGACATGGTAAGTGCTGGGCCATTCAGCGTTCAACTGCCCCTTTCCCTCTTCCCCTCTCCAGTCTGAGGTCAGAGCCTCCTGCTCCATAGGCAGCAGCAGCGATGGCAGAGCAGCCCTTTAAAATACCGCAAGAGAAGCAGATTTGACGTGGGCTCGTGGGGAAGGAGCCAACAGAAATGAGAAGAGGCAGCCAAAGGTCACTCTGGCCTGCCAGCTGTAAAAACAATCCAAGTGACATGGCAATAAAATCCAGGCTTGGGAGCAACCTCCTCCAGCTCCTAATGGTGTAGTCGCTTACCCCTCCGCGCTCCCGCCTGCTGCCTGCAGAATGCCAACACGGAGATGTAAGGCAACCAGCGGGAGGTATAAGGCAGGGGGCAGGGGTTGCACAGAGGGAGAGGAGGCTCTGTCTGGCAAAGGCCAGGGATGATGGGGGGGGCAGCCACTGCAGGCCGCTGAGATAGAGCTTTTTAAGTACATTTCAGCATAGCACGTTTGCTCCTAAGAAATCTAATATCCTTTGGGTCAGTGCAGGCCAACTGTTAGATATAAAGAATTCATAGCACTTGCAATCCCCAGATGAACCATTTTCAATTCTTCATGTTTCTGAAAAGTCGTTGGCGTCGATCTATCAGCGGTGACTGTGCTCCATAACAAGGGCTGTCTCCCGCCTTAATGCCAAAGTGTAAATATTGCATTGCAGCAAGCAGCAGTAGATAATGCATAATAATGAGCTGGGGTTGTTATGTGGTGTGCTAACCAGAGCCCTTGAAAACAATGCATCAACTTTAAAAAAAAAAAAAAAAGCAAAAGAGAGAGAGAGAGAGAGAGGGAAAAGAATATTCTCTCCAGAAAAATAAAATAGCCTTTGTGTTGGATGCAGAAATTAAATAATCAGTTATGATTCCGAAAAATAGATGACATGGTCAAAAACACGAAGACAAGGATAAAAGACCAATTCTGATCTGATGAGCCGTTGGAGTCATCGGTATAAATTCACTTAGACACCAGCAGAGCTCTAAGCAGAGTTGAATTTTGATGCTGGATAGATGGATGTTTTTATATTGTCTCCTTGCTTTTATTTAGTGGGACAGGAATTCTAGTCTCAGGACATGATCAGACATGATGAAAAGAAATATCGTTTGAGCCAATAGTAATCAAGTGAAAGTTTCAAGATTTTCATAGCTAATTTTTCCACTTCTCATCAGTGACACATCTTCTCTTCCTCAAAAGGCAAGGTACAGCACTTTAATTGCTGTCAATCATCTTGCATTGTAAGCTACAAGCACTTCAGAAATTGAATTCAGTGCAAGGAATCTGGTTCATGTATCTTCATCGAGGAGTTTCAACAATGTGGGCCAAAATGAAGGGCAGTTTGCTCCCTTCTTAATGCATGATATGCTAAAGTGTCTGTGGCAGGACACAAGCCTGTGGCCGATGTTCAAGTTCCCCACTGTCAAAGAGGTGATGTTTGCATGCACTTCCATGAATCCCACCTGGTTATCCAATGCTCCCTTGCCTGTACAGCTCGTAACAACTCAGATGGGATCAGGTACCGACAAGCTGCTAAATATCGTCAGCTTTCATCACCAGTAGTGGGAACTGATGGAGTTCAGTATCTTTCAGGATTCAGTTCCAAAGGTGATGAGAGTTTTATAATTCTATCCACTAAGAAACAGGCTGAAAAACCATTTCATACACATCAACACAGAGACTAGGCAGCAATCTCTCTTACTCATAGCAGGACAAGGATATATATGCCCAAGGCTCTGCAATATATATTTTTTTCACAGGCTGTCATAGTGCTTTATCCAGGTGTTTATTCCTTTCTGAGGCATCCAGAAGAACAAGGATTTGGTAGGCAGGCTATTATTCAAGGATTCTCCTAATTGGCTTTGCACTGAAGAAAAAGGTTTGTACAAACCCAGTTTAACCTCAGGAAAACCCAGAAAGCCCAATAGTACCTAAATCTTTGAAATATCTCTACTAAGTCCAGGATTTTTCTCATCCAAATTTAACCATCTAAGCTTTAGACACCTTATTAATCTAAGTTTTCTCACTAGTTCATAGAGGGATAGTATATCAAAGGTCAAGGTCTAACTCTTTCTTTTGACTGTAGAGAGACCATAGATGTCTGTTTTAGGTCAATAATAAATCAGCTACTCATACTACACAAAATTCTTCTGCACTTCATTTTAAAACATTCTACATAGATTTTTTTTTTCCCCAGCATAAGCTAAATAAGAATACAATGGAGCAAGGACACTTGAGGGTTTACTTAGCATTATCAATGAAGATGAGCCCCCGTGGTAGATCACACTCCCCAGGAATTTAGTTGAGAAAAAGAAGTTTGTTTCAGAAAACAATACAGTTTGAGCCATGACTTCTGAAATAAAACAGCACACGTGCAACATTTAATGTGAGATGCTTTAAATGGATTAAACTAGGGAATAAAGAGATGATGTGTTATCAGGAAGATTGACAATATAATCTAGGGGCTTCCTGGGTATATGGATTAAATTTTGTCTAGACAAAGCAGTAAAGAAACAGGAGTTATTAAAATGAAAGACCAAACAAAAAAACCCCAACGACAACCAAACCCCCCAAAAAACAACAAAAAAAATCCAAAAGTAACTGAACATCATATTTCCTATTTACTATTTCTCATTCTGAGGGCAATTTCTTTTAAGCACATCTGATGGGGAAAAAAAGACTCCTTGAGCTTAGATACTGCCACTAACCACTATGCAAGAACCCTAAAACTTACCAGGCTCCATCTTAAATAGAACAACATCAGTTTTTCATGGCACTTTTCTCATACATTAAAAGTAGACAGCTAAACCCCAAGAAGAACAATGTAATTCAAGACTAGATGCAACTTAAAACTTCTAGTGTGGACATTAAATACTGCAAAATGTCCCAGTTTCTGTTTCCACACGAAACTGGTGTATTTGGCCTGTTGAACTGGAAACTAACTGCTCACTGTTATCCTGCCTATTTGCTATTTGCTGATATGATCTATGATGAATAATTTTCAATGCACTCAGGCCTTACACCATCAGCATGCCTGATTTTTGGGCAGAGCTTATACAGTGTGAGGAGGGGTGTGTAAGCAGCAGTCAGTAAAACAGAAGGTGAACATACAGAGGTATGAAAACTTAAGTTAAAACACAAATTGAAGAGTAAAGAAGCTATGGAGCAATTATTCCTCTAGTAAGAATAATTATTACGGTCAAGTCTTGGACCTGGTGCCTGATGGCAGAAGGTGCCATAGAAGAGTGCACAGCAGGGTATGGTTCTCTCACAGGCAGAACCTCAGAGTAGGATAACGAGTTTTGCAAACCTCTACTCTTAACTGGGTAAATCTTTCTCCAGTTTCATTCCACGAAGGGGAAATTGGAATTTTCAGTTCTGGAGGGATGCTGAGAAAAAAAAAGTTCATTCTTTTCAAGACCTTCAACTGTAAGAGTGTGTAATCACTTTAATGTGGAACATCTTTTGCCCAACAGCGGCAGAGTTAGTTCATCACTTCTGCTCTAACCCTGTTTATTTTTTATTATGTGAATCTTCATATAACAAAGAACAACAATTTATAGTCTACATCCTTTTTCTAGTGCATTCCTTTGAGCTATAACAGAATAGAGTTCACACACCACCCTGCATCCTAATTCAGTGCTTAACCAGTTTTGAGAATTTACTTACAGCATCAAAATCTTTATTCTACTAAGCAAGACATACTTTGGAAACAGAACAGTTTTTGGTCCAGAACACATCTCAGAGACCTTCTCTAGTTAAAAACAATCAGTTTTCAGATACAACATGAACATGGGAAACAGTTCTTCAACTCTACTAAGAGCAATCAAACATTTTGTTTCCCATTGATCTTTGTATATAGGTTGTGTCAAGTACCAAATCATCTCCCTGGAGTCTAAATTCAGAGTGCTTTATTTGATTAAAAAAATTCTTTTATGAATTGTGATTGAAATAAAGACAAACATCTGGTGTCACAGATATGGGCTTTTAGCTATCCATGAGTTGTCTTAAGTGTATCCAAATTACAATTTCTACGCCTTAATATAATTTCAGTGTTAATTTTAGTGCCAAAAACCCCAGTTAAATTAAAGTTTTCAGTTATTTCCACTGGCCAAAATGGACTAGGTACTATTAAATTGGTTTTCAACTTTTCTGAAAACTTATTTAGACATTTAGTTTGTATTTAAAGTATTCCGGATTCTGTCCAGTGACCATTGCTGTGAGTGGAAGGCTTACATAAATTCACATATGCCTTTAAAGAAAAAAATAAGCTTTGGAAATGCTAAACATCTATAGAAGTTAATGAGTTCTGTTTGAAATACTGTCAAATATTCATCTGGGAAACTACACATCACTTGGATAACATACGATCGGCTTCTATATTAAAACAGAAGACATTTTGCTGCTGGATTTTAAGAAAATACTGAAGTTTTGTACTCAAAACGTGTGAATAGAAGCCAAGAAATCTTCAGTTTTATTATCAGTTCAGTTAATGACTCCCAAGGTGGCCACAGGAGCTTAATGCATCTCTTTCTTTCTTTGTTTTTATATTTGATACTTTTTGTAGTACATTACTAGCTTGAGAAATAATTAAAATGCAGCATACATTTGCTTTCTCTTTTAAATTTCTCAGAAAACAAACAAACAAACAAATAAAAAAACCTCTCTTCTGTCAAAGCCAAAATAATAATAATAATAATAAAAAAATAAAAGCAAGGGTAAAATATTTTATGTAAGAAATAACTTAGATTTTGTGCTTATCAGAAAAATGTCCTTTATATTTACATTTGAAGGAAAAGAAAGTATCAAAATGAACCTTTTCTTGAGAAAAATTATTTAATTAAAGCAAGACATTTTCAGTTAATTGGTATTAGTATTTGAATCCCAGAACCACTTCTAGCAGGTATCCATTTCTAAATTTCACCAAATTGTTTGTTACTGCAAATTGGTATTACCTTTCATTATTGCTTTGCCTGAGAGGAATGAAAGAAATATTACTGCACAAATAATCTATTAAAAAGGTATGTTTAGCTGGACATAAAATATAGACTACACAGTGCCTGTTAGTTAAAAGTTTTGGGTGGCAATGCTTTTTGACATTTAGCATCTAGAGACACAAAAGTGTTTGTTGACAGTATGACATACATGAAATTAAATGTATTTATGAGTGGAGAAACTATTGTCCTCAGAATACCTTCTGTCAGAAAATACTCAGGTGTATAACTGATACAACCAGTAATACTGGGTTTGAGTTTATATTTGTGGAAAAAACTGAGTACAACTCTGTATCAAACTGCTTTTCTTGTCAGTAGACCCAGGAAACATCATGTGTCTTCCAGCCTCTCCAAAAGGAAGGCTAATAGAAAAAGAAAAAGATGTTCCTTTGCTGTCAGAGTGCATCACGCTTCTTTTCCATCCTGCAAAGTGGAACCTGTGGCCTGAGGAGCTCTGATTGTCACATTGGGCAATTGGGCAATTGCAAGTGGTTTCACAAGGCATTTGTATGAATGTCTCCAACGAGCTGTGAGAGAGCAGGAGTTCAGCTGTGGGCTGCTAGAGCAATTCTAGGCATCAGTCGAGGGCAGGGAGGATAAAATATTTAAATTGCCTTTTTCATCTCTAGAATATCAAGGAAAGCAGCTGCAAACTCTAGAGAATGAGTGTGACTCAGTATCTGCTCTTACCATCTGATGAGTCTCTGTGTATCACTAAGTCTTTCACATTTAGCGAAATTATTACTTACCCAGTGTGATTTGCTTTCCCACCCTCTAACATAGACTATTTTAATAACAGAATTTGTGGATTTGCCAGGATAGCAGGATCTCAATCATTCAGATCCAGACTTTAATGTAGATCATGTTTTATGATATTATATCTTGCATAAGAAGACTTCCGAAGGTGAATATTAAAACATATAATGATACACAGGAAAAGTAAAGTCAGATGCCAATGAAGTCTTCTCATCCATTTCAATATTTGGATAATCTCTACACCTGAATGAAACATGCAGAACAAATGTGAAAATTAGCACAAAACAATCTTGGGTCAGTAAGTCAATGGGTCTTTAAAGACAATGTTGGGCCTTTTTGCTCAGAAGTGTTCAGCTTGGCATTCAGAATTCCTGTTGATGTGTCCACAGTTCTTCAGAGCCACACAAGATATCTAAGTAGTGTCAGAATTTATAGAGGTGGAAACTGAGTATGTTATACTGATATCAACCACAAATATTTTGAAAATTAGGATGTTTTAGTGATGACATAAGAAGTCCTGTCTATAATTTATTCTTTCCTCTTTTCAAACTGTAGATTGACTAGGTCCTCAGTTGAATAGTAATTGTTCTGACTTTCATAAATGAAATTGTTTATAGGGTTGACCTGATCTGGAAGCATTTTCCTAGGAAGCAACAGTTGACAGTTGGATCTTGTGTTAGCTGAAGTATAGAAAGCATTTCTCCTAAACTTTCCATTATTGAGAAAGGATCAAAGCAGAAGAAAACATTCATAGGCTGCCAACAGCAAAGCTATGACTTCAACAGTGTCTGATTTTTGTGGTTTAGCTCCATTTGGCAATTCAGCTCCCCATAGATGATCCCTCACTTCCCCCTGTGGGACAGGAGAACGAATCTGAAGGATAAAAGTGAAAAAACTCATGAGCTGAGATAAAGGCAGTTCAATAGGTAAAGCAAAAGCCACGTACAAGCAAAGCAAACAAACAGAAGAAACCTGTAGAGCTGCTGTAGGGTTCCTACCTCCTTCGCTGTCTTTGATCACAACACTCTAGTACTTCTCAAAAATATATATATTTCATTGGTACACCTAGAGCAAGTGGACTGGTCAACATGGGAAAAGCAGCACTTAGCAATCTGAGTAAGTCCTGGGTAAAATGTGGGGGAAGAAAGGATATTGCTCAATGATTGAGAATTCATGTATTACAACAGAACAACATGATCATTCAACATGGCAAGAAAAGACTGATTTTTATGGCCAAAACAACACTCCCCATAAAATTCTGACATATCAATTTAACATTGTTATTAGCTCCTGCTCTGGATTTTGGGACTGATGCTGTTTATGCATTTTCCAAAACATCTTGAATTAATATTCAGTGTTTACTGAGCCCGTTGGATTTCCTGATGTAATTTGCATTAGTTCATAGCAGCAGGGGCCTTGGGAGAGCCAGTAACAAAGAATTAAGCAGTAAAACAAATGCTTTGATCAGTTAAAATATAGAGTCTCCTTCACCTTTACTGCACAGTCATCTGTGAAAAGAAGCAAAACCAAATAAGTCACATCCATTCTTTATTCCATTACTAAATAAAACAGTGTAGTTCCAATTAAGAGAATATTTTAATGGCATCACATCTGAATACGAGTGTTTACTGATTATTTGACAATTTTCTGTGATGAAATCTTCAGCCTCATCATGCTCATTATTAAGGACCTCTGATACTCTAAGCCAAATATTCAGCAAAAACCCCATGTGTTTGTGGCATTAAAAGGTGCATTGGGAGATCTGAGATCCAAGCCCATCCCAGAAAGAAACCTTTTTTGGTAACTTTTTTTATAACTTTGGAGAAGTCATTTAATCTGCTGGTGCCTGTTTTTTGTCTAGTAAATGTCTTGTTTGTTTACAGACTAGATTGCTGCAGGAAAGATTGGGAGCTGTTATATAAACTCATATCTGTACAACAGATGTTAGAATAGGCCAATTCTGTCTGCTAAGGCCTTTTTCTTCTACAAATAAATAGTGAACCTTGACCTATCAGCCTTCACCCTAAAATTCCAAACGAAAAGAAATTCATAAACATTTATATTTAATGTTTCACATTGTCCTTTTGTGTGCTGCCTTCCCTCTGAGAGCAGGATCAGCATTACAAGCCTTACATGGTCAGAGAGAGGTTCCAGAAATCCTCAGGCAATAAAGCTGCAAAGAAATGCTAATGTTCCAGACCAAATGGTGTCTGTATGGTCCATCATGTGAATTTTCAACATATAACTCTGAATATCTGAATATTAATGAGGTCATGTCTTCAGCTCACCCTGTGCCCTGAAGTTATTGAAAGGTGTAACCTGATCAGGATAAACTGACAGCTGCCTTGTTAGAAGGCCACAGTTTCAATCACCAGAACGCTGGAGATACCTCACAGACCTATTTGGGAATCTTTGAGTCGCATCCTGGACTAGGACTTGGATCAAAAGCTTCACCAAGAAAACTTAAAAGATATCTATAATTGTTTGTATCCCTTAATATAAAGTCTAAGTAAGCATTTCATGTTCTCTGATCGTTTGTGGTTAAGTGAAAACAGTTCTCTGGATATGATGGTATTTGATGGCATTGCAAGGCAACTTACTTTTCTTTAATGGAAATAAGCTTTTTGTAGGGTAAACAGCTTTTGCATCCATGAGATGATAGCTTAACAGTGATGCACAAGTTAGGTGAATAATGAAAGATGTTGTCAAGTGTATTTAAAAATATTGAGAAATTCATCAAATGAATTATTCAATCAATGTTACAGTACCTATCTCTGTAGGTGTTTCTGCCACCAGAGGTACCTGACAGCCTCTAGAGTAACCAGATTTTTTATTGTTAAATTATTAATGGTGCTTTCATGCCTGAGGCCTTATGGAATACTACATTGCACCTTTTATCCAAGGATCTCATCGAGATTCACAAAGATTAAACATCAAAACATCCTTGTGAAGAAAACAGCCAGTACAGTACTGTACTGAATTGTATACAACTGCAAACACAAACTAAGAACTTAAATTAACTTTAAGTTTTATTCTTTATGATTCGGGGGCTTAAATCTCAAACTCTCAGTTCCTGTAATTTGTGGAGGAACATCTAGGAAAAAAAAAAACAACTGTCTCAAAATCAGAGTCCAAATAATTTCCAGTTGACTGTTCCATCACCTGACATCTTTTCTCTGAGATCTGAGAAGTTAATCCATAACCCTGCTTTTCCAGCTCTGTACCAAGCTAGAAAGTCATTGAGGAAGGGCTTCTTCTGAGACAGTTTTGTGGTAAGTGTTTAAACACATGGACAGTGCTTTTGATATAAGTTATTAGATAGATGAGAAACCTGTGCTACATTTTAAAATATGTTGCAGTTTTTGATTATTATGTCAATGGTACCAGAAACTTACAGTACCATTTGAGTTTTATTAAAAATGGGAGATAACATACTCCAAACTGGAGCTGAAAACACAAATTTTAATTTACTGTAATGAGCCTGGCCATCCCACTTTTTAGCTATCCATTTTCTGAAGTGCTCAGGAAATTTGTGGCAACTTCTGGGAGCAACTCATGCATACAGCATCACACCTGGGGATTGCAGTGAGATTTTATGGTTTGAAAACAAGTTGATGACCATTTTGTTAAAGGTTAAAATGAGGCAGGGATCTTGACTGACTTGTCTGAGCTAACAGGAACCTGTAGCAGAAACATTCCCAATACTATGTTTCAACTACCACATTGGCTTTGCTGTTTTCCTTTCTTTTTCTGTTGGAGAAATGCAAATGAAAGTGCCACCAGCCTGCCAAGGCTGTCTGAGCAGACCTGAGGAAGCAGAACATCACTTTGTCTGCACACATCCCAGGCTCACTAGCACCCTACCCTCAGCTTTTTCTCTTGTATGACAATCATGATCAAAAATACAGAAGCCAAGCCACAAAATCCTTGCCACACAGCCTGATGGAAAGAGCTTGTTTGAACACAACAGGAAAGCTGAGCATGCAACATGCTACTCCTGAACACAGAGGCTTCAGTTCTGATCTGGACAGTCCAGTTGGGAATTGCATCTGTGATAATAATAGTATCAGGCAGAGTGAAGCTATTTTTAAAACAACTGCCTGCAGGCCAAAGGGTAGCCCCCAAGAGGAAAAATAATCAGCTCTGCTTTCTTTACATTTAAGCCTACAGCACCGTCAATGCCTGATAGTACTGGCCACCATTCATTTAACATCAGCAAAGAGAAGTAAAAAATAAATGCAAGAGAAAGATAAGAGTACATCAGAAGGACAAAAGTCCCTGATTCTAGAGTTAAACTTTGCATGGTTGAACTAAAGCCCAACAAAAATGGATGTAAAACTCATCTCCCTTGGATACTTGCAAAGTTAGACAAAATGAATTCCAAGGAAAAATGTTTCTATAAAGATTTCAGTTTCAATAATATCAAAGGAAGAGCCTGCTGCCTAATATCTAAACTGACAGCACCATCCCCAAAAATGTCTATTATTTTGAAAATCGACAGAAGAAGGAAAAGGTAGAAAAATATACAAGTCATCTCATATAACTTTTACCTGCCACGTCTGAGCTAAAGAGTATGAATATTATTGTTGTCAAAATACAGAAATAGGTATAAATAGGCATTTATAGATTCACAGGACTGAAGGATAATTCATGCTAGAAAGGACCACAGAACTTCTTTTTGTCCAGCCTCCTGCTCAGAGCATTACTGGGATGCTCATGGTCTTACCCTAAAGCGATGATCTTACAGAATGAGGTACTTTGCAATATGTAACTGCTGATTCACATAGAGACAGAGAAACTGGATCCAGTGTGGATGTCCAGATAAGCCAAAATGAATCTTGCCTCCAATTGGTTACATGGTGCTTCTGCAGATGCAGAGGTCAGAGAAGAAAGAAGTAGGGAATCTGTAGCAGAGTCTCTGCTTGCCCAAAGCTAAAGGAACACAGTAGAGAGCTACAGGACATTGTAGGGAAAGGACGAAGTTGCTTCACACTCAGTTTTCTGTGATCAGAATTCAGTAAGTGAAAAAAAAGACATAGGGAGATGCCTTAATTTTGAACTGTAGAATCTCATACTTTCTGTGCAAGCACAGCACAGACACACTGTTAACATGAGTTTCAGCAAACACTTGCCCTTTGGATTCTTATTTTTTAAAAGGCTAATTTAAAACACTTACAAAGTTCAACCCAGGTAGATTAAGGCTGTGATTTTTTAAAAGCTATGTGGGAATTCTGAACCCACTCCCCGTGGTAATCTCAGGTGACAATAAAGCAATTTCTATTTTTAAATGTCCCATTACAATGGCTTAATATAAAATTCTAGTCGTTGTACCACTAAGTTGCTTTATTGTCGGAGCTTGGCATTTTGCATTGGTTAACTGCTAGAAAGAAAGAACAGCGTGTTTTGAATAGATTACCTGAGACACAAAGAACTAACTTACTTCCAAACTCTTTTCTACAGCTGCAAAATAGTATTGACTGCAGACTCACAAAATTACTTTTCTCTAAAGTTACTACTCAAACAGTGTTATTTAAGATCTTGATATTTTACAGGGATCGATCTAGAAAGGGACATGGGGATAGAGTAGACTCCTGATGTTAAATATTGAAATTTTTTCCTGATACTGCCTTTTAAAAGGCTACAGACACTGACAGCTGTCCCTGAAAGAAAATTTGTCATTTAATATTTAAAGAAAAAGGAATAAATACAATCTAAAAATAATACAAAGGTAACAAACCAAAAGCAATTCTCAAACACTATCTGCAAGGAGAAGAAACGAGGGATCATTTCTTAGCTAATTAATATCTACTTAGTAGTTTATGCCCTGGTGTGCACATGTAACTCTATTTAATGTTAATGAAAGTTGTGTGCATGCTACAGAGAAGGCTAAACTTCTTAAAAGTGGTTGTTCAAATTGCTTCCAACCGATACAGGTCAAAGATTAAATCATTCAATTTGGCTTCCTCTGCATTACAAAACCAAAAAAAAAAAAAGAAAAAAGAAAAAAGTAGATATATTAGATATATTAACAATATTCTATATTTAGCTGCAAAAACTATCTACAAGTATTGTTCTTACTGTATTTTTGTCAAGTTTTCAGGCTGTCAATGTCATTTAATTTCCCAAGTAAAAGGAAAATATGCCAGATTTCTGTAATGAAGTGTTGAGGTTACTTGCACAAGTGTAGAGAGCTCAGAGTTGGATTCAGCTGTCGTTATAAGTGATTTTGATTCTTGCACTGGTTAAGTAAACAGAAGAAAAGTGTGGCTGGAACAGAGGGTCCAAAGACTTCAGTGATGCATAAGCAATAAGAGATTAGTTCTGTTTAGCTGGATTTCAGTAGCTCTACTAGGCAGATGTAGCATCAAACAAATTAATATAGTGCTTATTGTTGAACATCAGTGGAATATTCTTCACAACAGGAACAAGTGTAAACCCATCAAAGCATTCTTCACTAGTTATTATTTCCACTCACATGTGTAAATCTTACTGTCTGCACTCAAACATAGCCACAAACTATATCTGAGTGACAGGAATAAAGGATTCAGTTTTCTGGTGGCCTTCGCCTTATGTAGTCTTATATGGACTTGATGTTTGAAACGTCACTTAAACAAATCGGTAGATAATCAAGGCTAAAGCCATTTCTACTTTCACTAGGCATAGATGCCCTAAGCTAAATTCAAGGAAGAAAAAATAGGATTTATTGATCATATTTTAGTGGAAATTCCTTCTTTTAGTCAGATGAATTGCTCTTTGAAATTATTGTGAGGACAAGAAGAGTCTAGATAGGTAGTTCAGATGATAGAGACACAGACAACCTTCACTTTGGATTTGATTTAGTTGCCTTAAACCAGGCATTTAATGTCATTTGAAATGCCCTGGGATATCCAGAACATCTGTTCAAGCCTGGAAGGTGTAATACAAGACCCATGGGAGAGCCATACATGTCCAGATGGATGTCAGATCCTAGGAAATCTGAAATGCCATCAGATATCTATGTTTGAGTAACCAAGCAGAACCCTCAGACACCTGCATTTTGAAGAATACACCTGCTATACATGGCTACCTACACAGTAGTTGAAAGTCTAAGAACTTTTATAGTAATTGGAGATTTGTGGTCTGACTTGTTTATTCACATATGGGCACAGAGTGATGTTTGAAGTGCCTCAGATTGTCCTGGTGTATCTCCAGCTGCTTGTCCAGAAGGACATGGAACTTCCATATGTTTTATGTCATAGTTTCCCAGAGTAAGCTAATGTTTTGAAGTTCTTAACAACTTTCCTTAGTTCATGTGAAATGGCATTAGGAGTTTGAGGTATCTCAGTGAGAGGAATCTCTAGTCAATATAACTAAGGATGGAGTTGAAAACTAATACTCTAAGTCAACCTATGCTGGGTCATTTACAACCAAAAACACCCCAAAAAACCCCCAAGCAAAACCAAAAATTCCCCATCAAAACTGATCCCCCCAAAACCCCAAACCACTAGAATACCCTTAAACATTCAGTATAACATATAGACACCTCAATCTACACACTAAAATTTGTATATCTTATCTGTGTTCTTTATCCTCTCACTCAAAATAAATTAAGTGAATTAAACAAAGTGAATCCCTTTCCTGGGCACAAAAGCTATGCCCCTCTGAAGACTAGACTTCATTTGCTGCTTCTAGATTTTTGTGGTCTACTTTTGCTGGTTACTCATCCATCTCAGACATTGTGTCAGAACCCAGATTGCATTATCTGAGGACTCAAAAAACAGCCTTAAATCAAGAATAACACTGGTTAGTAACATTAAGAATCTTACAGCACTGTAGAAATTACTTTTCCCTGCACACTTAACATGCTCTATGGAATAGTGAGAGTCTGAACAGAGAGGGAGAGAAGAAATCGACTTTTGGTTGGTTGGTTTGTTTGTTTGGTTTTTTTTTCCCTGAGAGGATTAATGGCAAATGATGCTAAATAATGTGTGGAGTAAATTCCATAAGGACTTGGTGATAGGGTTTAGAGGTTTTTAACTTCAGAATAGGGGTATGGCTGCAGAAGGTAAACAGGTAATAGGCATGTGTTTGGGATTATATTAGGGATGACAGAGATTAATATAGCAGGAAGGGCTATAGTTTGGTATGGCAGGGAGAAGCAATAAAGCTGAGGTGAATTCATAGTAACTGAAGCATGTTCTCTATATCTGCTAATGTCATATGTCACTTACAGAGGTGGAGCAGTGGAAACAGAAGGAAACCCTGTGCTTCCCTCCTCTCACAACTTTCAGTCCATAGTCCAGTTTCTTCAGTCTCACTCTTCCAGTCACGTCCTGTGAGATCTTGTCCCTGCACCCTGAATAGTTGTTTCCTACATGATCAGCCTGGAGCTAAGTAAGACAGTGTGACAAAGTGATTGAAGTTGTTCAGGTGAGCTCAGACAGGACTGCTAAGGACAACAGAAATTTTTGACAAATGATACCTAAATGAAAATGTTTTGCCAAGCATCAAGGTTTGATATGGTAATCATTCTTCTATTCACAAAAAGATTTGTCAGCCAAATCTTTAGGGATGGTATTCTATTTTTTTTTTTACCTCCATACAGACACATATTTACAATTAGGAAAGAGGGATTTGCTCTTAATGAAAAACAAGAATATTAAAAAAAGGGCAAATTTTAAGATAGGATAAGAACAGTCCTAAAAAAACTACCATATCATCTCAGTGGTGTCCTTAAAGTCATTTGGTATTTAGATGCAAAGTATTTTTTATTCCCATGATTCCTTAAAACCTGCATCGTATTTCTATGTCTTTACTTTGCTCTTCACTCGTAATGTAAAATTAACTCCAGCTAGACTGCTGAGCTTCTGACTAATACTCTCAAATCAGCCCCAGTTTTGCATTTCAGAATCTCTATCAGCTCTGCAAAACATTTTCTCCTGAGGGCAGGCAACAGTTGGCATTTTTAAAACCCAGAAGCGAGTGTTTGAGTTTGATGAGGCTATAAACTCCCTGACTGATGTTCCGTGCTCAGCAGGAGAGCGGGTATGAGCAACAAAAGAGTCTCCAAGGAAAGGGTCTGCTCTGTGTCCAGACCCAGTAAATCCTTTGCTGCTTCCTGAGGTTGCAAACAAGGCTGCTGATTACAGGCAGTTTTTTCCCAGGGTCTTTATCACTCTTCCTGACAGTTTGAGATTATTTATCAGCAAGATCTAATACCTTAAACGTTTTCGTCAAGTTCTGTTCTTGAAAACACTGCAAGAAAGAGTTGAGGCAGAGAGAAAACACAGTATTCCACAAGGGCAAACAACTCTTTAATAAACCTAATATTTCACTATAGAATATCCCATCAGTGATATTTTGGTAATGAAGCATTATTTGACAGATTCAAAGGACTGCAGGATAACTTAGCATGGCTCTGGAAACAAGCTTTCAAGCCTCAGGAGGTCAAACTGACTACATCTTTTTAATGGGTAGGCATGGAGCAAGGCAATGACCTAAGTGCTGTGAGAAATAAAGAAACATTCTGTCATTGCTGCCTTTCTGATTAACTCCCTGGCTTTCTCCTGTGATTACTGGAGATTTTCCAGTCAAGGAACACCTTCTGCCTGACACTGATACATGCTGCTTGCGTGACATGAGAAGATGTAAGAAGTTGTCATCTGCTCTCCAAGTGTAAAAAAGCAGGGAATGCTTCTTTCTTCAAATCCCTAACACTGTAAAGGACTAGGTTTATGCTTTTGGCCAAGCAAGAGGAGGAAAATAGGGAAAAAGAAATTCTGCTGCTGTTTGCAGTGGTTAAAAATTTAGTGGCAAGAGTAGTTTAAGAATTTGTATTTCTGTACAAGTCTGAAGTTCTTTGGCAGTCTATGGAAAAATGAACTCTTTTTGTGAGCCTTTCAGGACTGCACAGTGCTGTAAGATGCTGGAAATGTGTCCATGAGTGTTCACTCCCAGACTGCAGCTCTCCTCACCTAAGCCACCTGGTGCTTTACAAGTAAAGCAGTACACAACTATTACTCAGCCCTTTAAAATTAAGCTTCACTTACTTCACCTGTGCTGTGCCACATTTGTTTCTTTAAATGTGCTCTTTTAAATAAGCCAAGATTAATTGGGACTGTGCAAGAGACATTACACCTGGGTTTCCCTCATGCCACTTGGAGACAGATTTTGAGAAAGGGGGATTAAATATTCTCTTTCTTTTGAAATGTAGGCTGGGCATCTTTTTAACAGAAGTATCAGACAGTTGAGAACTCCATGTAACCTCTTTGGGGAGTGAGTGCTTGAGGTTTCCTCTGTGCTTGCCTGCAGTGAGTGTGATTCACTAGTGTAAGATGGAGTTACTCAGACTTTTAGCTCTGGTGGTGTTGGGTCAAACGCTGGTGTGTCAGGCACCAGAACTGCTGAGCTCACAGTTCTGGTGCTGACAATCAGCAAAACTGGCAAAAATACAGCAGCTCTTATTAGGACAGACACAGGTTCTCTAGTTTGGGCTGTACAGCCAGCCCGTCCATCAGTTCTCTTGTTTAGCATGAGCTGGAATTGGATTAGAAATATCATCAACAAAACTGTTCTGGGCAGGCTAACACCAGGACTGCCAACATTCCCAGCAAAAATCCAGGATGCACACTGAAACAGAGGGTTTAACTGCTTCTTCCTCGTGATCAGGAGGGAGAAGATAGCTGGCATTGGAGTCATCCAATTTAACACACAACCAAGCAGAAATAATCACCCATCTCCTGAAGGATATGAGCCTTGTGACAGAGGTGATGTACAGCATGGAAGGAGATGGACAGACAAATCACAGCAATATTTTCTTTTTTTTCCCCCCCCCCCCTCACAGAAACAGTATTTGCAAAAATGGATATATAATTCATCTTTTTAGATCACAAACTCTTCTAGGCTCACAGAAAGTCAAGTACAATGACCTCTTTTCGGTCTTTGGAGTGCTAAAGTAAAAAAAATGCAAACATATTTAATGATAAATAAAAGTGATCCCCAGAGAAGAATCTGATCTAGGTGAGTAGGATAATTTCTTTCAGGGGCCATGAACTTAGCGTAGATGTAATAGACTAAGTTTCAGGAGCTCATAATAACTTTAAAGGAACATTTGATTATGGATTACAAGGTTTGGCCTTGTTCAAAACCAGCTGCAGTCTTCATCCCTTGGGCACAATGTGTAGGTATATACTTGCAAGTATCCCTAAACTTAGTTTATTAGGTTAATTGGACAGCAAAAGACATTCTTTATGAAAATTCTGCTATTTTATATTTCGTATTTGTCATCTTGACCTTGGCTGTTGAACTTTGCTTCTTTCCTGTCCCATGATGATGTGTAGAAGCAGTGTGAGCAAGTACAGCCTAACCCACTGGAAATAATCATCCTCAAACTGTGAGGAAGTGCTACAGCTATTTGCAGAGAGAAAGCTCACATTAAAATGTGCATCTGTGCACAGACAGCTCTATCACCTGTCAGGATTTCACTTGGAACTCCTCAAATTGGGCATTTTTCTGTGTGGTAGTCAATGGGATTAGTCGTATGAGAGCGATTTGGAAGCAGTGACCTGGTCCAAGTCCTCTGGCAGCACTTAAATCTCTTGTAAGTCCATGCACTCAACAGATTCAGTGTGACTAATGTTTGCTGAAAGCTGCTTCTCCTTCAAAACACCACACCTGCAATGAAGACAAGCAGTTCTGCACCAGGCTAATAGCAGTAACCTCGGGGAGTAGTTACTCTCTCATTTCAAACACTTGAAAGAGGAACAAAAACCTATGAAGTTGCTACTGAAGTACAATTAAGATGGTGTTTTCAAGTGCAGTGTAACCTTAAGCTGGAGAAGCAAGAGAGTTAAAATGGAAGCACTTATAAAGCAGTAAAAGCTCCTCTGCATGAGGCACTCTGCGTGCACAAAATTACAGGATTAGAAACCTTTCAACCAATCCAGTGCCTGTGTAGGCAGAGGTTTGTAAAGGACTTTTAAAATGTTTTTCTGTGAAAGAGAAGAATAAGTGTTTAAGTGGCCAGAAGGGTCATTTGGCTG
Source organism: Chiroxiphia lanceolata (assembly GCF_009829145.1). Taxonomy (NCBI): domain Eukaryota; kingdom Metazoa; phylum Chordata; class Aves; order Passeriformes; family Pipridae; genus Chiroxiphia; species Chiroxiphia lanceolata. The sequence goes on along the minus strand of NC_045641.1, from coordinate 5,331,007 downwards.
GAGGAAAGAGAAATCCAGACCACTACCATTTGAAACCTTTCTTGGAGTTGTTTAAACTTCTATAAAAAGATTGAAGCTTCCTCTGTGGCTCCAGCATATGCTGATTGTTTTTTTAGATAAGTCTTGGGAACTGCTTACAAGCAATTTATATGTTCAATCCATTTGTTGCCATCAGAAAAACTGAAAAAAAAAATATTTTCTGGTGAAAAAAATCAATTCCAAAGCAGTGCCCTGCCTGCATAAACCTCATGTGTTTCTACTTTAAAACCCTGAGCTCCTCAAAGGAAAACCAGTCCTCAGTGAAGCTTCCAGGATCATGTTTTAAATGACTTTAAAATGCTGGGGGAGGAATATATTTATATGCAGATATAAACTAAAATAGAGTTTGGCTTTAAGAGAGAGTTTGAGAACAGAGTATATTTTTAAGCCCAAACCTGAAAATCCTAGATTATTTTTGGTGAATGACTGTTTAAGAAATATAAAGCTCTTCCTATAGCTCTAATTCATTACATTAACAGAGCTGTCTATTACTCTTCATTAACTAATAAAGAATCCTTGAATGACTACCTTTATCTGAAACAGCTAAATTTCAGACAAACATAGTTAGGTGAGATTAATCCCTCTGGAAATAACACATGGCATGTTATGAATATATAGCACTTTTTTTTTTTTTTTAAAGTTTCATTTTATTTTTTTAAGATTTTGAGCATGGAAAATATGACAATTTTTTGTCCTGCAAAAAAACCCAAAACAAATGCACATAACAAACAGAAGTAAAATACAGAAGTGATTTGGACCAATTACAAGATGGATGTAGGAAAACTGCTAATAATGCTGTAAAGAAATCAGACTTACTTCTTGCATATATCTATTTTCCTTTCTGAGTGCTTCTCAGTCCATTAATGAGCAAGGAAGACATGAAACAACATCCACTTGGGCCTGTACAGAATCATATGCAAGTTTTGTCTAATATAAATTTTAAATAATTACTAGAGTATGATAAAAATTCCAGATGGTTTGAAAAAGTGTTAATTGCTTAAGTGTCTAATCTATCAATCCTTAACAGAAAGTGCAGCAATGTCTAGATTTGATAGAATTACGGTTAATTCAAGTCAAGGTGGAACTGTGAAGAAATCTTTGCCAAAATGATGTGAATTCATGTATTTGTGACGTGTGAAGTCATAAATAATATACATAACAACAGATAAACTGTGGCAATCTAATAAATCTTGCAAAGTGTTTTCAGTGGGGAATCACCATCACATTTGAGAATACCGTGCTGTGTTCTTCATGCTGGCACTGAAAAATGAAACTGCTAAAGCCACTGCAGAATCCTGGAGGAAGTTCTGGAAAAGGAGGTTGCTTTTATCTCATGAGCTACAGGAGTGGCAAGTGACTTGATGACAGTATTTCTATGTGATCTGGAAAGAAAATACTGGGTAGCACCAGCACAGGAACCCAGAACACAGTGCCAACAATTAACCAGTCAAATGTATTATTGCATTCTATATTAGAACCACCTTTTCAGGCACTATGATTTAAACAAATCCAATTTACTAGACTCAATATGGAAGTAAAATGGTGAAGTTTAATGACATATGGTATAAAGATAATCAGACCAAATGATCCAGTAGTCCCTGCTCACTCCAGACACAATGAATCTGTGAATGAATTTTGTCAAATGACTGATTAAAGCCATATCCAGTGGGTAATCCAGATGTGAAGAGCAGAGAAAATCCTGCAGAGATTCTCAGTGATGTTCATGCTTTTCTGAGACTTGAGGAGTCAAACAATTCCATCCAGGCTACTTCTTCTTTGTGAAGGAATTCTTGAAGATGGATACAGTGGAGAAAAAAAAACCCCACAACTGTAAATTAAACTCATCAGTGATGCTGGATCTCAAAAACTCAGAGTCTTCCAGACCATCTCTCACTTATTTTGCTCTTCTCAATGTCCCCAGCTTGAGTTCTGGAAGTGCTGATTTTTGAAGTTAACCTCAAAAGCGAGACTTTGGGTTTAGGGCCTGAGAAAATCCACAAAAGTCTGTCAGGTCAGAAAACTTGGAGGTTAGATAGGTTGACATGCTATTTGGACAGGAAACAACTTGCTGTAGGGAGCTCCTGGTTGCTTTATATTCTTGGACTTGTCATTAGAATCAAAACAGCTTGAAGCAGCACTTATGACTCATTTTCAGTGTGGAACAAAGCCATAAGTTAAGCACCACATGCTATGAGTGTAACACATAACAGGCCCCTGAGCTACACAGAAAAGTTTTGCCCAGTTTTCAAGTGTCAGTCCAGTTTTCCTTGTGCCTAAGGCTCTGTGACATCTCGACATCTGTAATCAGGTTCATTTCTACCCTTACCACCCATTATAAGCTGTCACTCTTCAGCTTCTCCTCTTACTATTCCACTACTATGGATTTAATCTGTAGTTTTCTATGCACTAAATTTAAGGCCTTGCAGTTTTCATGTATTATTCACTTCCATTTGCTATACTTGTTAAACAGTATATGTTCATTGGAGTTAATAAATCACCATTCACTTTCCTCCTTGTATTTCCCAGCACAGAGTTATTACTCAATCTACCTCTACCGACAGCAGCTTCAGAGCTTCCACAGATTTCTCTGTATTCATGGAGCTATTTATCATGTACCTGTCTCAAATATTAGCAAAGTAAGCTTGCTCGAAAGGCTTAAGCTGTAATCTGTTGGTGATGTATGTGGAAGCCAACATATATCTGACTCAAAACCATGTGAAATGCCTAACTGTTGGTTGTATGACATCCACTTCAGGGGTAATCTGAGGGTATTAATATGCTTATCAAAGAACAGAAGGAATGCTATTGTCCTTCTGTGTCTCTTACAGATAAAGAAGGGACAAAAGTCTGAAGTTCCTATTAATTTTGAATATCTGTTTCTGCTCTCATGCCCTCAGGAAGTCATTGCTGGAGTTGGTGACTGGGGTTTTTGACCCTTCTGTGCCTCTGAAAGGCTTGACTCCTTCACTTCCACTCCTTCAGCACAGTGTGAGGCTGCAGGGAGGTGCCAGAAGGTCAGGGCTGCCTACACAGGCAGGTGCAGGCAGGTTCCAGAGCCTGCTGCCTGTGGCTTCAGTCAGTGAAAAGTTACTATTTCTGTAATCAAAGCTGAGCTGCTGGTTCCAAAGGGAACAAATCCACCCTACCAGTGCTTCACTGTGTGATTCACAGACTTGTTTCTTTAGGTCTGACCTTCATTCTTATTTCCCATGTTAAGTATTTTCCTTTTGGTTCTATTAGAATATGTCCTGTCCTGTTCCAACCATTTAACTACATCACAGCGACAGTTTCTTAGGAATAATTTGACTTTTTAAAATTTGCTAGTTCAATCATTTTTGTTCCAGCAAAAATATTCTATCAATGTTGCTTGTATCTTTGGAGGGTGCCATTGTACATAACCCCACCCATTAATGTTTCCTCATTATATTAATCAAAACAAGTCTTTGAAAAACCAAAGAACTAATCAGAAAGTTTCAACTGCTTCTTTAGGACACGAAGAACTTTTTTTCCAAGATTATTACCTTCAACTTTTATAATTAGACATAATATTTCTTCAAAGTAGAGCACTGGCTTTTGACAAATTTAAAGAATGACAAATTCCATTGAGTGACAATTCAAACAGATGACCTTTCATTCCTGTTTCATTAATATGACAAAACCCCCTTTTAAGCAATAGGAAGAAAATGATAGTTCTAATTCTCAGTTTGAACAGAAATATAGCCAACTATGTAGGCAATGAGACCAATATGGAAACACGTTTTTAAGTACAGCTTGTTGGAATGATCAAATTGTTTAGATCCAGTTCATCAAAATGCCTCATGTGCACCCTGGATTAGGGACATTAAGATAACTAAATTGTTTTAGAAACAGAGAAACATTCTCTCAGAGGGGGAAATTCATTCCTAAGGAAGGAATGATAGTGCGTCACCCTCTGGATGACCTTTTGGAACTATGTTCCCAAACTTTTGGACATTTTGGGACTATGTTCCTTCAGGAACTATGAACTCAAGTAGTTTTGCCAAGGCAGTTGTTTCAAACAAGCCCTCAGAGCCCCCTTTTTACACCTGTGAAGTGGGTATTGCTCTCCTTCAAAATGGCATCATGGTAAATATTGCCAGACCGTGAGATCTGTGCCACTGTCTCAGGTATCTGGGACCTAAGCTGGATATGGAGCTTCATTAGTTTTGAAAATATTAATGATAAAAGCAAAAGCACCTTTTGAATTAATCTGATGCACAGCACTCAAGGAATCCTGTGTTGTCAGGATACTGTCCTGTCACAGTTTAGAGTATTTGAATGTGCTCAGTCCATCAGTCATAGGGGGTGTGTGGGAATTATTAACACTAGCTAATGATAAGAAAACATGGCATTTTTCTTCTATTATAAAATTCAGCAAGATTTCAGAAATTTAGAAATGAAATTTCTCCATCTTAGAGAATCAACATAAGCCTTTTGCTTTTAAGAACACAGCTTTTGTAATATTCTGCTTTAATGGGCCAGTATGTTGTACAGTGAGGAACGAGAAATTTATATTTTTCTTTTTTCTTTTTTTTACGTTTCCAAGTTCCAAAACTTAAGAAGAGGCAAAACTATGCAAAGTAGATATTAATTCACAGCTTCATATGTGCTAACATATAGATAAGTAACTATAGGGAAAGGAGGAATAATTACCTTATTATAGCCATCTAAATTAAAAACACATGTCTTAGGTCTCATGTAACTAGTGGAAAAGGTGGGTAGCTTCACAGAACAGTCCATCTAATCCTAAAATAGATATTCAAAGTAGGTGGGACAGTCACATCATCCTTACACAGCTAAAATAGGGCTGTGTATTTTCAGAGTCCGATCTGAAAATAATGGGTGTCTATAGGTAAGAATTCAAAACAAAGAACTGTGACACTCTAAAGGTGTCATCAACCAGAAACTGCTTCTATTAAAAGATATTTCCTCTATCTTTCTAAGGGCTTATAATAACTGCTGACCAAAGACAGCAGCAAACTCTTCTTTTTCTTTTAACATTAGCTCTGTTAGCCAGGAACGGTGGGACCAAGACTCCACCACCAATATGGGTTCGATGAAAATCCTGTGTATTCACACCCTCAAAGGCTAAGGAACCCACATACAGCTGCAAAACCAAATCGTTGTACCTCAGTTCTTGTACACAGCTGGGAACAAGATGTGGATGTTTGTTTGTAATGGATTGACAAAACCATGAGAAAATACACTTTTTCACAGGATTACTCCAAAGCTCCTCAGTTAGGTTTGCACATGTACATGTACATGTACATGTACACATGTATGTATGTGTGTGTGTATGCCTTCAGTTACAGATGGGTTGAAAGTGCTCTTTGACCAGACTGGGTTATTTTCAACTTTCAATTACAATCTTGCAAATAAAAATTCAAGCACGACCTAAATGAATCCTCTAGTGGGTGGTGAATCTGGTATGTCCAAGTGTAAGGTGGGTTCTGAACTGTCCAAACCAGACCTCCCAACAGAAAGCAAACAAAAACCAGAATGAAATGTAACTTTCCACATCTAAGGACATAGCAGAACTGCTCTTTCAAGGCCTACCAGCACTGTCAGCATTTGCAATGAAGCTTCTTGCTATGTTCTGGTAGATTTTTAACTGACTGGTGATAGAATTTAACATCTGTGCCTATTTATTACCTACAGCTCCCTTATGTTCAACTTCAGTCATCATAGCTTGCTGACATTTTGGAACCAGTGTTTCCATTAACTCAAGTCAAGTAGCACCTTATTTCTGAAGTAGCCATATCTATTTTAATAGAGGTATTTAATAGCATAGCACCCTCCTCTAAAAATGACAGTGACAGAGTAAGATCTTCTTTCTGCACTATATCACTTAGGAAAAGAAGACAAGAATAGACCATAAAAGCAGGATTCATGTGAAGCTTTATCTAGTTTATCACCAAGGAAGGTGGCAGGAGTGAGCCATCATACATTTCTAAAGAATACTTTAGAACAAGAATAAAATAATGGTTATTGCATAGAAACAGGTAAGCCTTTCAGCCTTGTTAAATATTAAACCATAAATATTAATATCTAATAAAATGTTGTCTAGAAAGACAATGACAAATTGCTTTTAAAGAAAGAAAAAAAAAAGAGAACTGTGTGCTTTTTTAACCAATCCTTATTCAAGTAAAAAATAAAGCATTTGGAGAAATCAAGTAAAGTAAAGCATTTGGCAAAATATTAATAGGCTGAATTGTAATGTTTAATTTTTTAGGGAATAAAAGAAATCAAGCTTCAATGTTAGGAAACAAAAGCCCAAACCAGCAGAACACACAAAGGTTTTGGCTGAATGTCTGAAACCTGCACTACAAATACAGATGAGGGATGGATATTTTACCGTCTCATAAACTTTGCCTAAAGACGGTCCTGTGGTTGGAGTTTTCATAATTTGTTTTTCACTTTCCTATGTGGATTTTCTATCATCTGATAAGAACTCATATCACTGACTTTCTCTCATCAGTAGCTGCTCTTTCCTCAGTCATCGATTTCCCTACAACATGTCAGACCTTCGTAACCTTGAGACCACTATTGCATCAGTAAAATTTGGCTGAAATGGGCCAGACGATTAAAAACCAGCTGAGCTGAGGTGGGGGAGAGTGAGACAGACAGAAAAATACAGAATTTTACATGCGTACCGAGCACATTTCTTCTTTTCTTAAGACTCTGAGTTATTTGCTTGAGAGAAAGATTTAGAGCACTCATGCTGAACACCGAGTAGCTACCTAATTTACTTGGCAATCCTAGAAGCCTGAATTTCTTATACAGAAAACAGACAGGAGTAGGATGCTACTAAACAGCAACTCAGGGTATTTGCATCAATTATCCAGAATAAGCAGTGAAAATACCATCCCTTCCGTATTCATCCTTCCTCATATGTGACATTCACTATCACAAAGGACTTACAACCTCCTCCTCTGTAGATCTCGTAATTTTTTCATCATGGGCCTTAAATACAGCCTATTTAGTAGTAATTTCTTAATTAACATCCAAAATTTAGAGTGTTTCAAGGAGAAGTGCCTTTCAATAAACTGTATCTGAGGAAGTAGGTAGTGCAAGGTCACCATTATGAAAGAGATGCATCTTGAATTGCCTGGAGGATTAAGTGGGTATTTATTTGTAGGTTAATCTAGAAACACTAAAGCTAACATTTCCTCATTTTCCACTGTGTTTTTTATTATAAGTAAAATAAATATAACAGACAAGACCTCTATTGTAACATGAATTGTAAGGTTTTAAACCTGGCATCTCTACAATCTTACCTTTAAAGGTGAAGACTGACAAAAGGTTATCAGGTAGACATGGGAATCTTTGGCTGACGTAGATCACACCAATTTCATTTGGAACATTGAATCAATGTAGGTTTATATCAGAAGATTTTTTGAAATGAAGTTTTGCTTTTCCTGATTTACTGTGATTTTAATCTTTTCTTAGTCCATAATTTACTAGGTTAAACAAGAGAAGTAGTAGCTCATCCGAGAGATCAAAAAATAATAGTTCAAAATGCCCAGTGAAAACTGATAGTTAAAAATCAGGTACTGATTATCTAAAGAAAAACTCATTGTGCAAGAGTCCCTGTACCTTGCATACAAATCATGCATGAGCCCTTAGAGTTGTGAAAAAATCTTGACAGACAATTGCTCATTAAAATCTGATAATTGTAATCAGAGTTCTTTGACTCCCTCTAATTGGTAACAACAGAACTAAAGTAATCTGTGCTTTTGGCATTCTGTCTGTCTAATGCATCTCATAAGAATTAGAAGGTAGTATCTAGAAGAAAAAATGCTTTATTAGTGATAGGATTTAAAAGACATCAATTAACTTCTTTACCCCCCCTTTTTTTCCTATAAAAGACAAGGCAATTTGTTTCCTTGATGTGTGAACCATCATCAAATCTAAATTCACAGCAAGAACACTTCTGAGATAGCCCAAACTTATCATAAGGTTAATGAACCATTGCACTAGTCCAATCTAACCCATTTATCAATGAATAAAATTGCTCATCTGCTATCTTGCAACACAATTTGGAATAAAACTGCCAAAATAAGAACTTATTTATGTTTCTCTTTAGCTCAGATTGTGCCTTCAGATTGTAAAATTTGTGTATAATACGTCAGTAATACAAGGAGAGCTTATTTTCCAGTAAAAGTCAGATATTGTGTGTGAACAAATTTCTGATTTTTGGAAGATAGTTCTTCTGTGAGATCAGAGTTGGATCTTCCATATTTCTAGTGATTTCAGTTTTGAGGTCTATCAAGACAATCTAATACAGGTTTCTGTATGGAGTATGTCACGCAGCATCTTTCAGGGAAAGTCAGGTCTTAAAATAGAAGCATAGCAGGTGACTATCACCATGCTATCATGCTAGTCTGTTATTGTTGCATATATTTAGTAAGTTATTATACAGCATAACCACAAATTAAGCTGGATGCAGTGTATCAAAACCTGAAGGTGCCAGGTTTGGAACAGTCAACAAGGGAAAGTTACTGATAAACAACCATTGCATTACTCACGAGGTCTTGAGTGCTGTTCAACAGAAAGGAGGAGGAATGAAAGTGGGTGATGCTTTTTGTTATGCAGAAAGAAATGATGCAGCAGTCTGCCCATTGACACTGATGGTACAGGTCTGAGCCAGCAGGCTGGGAAACAAGTGGGTCAGAAGCTGGGTAATGATCACTTCATCCACAGGAATTGCTGCCCCCTTCAGTCCTGGAAGTTTGAACATAGGATGGAAACAAACCGAAGAATTTGTCTTAGACCTCTGGGCCACTAAAGGTGAAAAACGAGGAAATGAAGTGTAAGACACTTGCTGTGGAGTACACTTCCAGATAACTGACCTCAAGTTGGAGAAAACTTCAGAAAATTCTGCAAAAACCTTCCTTTCTCCTACAAAGTTTTGTTGCAAACAGAACAGCATCCACAGGGCTGCTTAATTGTCCCCAGGCAACAAGAGCTGTAACATAAGAGCCCGTTAGATGCTGTGTGCGTGTGGTGGCCAATCCTGTGAGTAGTGCAGTCACTGTGCCTGTGGAAAATCCAAATTTAAAATTGTAGTTGCTCATACACTGATACTCTCAGGCACATGGTGTCACTCCTGGGGGTGGTCCTGTGTAGGGCTAAGGGTTGCACTTTGATGACCCTTATGGGTCCCTTCCAACTAATAATCCCTTCTGTGATTCTGTATTTGATATGAAAAGTCTTCAATGCCATAATATCCATAAAAGAGATATCCATAAAAAGGATATTTTATATTATTTTTCTATCTCCGGAACAACAGACACTGTGAAGAAGAAACAAAGGATTTTAATGGATTAGAAAAAAAGCCTCATACTGTTCCAACAAAAAAACATTACTTGCAGGACACTGTTTCCACTTTTTGTCTACATACAACTTTTTATTTCCACAGCTCACCATCAAATGCTCAATTACAAGTGTAATTTGAAGCAGCATGTGGGACATAGAAACTTCTCCCCAGAAAAGTTATCCATTCTCTTTAGACTTACAGTACTCACACTTCTCACTTAAAGTTTTTGCTTTAAAATATTGCTTTGCAGTTCTCAAGATTATCAGTGATGATTTTCAATGAAAATCAAGTTAAGTATATTGGGCACTTGTGCTCCTAAAACCTACACTGACCTCATGGTTCTTTTGACAAGAAAGAAGATAAAAATTGAATACTAACTTCTTTGTTTTTCTTCCTCAACAGTATTCCATTCCTTGACAAATAACACTGAAACACCATTTTGATTTATTTTTTTCCTCTGGGCTCAAAATCAGAGCCAGTTAGAAAAATAGGATATATCACCTAAAACTTATCCAGATATATTGCTGACAGAGGAGGAAAAAAAAATTCAGAGCAGAAAAAAAAAAGGACAAAGTTAAAGATATAAATACATTAAAAATATGAAGAAATTAAGCTCTACACAAAGAAATTCAGAAGTCATAAAATGAAAAAGGTGTGATATAGTCAAGTCTTACTGCTTATAGCACAGACACATGGAGTTTTAAGAATCTGTTCTTGATTGAATTGTAGCATAACTTGTGGATAAATATATCTAATACTGCTGATCATAGAGCATTTCTAGCAATTGACATTAAATTATTTTGTTAATCATCTTTACTATTAAAAAAGTTTTTTCGTTTTCATCTTGACACTTCAGTATTTGTCAGTGGACTCCATTTTATCTGATTTTATGAAAAATCTCTAAACGAAGCATTCCTTGTGCTTATTTGTCCTTATTGATTGGGATCAAGTGATCCTTTGAAAATCTTATTCATAACATAAAGACAGTAATCAACTGGGATCTTTCATTCTGAGGCTTGCAAAGAAAAATGGATAGGGTGAGCTGGGAAGTATTTTCCACTCTCGAAAGCAGAACTGTGCTTAAAATAGTCAAGGATAGGATCTTTCAAAGTGGTCTTCAGGAGTGAGTTACCCAATTCAACTGTGGATGGGGGGTCTCACTTTCAGACCTCTTTGAAAATCCCAGAGTTAATTATCAGTGTTTGTACAACTCTTTGAACCTTCAAGATGTTCTAAAAAAAAAAAAAAAAGTAAGTGGGATGATAGTGTGTGTTAAACACAGCTTGTAAATTATATAAATCACACTTTAAATCCCTGAATAGATCGATCATGTTCTGGGAGTTTTCTCTCTAGGACGTGTATAAACAGATTCAGTTACAACTCTACAGTGCCTAACATCATCTTACTAAGCAGATCTTTGAAAACTCCAAAGCAAGAGACTCTGAACTGACCCTGAGGTAACATCTGAGAGTCTCACCTTATTTTCAGCATCATGTTTAAAACATACAACTTACATGATGTAAGTGCTTCTGGCAAAACTAAATGATTGTACTTATAGGTAATTTAGGTGCTAATAATTCGTGATCTACCTAATAAAAGACTGAGGAGGAAAGAACTGTCTCACATTGCTCCTTTTTCTGAAGTCAGAAATGCCACAGGTAGCAGTTAGCTGATGACTGGCATCTCTCAAGGTCTACAAGCCTCCAAAGAGAAAGAGTGTAACAATATAGAAAGCTAAAATTCACATCATAGGGACAAAAGAGAAAGGAGTTTACAGAAACAGAGCGTTTCAAGGCATTGTTGTCTTATGGCTTAGTTTTAAAAAGGTATTACTTACTCTACAATACTGTAGAAGTCAGCAATTTTCCAGCCTTTCTCTGACACCCTGGTTGCTACAAGGAGCATTCATTTGTTGGTGGTTTGAAGGTGTTCTATGTTCCTGGGATGCCTAATAGCATTGGCTTTTTGATTTTATCATTGCTGCATCAGATGTGCTGAAGTCCTGAAAGGGTGCTAACATTAGACATTTGTGGGGAGTGCCATAAAAAATACTGCAAATGAACCAGAGTACAGATAAGTAAAAATATCTTTATAATCAGTATTACAAAAAGACTAAAATGCTTTAAACTCTCACATTATGCTAAATAAATACTAACTGCAGTAGGAAAGCCATCATATCCTCAAAGCTTAGGATTCAAGTAGATCATGTAGCCAAAATGTGAAGAATAGAGGCACAAGAAGATGGTTATGAAGTAGATAACTGGCAGAAGCAATCCCTCTTCACACCCTATCCTGGACCTCAATCAGAATTACATCTCAGGAACTTTGAATTAAAATATGAAACAAAATTCACACTGGAAAAGAAAAAGTGAGAAGGAGCAGAGAATCTTTCACTTTAGAAGTGTTTTCTTTGATAACAAACTTGCTCTATTTAAACATTTTTTCTGTTTTCTTCATAAACCAGACCTGGTTGAGAAAAAACAGCCTGTTTGGGACATAAAGCAATAACAGAATTTTGATCATCTCTTAATTTAAAATATGACATTTAATAAATAATGTCTGTTTCCTATGCAAAGACAACACTTAGTTAATACTTTTGGCACCATTTAAAGTATTTTATTTCTGAAATCTATAAAGTTCCTGTGCTGAGTTTTTACCTGAGGGCTTCTAACACAGCAGTCACTCTTTATTTTACATATTCCCCCCTCGATATTCTCGTGGTACAGTTTCCATGCTCCCTGTGGTTGTATTCTAGAAACTACACTGCAGATTTGTATGTCTGGGAGCTACAAGGCTCGTGGACAGTGACTCATTCTTGCATATGTGTGTACAGCATGCATGCAGTGAAAGAGCCATCTGACCTTCTGTGACTTACCAGTTATAGCAGTACTGGCTTCTGGTTGTAAAAGACTCAGGATTACAAAGGTTTGCAGCAGTATGTTCCTTAGCATAAGCACCTGCACTCTAGTACTAAATTTAACAAAGACCAGTGGTTAAGTAAGACCTTTCCACACAGAGAAGTTATTGCTAAAAATGTTTTAATATGCCATGGAGAAGTGTTTCCTAGAAAGATGTTGTTTTTTGTTGACTGTGTAGCTGTGGTTCTTTGTGACTCAACTTGTGCGTGTTCAAATTTCCCATGCATTGCACGTCTGTGGCATGAGACAAACCCTGCCCTGCCTTTTCTCCAGAAACTTCAATTGAAATACAGGCAATGGAACAAACAGTGTGTCCTTGTGACCAAGAAGGACAATGGCATCCTGGGATGCTCTAGGAAGAGAATTGCCAGAAGGTAAAGGAGGGTGATCCTGCCCCTCCACTCAGCCTTAGTGAGATATGTCTGGAGTGCTGTGTCCAGTCTTGGGTTCCTCGCTACAAGAGAGATGTGGAGCTCCTGGAACGGGGCCAGGGGAGGGCTATGAAGACGATTAAGAGGCTGGAGCATCTCTTTAGTGAGGAAAGGCTGAGGGAGCTGGGTCTGTTCAGCCTCGAGAAGAGGCAACTGAAAGGGGACCTCATCAATGTCTGTCAGTAACTGAAGGGTGTGTGCCAAGAGGATGGATTAGACTCTTCTCCATGGTGCTGAGCAACAGGACAACAGGAAACAGGCAGACACTGAGGCACAAAAAGTTTCACCTGAACGTGACGAAGAACTTCTTTCTTCTGCAGTGACAGTGCACTGGAACAGATTGCCCAGAGGGGGTGTGGAGCCTCCCTCACTGGAGATATTCAAGAACCATCTGGACCCAATCCTGTGCTGTGTGCTCTGGGATAACCCTGCTTGAGCAGAGAGCTTGGACCAGATGACCCACTGTGGTCCCTTCCAATGTAATCCATTCTGTGACAGTGGACCTACCACAAGTCTACTAGCTGAATTATTTTTTTCACCTTCAAGTTTAGTTACATAATTGCTGACAATTATTGAAATTATGACAATTAGCTGAAGGATTATACTTGTCCAGTCCTTTTTGGTCCTAAATTTGTGTGATACCATAATGACAGATAAAGTGTACCCTTCCTTTTACTGAACGCGGCAGAAAAGTTTGACTTGAAGAAAAATTGTCAATTGTCATGAATGGACTGAAGTTATTCTCAAGAGAACTGTGCCCAAAGCACCAACTCACATCTTTTTCATCTAGGTTTGCTAGTGTAGCTTTCACTGGACATCTATGTAGCCTGTACACGTAGTGTTCCTTCAGAACTTTGTATCACTACAATGACATAGTAAATTGGATACATTCAGCATAATTACATGAACACTTTTCAACCATCTTAAATTAGACAACAGAAATAATGCACTTAGATTAGAATAAGTTTCACTTGTTGTATTTATAAATAAGCTACAACTCCTCTCTTAACACTTAGTTACTCTCACCTTTGATGGGAAATTGTTGGAATTTTGTTACAGAAACACCTGCACAGTGGCAAATTGCTTATAGGCTCTAACTCCATTCCACTCAGTAATAAACACAACAGGGGAGAAATCCTGGCTCCATAGAAGTCGAGGAAGAGGATGTGGGAATTTCAGCACCCTGCAGTCCAGAGTAATTTTGTTGACTTCACTGTAGCAATATTTCACACAGTAATGTTTGCAAATGAAGGTAAGTTTTTTGAGTGATGCTGGTAAATGAGGCAACTAAGACGTTTTAAATCACTCTTCTAAAAATTCTTGGTATTGAAAATAGGTCTTTACTTCAAAAATATATTGTCAGATCCTAGTTAGCAGGGGAGGTACGGACAAAGTTACAGAGAGAGAAGAAAATATTCACCATAATAAGTAGAAATGATAATACATTTCTAATAGGCACCTTTGACTAGACTGGTAGTTTAGTGGTGGTAATTATTTTTTCCCAAAAAGACCTTTATAATCCATATATAGAAAAAAACCAGCACTTGAATGTTAACTGAGGAACTTTGCTTGTGCACTTCTGGGTCAACTTAGTCACTGTTGTGTTTAGCTCAGCTGTGTCCTATGGGCTGCTTGTCTTGGTTAAGTGGAGCTTGGGAAAGAAAGACAACAGACATGTTCACAAACGTCTGGGTTATTTCCCCACTTGTAAATATTTTGTGGTCAGATCATTCTGTTTTCAAACTCTTTGATATTTTCAATATTTTGGAGAATTCTTGATTATAGAATTCAGCACATAAAGTCCCTTCTCTTTTTCCTACTGAAGAGGGTATGTATTTCTATTTTGTGTGTCCTGTAGGGAAACTATTTTTCCAAGAGGCTGAGTTTTTGTGGTGTTCCACAAGGTCAAATTACTCTCTGATATGTTGCACTGGCCAAGACTTCTCTTCTTGCTTTATTTATCTTTTCTTTATAACTATCAGTACCAAGTGGCTTTTACAGATATATCTGCTTGTATCAACTGTGAGCAAGCATTTCTTCAACTTGAAGAGAGCACAAATATAATCAGATTCTTAATCTCAACTATAGTGCTGTGCTGTTGTAATGGTGCAATATTGGTTCCTGTTTTGTTGTAGTAGCAAAAAACAGCCTGACTAGAGCCAGTCTGGTTTTCTCTTCCAGTTACAGAACTACAGTTATTAATTTATTACAGTGGAAGTCAGTTCTCAACCATTTCCAGATTTCTCCAGGAGGAACTGACAGGCAATATTGGGCAATGGTGGAGCAAAGTAGTGGTGGTGAGAGCAATAAAATAATGTAGTTTGTGACCTGTCTTATGAATTAAGTAGATAGAAAAGGCTCAGGCAACCAGCCATCTTTCTGCCTCATCGTGAATTTTCTTTGTGTTTGAGATGCATTGCTAGTAGTCTGGTAGCCACCAGAAAATCAGGCCAGCAAATATGATTATTGTCCATTCATTGTGAATTTGACCCGTTTAAGAACAGCTATACAGTCAATGATACAATCAACCCCTGGGGTCATCTAGTCCCTCTTGCTTTTACGGTGCTCTCTGTAAAAGAAAATGCATCATGAAATAAAGGAGCAAATTGTGAAACTTATGATGGACAGCAGGCTAAGGGAATAAATTTCTTTTACAATGACACGAGAATTACAGCATGGTACAATAATGATGCAAGTACTGTGTAATATCACACATGCAAGCAGCAACACTTTGAGTTATGACTGTACTTTGTTTTGAAATGACAATAACACTGTCCAGTCATGGCTAATCTGGATTCAAACCAGCCATCCAGAGAATAGCTTCTACTACAAGCAATTATTAATTCCCTTTGCCTTCTGATCTTACTCTGCAGGATTTATCTAAATAGTGAACAGCCTCGCTTAAGGTAACATTGTGTGCTTTAAGTAAAATGGAGGTATTACAAAATCATGCTCTTTTTTAAAAATACAAAGCACTTTTCATTCAAGCCAGAGTTTTCATGGAATCATAGAATAGTTTGGGTTGGAAGGGACCTTAAAGGTTATCTCATTTCAACTCCCTTGCCACTGGCAGGGACACCTTTCACTGGACCAGGTTGCTCCAAGCCCCATCCAAACTGGTCTTGAATACTTTCAAGGAGGAGGCATCCACGACTTCTCTGGACAATCTATTACAGTGTTTCACCACCCTCATAGTAAATTCTTTCCTAATATGAAATCTAAACCTACCCCATTTCAGTTTAACAGCCTTACTCCTCCTCCTATCTCTACACTCTCTGATAGAGAGTTCCTCCCTGTCTTTCCTCTGGGCCCTTTAAGGGACTTTAAGGATGCGGTTAGGTCACCCCAGACTCTCCTCTCCTGTCCCCTCCTGTCCTGTCCTGTCCTGTCCTGTCCTCTCCTCTCCTCTCCTAGGCAGAGATGGATGCAGCACTCAGGGCAGGGGCTCACTAGAGTGGAATAAAGGCAAAGAATCCCCTCCCTGACCTCTCTCCTTTTGATGCAGCCTAGGACATGGTTGGCTTTCTGGGCTCCAATCCCACAGTGGTGGGTCATGTCAAGCTTCTTGTCCACCAATACCCCCAAGTTGTTTTCCTCAGGGCTGCTCTTGATCCATTCTCTGCCCAGCCTCTGCTTGTGCTTGGGTGCAGCATCTTGAACTTTATGAGTTTTGCAGCCTGTCCAGGACCCTTTGGACAGCATCCCTTCCCTCCAGTGTGTTGACCACACCACACAGCTTGGTGTCATGGGCAAACCTGCTGGGAGTGCACTCAGTCCCACTGTCCAGGTTGCTGATAAAGATATTAAACAGTGCCAGTCACAATACTGACCTCTGAGGAACACCACTCATCGTTTGCCTCTACATCGAGTCATTGACTTTGAGTGCAACCACCCAGCCAATTCCTTATCCACCGAGTGGTCCGTCCACCAAATCCATGTCTCTTCAGTTTAGAGACAAGGATATTGTCCAGGACAGTCTCAAATGCTTTACACAAGTCCAGGTAGATTATATCAGATGCTCTTCCCTTACTCACCAACACTGTAACCCCACCACAGAAGACCACAAGTTCTCTCAGGACTCAAGGATGTATGTCACCAGGACCTGTGCACCTGTAGATCCCTTAAATGATTTCAAATCTGATCTACAGAAGACTGTTCTTCATTGCCCCATTTCCTGCCTTTGCTTTCTGCAACTTGGGTGGTGTTGTTGGACCATTTGCTGGTAAGATTGAGGCAAAAAAGACATCGAGTACCTCAACTTTCTCCATGTCCCAGGTAAGCAGGCCTCCTAATTCCTTCTGGAGAGGACCAGCATTTTCTCTAATCTTCCCTTTATTACTAATATACCTGTAAAAGCTTTTCTTTTTTTCCCTCTGCATCCGTGGACAGATTTAATTTTTATATAGGCTTTAACTTTCCTAACCTGATCCTTCGCTGCTACGACAATTTCAAGTTTTGACAGAAAGCCAAAGTATTTTGAAATGGGAGTGGTTCATTTTTGAACCCTTAATGGGTATTTGGAATACACAAAATCTAATTTGTAGTGGCCTTTAGGTTTTATAAAATTCTCCTGATTATTTCTTATGAAACCAGCTTCAGTGAGACGGAGATCTCATGCTGAGATGTAAAAAGAATAGCCACTGATTGAGGGTGTACTGCAAACAATACCTTTGCCTTATTGGTATTTTATTGTTCAACTGTGTTTATAGAGATTTTTCTGCTTTTCTTCCGAAGTAGTTTGCAAAAGGCCTTACTGTATTGCTCGTTGAGTTAATGGGCTTCCTTAATCATCATGGTTTGGAGAACAACAAAGGAAACTGCATGTGTCCCAATTTATACTGCAAATGGAACAAATGTCTTCTGTAAGTATAAAAGGATCATTTCTTTTAAAGAATAAAGCCCTTTGAAACCAATTAATAGTTGACCTACATAGTAATGCACATATCTCCATGTTTTCTTTCTTTTTTTTTCATGGAAGTGATTTTTCAGTAACAGAAAAAGAGTAAATAAGTATGTGTGATCATCCACTTCTACAACAAAGATTTTGAGGTTAAATATTCAAACATTTTTTTGCACCACTGCTATAAAATTAAGCCCATTTTATCTTTTTAACCTTCCACAAGAGCAGCTGAAGAAAATAGGCTGCAACATGTCTTTCTCTAACTAACAGCTTCCTTGGCATCTTTTTGCAGTGTACAATGGCCAGTGAGAACTTGAAAACACACAGACTAAACCTTTCATTCTAAAGATCCAAATCCCCAAAACATTTGTCTAGCTGGAAGCATTTTCAGTCTGTGATTCTTCAACACACAGGCAGGGGAGTTATATGGAGGCTCATGGGGAGCAGCATTGCACTTGCACAACATTTTGTTTGTTGCAACATCCTTATATCATTACCATCCTTGCTTATAACTCCTGTTGTGTGTCATTACTATTCTTGCTTACAACTCCTGATGTGAGAAAAGAAACTTGGAAATATGAATTATGGATTTAATAAAAACATAGTATGTTGACTGGGACAGAGGCAATGTGTTAAAGGGATAGCAACTGTGCCAGCTGTTTTAGTGGCTGCAAAAGCAAGAGGGACATGAAAGAACAGTAAATGATGAGATTTTGGCCAGCATGCTCTGTATGGCTACTTAAAAGAAGGGTACTCACTCAGACTATTCCAAAATATGAGGTTTCGTGTTGATCTCCCTCTATAACAAACTGAAACTCCTGAGCTGATCATAGGAGAATGTACTCTGCTATAGGAAGTCTAATGTTAATCCCTTCCTGAAATTTATTTTTTATTAGAAACATAATCTTTGCAAAAATATTAAAACCAGGTTCCAAAGCTCACATGTACTTTCCTCACAAAGGAAAGTAGGTTGATCAAGAAAAATATCCATGCTCTGGTGCTGAGACTAAAATTCTTGAGCAAAATCAGGAAAATTAAATTCTGAACCAAAATTAATGTCACTCCTCAAAATGCTACAGAGTAGGAGAAAGGCTACAGAATAATAGTGGCTTATTCCTGTGTTGGTCAGGAATACCTATAGTCTGGAACCCGAAAAGAAGGTACTAAACATCGGTCATAAAGTTCTGTGACATCTGTCTAATATGAAAAGGGGAGTATAACACTTTAATTACTTTCAAAACAAGGGTTATTACATTTTTGGATGGGATTATCCACTTGCCAGAACTGGCAGGTAACTGGGCCCAGCCCTACATACTAGTAAAGAAAACACCTACTTCTCTTTTCCCAACAGTCCTTTGATCCAAAATTTATCTCCCTCTGCCTGTTTTACTCTGATTGGGTCTGAGTGAATGTTTTTGGTATTGAATCTCATCACCATTTTCACAGTGTCTTTGTGCTGCTTTCAAGCACTTGTTAAATGAGTGACTTGAAAGTAAACCTGTTACACAGACCAGAGATGTACACATGAATGCAATTAAGAAGACACCTCCATTCAGAAGGAATAGGAAATTTATGTGTTGGCACTATAGGCAGAACAACCTAATCGTTATTTTCAGCATTATGTGTAAAGATATGAAAAATGATATGGCCCTTGTATGAGATAATCCCTCGGAATTTAAATGGGACTGTACAAAGCCATAGTCTTTGTTCTGCCCATTTGTAGAGAGGTGACTACCCACAGTATAAACTAGTGCTTTCTTCTTAGCTTTCCCCTTGTCTTGCTGATAACATTCTTTGTTCAGTAAATGGAGCCATATTTTACAATTAGAAGGCAGACTTCCCTCAATTTCAAAGGGATGCAGCACTGCCAGCTTTGTATTTGCATTACATAGCCTTCAAACACAATTTTTGGATCAGTGCACCCTGAGCTTATTTTCACTTTGAACCATTGTCTCCTCATTTACCCTTCCTAATATTATCTGTAAATTATTCTTTTGACATTTTATGTTATATGAAACCATTACTCACTGTCAATGATCTCCACCTGACTCAACTACTTTGTCAGACATTTACTGCTCTGCCTCTACATGAGTGTCTTCTACACTGGATTATTATTAAAATTAAATAACAGTGTTTTTCATTTATATATCAACTATGGGATGCCTACACATGATTACATCTGTATCAGCTGCAGAGATAAAATGCAATAATTAATATACAGACTACAGCAATGCTTTTTAATAGTTCAGGGCATCTGCTTTTAACCTGCAGACTGCGTGTTTCTTTTGAGACACAAATGCTAACGAAGGAAAACTAGTACATTTTCTAAGCTAATATTCCCTTCACAGAAGTGTATATCAACACTGATGTTTTCTCAGAGGTCCATAAAAAGATCCAGCACCCCTAGTAAAAAGGAAAGACTCGTCAAGTAGTAACTGAAGGAAAGTGTTTATGTAGCCAATGGAATTTAAGTAAAATTTCAGTGAATACTAAACCTGCTCTGTGAGAAAGCAGTAAGAGATCTCTGAAGCTGAACTGTTCTAAAAATTGCATTTGCATTTCTTCCAGAAGACTGTGCCACCAGCAGAAATACGCTTCATAATACCTTTCTTTGCCAGCTACAATTCCTGTATGCCAAGACAAAGTCATTTTGGGTTATCTCCCTAGAATTTCTTCCAAAAGCAAAGACTAGCTGGAAGGTGTTTAAAAGAAAACAGGCAGAAGTTTTTGCATTCTTGTCTTCTGCAATAGTTGGTTTATAATAATAGTTTATGCCATATAAACCATTGAAACATTTGTAAATGTTATCTAATAGAAGTTTGAGCTCCTACCTCCTTTTAAACTAAGATGATAACCCATACTAAATACCCTCCACTCTTCCATTCTGAGATAGTTAAAAGGAAAGTGATAGGATAAACATGGATATTCATCCAAAAGAGTTCAGGACTTTACCCTCACAACTGATGTCACTTGTGTCAGACTCACCAAGCCAGAGGGAAAGAGCATTAGTCAATGTTTATTTGATTTTGGAAATGTGACCTACTTATACAGCTTCTCATTTTCCTTCTGTTTGCAGACATGAAAGTCCATCTTTCCAGTAACAAGTGACAACAAAACTGTGCAGTATCTATGTTCAAACTGTTAGTGCTCTTACAACTTGGCCTTCTTTAAAATCGCTCAGCAGAAATAGCTGCTGCTGAATACATCAAATCTAGTGCATTTTAATAAAAACCACCGAGGCCTTCAAGTGCAGATGAGATATTTTGATGCATGTTTCCTTAAAAATGTGAGTAGCTTTAAAATCTCAGAAGGAAATATCAGCATCATGTGTTGTGGCCGTTGCTATGGTAACTATACTTTTTGCTTTTATTCAATAACAGTGTGAACCAGCTCTTAAGCCCGTGCAGCAACATGACCTAGTGAAGACTAAATTACTAGGGTTCTGCATACTTACACACACTTTCTTTTTTTTTTTTTACTTTTTGCCCAAAAATAAATGGATTTTTAGAATAAAAGTAAAGATTCTGACCAGCTAAATCCTCTGCCCAATAAGCTGTGCAACTGACTTTGTGGCTTATAAAAATATGAGACAGGCTGTTATGCAAAAGCAGAGGGGTCTTCATCTTCATTCAAAATTTTAATCTTTTTTTTTTCTTTTTTAAATAACAGGAGAGAAAGCTTGATTTTCCAGCATAGCAAAATTCACTTGCATTCCATTGTATTTTTATTGCAGACTGAAGCACTGCAAGATGCATAAAGATATTTTCTCAAATGTTGACTAGCAAACTGAATATTTTTATTAATATATTCTTTGTCTCACAGTAGCACATATAATTTCCACTTGCTGTTGGCTCCATTGAAGACTGTGCACACACAGAGAAAACAAGAGCTTGTAGAAAAAAACTGAATTGCATAACTCCAAGGCTTTTTCTTATTTGCTTATCTTTCAGAAGCTACAGGAAGGAAGGAGGCTGGCAGTGCAGCAATTGAGATACAGGTGTTCACATAAACATATAAAACTTAAAATCCTAGAATTCTTTCCTATTCTATGAAAAAGGATAAGTAGCTCAAGTTTTATCAGCAAGGACTTTCCAGGGCTTCCATTTCTCTAGCACATTTTTGAGAGGACAAATTAGTACAGATGGGTAACCAAATCTCTGTCTGGGGGAGGAAATGAGCAAGAGGCAGCTTCTGATGCTGACATGGTTAGTGAGACACTTTTGAATCCCAAATTCCTGTAATATGTATTTTCATCCCAGAGCTGAAAAAAAGGAAGTCGATTCAGAAGTAGTTTTCATTTCCTGCCTGCAAACCATTCCTGGACATTTATCTCCTCTTACACTTCTGAAATATGTGATGTGTATCTGTTGAGCTGCTCCAGTCAAGCCAGGACCACAGTGAATTTTCCCATGTAGACGTTGATCATGACACGGATTCTCGGTTTATTGAGCTATTTATGACAATACCATCAAGAACTCAGTTGATCAAAAGGGTTCCAATATTTTCCAAATTTATTAATTAATTTCTTAGTTCTTGATACTAGGTAGTTTGTTCTCATTTGTAAACTTTTCAAAATATCTTTATTCATGGTAGACTCTGACCTTGAAAGTGGCAAGAGATCAACTTATATGAGCATTTTTAGGATTTCAAGGACCTTTTCCATCCAAAGGTGGGCTAATTTTTGATGATGATGATGGTTTTGTGCTAAGAAATTACTTTCAAGAAACTTCATCAAGGATCAGCTGAATTATTTTTACTAGTTTCAGTATATTCAACACTTACTTTTATTTCAAACTTTTTTTTTTTAAATTAATTTCAACTCAGAACAATTTAGGACAGTACTGGGGGTTGTAATTTGAAATTTCATTTCCTGAAAACACAGAGATAATATATTTGGCAAATTTCAAATATTTTCAAACATATTTCAGTAAAGGAAGCTAAGAAAAATGAACCTTTCCTGTAGACAGTTTCATTGTTGAAAAACTGGAGTTTTCTAATGAAGACAGCTGAAAAATATCCTGGCTGCTACTAAAGGAAAATACACAGGAAGTGTGTCCTGGAGGAAGAGCAGACATTCAATTTTGAAAAGAGCACAGAATCATCTTGGTTACACACAGATTTCCCAATTAGCAAATCTCAGCAGTTCAAAGGCAGTTTGAACGTAGATGTGTGTATGAGGTGCTATTACTGTCTTACTGCAATTGGCATAATTTCATTTCCCTCTCTTTAATCAATTGCATTGTTTTCTGCATTATGGAAAATGCATTTTTCCTTGCTGTCTTCTGATAATTCCTTAATTTGAGGCTACCATTTCTCCTGCTCACTGTGAGTTGAATTCAGACACAGATTTGGGTCCTCTAGCTGGTTTGTGCAGGAGGAACAATCAAGAAGCAAGGTGTAATATGCAGAGTTGTGTCCCAGTGGTTTGCCTACCTTGATGCAACAGCTTATAGGACTATTTGTTAGAGGCAGAATGTTTTACATAAACTGTTTCCCCTCCTCAGAACACCATTATAGTTTCCACTCTCTCTATTTCCACATGCCACTTTCACTGTGGCAGAATCTGAACACCTTCCCACAGTGCAGGAAAGAATATGAGCAACATCTGTCGCAGGTGGTTTGTTCCTTGTCTCATCTCTTCCCCAGAGAAAGAGCTGTGTATGTAGTGGATAGGAATATAAATAATAGATTATTCTCTCTTAGTCAAACCAGGAGAAAAAAAAAAACAAAAAAACAAACCAAAAAAGGTTTTATAGAGACTCAAATTTGTTTTGTTGTTTTTCCTAAATAAATTGTTAAAAGGAAAGTCGGTGGCGTATGAAACTTTCTACTCAGCTTGAGGTGAAATTGTTTGGTTTTGAGGAACAGACAAAAGAAATGAGAAATGAAAGCTTAGATTCATAACACTTTACTGATGAAGACGTTGGCAAAGCAAAACCCTGTTCATGCTTAGCAACTTAATGATTATAATACTCAGCCCAGAACAGGACATGCTCAAGTCACTGCACATCTGTAGTAGTCAAAGCTTGTTGGTGTGAGGGGAAGTAACAGACAGGTAAATTCAATTGAATTCCTTCTGCTTTCATAGGAAAATAGTCTATAAAGTGAAATTAATTCAACTAAATCACTTCCAATCTAATCTACATTTAAAAAATAAATTAGCTACTAGATGTCAGGATGTCAAGCACATTTTTGTGACACTAGAGGTTATAATTTTTGGGGTTCCATTTTTTGACCCATTAATGTCATTTGAGCATTCAAAAAAATCTTTATTAAACTCAACTTTCATTCTAGCTAGTTTAGAATGACAGCTATGAAAGGACACTCTCTTGACTTAGTGAAAAAAAACCCACCACCAACTCCATGTGCTTCTCAGTACTGATGTTCAGTTTTCAGTTCTTCTGATCACTTCCTCTCTGACCCTGAGCAAGTTATTAGAAGATCTGAAGTAGGTCAACATTCTGTTAAAAAAATTAGAAAAGAATGAAGAAATAAAAAGAGAAAAAAGAAAAAAGAAGCTATATAAATATATATCCATCTATCCAATCTATCCATAACTACCTTTCAAATTAAACACATCAGATTCTGGAAACAAGATAAATACAGCATTTCTCTTGAATATGAAAGCAAGCCTATATCATTGCAACATCATTGCATTCTCTTTCAAAAGAGCTCCATTCTCCCCTTTCCAGTGTAAATTTAGTGGAACTGTGTCACTCCAGGCTGCTCCCTCGGTCATAAGTTTGTCGGATCACATCTAACTTCTGTTCTCCACTTTTTAGTTCTGTATTTTTCTTCCATTGTAAAATGCTTTCTTACTTTGCTAAGAACAAGATTATTTATTTACCAAGTAAAAAGCCTCTTAGAAATAAGTCTTTTTGTTGTCTTGCAATCATTAGTAATACAGAGGTTCTGGCTCCTCTGGCTACCATATCTGGAAAGAGAAGGGGTGATGCAGGATGTATCCTAAGTATGTCAACCAAAATACATTTTGATCTCCTTTCTCCCTTGAGGTTCACAACTTCACTACCTCAAAAATAAAATGGGGACCTGATTTTATTATTTTTTCCCTGTGATTATTCCATATTTTTCAGGGCAGAGAGACTAAAACAATAATGTCATGGAAAAAAATAGACAAAGAGAATTTTCCTAAAAGATTTTTCACTTTTTTAGTAGTTTGTGTATTCCCCCAGTAGAGATATTATTACACACTAAGTGCTAGGACATAGGAACAAGGATTATATTCACTCTGGAGAACAGAGAGGTTTCTGCTGTTATTAAATCTTATTTTAAAATCTAGAACTCCCTAAACATTTGTGGGTCCAGTATATCTCAGTTTGGATATGTCCTTGGCTGCTTTCTCATCAGCACCTTTGAATTGCAGTGCCAAACGAAATATAAATGACAGTTCCACACTCACAAATACAAGGAGTCTCAAGTGTACCTTTTTTTTTTACCATTTACATTCTGATTACAGAAAAACATAATTTCTAGCGTTAACATCAAATATCCTCAGGCAATATAAATCTTAATTACTGTGTGCTAGAAGTAGTACTACCAAATGCATGAGGTACTTTACAAGGAACAAAGTGTGTCCCCATGTACACGTAAAAAATTTCAGCAATTTCTTTCCTCTGGTTAACAAGACCTAAATCTGTTTAATGGTGAGTAATGTCTAAGAAGCAATATAATGTGGATAATTATTCAGAGTTCTTCTTTTAACAGTGTTTCTTGTGAAAACATTCACACTAGATCTGACTTCTAGTGAACTAACAGTCTATGAGTGACACTCATCACTTAAAATTATTCATAGAACAACTTATACTGAATTTGTGAGTCTGGATGATCCCGTGTGCTGGGAAGTCAGGTGCAGAGATGCTTCAAGACTGTTCAGCAGAAATCCATCACCAGCTCATTTATGCAAGAGAAAGGTTTAAGGGAAAGAACACTTGAAATGTGTTAATCAGAGTTTGTGTTTCTGCAGGCAGAGAAAGAAGATAAAATGGCCCTGGAAATGAGAATTGCCCCTCCTTATGTTGACAGCATAACTGGCTGAAACATCACTCGAGTCAACTCAGCTTCCTGGAGCCTATTACCCAGAAATAAATGATAAAACAAGAGTTTCAAATTCCCTTCTAATTGCTTTGCATTTCTTACAATTGGGAGGGCAATATTTGCATCTTCCTGGATCTGCAGGTAGTATGAATCAAAAACACTTTATTCACCTTCGACAGTTTAGAAATCCAGGAGCAGCCTGTCTTCTGCAGGAACTCACTGCCCAGAGAGCATGGGCTCTGCTGGAGGCACTGGTGTTGGATCAGAACTCTTTGAGAGACAGACACCTGCAGGGAAGTTGGAAACAGGGGCAGAAGGATGTTGTCCAGCAGAAAGCTACAGGATGTGTATGGCCAAGTGCAGAGATGAAGAATATCTGAGGTGTTCTTAAGGCAAAAAAGGCCCTTAACTCAGCCCTTTTCACCATCCTGTTGAGGTGGGCAGAGAGGATGCTCATCACCCTGGTGAAGGACCAAGGCACAGAAGTACCAGCAAATAGTCAAACCCGTACATATTTTCTAATATTTATTTTAATAGCTTTCAATTTTACATTGAGCTAGAGAAATAGTAAGCACTAATATTTTTGTCTTCAGTTAACTTCTTTTGGCCAATAGTATCTGGTTGCAAGGAATGACAAACTGTGTTTTATTTTAAGTAATTTCTATAAAGTCCACTGGATGTTGATCAATCATCATAAAACATGAGTTCTGAGTATTTTTCAAAACCTTGAAAAGAACAGAAGTTCATCTAAAACAAATACTCATAATAATTCTTAGCTATCTTAACTGTTTTTTTGGCAGCAGACAAAACATGCTTCTCTGCTCCAAAGCTTTTCAGCACCTCACTTAGAATAACAAATTGGCCTCTTCTGCACTGGGATTGCCCAGCCAGATATGGGGATAAATTGCTCCTTACAACCTGGGGACATTTCTCTTGTCTCTTTGGCCTAATCCACTACCAATCCTGTCATTATCACTCACTGAAGAAAATGTCACAGCTAATGTACTGTAAGACCATGATTTTAATTCAAAATCACTGTATGGACACTTCTTTACTACAGGGTATATATCCATACACATAAAGTCTTTATCCACACATATTAAAAATGAGTTCATTGAAGCTCTTTGGTACTTACAGGAGAATATCTTTGCAGGATGAAGTACCCAGACATGTGAAATTCTTCCAAATTCCCCTCCAGCACTGCAATGTATCCTTACCACATGGGCAAACATGGTGGGGCTCCAAGAGCAAAAGTAAGTGGTTTTGCAGAGACAAAGATTTGGTATCAAGACATCTAGGCTGTGCTCATATAATGCAAACTAGATTTTGTATTTCTGTTTTTTTTATATTTTTTATGAATATATTTGTTTACAAATATATTTTTAAAAATATATTTTATATATTTACAGTGTATCATCTAACTGCTTTACGGAATCAGCATCACTACATCAGTGGGCAGTCAAAATCAACAAGGGCTGGTACTTCAGGAAAAAAACAATGAAAAAAATATGGGAAAAAATTCTGATATGTTTCCTTCAGAGTTTGTCCATCCCTATTTAAAACTTGTAACTTGAGAAGTTAAATTTAGGTTTCTATATTCAAAGTCTCAAGTAAGCAGACAGACATAAGGAAGGGGTTTAATTTTTTTTTTTTTTCTGTTTTCAGCTCCCACCAGCCTCAGGGGGAGTTGCCTGCTTGGCAATTCTCAGGGTCAAGTGCTAAGACAAGAAGGTTTCCATTTTGTGAGCAAGCTTAATACACTGGTAATCATGTGTATTGGGTCCATCTATCTTGCCCACGAGAGATATGAGCCTGCAGAAATCTTCCTCTTTAGCATTTCCTGCAGTAGCTCATAGTCTAATCCTTAATGGTTCATAATTTAATACCTGCTCTGCCGGGGGGATTTGATGGCCATTAGAGCAGCTCTTTCGGTTGGTTGGGTTGTAGCTCAGTCTGAGCTCTGCAAAGCTTGGCACGAGAATGCACAAGAACGAACCAAGCTCTGCCTCGCCGTGGTCAGGCCTGAGGTAACTCAATAACGGAGTGAAACAGTCCGGTGCACCAGGCTGGATAACCATATGGCTGAGCTTGTATCTAAGCCAGTGGAATCACAATTTCCTCTGTATCATTTTCACCTGAAGATATAACAAATTGGCTTGGGATTGCTCACCTTCAGAAGGCGACCCAAGCTCGCTCTTTGTGAAGAAGCACAAAACTAAGCAAAACTGCAACTGTTTCATTACCAACATTTTGCTCAGCTCTAATATTAAAACATTTCCTTTCTGCTTTTATCTTTCAGTTGTCACCTTCCCTAGCAAGGCACCATTTTCTTTCATCAGGGCTTTAGAAACAGCGCCAATTTGTTTCCACCTCCTCTCTGTACAGCTGTGATCTTTAATCCCTGGTATCAATCTCTTTTTCTGTGGTTCCTGCCTCACTCTATAACCCTGAAACCTTGGAGCAAATGAGTCCGTTTTTGTCTCTGGAGATTTGATGGCAGATAACACAGTTATTAGAGACATCTTTTTCTTGCTCTAATAATGATTATCTGCCTTCAGTAATTTTTCCATGCCTAAGCTGTCACTGTGGCTGGAGGGACATTCTGGCATGTTTTTCCTTCTTTCCTGGGTGTGTAGATTCTTACTTCCCCCTTCTCTCCCCACCTTTCCCGTTTTTCTTTTCCTCCTTCTTCTTTATGAAATATTTATTTATTTCTATTTTTGTTTCATCCAATCCCCTGGTATGAATTATCCATTCATGTGTAATTTATGGCCGTCAACATTTACACTGGGCCGCTCAAATATATTGCCAACCACTGATACGGCTACAATTTCATTTTGGTCAAATACTTTAAGCTCTCCCTCATTCCCACAGTGTATTTCTTATGCCAGTGCCCCAGGAAAGAAATTCTCACCGCAGCATTTGTGCAGCTTGCCTGGATTGTGGTACAGAGACATAGAATGAGATTGGACACACTGGGAATGACCCATTATCGTTTCCTCTCTCACAGGATCACAGCTGAGTATGAGCTGAGGAAAGAGAAGATATCTCAGGTGATGACAACCCCCAAATTTATAATGCTAGAAGATGAAAGGCACATCTGCAAAATCCCACAGGCAACTCGTGCAATCTGAAGGATGTGAGGTATGCGATGTGAAATACGGGGTGTATGTGATCCATGAGATCCGAGTGGAAAGCTTCATTTAATATTTGAACTGTAACACCATGGATTATCTTCAGCTTCTGAGGGTGAGCTTTGGCTTGCATTCTCTTGCCCACTGATGGCAGGGGTTTTCTTATGGAAAGACAAAAGGACCAAAAAAAAAATGCAGAGAATAAGAACTCTTATCTGGCGTAGTTGCCAATACCAAACTATCAAGAATTTGCTGTGTTTCTAATCACGTTGGCTGGTTAAATATTTTCTAAAAAAATCTTCTTGTTTTTGATTGTTTTTAATTTTTTTCTCTACATTTTCACAGTCTTTCGTAAATGTGAATCTTCTTCTTTTCAGAAAAAGAACTCTTAAAAAATATTTATTTTCTGAAAAACATGTCCTCAGCTTTCAGTTCAAATATGGTTAATTGGAAGTTCACTGTGTACTTTGAAAAAATAATATTGTTTAGAATCATTGTTCTTTAATACTTTTTATTACTAAGTCTGTAAGCTTAGCATTCTCTGGAACAAGAACTTAATAAAATGGTAAATGTATGTGGTAAATGAGGGAACTGAGTTTGGTGGAAAAGGTAAACTTCAATAAGTCAAAAATTATTCATAAGATTAAATAAGGCATTGGATGAACCCAGAGAAGGATAATTCTAGAGAAAAGGCTCATCTAATGCACCAAGGCTGACATCTGAGAACTCTTGCATGGGACAGTCCTTCAGCTCCAGAGCCAGAAACAGATGTGTCACAGATTTCACTCTTCGTTCTAAGAGAGGTCAAGAAGACATAGCATCTTAATATTTTCACAGTGAAATCTCTAAAAATAATTTTAGCCTCTGATGATGTACTTTTTGATTTTTGATAATTTTTGTTAGAAGTCGAACCTTGGATCCTTCTTAATTTTTTTTCCTAACTAACTCCCTAGCTCAGAAAAAATTAAACAGATTTTCTTTTTTCTTTTACTGAGGCCCAATAACGCTCTCACAAGTGATTCCTCACTCAGCATTTGACTGGGAGTGGAATTTTAATTTCCTAATCAGCTGAAGTGAGCCGTGCTGCTCAGACTTCATTTTAGTCATCTCAGGAATTTAGTAGGTTAAGACCATTTGTGTCTCAGTGGGATGCATAGCTCCCAATTCACATTTTATAACACCACAGCTGGATTACTGCCACTTTATGTTTGCAGCCTTCCTTGACCATTCAAGTCTCTGGTTTACACAAAATTCAGCATCTAGAATGGCCACTTGCATACACTGGCTTATCACATGGATTGAGGATGCTACACAGGCTTCCTGTCA
Source organism: Chiroxiphia lanceolata (assembly GCF_009829145.1). Lineage (NCBI taxonomy): Eukaryota > Metazoa > Chordata > Aves > Passeriformes > Pipridae > Chiroxiphia > Chiroxiphia lanceolata. Next base: position 5,300,867 of record NC_045641.1, on the reverse strand, counting down.
AAGGCATAATTGCTTTTACAATACTTGTACACTCTTCACATCTTGTTTTCATCTCCCTGAACGGCTGATCATCAACTGTCCTTGTAACTGAGACTTGTACTTGCCCTTTGTTAAAGGCTTGAATTATTTTTTTATTATTATTTTTTAAATAAACTGCTTCCCATCACGGCTATGAGAAATTTAATTTTTTTGAGTTCTGGGTGGTTTACTTTGGATGCCTCGTCTTGACTCCTCTAGCAGAATTTCTGTTTAATTGTAATGTAGTTTAAGTGTATAATGCCATGTGTTGCTTCTGCATGAAGTGTGCTATATAAATGTAAATCAGCTAATTAATTCATAACAACAAGTATTATAGCAACACATTGACTGTCATGCTCTGCAGTTTCCAGTTGAACACTGTGTGTATGCTTTGTTAGTAGAGGAATTGCAAGTAGGAGGGTTAATAATTTTAAATCTAAGTAGCCTTGGCTGTTTATACAGACCTGTGATTGTCTATGTGGAGCCCATACAGATTAAGAGGCCAAAGCTTCTACTCTCAGCCCTAGTTCATAAGATCATAGAATGGTTTGGGTTGGAAATGACCTTGCAGATCATCTCATTGCAATGCCCCTGCTGTGGGCAGGGATGGTGTTGATGACTTTGTGTGTAAATGTGGAAGAAATCACCTATTTGGATGCCTTCAAACATCACCTGTTTGTGAAATGTAGATAATGCTTCCACTTCTCCTCTGAAAGGTACCCAAAGGCCTATGGATAAACTGACTTTTGTAAGTGGACATACTGATCATGACCTAAATTCTCAATAAATCACTCTGAGTTCAGCTTTATCATTCTTTGCAACAGAATGTTACAAAAACTGGCAAAATTACACTAAAATTACTTCCCTATTTCTCAGCAGTTTCTAAATCCAGTCTATCTACAAGATCTAAAATTCTCTGGAGTTTCAGCAAACTACATGTAAGCCCTTATCTGACAGACACAAAACACGCTGCCTTCCGAGTCAGGCTGCATGTTAACAACTGACAGCATGGAGTACCAATGTTTGTCTTTGCTGAGAAATGAAGCATTTTTATGAAAAAATATTTAATTTTAAGCTGGTCACTTTAAAGGCTAAAGCACTCAGAGGAATCTGAATGTATGTAATCCCTTTCATATGCTTCCAGCGTACCACGAAATCCATGGGAATGTTGCTATGTGTGTATTAAGAATCATGGAATCATAGAATCAGAATGGCTTGGGTTGGAAGGGACCTTAAAGATCACCTGGTTCCAAACCCCTGTTTATGGACAGGGACACCTTCCATGAGACCAGGTTGCTCAAAGCCCCATCCAACCTGGCCTCAAACACCTCCAAGCCTGGGGCACCCACAGCTTCTCTGGACAACCTGTGCCAGGGCCTCATCGCCTTCACAGGGAAGAATTTCTTCCTAAGATCCAATCTAAACCGTCTTTTCTGCTTGTGCTGTCGCTACATGTTCTTGTAAAAAGTCCCTCTCCATTTTTCTTGTAGACTTTCTTCAGGGACTGGAAGACTGCAGTTAGGTCACTCCAAACCCTTCTCTTCTCCAGGCTGAACAATCCTAATTCTCTCAGCCTTTCCTTGTAGGAGAGGTGCTCCATCCCTCTGATCATCTTGCTGCCTCCTCTGGACTCGCTCCAACAGCTCCAATATCCTTCCTGTGCTGGGGACCCCAGAGCTGGAGCCTGACTGTTCAGAGAAGGGTTTCACAGCAAGAGTTTTGTCACCGTCAGAACAGACTTCCAAACAGAATTTCATAATTAAAAAACAATTTATCCTCAGGTTCTCGATGGAGAATGTTGGTCAGCTGTTGAAAAAGAAAGAGACAACAACTGAAGACTTTAAAACCTTGAAGATACTCAGGTTTTAGAGAGTTTGCAAGGAAAAAATGTGCAGACATTACAAAAAATACAGTAAAACCTCTAAAATATTATTCTTTTAGAAAGTGTGGGTGGAAATATTATCTGATTTTTACACGCTGCATCAGGTTCTCTGATGCGGCAGTGGTTGTTATGAAGGCATTTTGGCTAATGGAGGGACAATTACAGCTTTGTGTAGCAGTTTCTCAAAGTTTCCTCTCTCCATTGCATGTCTCTGAGCAAGGATGCAAAGGCTGAGACTCGAAACTCCCTTCCCTGAATCAATGACTATAACCTGAGTGCAGAAACATCCTTCCTTTCTGTAGCTGAATGCTGGCAGCTGAGTGATGCATGTTGGCCCTTGCACAGCTGCCAAGTCAGATTTACCCTGTATCAGCTTCTCACAAACAGCACTGAGCAACCACAGTGGATTAAGGTACACGAGGGACACCTGGATCTAGAGGAAAACATTTGAGAGACAAAAGCAGCATTTTCAGCTGAAGTTGTTTCTGTCATTTTTCCTCTCTTTCGCCAATAAAATATAGCTTAAAATCAGCATTTTTTCCTTGGAATTCTTTCTAAATAACATCAGGAGAGACACAAAATGGTTTATTCTCCCCCAGTCTTCAGAAACCCATCAGAACAAATCCCTCCACTATTTTCATGCTGTCAAAGCTTTCCTCAATTTATCAAAGTTATTAATAACCACTCTACAATGTTATTTCAAAATAAGTGACTTTTAAATATGCTTATACTTTCAAGGTCTAACAGTTGATTAAATAGTTCTTTATGAACATATACACCTCCTAAATTTTATGTGTAAATGCACTTGTGTATTCACATATGTAATAAATGCATATGCCTGCATGTTATACAGAGAACATATACAGCTCTACATATTTTTCTGTGCTTCACTGTTTCCATACAGATTTCTAAACCAAGACCAAATGCTTCATTCTCAGACATAGACACTTAATACAGCCAGGAGGAAGAAAAAGGAAAAACCTTAAATTACTCGGTTATGGGGAAAATTTCCACGTGAAAGACTGAAAAAGACTCAAAAATATAATGTTGAAGTAGCTGTGTAATTATGCAAACCATCATATTTCTTTCTATTCTTTTGTTGCATAGTTAAATTAAATATACAAAGGATGCAAAAAATATATTGTATTAAACCAGTTAAACATTTTAAATTGCTAAAAACATTATCTTAATTATCCTCATATTCAGAAGAAAATCATGAGCTTTTTCTTTATGTGAACTATTAATGTCAAAAATACTTGATTCCAGAAAACTAAATTTAAGGGAAAATGTTCAAGACAACTCATACTTAAGTCATTAATAGTTTGCTTTTGACATTTGTTTTTTAAGCCCCTCCAAATTAACTTAGCCAGAGATAGGAGAATCTTCCTCACATCTGTGAACCTCTGGATAAAGATTGACCCCTTTGGCCATTTATTAGCAATAAATGAGAGAGAGAGGATAGGAAAGGCAAAGATACCTCATACGATAAAAATGAATGACCCACAGTATAACAGAAATGTGATGTGAACTGAAAGGTCAATGCATTATTGTGACGAAACTTGATTGTAGTTACAGAAAGACAGAAATGGGAGACTGAATTACAGCCATCCAAAACTGAGGTCTCTAGTTTAAGCTCATTATAAAAATTCCCTCCCTCAATTACTACAGACAGAGAATGGATCCTTCCAAGTCATGATTCACCCCACCCTCACGTAGGAAAAACAAAAAATGTGTAATGACCTTATGCTTAAGACAGGAACTCAGCTTAATTTGGAGCAAGAGAAGAGCAATCTGTGTCCTGAAACCAAGGAGTTATCCATTCACAAAAGCTGCAAGGAGATAAGAAGAAAAATAGCTGCACCTAATCACAGAACTTGGTATTTAATATTGAAATGAACAGTCAAAGGAAAACCTTTTTAATTAGTACACAAGATGAATGATGATACTACAGAACATTTCTTGGACAATTGCAAATAGTGCAAAAATTAGGAAATCACAATCTGTTGGTAGACATAAAAGTTTAAATGATACGTCTCATCTTTGTTTGCGAATTTTTAATCTTTAAATATAAGAAATTTTGGTCTAAGGCAGAACTTGACTACAGGCAGGACATGGGCATTATTTTTGCCTCTGTCAGTGACTTACAGTGTGGTTTAAGTTGTATTATTTATTATCACCCTTTCTCATGTGCAAAAGATGGTGAAAATATTCTTTTCCACTTTTCTTCTCTATTTATTTCATCCCTTGAAAATATTTCTTAACTTTTTTCTTATCTAAGGTAGATAAGAAAATACTCTTCCTATATGTTTGTACAGCTTCTGGCACATCAGTTCCAGAAGTAACTTCTATATATTTCTACAATAAACCTGGCTGAAATATAATAGTTGGTCCTAAAGGATTTAGAGATTAATAAACAAGAACAACAACAAAAAATAAGTCCAGGGCTGTGAAGATTTTGGCCTCCTCTACTAAGTCAGATTAAGTTCACAGATTGCCCATCCTTTGCATTAACGACGGTGTCCATTCTTAAAACAAATACTGAGTGAAGACTTTGGGCATGAAATTCAACTATTTTCCAAGCTGCCCTAATGGAACCTCACCTTCTACAGGGTCAGATGAGGCAGGAGGAGCGTGAAAATATGACAGAATCATGGTAATGGCCAAAAACATCAGACTGCAGGATACAGTCTCAGAGCAGAGGAAAAGCTCAGAATTTGGTTTAACAGATGTGGTGTTATTAACAGTGTGTCTAGAAATAGTAATGAGTGACTAAAAACATATAAAATGAATCTGAAAAGTCTGTCAGCTGCCTTTTGAGAAAGCAGATTTAGCTAATAAATGAATGGACTGAGGTGAATCCTACTCAGCAGTTTCCTGGAAGAAAGGTTCTCTTGATTTCTGATTCCTTCTTACGCTGCTCCTTCTGGAGCCTTTGTCCTGTCACTTAAGACAGGAATCCCAAAAGTTGGCTGTGATTTGGAGTAGTTACAAGATGCTGCACAAAGCCTGAGGCATCTAAGACTTTATTTCAGCAGTGGTGAGAACTCAAAACCAAAAATGACCTCGCAAAACTTTGCTTTTAACCTGTCTTTCAAAGGCCCACCACATCGTCCACTTCCACAACAGTTCTAAGGGTTAGCTGAAGTTTCAAAGCATTATCCTAATGATAAGTATGCATGATAGTAATGAAAAATACATCTTCTTCGGATTTTAATTTTAAAAAAACTCTACAGAGAAATAATGATAACAGAGTTTGTGGTACAAGGAAATTTGTAATCACTGGCAGGCAATACTTGATTTATTCATTCATGGGGAAAAATTACAACACAACATACAGTGTATGAAATTAAGATAGGATCCTAAACAATTTTATCCTTTAATATTTCTAGCTTTCCTCTGTGTGTGTCATAGAAAAACACGTGTTATTTACCCAATGGACCAGAGTATTTTCTCTGGAAAAGATGAGCTTGTAATGGAAATGCTGACACTACCTCAACTATAACAGCATGAACAAAGACACTTTAATAACATTTTTATTGCTGTAACATCTTTTAAAAAATGAAACACCTGGGACTTGGGGTTAAAAAAACCCAAAAAACAACCAAGTGCAGAATTGTAAGTTCTGCTTGCTTCATATGATGGGAAATTAACACAACAAACCAAGGACTGGGTCATTAACTTACCCCACCAACATTTAAAGTCATTCAAAGTAGTTCAAAGGAAAAATAATTAATAGATATATTAGTATATTTCTCTGGAAATGTATTGTTATATGAGGTAATGTTTAGAACTTTCTGGCTTTTAAAGAGCTGTTATAACCTTACAGATACAGAAGACACTGCAAACAGAAGACTTTTGTTCTATAAGACAACTAAACTTGGAAATTACAAACCAAGAACTATGAGGATATTATGAAACACAAAGAATAATATTCAGGGACATATTCATGCTAAGTTATAATGATGTGCTAATGCTAAAGCTATGAAAGGTAAGTAAAATCTTTATAACAACTGTGTTGCACTGTGTGTGAAGAAGAGTGTTTCTAGGAAATGGTCCAAGCAACACTTGAGTCTCCTTCCTGGAAAGTCTCAGCTTTTGGGGCTGTAGGGGGAGAAAATGAAGAAAACAGAACTCAGCTGTCAGAAGGTCATAAAGGAGACTGTGGAATTGCATCATGAAGGATTCCTGTACCTTAGGACTTGCACTTCCAAACAAATTACCACATTGTCCAGAGGGGAAAAAACTGAAGGACAAATCATGTTTAATAATCTTATACTCAGAGGCTCAACAAGCATCCAAGCTCAAGCCACCAAGTTCTACCATAAAAGTTGGCAGGGCCCAGCTTAGAGGTCCATTGTGTCTTGGACTTCACTACTGAAATATTGTAACCTCACCCTGATTCAGACATACTCTAAAAGAGGAGGGGTAGTGTGAGAAAGACCAGCCAAGTTCTTGTGATTTTTAAAGATTTCAGATCTATAAGCTCAATGAGGAGTTCGAAGAGGTTAGGAGTTGTTCAGCCTGGAGGAGAGAAGAATCTGGAGAAACCTTAGAGCGGTCTTCAGGACTAAAAGGGGCTACAAGAGAGCTGAAGAGGGACTTTTGGCAAGGGCATGTAGTGATAATACAAGTGGGAATGGCTTTAAACTGAATGAGGGTAGGTTTATATTAGATATCAGGAAGAAATTTTTTACTGTGAGGGTGGTGAGGCACTAAAACAGGTTTCCCAAAAAAGCTGTGGGTGCTCCATCCCTTGAAGTGTTCAAGACCAACTTGGATGGGGCTTTGAGCAACCTGGTGTAGTGGAAGGTGTCCCTGCCCATGGCAGGGAGTTGGAACCTAATGGTCTTTAAGATCCCTCCCTTCCAACCTAAACCATTGTATGATTCTGTGATTCTTCTGTATCTTGAAGTTTCTGATGGACTTGAAAGCAAGTGAAGACAGTTGGTGAAGCTTCATTTGGAAACCCTTGTTGCTATTGATTCACCTCATCTAATTTTGGTTGGGCAATAGTCAGTGTTTAGTTCAAAATAAAATTCTGTTCTGGCCAATGGAAAGTGATGTTTCCTGTCACCCTACAATAATGTTCCAGATAGACAGGAGACCAGTGTCCCTGTACAGTCTTCTGAGGGAACAGTACCCAGCCATCTCAGAGAACGTGTCTGTGCTTTACAAGAATGAAATAAACTCAATTGTCTTTACAACCAACTAAATTTTCTAACCATTTCATATAAATCTCCTTACTCTTTAAAAGTTGAATCCCCAGTGATCAAATTAAGTTCATTATTAGTGGCTTGAATAAAAACTGAAAAAAACAGTACTAGGATACAAATATTTAAATGTGCTTGGACTCCTTCTTACCATTGATGTGAGATTTGTGTGCCAGTACATATTATCTTATCTCTTTCTCACTCCTCTAGGTGCAGAAGGGGGAAAAACTAACCTCCCTATGACAGGAGATATTGTGTCAACATGGTCAAAGGTTACACAGTTCTCAGTTAAAATGATTGGAAATGAGTGGAAATTATTTGAATGTTTAAGACTACTTTCAGTGCAGTACAGAGAAAGAGTGACAAAAAATTGAATGATAGGTGTGTTACAGCTATTATCATCACCAAAAAAAGTCACTACAGGAGCACAAGTATTGGATTCAATGTGTGGATTCCATTCCAGACCCCTTTTTGGCACGCTGAATTCCAATCAAATGGTGTCCTACTATTTAGATTTAGGTTGGGATTCAAACTTTACTGAAATTTGAAATTGCTGGGACAACATCTATCCCAGATGACTGGTTTGTCTCATTTACTTGTCCTGCTTTGGGGATGGTATGAGAATGTTGTGAGGCTTCATTAAATTCTGTCTAAGCAATTGAGTTCTCTTACACTATGAGAGTAGCACAAAAGTACCCTTTATTGGACCATCTGTGCCCTCTCTGAAGCATATGCCTCAAAAGATAATCCCAAACTGAGTGGTTTCTATGAAGTCATACCTAATTATAAATGGGAGATTAAAAAAAAGGAGACTTCAACAACATGGTAAAACCTATTTTAAAATTGACATATTAATTTAAATAAATGTAACCTTAAAGAGGGTACTTAGCTGGGAACCACAAACCTAGTGATTTATATTTCCTAAAGAGCTGGTGCTGTTGACTATGCAGAACTGGACTTGCATTCATTCACTCCACACTAAGGCATCTAAGTTGATAAATCCTAGGAATTTCCAGTGTGCCTTCAGAAAGTCTTAATTTTGCTTTCCCGTCTCCACAGCCACATCTTGTGTCTCTTTGAACTTCATCTCAAAATAGCATGTGAAAGAATTCATTTTTTAAATAGAAATCTGCATTTTCACTCTTACTTACTTACCAATCATGCATCTTTGTGAGAGGTTTTAGGAAAAAGGAAAAAAAATCATGTTCTGTTTGAACCATCAATTTTCCAGTCTTTTCTTCTTTTTGGTCTAACTGCTTTAGCTAACTACAAGACAGGTGATTGTGCCATTCATTCAAAGTGGAAGAGTTCCAACGGGAGAAAATGAGCAAGATTAACCTGAATCTTTTCAATATTCTGGTGATTTCACAGGGGGTTTTAAGTTCAAGTCCCTGGTCTTCATCAAATGGAGTTAGTGGTGAGGCAGTTTGAGGTTGGGTTTCATTATGGTTTTCACTCACAAAAACCCACAAACCCTGAAACAATCCAAGAAAATCCACATCTTTCACTTGAAAATGCATAGATGAAAAGGCCTTTGAAAAGGTATAATTTCATCTTGGCACAGAATATAAAGCTTATGCACTCTTAGAGAACATCCAATCTAGTTGTATCGAGAGCTTTTACCTGTAACATACATACTGTTGAACACAATGGTCAAAATTCTGCTTTGAGTGACTTTTGGCTGGCTTAAATTTCCTCTTTTGCAAACTATAAATAACCTTTTTCAGGTTTTCACCATTTATTGGAAGTATGACTGGACACTTCAAGGTAAAGATTCTGCAAACTGTATTACTATAATCTTACCTCCTTCCAAGGAAACATGTCCAGATTTTTTCTTTTTCTTTTTTTCTGTCTTCAGTTTTTTATTTGCTATTTCTCTGTGCCAATCTTGGACAAAATGAATTTTCTATATACCCTTAATTATGTGGGAAAAAACCCAACAACCAACCAACAAACAAACCAACCAAAACAAACCAAACAAAAACAAAAAAAAAAAAAAAAGGAAAGAAAAGGCTCCTGAAGTAGTAAAATTATTTCTTGTGTAACATTTCTGGTCATTTGGAAGTAGTATTAAAAATCATAATCCAGTATGGATTTTTTTACACATTTGCTAAAATACATATCTAATACCAGTATTTTCCTGTTCACTAAGACCAAGAAGCAGTACTGAGAAACTGAGCTCTCCCACACCATAGAGCTCTTCCCCAACAGAAGAAGTTAAAGAACATAAAATAAAAATTTTCAACGACTACTCAGAATTCCAGAGCATAAAGATAATCCCTATATAATCCTTACAAAACTTAGAGTCTATATTTATGATTAAATAAAACAGTAATGATGAAAAAGTACGCTTCTAGGAAATGAAGAGAAAACAACGTATTTGGAGTAATTTCCAAAGAAAATGGTCAGGGTGGGTGGTAGCCTTAACTCATAATATACCTATTTGTGTTCAAAGATTTAATAAAGCACCATCAGCATCTTATTTCCCTTTATTTAACAAAGGTTACAGAAAAGTTGGAAAAAAAGCAGCATCCAACGCCACCTACCAGCTACCAGTGTCCTGAACTTGGTCTTAGGGTTACTGTGTTGTATCTCCTATACTCAGATAAGACAATTTTGTCCCTTCTTATTCTCCTAAATAATCTGTGAGGTCTGTCATTAATCATTACCTGTTTCTGTCCTGACCCAGCAGGGAGCAGATTGATCAGAAATGCTTATCTCATGGTCAGTGTCTCAGGCTTATCTCATGGTCGGTGAAGTTGGGGATGTCCCACCCCTGGAAGTGCTCAAGGTCAGGTTGGATGGGGCTCTGAGTAACCTGGTCTAGTGGAAGGTGTCCTTGCCTATGGCAGGGGCATCAGAACTGGGTGATCTTTAAGGTCCCTTCCAACCCAAACCATTTTATGATTCTATGATTCTCCTTATGGACAACTAAAGAATTGTATGGGCTGTGCGTGTATCTTGACTTTTTCCACAATATGTATGAATTTTTGGGGTTTATTGCTATGGAAAAGACAGTTCAATGAAAGATAAATGCACTGCGACTGTGTTAAGATTTCTGGCAGAAGATAAGATCTTCTGAGATACTTAGGAACAATTTAGTATATATTTTTCACAATACAGAACTTTACCTCAACACTACAATTACAGCAGCTGTTAGTGTCATGAACCGAAATGAAAGCACTTTAGTTAAGATTGGTTTTTAGATTTTTTCCAAACATTAAATGGCTAAATTATAAGAATTTCCACTCTTTATTTTTCAGCACATCTATCCTAAACCAAATAGCCCCTTCTTCTCCTTCCTCTAGAGGAACCATGGTTTCAAATATTATCTTAACAATGAAAAAGAAAAACAAACCCAGCACCCATTTGGATTATTTTAAAGCAATTGGGCTAAAAAACCAGGTTGCTGAATAAATAAATGGGTTCTTCATACATTGTGTGCTTGTTAAAGCTGATATCTAGGCAACTGCTTCAATTGCTGTTCAAAAAGTGTGAAGTTTTCTTTATATATACAGAGAGCTTGGTTTGAATCCCTGAGAATGTGCATGCATTGAAGGCAACTTCTGCTTAAGTATCATGCTGAATTGAGACCACAAGTAAGAAATGCAATTTTTAATTTAAAGTATCAGAAAGATATACATTTGAGATAGAGACAAATCATTCCATAGTCCTTGTTATTCCAGCCAGCAAGGTAGGTGTCTGCTGCACCTGCTCATCACAGCACTGAACAGCAACCAAAATTGTATTTACATGTGAGCTGAAACAAAAGGCTCCTTCTTGCTTATATTGAGGGCAGTCAAACCTCTCAGTGATTGAAACGGAGATCAGGCACAGAGTAGGCATTGTAAAGAACTTCCTTTTTATTCAGTTCTAAATGGGAACTATTTACGAGTCAAATGAGAAATGGATGTGAGACCATGGACATACAACTTCACATCTGTGTGCTCGCTGTGAAATTAAGTAACCCCATTGTTATTGTTCAGCCTTTACAATGTATGATATGTGTCAAAAACATTAAGTGTTTAAGATGCTTCTTAAGTCTAAGACTATATCACAAAATGTAGAAATGTTATTTCTGTGTGATGCCCAGCTCTGATATAAATCTTAAGAGACTCAGTGTTGATCTGGCTAAAAATGCCAAGGTTCCCTTTGCATTTTGAAGCTGTAATTGTCACCAGTTTTTCTAAACATCTCTTGGGAAATAATATCTCTTTTATCATATCCAGAACATCCTGTTTGGGGGTTTCTGAGTTTGGACTGCAGAAGGAATAGTTATTATTTCAGAATGTCAGCATTACAAGTGCCACAAGGAATTTGGAAGCCTAGGGAATTTCAGCAATGTAATGTGATGGGCTAAAAAGTTAACAAAACATTCTGTAAGTTTGAGAAAAAAAGTGCATTCATTTTTATATTTCATTATTTAAAAATATTCCTTCCCTAGCTGATCTTTTATTAACTAGCTTAAAACCAGCTCCTGTGACTGTCACATTTACATAATGTTCATCTGTTTTTGTAAACCTTAAATGTTCATATTAATCCTGAAAGCAAACTAGTAAGGATTTTAGGTGCCCATGTGAGGAGAAAAAGAACTGTGGGATAAGAGTCCAGCTGCCTTTACAAGGGCAATTAACAGCATCTAAACCATCCCTAGAGGTACGAGCATCCCCTTAAAATATTTTCTTGCCTCCTCTTTCAGCAACAGCTTGAAAAAATTCCTTGAAGGTTGGAGAATGAGAGGCAGGGATACTATTCTCCCTGCACTCTGCTGAGGACAAAAGTCCCAGCTCCCAACCTTCAGACTGTTCTGCAGCATTAGCAATAATGGAAGAATTTCTTATGCATATACATTGGAATATGTACAGTTGTCTCATTTATGTGTTATGTTTTCATATACTTTATAAATTGTAAAGCTAATATTCCCTAATTTCGTATTATTGGGTAGCAAAAAACTTTTGTGTATTGCAGTTCATATACTAATGAATGCAACGTCCAGCAAAAAGCAGAATGTTGTATTACAGTTCAGATCTTCTTTATGCGCCTGAAACTCATGAGATTCGTTTTATTCACGTACTGATGAGGGTATGATTTTTCCAGTTAAAGTAATAATGCAGTCTTATAAAGGGTTTGGTAACAGTGGAAAATTTTCACTGTGATTGGGCTAATAAACCTATGCCAACAGCTCCCTCTATGTACCATAAAAAGGATGCTAGCAAATGCATTGCATGGAATATGTATCTTTTCCAGAGGAAGATATTTTTAAGAAAAAGAATAATTTCTGTGTCATTTAATTTGTCTGCAATGAGGATTAAGAAAGTTTCAATAAAAAACATCACTGGTGTTACCTACATAATTATAGTGATGCATATTCCTGTTCAAAATTTCTTTGATTATTTACTGTATAACTCTGGCTAATTCATTCAATTTCCTTCTTAATCCCATTTGACATACATAGATTATTGCAATGAAGATAGCTCTTTGAGTACACAAAATGGAACAATGCAATAAAAGGACAGTTACTAATGTTATCTGTCTAAAGCTCGGAAAGGGAAGAAGAGGGAGCATGGAGGACTATCTCTAATGAGAGCTGTACATCTGCTTGAAAAAGAGTGATACACTATTAAAAGAAGAGCAGCATTGTTAACTGGGGAGGGCACTAGAGAAGAAATCAAGAGAGTTTTATTCTCCTTTAACTTGTTGCTTCTTTTCAGTGTGACGGCAGATGGGTGCCTTCCTCTCCCTGTCTTGCTGCCTTCACTCCCTTCTCTGTTTAACTCCTGAAATCTCAAAGTGGGTTTGATCTTTCATCGTGGGCTGAAATGTGTCCGTCACTATGGGCTGTGCATGTTAAACATAATTAAACTGATTACTTTGTGTCGGGTGAACTGAGATAATCTCTGCACAGGGCTGTAAAAATAATGAAAAATGTGATTTTTTTTCAGTCTGTTTCATTGCAGGTTATACAAGGTGACGTTAACTTGCATTTTTCCATAGGCTGAAGTATTCTTGCAGTCCCTGGTGCTCAGCTGACACACAGGCAAGCTGCTAAACTGCAGACGTTTGGCTGTGACTCTAACCATGGGTGGTGCCTGCACAAATTTGTCTTGATAGATGCTTTTTGCCACCAGCTTCCTAAAACTAACAGCAGAATTAGCAAGTGCACTTAGACCTGAATTCAGATCGATTCCACTAAGTACTTTTTACTTAATTAACAGAAAGTGATCTGCTTGTGAATCGGGGAGAAAATAAATGAAACTGCACACATAAAAACCAAACAACACCTTTTTCTCCCTCTCTCTCTTTTTTTTTTTATTTTTTTTTTTTTTTGTCTGTAGGTTCACAGTTAGTTACTGGGCATGTCTGCTAGCCAAAGTATTTATCAAGTACATTAAGGAGTCAGAACAGGACATAATTACCATGTGGAAGTTTATTTGACAGAGTGAGTCAGAAACACATACCTTTCTTCTGCTGTTGAAGTTTAAAATTAAATGTAATTTTTGGTGGAAAGAAGGAAGGCAAAGCAAAGCAAAGCAAGGCAAGGCAAGGCAAGGAGGAGTAGGTTCATTCTGGATGTTCTATAATTCTGTAATTTCTGTTCTGAGATGATGTTTTAGAAATTTCACATGGGATTTAACCACCAAACTGCATATGTGACTGTGAAGCACAGGAAGCTCTTCAATACGCATGCACTTGAATGAGTGGAAAAGGAAATGAGCCAAAGCTCGGGGAGCCCTTCTGAACTACTGTTCACACCTTTCCCATTTTCTTCTCAATGTATGTGCTCTTTCTATGTGGTTTTCCTGTACTCTGATTCATAAACAAAACAGCTTCAGGGGTGTCCCTTTTAGGCAATCCCCTCCTCTCCTCCCAGAAGTTTGCAGGATACAAAGCTGCTACTCTCTTCTATAATTATGTCTTTTAATTTACTGGTCCTTAACACTACAGTGGAACACATTTTTTTTCTTTTCCTCCTAGTACTGTATTAATAAATCCATGTGCCTGAGAAAATTTGCAGTTGAATTGGTAGAATCAAACATGAAACAAAATGTTCAGTTCCTAGAAACTGAGGGACTCAGGTTCCAGACCATCACAACACTGTGCTGTCAGCTGCACCTTCTGTGAGACATGAGACTACAGCAGTTTTCACTGCAGCCCAACTTCTGTCCTCCAAAACCCTCCATCTCATCCATCCTGCCCACACCTCTGATTTGGCTCTTTCTTCATGCCTTGCTGTCTCCCGTTCTCTTCAAACCAGTGGCCCCGTGTCACACACTCCCCCAAATGCCATCTGTGTGGTTTCTTTCAGACCACTAATGCAAAGCCCTTGGATAGCCCCCTATTTACTTGCTTTGGAGCTGCACTTAGAGGTCCCATCACCTGAAACACTGCAATCAAACTGACAACACAACCAATCAAGGTCTGACCTGCAGCCGTTTCCAAGGAAACTCAAGCCACTGCCACAGAAACAGATTGTACACAGTGGAAGGAAATATATATTTTGGGTGAAGGGGAAAAAAAAAATAAAAAGAGGCATTTCAGATTTTTTTTCCCAGTACTTCTGAGTTATTACAAAGCACTTCTAAAATAATAGTAATGAAAAATGCTCTTGTTAAGAAAGATTGAGTGATGATGGTCATGTAAGTACTTAAAGCCAGGCAGAGAGCCTCTGAGAAAGACCATGAGCCAGAGCTGCTTGAGTGCTTGTTCCTGCCTTGCTTCTGAGTCACTTCATAACCCTTGCCAAGTAATTGCAAGAAGATTTCCAAGTCATTAAGTCCATAGTTCCAATGAACAATAAGTTCAGACCAAAACAGGTTGAGTACCTGAAGAATAAAACTTGGAAGAAAGCAACAGGATTCTCATGGCCATACTCAAAATCCAGAGAAAATTACTAACAGGTAAGGCTACCTCTCTCTGAGAAAACAACACCAGCACATTTTACACTGATGAGTCTGTTTAGTGGGTGTATTTATCGTTTGGGAAAGCTTTAAGTATTATTTTTCCTTGGTGGAACAATTTATTATATGCCTGTGATTTACAATTTACTTGTAAATCAAGTAAATTCAAATTTGCTTGTGAATCAATGTCCAGCTGCTTGAACACAGGGTGCATAAAGTAATGATGATATTCTTTGTAAAATGGCTGATGGGTGGATCTAAAGTTGTGTGATGTGAACTGGGAGCTCTCAGCTTTAATACAGTTATCAGAATGCAATGAGGAAAAGATCATAGGTTGTTTTTCACCAGAATGTGAAGAGGCACCTTCTACTGGACCAGCTTACTCAAAGCCCCATTCAACCTGGCCTTGAACACTCCCAGGGATGTGGCATCCACAACTTCTCTGGGCAACGTGTGCCACTGCCTCATCACTCTCACAGTAAAGAATTTCTTCTTAATAGCCAATCTAAACCCACTGTCTTCCAGCTTAAAGCCATTCCCCCTCGTATTATCACCACACACGCTTGTAAAAATTCCCTTTCCAGCATTATTGTAGGCTCCCTTCAAATACTGAAAGGCTTCAGTAAGGCCACTCCAGAGCCTTCTCTTCTCCAGGCTGAACAATCTCAATTTTCTGAGGCTTGTCCTGGGTAGAGATCCTTAATCCCAGGACGTGGTTTGTTTCGTCTCAAAGTAGACTGCAAATGGACCATGTTCTATAGACAGGCCTTCGTTTCCACTGATCATGGAGGGAGCCCAGAGTGACCAGCTTGGGGTTGGATGTCTGTTTCCAGTTCTCCACATTTAGTTAGATGAATTCTACCCATCACTGAGAAGGAGACTGGAGTTTGGAAGAAGGCTGTCAACATCAAGGAGTAAGTAAACAAATAGTTCTTTCAGATATATGTTGGGGAATTTGCAAGAAGGGCTTTGGGAGAAAGGTGAGGTGCTTTGGTTGGGGAGATCAAAATCTCCTTCTGTACTGTTGTTCTACTCTATAAACAACTACCATGGAGGACATAAGAAACCGAGGTTTTTTTCTGACTTTTGGTGATGACTATGAGGAAGGAGTCTCAGCAGTACAGAAAATGGAGCTAAGGATCTCCTCCTGTGCTTTCACACTGGGTCTGACTAATATAACTTCACTGTGTATGTGCATGGCTAACTCGTGGAACCTACTTGTAAGCCTGTCTGTGCAAGGAGTATATCATAGCTAATTAAATATGAGCTCAACCTCAGTGTAACCACGTTGCCACAGTCAGTGACTGTGTGGGTCCTGGGCAGAAGCTAAAGATGATCCTTTCCCACCCGCTAGAAAGGGATTGATTGGCTATCTATCCTACATTCATGGTGACTCTTCATGGTTTGTGACCCTGGGCAACTCCTTGTGTCTTGCACCCAGAAAAAAAACTACCAGAAACTTATACGAAGAGGAGTTGATCATTGGTGGCAAAACTGACTACAGCAAGTAGTAGTCAGATCAGTCAGTATTTTAACATCATCATGGTTCTGAAAGAGGATAGAAACATTGTTTTTTTCCAAAGGAAGCAGTTTTTTCTTCCTACTATGAATGCCCAATGCACTTCCTTAAGTTCAGTTCTCTGCCAGACACTTTCTGCTTTCACAGTTCTCTTCTGTCCTCTGTTTTGGCTGTAGTGCAATATGTGACAATTAATAAGAATTGTGAATCAAAGCTTCCAGCTATGATGAGACAGCAGATAGATTAATTAACAGGAAAAGAGCTTTTTGGGAGGAAGAGTGAAAGGAATCTCAGTCAGGTTGTTCACATTCTAATGATAATAAGAAGTTAATTTTAACAAGAATAGTCCTGAGTTTTTCATAGGGTTCTGCCCAAACCTCTGAATGTGTCAGTTACCCATTACACTGGCCATGAGGTACATCAAATGGATCTAGGGAAGTAAGATCAATCTTTTATTTTTCTTTCTGGTGTCAGCAGTACATCATACATTGCTTTTTCTCAAATGGAAGACTTCACGCTGTGGATCTTATACAGTGAAAACTCATTATTCTTATGCAGAGTATGAAATGACTAAGAAGGTAATCTCTCTATGCCCATAATTTGAAGTCAGTCACGTTGTTCAGGCAGATTCGAAGGCAATGTGTTTGTGGTCCCTAGTGGCTGAGGAATAAGGAGGAACTCAACTGCATCATAATTGGTGTAATTAACAAAATATGGATTTGTTTTTAAATCAAGAGGCAGACACAAGTTTCTTCTTAGGGACTGAAAACAGTTCAAACTGCTGTTGTGCAATATTTTTTAGTAGTCATTTTAAGCACAGCAGAGTTTTCTCACTTTGCGTGAATCATTTTTAGTAAATTATTCATAATGCCCACTGCCTTTTCACCATTATACAAATCTAGCAGTGTCTCACTGGCTATCATTGGACAATTAATAATTAAAAGTTAGGTGTCAGAGGCTTACTGTCAGCTAAGAAACCCCACTGATATGTCTTGCAAGACCCAGGACTGCTAAGACTGTTTCTGACTGATGTGGCGGCAAAGAACATTACAAAGCTACAGCACAAGATGGAACAGACTTGTCTGAGACCTCATTGACAGTACCACCTTGGTTTCCATCATCCTGGCATATGAGAAACGTGTACAGAACGGTTCTCTGAACTTCCAGTGGTTCCTGACTCGTTCAACACCCTATAAACCCTCTAAGACGAGGTTTCTTTTAGACAATGGTGTTATTAGTTTCTGTCTGAAAGGGAAGAGAGACCTAGAGTTTCTTTTTGTGCCAGGAAAGGTGAAAGCTGAGGTTCAATTTCCTCTTTCTCCCAAGATTTCTCCCACTAATACTTATAAGATGTCTAAAACCAATGATGTTGCCAAGTACAATATGATTTAGGTGGATGCATTTATCACCCAAACTTTGTAGAGTTCAACATTAACCAGATACCTTAGACCTGGTTATTTTCAAGGACTCTGGGCTATAGAGCTGTTGTCAGTGTATCTAAATGGCATTTGGACACTAGACCATGCTATTCATCAGCTCCTCAATAGCATTACAACAGTACAATAGCAAATGTAGGCTAATAGGGCTGGAGGGCTCACACAAAACCAGAAGTGATTGTAGCTGCTTCATTTTTTAAAGGCAGACAGAAAAAAAATCCAGAGATTTGGCTTTCATTCTTTTATTTATTTATTTTTTTTACTAATTTTGCGTTCTGAGAGTGAAAGCACTGTGTGCCTCTGCTGAGAAAAGAATTCATAAAAGGGGGGAGCCATAGAAGACACAAACCCCAGCAGGTTTGATGAAGATCTTTACCTAGGAGAAAAAGTCCTGAATTTTTGCCATGTCTTTGATAACCCATGGGTAGACCCATTGGATGAACATGGAAAGAGCACAGGAGCAGGCAGTTCCAAGCAGTGCTCCCCATTTCTACATGACCATGCCTCAAAGTTGTGCTGCTCCTCCACCCCTTTCTGTGTCCTGGTTTCCTCTCCTCAGCAGCTGCAGGCTTAAGAGGAGGAACAAGGAGTGATCTCAGCTAGTTCACTCCTCTGGTGCTCTATGAAATGTAGGAGTGATTGGGGAATATGAGCTCTTGTCGCTTTTGGGGACATATTAATATGTAAAAGATAGATATGACTGAGACTTTCTTCTCCAGTTGTGTTGTAAGAATCGCCTTTTCCAGACTGAACTCCAGGTTCATGTAAAGTCTCCTCTGGTGACCTGACTGAGATGCTCTCCTGCACACAGACTTGAAGTTCAGACTCAACCTGCATATGTGATATTTTATATTAACTGGTTCTACATAGCTCCTTGTTTGATATCTTCTGTCTAAGGTATGTGGCTCTTACCCAGCACTAAACAAGGCACTCAGGTGAACAATTTTGATCTTGGATTCTATTTTTTAATCAAGATCCCTTAAAGTTAGTTAGTAGTACAGAATACATATTTTTTTGGATCTGCCCCTTCATTTGTTAGGTGTTGTGAACTATAAAGCAGTGACAATTAGCATTTCCCAAACCTGTAGAAAATTATGAAGACGCTTATGTTAAAGAGAGAGAACTGCTCAAAGTCTGAGGTGACAAATAGGACAGCATAGAAAGTAATTTTTTCTGTCCAGAAAATCTCTGTAGAATCCGGTAGTGTGTCTGCTCTGTGCTGAAATGAAAACAGGACAAAGATCTGTCCCACACTGATCAGTTGGGGGTACTCACCAGGCTTTAGCTCTACTGTTATATCTTTCATTTGTGTCCGTCAGAGACAGGTCTTGCACTTTATTCATCTCCACAAGTGCCTTGGTTCTGCATATTAGCTACTCCAGAATGAGTCTCTCCAGTTTACCATAGGCTTGTGGTATGTTTTCCATCCAAAGTGTTGAAGACTTCTGGAAGAAATTGGATTGTGCACAGGAGATTTTCAGTGAACAGTCACTTAACTGAATATCTTACAAACGGGCTCTAGAAATTGGAGTCTATCTGAAGCTTTTTGCATGCATAAAGGCGTTTTCACTTTCAGAAATATTTCTTTTTCACATGTGGGGTGTATTTTCTAAAACTTCTTTTATCCTGAAAACCAGAAGAAACTTTCTTAAAAGCTCCCACTAGATTGAGCAAGATAGGCATTTACCAAAACAGATAACAAAGCTTGTCTTCAATGTCAGCTTTCTTGGTAGCTCTGTATTAGAGATACGTTAAATGGTTGTGCAAAACATAGTTAAGAATTATTGATCTTTGCTGAAATTCAGCCTCCAAGTATGTTTAGGAAGATAAACAGGAACAGATTGCATCAAATATACAGAAAAGAGAAGTAACAACTCATGCCACCAACTCATTTCACTCTGACACCAGTGCTCTACCCACTGGACACATTATATTTTCTTAAAAACATATTGATTGAATACAGTGTGATGTTTTGTTTGCTGAAGTTCAATGCTTAGAATTGCTCCCAGGATATTTATTATTATTATTATTATGTCCTTACCCTTTCTTTTGCTGTTTCTCTAGTTGATAACCCTGTTATTCCCCCACGCTCAATGCTCCCCTGGACTCTGCTGTTTGACTGTATGGGGGTGTTATCAGCACTGATCGACTGGCTATGTCTTTTAGTCCCTTTCTCTTTGTGTGGGTGGGGGGTTAAAGCACTGAAAAGAAGGATTAGATGCAGGTTTACAGCTCGTAACTCTGCACTTAGATGACTGATGTCATGGTAATTAGACATTGGCAAGTTCCCTGTAATGCCATTGCATGGTTATCATTACAATTTAAAATCCAAATGGGTTCTTTGCATCCTGTAGTTATTTCCAACGTGATTTTTTTTTTTCTTCTCACGGAGTTAAAAATCTCTTTTACTTCTTGTAATAGTTTAGGCTGGTCTCTGTCTACACCTGATTGTGTCTCAGCAGCTACAAAATTCCTCTCCCGGTCTGTGCAATCATAGGTTTACTCCTTTTTAATTCTTTTCATCATAAATTGTTATGTGTGGTGTCTGACCTGCTTGAAAGAAAATCACCACATTACCTGGGAATGGGCTTGACTGCCTTTGTCACCAGGCAAGCCTCAGATTGATTTTCAGCAGTAGTTATTCACACACAACCCTTAACAGCCTGGCACCTGTGTATCTATCGAACCCCTTTGGTAGCCCTTGTTCCTGGGCACACTCTTGGGTCAATGAACAAACTGTTGCTGTCGATTGTATCCATTTGCCAGCATCTCTAGGGAATGGAGAGGAAGCACAGCTACAGAACCAAAGGTTAGGAAAATTCATTAAATAAAAATAATGAATCCCTCAGTTCCTAAGCGCCAGTTCGGCAAAGAGATTTAATTACTTGCTGGTCTTTACTCATATCCTCTTAGTGAGGGATGTGTTTATGAACTTGTGGTAGATTGGAATCAAATAGAGTTTGAATTCAGTGTTTAAGATTAAAAAAAAAAAAAAAAAAAGAAAAGAAAAGAAAGAAAGTTAAGACTTTCCAGATTAGATTTCTGAAATTATTGTGACAATCCTGATGCAAAAAGATTGCAACTATTTTAGGCATAGCTACCTAATAATTTTGGTTTTCTTTTACAAAGAGGCAGTTCCAATGGATATCTAGCAGTGAGTTATGAATGACCCTTTATCAGTTGGAATAGGATATCTGTGCACATAAATTTGCCCAAGCGCACAGCTACTGAGTAAACCCTTTTGTCTACTCCTAAACATGTTAAAGGCAATTACATTTTTATTGAGAGATTGTCCAGGAGGTACTTCCAAGGTTTGCAGCTCTGTTTATTTGTTTATCTCTACTGAATAATGCTTATATGAAGTCCTGGAAGGGTGAGATGAGTAAAATTCTGCAACATTTAAAAAATTTCCTCAAGAGACTTCTGCCCCCTTGTCACCCTCCTCTTTTATGTGTCTGTGACTTTCCAAAGTGTCAATGAGTGTCTTTATCAATCCACAGTTCCTTGCAATCATTATCATAGAATCTTAAAATCACACAATCAAAGAATGCTTTGGGCTGGAAGGGACCTTCAAGACAATCTAGTTCCAACCCCCTGCCATTGGCAGGGACACATTCCACTATCCCTGAAAACTTCCAGGGATGGGGTATATGCCATTTACAGAGAATAAGAAGAGACTAAGAACTGAGAACTCTTCAGGCTGATGCCACTATTTATTCAACATGGCTAACCAGTGAGTGTGGTGTGCAGCTGTTTTATGAAATGTCTCAGCATTTTTACTCAAGGATTTAAACACCTACTCTTTTTCTGCTTATCTTCCTCAACTGAATGTACCACACACTGTTGTCTGACTATCTCTGGAAAGTGCATGTGGAGATGAAGGACATAAAAGTGAAAGTCATAACATGTAATTTAAATGTCTTAACATTTATTTAAAGGTATTAAGAGCTGGGAGATATTCATGGACAGCTAGACTGGGGTTAAGTTTTTGGTTTTGCGGTTTTTTTCTCCTCTAGAATGAAATTTTCCTTATGAGTTTTTTCATAGACAGAGAGTGAATTATGACATAACTTACCTGCCAATATCTGCAATGGCACTGTGGGGGTGCTGTAGTTTGTTGTACTATAGGTCCCTTGGGATCCAGGAAATAGAGGGTTTATGCCTTGCTTAATTGCAAATTATCTCTATTTCTGCTTCTCAGTTTCTTTTATTTTTTTCTTTCAGTATAATGGAGAGGAAGATGCTGCTTGCTTTGTAAGAGGTCTTCAAGTTTCCTGGCAGCCTGATATTTTCGAGCATCTATGTTTTTGAAGACACAAGTTTCTTTGTTGAAAAGAAACCTTTCAAAATTAATCAGACTTAAAAAATCCAAGTTCATTATCTACTTGGTTGATTATTTCTGTGTTTTGGACATCCTGTCTTACTTCTGTCAACCTGAGAAAACTCCCTTGAAACAGTGCATTAATGCATCTAAGAAATAAGACACCACAGTTCTCACACTCCATGGCATAAATCTCTTCAACTTCTCCAAAAACATCTGTGTCTACTACAGTTAATGATTCTGACATTGTTGTGCATCCTGTGATTGTTGTTATGGGATGTTTCCAGCTGGTCCCTGTTTAGAATATAATATGAATACAGACAGTAGAGTTAGAACGCTTCCCTTAGAGTCAGTCTTTCCAAATTCTTGAAAGACAGCTCTTTCATAACTTGGTTTTGACCCAAGGATTTTGTTTGATATTAAAATAAAAGGGATGATCCTCCTGATAATACCGTGCTTTCCTTTTTGTTCTTTTTCTCTTTTTCCTTCTTCTTAGGTCTGGGAAGAGATTGTCTGACATCTATTGCCTGACACAGGATAGATTTATGGGATGTTAAATTACTCTTCAACTTGTCAGAGCTTAAATTCTGAACCAAGTTTTCTTAAAGGGACACCATAAAGAAACAAAAGTAATGATGAAAATAAATATTTTGGAAAGCCTCTTGAGATAGTCTGTTCTTTCTGAGAGAAAAGTTTTATTTTTCTATATTTCAGTTTTTCACCAATAAAACACAGAGGATAAGAAATATATCTGAAAGTCGTGGAGCTTAGGGACTCCAGTGAGTAATATCTGCAAAATGAAGATGTTTCAGAGGTGTATCCTTGCCACAGAAGCACAGAGTAGCCTCTGTGCATCCCAGTGCCTGCTATTGCAGTTGTTGCTGGTTGGAATCATCCTTTGAAGGTTGCTTTGTGACCTGTACGAAATGAGTTTAGCACCCACCAGCAATTACTGTGCTGGCTGCTCTCTCCTTTATATAAAGTCATATTGGTGGTGTTTTGGATCCTCTTTGACACCTCGGAGGCAATATGTGCATGACAAATTATTTTACAACTCCACTGCAAGTTTCTGTCCTGCCACACTAAAGCAGAGTGATGAGCAACCAGAAGTATACTTGCATTGCTTTTTCTTACACCCTGTCTGCTCTTGGGGTGTCAAAACATTGGGTACATCATGGTTTTATCTATTCTATTAAATTCTAACATTGTCTGGCACTGAGGCCTCCCTCCATGCAATGACTCACATTGAGATTCTTAAACCCTTTTCCTTCAAAGACAGCACAGCTGTTTTCCAGTGGTCTATTGGAAATAGTCCCTGGTCTGTGCTAGATCTTAGGCTGTGTTTGGAAAATGCTTGTTTCCTTTCATGGAAATATTTCCAGGGATTGCTTTAACAACCTAGTAGCTTGAGGAATATTTTCTGGTATAATCTAATTTAGTAGTGTTGGTGGAACCAGCCTGTCCTTGTGGCACTGCTGAATAGCAGTGAAATCCCTTTCTGAGCACATCACCGGATAATCATGCACAAAGATGTCTCAAGAAGATCCATAAAATTGCTATAATACTTATACTATCCTGTTTATGTAACACATGAAATTTTGGGGCCTCTGTTGGATATGTTGACCTCAATTTTGAAGTAAAACTTAAAAGGAGGGTTGGAGGAGAAAATCACCGTGTTGGTTTGGGCTGGGATACTGTTAGTTTTCTTCACAGTAGCTGGTATAGGGCTGTTTTTTGAATTTGAGCTGAAAACCATGTTGATAACACAGGGATGCTTTTGTTATTGCTGAGCAGAGTTTACACACAGTCAAGGCCTTTACTGCTCCTCAACCCACCCCACCAGTGAGGAGGCAGGGGGTGCACAAACAGCTGGGAGGGGACACAGCCAGGACCACTGATCCCAAGTTACCCAAGGGATATTCCACAACATATGGCACCATGCTCAGCAATAACAGCTGGGGGAAGAAGAAGTGTTTGTCTCACCAGGTCACTGATACCTGTGATGAAACCCTGCTTTCCTGGGGATAGCCTGACTGCCAATGGAAAGTAGTGAGTTAATTCCTTAGTTTGTTTTGCTTATGTGTGTAGCTTTTGCTTTACTTATTAAACTGCTTTTATCTCAGCCCACAAATTTTCTCACTTTAACCCTTCTGAGTCTCTCCCCCACCCCACTGGGTGGGAGTGAGTGAGTGAGCTGTTTGGGGCTAAACCACGACACTGACTGACTGGGATTAGAGCCTGAGATCTGTGAAATGCCCTACTAAGTTTTCTGGACCAAGTCATGATGTGTGCCTTAAGCAGGCAGGATTACACTAGAAAGAATATCACGAAAAACGAATAAATGTGCTGATAGGTATTAAAAAACCCCCTTATTCTG
The DNA here is from genome assembly GCF_009829145.1 of Chiroxiphia lanceolata. NCBI lineage: Eukaryota > Metazoa > Chordata > Aves > Passeriformes > Pipridae > Chiroxiphia > Chiroxiphia lanceolata. Next base: position 5,276,206 of record NC_045641.1, on the reverse strand, counting down.
CAAGACATTAGTCAGTTTTACTGAGAAGTGGTAAAGGAGAGTCTTTTGCAATGGGGAGATTATACCACAAACACTCCCTTGTTAGATTAAAATCTCTTTATAGTTGCACTTGGTTATAGTTGCACATCAATTTCCAATAGCAACAGACAGGAGATGGTTCTGTCTTTTCACTACAGGACAGATGACACCTGCGTGTGACATCTGAGGATGGTCAAAAGCCTACTACAGGTAAGAGCTGGGGACTTTTTAAAATTTGGCTCTATTTGCTTAAATATCCCCAGTCCTAATGTGAGAAAAATCTGTCCTGGAGTGACTCTACTAACAGCAAACTCTTTCCAGACTGGCAGCAAAAATCCACCTAATCAGAAAAAAAGTACCAGATCAAACAGTTAGAAAAAAAAGTGAGCCATTTTGCTGTATTAGAGATCCAAATTACCTAGTGAGATGGTTATGATCAGCAGCTAAAAAAGAAACAAAACAAGAAATGGCCAAATTAAATGGTAAGGAAAAAAAAAAGAAGGTTAAAAAAAATCATTTATGAAGCAGACAGATAATTTCAAAAAGCTTTCATACCAGGAATAGGGCACCATTACAATGAGAAAACCTTTAATTATGTTGTAAAGGTCTGATATTCCACTGAAATGTCATTTCAAAATAAACTTCTAACAGTTAATTATCAGTGATATTTAACTTGTGGGAAAATTAAATATCACCACATACTCCTGTGATCATTTTATTGCTTTTGTAGACATTTTAATATTTTAATGGTTTCCAAGTAACAATGAAAAAGGCATGCCACCAAGTGTGTTTTCTTGGCTTTCTGTGGATAATCATATAACCTTTTCATTGTCTTCTCCATACAAAGCAGACTTCTGAGTCAGTGAGGACAGGACTGAAGGGAAACCTTTTGGGAATAAATATGGGAATAAACATTGCTCTGATTCCCTCAGCCAGCATGGTTCCTGTTCCTGGGAAAGAAGTTTTATTAACTGTGAAAACTAGAAATACAATCCTGAATGCACAAATACTGAAATCCTACTTGTATTCAGTTAGAAAATCAGGTGAATGTGCAGTGCTCCAGGTAGTGACCTATGTATTATCCAAAGCTTTTAAAATGTGCAGTATAATTGGACCTCAGGATGCAGTGACCCTGATCATGCACAGCCTGGAAAGCTGGAACAGGAAACCTCTTGTGCTCTTGTTGTATAAATCAATATAATACAAGCTAAAGGACTGAGATTGTCAGGAAAAGGTATGAATTTTAAGGTCAGAAGGGAACATTATGTGAATGACCTGCAATTTTGATTGATTTGGCTTTAGAAATGGGTTAGTCCAACCCACCACAACTGACTGGGTGTTCTTCATCCTTCTCCAGGGTGAGCCATTGAAAACATTAATCATTAAGGGGATTTGGCTCAAGAAGGCTGGTTTATCCCTCTCTGCAACATTTATTTGTCTGCTCCTAGCTCCCAGTTCCAAACACTGTGCCACGAAAAGTTCTAAAATGAATACTATTATCTTAAAATATTCTTAGCATCCTGGGATGGGCACTATGAACAAGGGTAGGAAAGGGATAGAAGAGCAATTGTGAGATCCATGCAGGTCTTACTGTTGTGTAGTGCATTAGCTGAGATGCTTATCAAATTTGGATCTCCAAGGGCTTTCCATAAAGTGAACAACATTGATGAAATACTACAAAAATCCAGGAAATTGAAGGCAGCCTTGACTCTTTTAATGTGCAACAGGCTTCTGTATCTTTCATCAAGTTGCTTAGTCTCCTAAAGTCATATAGTTTAAATGCTTAAATGCCCCCCAAGTTCTGTGCCTTAGTTCCTGTTGTGTGAACTGACAAATGCCCCTCAGGAAAACTCTTACAACAAAGACAGGAAAAAAATAGAGTGATGCTATTAGATACAAGGTTGCTGGCTAAACTTAAAGAGCAATCAGTTTGTTGGAAATAGTGCTATCACAGCATCACAGAATCATAGAATGGCTTGGGTTGGAAAGGACCTTAAAGCTCATCTAGTTCCAACCCATGGGGGGATTGGTACATCTGCACCTGTAAAATGAAGGTTTTCAGAATACAAGAGAGATTGCTTCAGTGAGTGTTTTATTTTCCTTGCAGCTTCCTGGTAGCAAACCTTTTTATGTCCACATGTTCAAAGGTCTGTGTAAAACCTGCTCCCATTGAAGCAGTTGGAGGCACATCAGGTAATTTTGCTTGTAAGCAGGTGGCATCACAGGGAGCGTCACCGGCATTTTAAAGGACTGTTTGGGAATCTGGCTATTAAAATGAAGAGATAACTCTGAAGAGACTGGCAAAAGAAATTGCTAGAGCACTTTTTCTTTCTCTGGTAAAGAGCTCACGGTTCTGTCCAGAGGTCTGTTAGGATAATCACAGCATTTTCTCCCTCTTTTGCTCAAATACAGGTCTACTTCCAGTGACAGATTAAGAATCTGGCAGCCTTAGGAGTTTGCTGGTTTGGACAGTTTTCAGTCCCAACTCAGTCTCCCTTCCCTCCCCAGAGGCAGCCAATAACATCTCTTTTCCTGAAAAAATCCTTTTTGTCCTTATTTCTAAATGCCAGGTCTTAACACTAAGCCAGATATTGAGGGGATGGGAACTGGAGTCAATTGATCTGTGTGGATTTATCTCTGCTAAAGATTTTTTTTACCAGTATTTGTCAGTCACACTATTTTGCTGGGCAGAGGAGAGGCACAAACAGTCCACAGAGGAGCTGAAGATGATATTTCTACGTAAATTCACTCCTATTTGACACTGGACTGTGCTATTACTTCATCAGAAAATTGTATTTCACATCCACCTTTGCAAAGATATATATGACTATGCAAACTAATAGTTATAGAAAACTACACATTTATTTCTGCGACCTCTTTTTTTTTTTCTCCCCTCTTTTACCTCTGCAAAAGGTTGAAGTCTCCTATCACTCTGAATTATTACAGATTCACATCTCATGTTTTCAGTTCTTCAGGTCCCCTGATAAAATTCTGGGGAGGAGCACAAATAGATATGAAAGACAAGGGGAGAACTAATGCATGGAGATGGTTTAGAGTGTTTTGAACTAATTTGTTCCATCAAGATCAACCAGTTCAAATTTCCAGAGAATATGGATTTCCAAAGAAAATCAACAATTGCTTTCAATCTGTTTGGAAAGACTTAATTCCCAAGTCTTAAAACCTACAGAGAATTGTTTCTTGTTAATTTTGTGTTTTGAATAGCATTAAACAAAGCTTGAACTAAGATAAATTATTGTTTTCTAAAGTAAACAATAAATTATTGCATGGGGAACATTTTTCATGAATTTGCAGGGATTTTTAAAGCGGAAATAATGTTACTTGTGACTTTTAAAACATATCATAAATGGTTACGCAAACACTGAGAAAATTCCAAAATATTGGATATTATAGATTGGCTAAAAATCTGATTCTAGAGGTAGTGAAAAAATAACAATAAAAATAAACTCAGTTTAACTTAAAATTATTTTTCCTGACCTTCTTGGAGTTTGAGAGAGTGGCATTGAATCAGTCAAAGCTTAAGATCTGGTAATTGATGAGCAGTTATACTGGAAGTGATTCTCAGCTGGTTGAAGTCTCTGAAAGTCCCATTGTCTCACTGAGAACACTTTAATTCGTAGCAAGAAGAAGCTTTATGGACACCATTACCAGTTCTTCCATAATTGTTGCCGTCTCTAGAGTGAAGTTTGGAGTAAAGAGTGGAAAGAAAACATACACAGTGACTCACAACAGAAACTATTAGGTGAAAATATTTGGCATGATTTGAGTAGAACAGACAACACGATAAAAATCTTATATTTAAAATCTCATGTCTAAATCAAGGCTTTATTACAGTTCCTTTATGTTCACTGCACTAATATCTGCCTTCAAGTTTAAAACTTTTTTTTTCCTTTTTTTAATATGGTGTTAAAGAGCACTATAGAAGTTGTTCTGAGTTTAACAGAGGTCAGCTGATTTTTTTCCACATTAGTAGAAGAGAGAATATTCAGATTTTTGGCACAATAAACTCAGCCCCTCTTTTTCCCAGTATCTCCTGTCATGCCTTAGTTTACTTTTTGCCCAGTTGTTTGAGAAACCTGAGTAAAGGATGAAGTCAGAACAGTTACTCTTAGAGAATAATGATTTAGACACTGAAAATGGAAAAGATAAATGTATGCTACCACTGAAAATTCTGTGAATGGTCCTTTTCTTGCTAAAATTTACACATCACTGGAGACAGTACAGAAACATACTGGAGAAGAAAAGGCTCTTGGGAGATATTATAGAAGACTTCCAGTACCTAAAAGGGCTACAGGGGAGCTGGAGAAGGACTTTTAACAAGGGCATGTAGTAGTAGGATAAAGGGGAATGTCTTTAAGCTGAAGGAGGATAGATTGAGATTGGATATTGGGAAAAAAATTCATTACTGTGAGGATGGTGAGGAACTGGCAAAGGTTTCCCAGGAAAGCTGAGGATGCCGTATCCTGGGAAGTGTTCAAGGTCAGGCTGGATGGGGCTTGGAGCAACCTAGTCTAGTGGAAGGTGTCTCTGTCTGTAGCAAGGGTCAGAACTAAGGTCCCTTGCAACCCAAACCACTCTATGATTCCATAATTCTATATATACATGTGTGTCTGTGTGTATGTACAGGCACATGGACACATACACACACACACACACAGAGACAGAACTGAGATCAGTGGGCCTCCATCCATTTATACCACTTGTGGACCTCTCCATTATATCAGGATGGAATTGTGTTGTCTTGCAGCATCTTCATTAATTCCATCAGCAGCACAGAGTGTGATTTTAACTGAAGAAGTAACTCCCATTGATATTGAAAATATTTGGAATAGAGCACAGTGGATTGATTGGATGGGCTTTTTATTCTAATCCTGTCAAGTGAAGGCTGAAGTAAAAGAAGCAGCTGGTTTCTCAAGAAACTTGGGCAGAACTTTGGCCAGGCATGAATTATATTGAAAAAAAAAAAAACCCTAGTTAAGAGCGGAAAGAGCTAATGCAAACAATGTTGGGAAAGCATTAGGAAGTGTTCAGGAGTAGAAACATTGTGAGGTATAACTGCAAGACTCAAAGGACATGAAAGAACTGGTTTGACTTTCTGTCCTCCATCTGCCAGGATGAACTCATACGCACAATATAGGTTGCCATTTCCAGCACAGGTTTTGCGGTTCTAACCTTCTGGCAAACATATAAAAAACCCATTAAAGTGTGAGCCAAACTCCTGTCAGCAGCCCAAGAGAAGGATATAGCTCTGGCTTCTCTAATTTTGCATACAACCCAGATGGAAGTACAAGCACTTCTATGTTGAAGTGCCAAATAACTCTCCCAAGGCTTATATTATCTTTTCTTCGTCTTGCCTCAGAAAAACTTCCCCGTGTCTGGGGACTCCGCAGCTGCGTGCACTCCAACAAAAGGCTGTGCCTGGCCAGCCAAGTCCTGTGGATTTGCTTTCCAGCTTCTGTAACAAGGCTTCCCCTCCCTCCCAGTCCCATCAAAGACTGTTCAACCAGCAAATGCAGCTGCAGAATCTTCGCAGATTCTTTAAAGCAATATTTAAAGGAAAAGTCCCTCGTTTCCTTGAAGCAAGCCCACATTGTAAACAAAAGTACACCAAAGCAATCATGCAATAACTGCCCAGGAGAAAGGTGAGGAAAATAATGTGGGGAGGTTGTAAGAGGGAAAGGGGAACTTAGAAGAGTTGATGGCTTTTAAACATGTATCTGTGCCTTAATTATGTTGCTTTAACCTTGCCTTTGGCATCATTTGTTCTGAAGAACATACAGTTTGAGCTTCAGGTTCCTGTAAATTGGGGGATTAAGACACAAAAGTGGAATATAGAATAATTACTACACCAAAATCATTAACATCAAGTACACTCATGCCTATAAATAGTATTTCATTAAATATACTTTAAGTAATATTGGCTAATATAATCTCTTACTTCCTCATAAAGCCAAGAGTTGATTTGAGAAAAGAAGTGACCTCCAAGTAAGGACTTTATCAACTAAATCCATCTTACTTTAGTGTCAGGATATGCTTTTTTTTCCCCTTCTGAGTAAGAATAAATGTATTCTTCCTAATTTGACAGCACAATGACTGAGTTAGTATTATTAAAGAGGTAGAGAATAAATAAGGAGGTACAATAGAGGTGTAGTTTGACCAGGTAGGTGTAAGAGGAAGAGTCTTGTTTGTAACTTGATCAATAATAGGAAGGAATTTCTGCTATATCAATTTATTCTGTGTATTGAGCTGTATGGATGTTTTGCTCCCTTCATTTGAAGTCCAATTCTGGAAATCTTGGTCTCCTTCAAATGGATAACTTCAGGGTAAAAATTTCTTTGCCTTCAAATATCACAGAAGTGGATGTGGGAGAGAATAGGGCAATCAATAATCCTTGTGAAATCTGTTATTGTACAAAATGCACCTTTTCCTCCTGGTGACTTCAAGACTAAACCAGCCACTTTTCTTCTTATCTTGGGGTTCTCTGGGGCACCTCTATAGCTTTTCATATAAAAAGAAGCCTTAGCTACAGGTAACTCTTCACATCTCAGACTAAATGGGCCTGGAATCTTTAGATATCCCTTCTTGCTCTCGTGTCAGAGAGAAGGTAATTTGGGTTCTTCCTTGCAGAGAGGACTGTGGTTCTTCCTAAAGTTTTTCCTAAAAGGACTCTGATACAATTTGTTGCATTGGAATTCACAGTCAGCCCTCAGCTCAGTCTGCACACATGCTTTTGAAAAAAAAAAAAAAAAGATGCCCTGGATTACAGCTCAGGTCATGGAGACTGTTGGAATTCAAAGAACAGCTAAGATCATTTTTCAGTGTTACACTGTAGTTCTAACAGCAGCAACCCTAAACATAAAATCAATAGCCTGTCCTACCATAAATTCCATCCATTCCCCTAAACAAGTTGCATAGTGTATCTATATCTAGTGGTACATCTTAAACTAGGAATAAAAGAACACATCCTTTTTTTCTCTCAGAGAGGTAGTGAGAATAAACTCGTGGGAACTGTAAAGATATTATCAAAGCAGGCAACTACATGGGAGATATCTGTGCTTGTGTGGGCAAGAGGGTAGCTTCTTTTGATAATTGTTGATTGCAATGAGTTGCACTGATGTTCTCTTAGGCATATGAAGGATATAATTTTATATCATTCAATTTAGGTTGAGATACTCTGAAGAGTGGCTAATTTGAAATGTGATACATAAATCTAAATAACACTTCCTTAATGACACGTGTTTTTACAGTTAATTTCTTTAGGTAACAGAAAAAAAATACTGAAGAATGGTAGGAAATTTTCTGCTTCATTCTACCCTGGCTGCAATAATTAAGATTCTGTTATTCATACTTATCTCTAGCAGCTGTAGCATCATTTTCAAAGCCAATAGATGTGTGTAGTGGGGATGTTAAATGAGAATCAATGGGTTTGGGAATGGGAAATTCTTTACCATTCTTATGCATCCTTTTGCCAAAAGTAAACATTATTTTTTTAAAGCATTTACTGTTAATTTGTTAATTTAGATTTTACAGCGACAACTGTAATGATTTCTGTATTTTTTCTTACAGATAGATCTAAATATTTTAATCCTAATTGATATTTGGAAGTTTTCTATTTGATTCCTACATCTGGTGCTTGTTCTGAGAGAGGTCACTTCAGCACAGCCCATCATTTATGAAGAGCTTTCCTAAGAAACCTCAGTTTTTCTGCTCTGTGCAAGCTGGCTGGCTACTATGACTTATTGCTAACTGAGGACAGGGTTCATGAGTAGCTGCTGGGGTGACCTGAAGGAATAAACCTCAAACCTCCAAAAGAAATAAAGTCTTTTACTGCCTGACTGATGGATGATAATAATCACACACATTCATGCAGCACTATTATTTCAGCTGTTATTATTTCAGCATGTAAGACAGAGCCGAAATTTCAGGCAGGAATAATAAAAAATAGTTTTTATAAATAACATTTAGGAAAAAAAATCACCCGAAAGATAAAAAACCATTGTAGAATAGGAATAAACAACACGCACCACGGTCCAGATCCCAACAACCATTAAGTAATTGGGTTCAATTAGATAAATTTCAAAGAAAAGCTATGTCAGTGATCAGAACAATAAAATCTCACAGTCTCCAGGGAAAGGCTGATTAAACATGGTCTAAAAGAAGAGTAGGAGATCGGTGCTTGACAAAAGTAAAAAGATGGGAAGACTCTACACATTTCAAGCAAAAAATCTGTTCTTGGCTATGGCAGTCAGGATAAGTGCAATGGATGTTTAATTGCAATAACAAAGATTAAAATTTAATCATAAGAAAACTGAACGTTAAGAAAATCTTTTTATCCATAAGGTTAGTGAAGCACAAAATATGTTTTCACAGTTGGTTACAGAGCCTTCAGCCACTTCTGCAAGAGGTTTTTATAACAGGCCAGGAAAGGAGCTGTGAGATATTATATAAATATGGTACATTTTATCTCAGAAAAATGAATTTTCTAGAAAGCCTCTGGAGATCCTTTCCAGACTGAAGAACCTACAGCTTAGTGTGGAACAAAACCAGACCTCACATCATGCTACATAAGGGCCACAAATTGCCACGAGAACCATGAATCCTCTGTCAGTGTATCAGTTGAATTTTGTTAACCCACCCCATGTATGGCTCACATTGTTGGACCTTCTCCAGCCCCTTACAGCAAGCGGGCTGAAAGATAAAAACAAGAGACCTAAAGTAGACTAAGAAAAAATAATTAAAGATTTTTTTTTTTCTTGTTGTAGTTGTATGTCTGCTACCTTTAAAATCAAATTATATTAGAAAATTTATAGAAAGAAGTAGCCTTTTTTGTTGTTGTAAAAGCTGAAGCTGTAAGGAAGGACATAAGAATGTGGGCATGCAGAATCAGGAAGAAATATGAGCAAGACACACTCCTTTTTTTTTTTTTTCTAAGAAACATTTGGTTTAGAGACAAATATTGTTTCTTCCCATTAACTTTCTGATATTTAAATCACATAGACATTTCTAGCAGAAATTTATATTAATAGCTTTTAGGAAGTCACTATTTCACATATGTTAAGCCTGTCTTACCTGAAATGTTTAACACCAACAATAATTTGAAAGCCTAATCAACCTATATTTCTACACAGTTTTAATGATGTACATGAATCAGGGTGGTCAAGCACTGGAGTACATTGCTCAGGGAGTTTGTGGAGATATTATATATCCTTGGAGATATTAAAAACCCAACTGGACAGAACCTGAGCAACCTGGTGTAGGTTAAACCATTTGAGCATGAGGAGGTGTCTGCTAACCTCAGCCATTCTGTGATTTTTTGATCATTAGGAAATTACAGGAAGCTTCAGAGGACGTCTGAGTTGTGTGATGGTTTTCTCCATTAACTATGAAAGAGACCAGGTTTCTAGTGTTGCTGTTTCAAATAAGTATCAAACTTTAGTTTAAGTTAATCCAAGTTAAGAGAAGGACTTCAACATCTGGGTTAATAGCATCGTGCCCTATTCTATGGGCTTTTAAGAAAAATGAAATTAAGAAAACTGTATTTCTTTCAGCATTTCCAGCAGCTGGCATTTGCTACTCTTTGCACAGCCTCTGTCAAAACCGGAGCAAATATCCAAGTAACATGTTCAATCTTTCACCTACTGTGATTTATATAAGGTAGCACCAAGGAACCTCAGCAGCCAAAAAAGATGAGCTGCTTGAGGGGGAAACAGCTACTGAACAAGAGGGAGATGGGACTCATGTCTAACAGCCAAGCTGTTAGACACATTATCTGTGACTGAAGGCTCACAGAGCAGATAATCAGTCAGCACAGACTATAATCTGGAACAATCCCTTTGTTTCACATTACTCCTAATAAAAACTCATATTAAAGAGAAGTGCTGTCTTCTCAAAGACCATACATAATCACAATTTTCCCAATTTCTACCATGGCTGGTTTTGTGCATCAAAGTCATCTTTTTTTTCTTTCTATTCCCCAATGCTTGGTTCAAGAAATGCCACAGGCTCTCTTGCAGTTTTCTAATCAGAAACTAAGACCTCTCCCAAACATTCCATTGTGCATGCAGGGCTCTTTGACTTGCTTTTCTACAGGACAATCAAGTAGTGAATTCACTGGAATCTGGCTTTCTGAGTGATAGTGATTCAATGTTCCTAACCACACTGAATATCTCCTGGTTTTCACTCCCATGTCCATCACAAACTGCCGGTGTCGTTTTCCATTTCTTTTCAGTTGCTTCATGTCTGTCATGAAATCTGTTGGAAGCTTTAAATCACTCCCAGCTGCTCTTCAGTATTTGAAAGAGTAGAAAAATGCTTTCTGTAAAACACCATAAGAGATTTGTGTGTAGTTTCTAACAATATACTGTGTTCTCAGAGGTGACAACTTCTTAAATGCAAACATAAAGCTAAATTTTCAGCATTGCTACAGATGGCCAGCATAACTTTGTTTGCTTTTCAAATTACTTTAAATTCTTTTAATTTCCAAAATCATGTAAAATTTCTAACTTAGAAAGGTTATGAGCTTTTGGAAATGTCCAAAAGTTTTATCTAATCTTATATATGCGGACATGAGAGAAGGAGATGAGCAAGGGCTCTTCAGGGAAATGGTGGAGTCACCATCACTAGAAGTGTTCAAAAAATGAGTAGACAGCATTTCATTATATGGTTTAGTGGACATGGTGGTATTTGGTTAAAGGTTGATAAACTTGGAGGTCTTTTCCAATCTTAATGATCCTGTGACTTTTTGATTCTATAAAGTGATATTATCATGATGGAACATACATTTTTCTGGTTTAGATACACAAGATTTGGGCATGGATCCCACACTGGCCATGCCTGCATGTCTTCAGTGAAGTGAAGCCTGTTTTAGACTTTCATTCAGCAGCTCTGTGTCTGACTTGGTCAGGAGGAGGAAAAGATGAGCAGGTATACTGGACTGCGTGGATTTGATGGCCTGCAACTTCAGATGCACAGAAGTATAAAGTACCCCCCCCGGTAGCAGGGGGGGCTTCTGTGAGAAGCTGGTGGAAAGTCCCCCCCCATATCTGACAGAGCCAATGCCAGACAGCTCCAAGATGAACCTGAAACTGGCCAAGGTCGAGCTCATCAGTGATAGTGGTAGAGCAGGACAAAAAAACCCTGCACAACTGACCTGGAAAGAGGGGGGAGAAAGTGTGAGAACCAGCCCTGCAGACATCCAGATAAGTGAAGAAGGAGGGGAAGGAGGTGCTGCAGATGTCAGAGCAGAGGTTCCCCTGCAGCCCATGGTGCAGACCACGCTGAGGCTGCTGTGCCCTGCAACCCAGGGAGGTCCATGGGGGAGCAGAGATCCACCTGGAGAACCTCACACTGGTGCAAACGGAAGGAGGCTGTGACCCCATGGGAAGCCCATGGTGGAGTAGACTCCTGGTAGGACCTATGTACCCGTAGAGAGAAGAGCCCACACTGGAGGAGTAAAAGAGTTTGAGGGGTCCTCCCCTTGAAGAGGAAGGAGCAGAAGAGACAATGTGTGATGAACTGACAGCAGCCCCCATTCCCTGTCCCCCTGTGCTGATGGGAGAACTGACAGAGAGGCTTCGGTGGGCACCTGGTGTCCAAACAGGGTGAACCTGCCACAGTAACTAGACTTTGGCCTTCTGTGGAAAAGCAGTCTGCAAAAAAATACTCAGTATCATGTCCACAGGATGACAAGAGACCCATTTTCAAATCAAGGTGGTGCTTGGTTTATGTTTTAAGCAAGAAAACCATCAGGTTTTTGTAATCTTTGCCTAACTGAGAGAACACAACTGCAAAACTGCTACACTTTTTTTGCACTTACCTAACCTGTTTTTCAAATCTTACAAAATGTTTTCTCGATTACTTTCTGCAGTAGCAGGTTCCTTCCTGGAGACTTACTCATGCACAGTGTAAATACATGCACCCATTTAAAGTTTATTGCTTTTAATTTCATCTATGGTGGAGGTGGCGTGAGTTATGTTTCCCAAAACAGCTCATAAATTCTGAAGGTTTATTTAAAAAAACCCCAAAAACCAAAAAAAAAACCAAAACCCCTGAAGCTTTGTATTTTGAAACCATTTTCACTGTCAAAACTACAGAGAGAACTTGTGAGTGAAGCCTGTTGTGATAGTGCCTTCTGAAACCAGACAGACTCCATTTACAGCAGGCATTTGGCATTTCTCTTTTCAGGGTGCTTCTGTACCAATAGTGACACAATTATCTGAGTTCAAAACTAATATCAGTGAAGACTGACATACACTACATTCATTTTTGAAGGTGGGAGCATGACTGGCAGGAAAATAGCTGATGTTGCTGACTTCCGGGTTTTCATCATTAGCCTTGAGGATGTGTGAGCCATTAAAAAGGAATAAAGGAGTGCTGTCACTGTTCAACAGTTTGCATGTCTAAAAAAAGTCCTACTCTTGACACTAAAATCCACTTTGTCCTCCTACACCCACACCAGATTTTCTTACTGAGACATGCAGCACAAGTCCTCCACCCACTGACCAACTGACTTCTCAATTTTTGACATTGCTGAGACCAAGTTAATTTAGATGATGGAGTTTTTCCCTACAGAGGGCTCAATCCAGAGTTCATGATGTTGATGAAAGTCCTTCTATTTATTTTACTGGTTGTTGCTTCAGATTAGCAAAGAAAAAATGCTCCTACTCTAGGTTCAAGTTATTCCTCATTAAAAGGAATTAACCAGCAAAACCAAATTGGCAGTGATCCAAAAGAAAGGGCAGTTTCAAGAGTGCTTACCTGAAGGGTTTTCATCAGCTTTCTCCTAACAAAATGACATTCATGATATACCAATGTTAGTCCAATATACAGAATACACATATGGAGGCCTGGTTTGGCACTTCTCATCAGGGTAGGAAATAACGAATTTGACCATCTCAAGGCTCAGGACAGAGCCAAACCACAAGAAGTGGAGAAACTGAAGAAAGTGGTACAAAAAAATGGGATATAGATTTTTCTGCTTCTGTCAACAGAGCATGAGAAGGGTGAAAACAGCAACATTTTCTGGTACATGTACAGCCCACTCACCCCAAAAGCAATTATTATCCTATATTTGTTGAATGTCTTCCTCCAGTACCATCAGTCACAGAATCTAACCTGATTTTCCTATACTCTTGCAAGGAGAGAGAAGAGTCAAGGAAGATTTGCTCCTTCCTCAGCAACTCTGTTGCTTATCCCTAGAGCTGCCCATGGTACCTCCTATATAAAATTACAGCAGGGATGTATGATACCAACTGGTTTTGATTTCTGCAAGGAAACTATCTCTAAAAATGCACAGAGACTCTGGAGAATGCCACCTGAGACAAGAGAAATTTTGAGTTAACCCACTGAGAGCATAAACCTAGGATGAGAAAAACCACAGAGTTTTTAAAAGTAAAAAACAAAACCCCATCTTTGTATGTTAAGAACATGCCTTAGTTTTTAAAACGGAATGAGGAAAGCCTTTTAATTTCTTTGAAAGAATGTTCTCAGTAAAAGACGTGGTTTGTGTGTCAAAATGAGTGACTTTTACAGATCATCATAATTTTTCTTTTAACATTCAAATGTGTATGTCTCAAAAAATACCCTGGTACGAATTTGTGTGCCTAAATACAGCTCTCATCTCCCTCTGCCTACACCACCTGCCATTTCAGATTTCTGAAATGGAGTAGGAAACAAAACACTTAGAGAAGCTTCGGGTTGATCTTCTCCCTGTTCTTACATATTTTATATTACTTCTTTCCTGCTACCTTTCTATTCAACTTAATCAACTGTGTACTGTTAATTCTCTTTCACAGAAACCCCCCTCCCCACCACCTATGCTTCTCATCTTTTCTGTTGTCCTTCTCAGGACTTTATTATTTCTTACCCTTTGTTTTTAGAACAAAGTGATCAAACTCAAGTGCAGTTACTCCTATAATAGCCTTAATATTTGGTAAAGAATTCTTCATTCAACTTTAATTTAGCTTTCAGTCTCACTTGCTTTTTTAAAATCACTGCTAAACATTGAGATTGTCCTTCACTAAGTGCCCTTGCAGTCTTTTCTCTAAGACACCAGGTTTTGTCAGGTTTCAGCAACATGTTGTTTTGTCAGAACCCCATGAGTCATCAAAAATTAAAATATTTGGGGAAAACATGCCAGTTTGGACAAGACCTAAACCCAAAAGCAAAAGAGACTGTCTTCCTTCCCAGCTTTAGAATGATCAAAAGTCTTATTGAGGAGTTTGCTTAAGCCATGGTAAATTGATGTAAAGTCCTAATTCTGCCTAAAATCAAATGGGAGACTTGTATGACTGACGCAAATCTGTGTCAGTAAACTATGTGCCTGCTTGTCTACCTCTTTTGATAAAAAAAGCTTCCTAAATTGTAATTTAAGTCCAATGCCAGTCCTAAAAGCAGTAGACTTTCAGATTTTCGTGGAGCAAGAAAACGATCTGTCTTATATCCAACTTTAATAAAACTTTGCCATAGTTTCTGTGGGATTACATCTCCATGAAATCCTTCTTAACAAATGGAAGGATAAATTATAACAAAGCTATATTATGATTTCTTTTAATTATACTGCATATGCAGGCTAAACTGTTGCCACCAATCCTACTTGGTTTCATGTTAATCTCCTCTCCAGGGAACTGTATTTTCACAGGTAGTTACAGGTGATTAAAACATTCTCCCCTTACAAGGAAAACAAACAAAACAAAGTGAAAAATAGTTTCTTTCTTTTCTTTCAGAGGTGCTGGAACTCTCCAGAATGTTTTCTGTTTTCTTCCCACCTTCTACAAGCACTGTGCTTGACTATAAGAGCTACTTCTTGAAACAAAACATAAAGTGTTTGTGAGTCATTTTGAGCCTGAAAAGCCCACGTTAGAACATTGTGCCCAGCACACTTGAACTTCCATGGAGCATAAAATTCAGCAGAAAGCTTCTTCCTTTAACAGAAAAGGTAGCTCTGTTGACTGTGTAACAACATTTATCAACGATCTTGGATTTTCTTTTATTTCAGCCATGAGATGCACTGAGGTATTTATGTGATAAACTTTATGTAAACAGAAGTGGATAATGCTCTTCATTTGGCTTTTTTTTGCTGTTGTTTTGGGTTTCTTTTGGAACTAGTTTTGGAGAGGAAATTATAGTGAACAAATATTTAGACTGACAGCCCTCTCTTAGACATGGGCTGGATTTATGTCTTTGGACAACATAGTGCCTTACTTCTACCGATGTTGTGGGGTTCCTGTTGGCACAGAAATGCTCTCATTTATGCCTCCTTTTTGATCTACATGAGTGTTCATCTTTGCCCTTGGTGGACAAGAGGTGGAAGGATGAGCTTAAAGACCACCTCTATTTTCTGGATTTCCATGAATTTTCCACTGCATCATATAAAACATTTAGCAGTACTGCAGTGCTTCCAGCTCTTTGTTGGCCATTTAGAATAGCAATCCCCTTGAAGACACTGCTAAGCTCTTCTTCATACAATCCCTTTTTTTAATGTCCATATCACTTCATCAAATATGGATAAAATTAAAAAGTGAATCTACAAAAAAAAAAAAAAAACAAAAAAATGTGCAAACTGTTAGATTTCTGTTTTGCTTTATCAAATTAGTCTCTTTATGCACTTGAAGCAAAGATGAAAAATTGTTGGACAGATTATTGTAAGTGTATTGTGAGTCAGTGGAGCTTCATTGACTTACATGTGTTGAGAACTGACTACACAAACTCCTACAATAAAAATCTGTGCATCAATTGTAACTTCACACAGTTCTCCTTGCCTGTAGTCAGGGAAGAGAATATTGGCATGTGAAGCTCAGCACATTAGCAAACAATAAAAAAATGAAATATTGTCATTCACCTAGTTAAGCACAGGATGGAACAAAGTCAAGTGTTTTATGAAGTCTTTGGGGTTCTGATGTTCAGCTGGAATAAATCAATATTGCTGTAATTAGTTCTGTTCAATTTCCTAATCTGAAAATCAGCTTCACTGTTAGTTTTTTTCCCCCATATCAAACCAAATTGTTCTTTACTCTAATTTAACCCTGACTGATTCATTGATGATTATGAACTTTTAAATCCTGATTAAAAAGTAAATTTAAAGATCACACCTAGGTCCTTCACATTGTTGAAAACTGAAGGGTGGTGATTCTGTGGCTGCTGATTTCACCTCTGTTTCATTTTGGTTCCCCTTAGATGGATAACTTACTCTGCTTTATGTATACAT
Organism: Chiroxiphia lanceolata; assembly: GCF_009829145.1. Lineage (NCBI taxonomy): Eukaryota > Metazoa > Chordata > Aves > Passeriformes > Pipridae > Chiroxiphia > Chiroxiphia lanceolata. The sequence continues at coordinate 5,259,966 of NC_045641.1, read as the reverse complement.
AAATGTCCTTTAGGGCTCTGCTTATTTCGTTCTCTAGAAATATGGAAAATAATGAAGTCCCCAAGGAAAGCCTTAAGGGTCTCCTAAATAATCAAGGAGGAACAACTGGCTGTCTTATGAGGCCTTGTGAAAACAGCAATTTGTTCATTAATCATGGAAGTAGAGCCTCATCACCGGAGAATTAAGTTAGCCTTTCTCCATGGATAACAACAAAGCCACCTTCGACATGAGTGAAACATTCATCATGCTAAGCCTGTAAATTCCATGTAATGGCATCACATTAACCCTTTCCCTTTCTATATTACGAAGATCTTGCTTTAGAGAATAATTATGACTGAACTAATGCCTTCTTTCCAGCCCATAAAAAAGAGGTGAATAAATTTAATGACCCTGGAAGGCGTGTTTAATCCATTTCTACTCACTTACACAGTGTACATCTTTCTAAGGGGACCTTGAGCATTAAGGTTTCCTCTCATTATTAGTAACAGCTGAAATTACTTTACAACACTGAAAGTTATGTAAATTATAATGATTCGTGAGATGGAGCCAAACACTGGTATTTATTTAAGAACACACAGGTTGTTGTGAATTTGGCCCACGGTTAGGAAAAAAGTCATTAATGGCCTCAGTTATCAGGTTCTTCTCAACAGTTCCCACTTAAACATCCATCTTTTGCAGGATATGATTGTTGCTGGGTTTGATCCTTTAACAAGCTCACCAGCTGGTTACATGGGCCCACGTAGGAAGGAGGGTGGGCAGAAGAAGTTCAATTTGCTTGGATTTAGGCTTCTGTAGAGTCGTGTCCTAAAAGTAAATCATACAATTCTGTGTAATGTATAACAGTCTTATGTCACTGAGTTGAATATTACCATAAGAGTTCATACTCCTGCATTTAAATATTACCTTCAGCATTTTTAGATAATTACCTTGGATCTCATTATGATGGATAAATATGAAACATGGGGCTAGACCTTGGAGTCTGCTTTGGGAGTTGCTGTGGCAGCCTTCATTTCACAGGAGAAAATGCAGATATTCACAATAACATGGACTGTCTATTATATATAGTTTGAAACTGAAAAAACAAAACTCATTGTGAAGAAAAATACTTTAAAAAATAACAGTATGGTGTGAGTCTTCTTTATCTTAAGGAGACTTAAAGAGAGAATATGGAGGGGATGGAGTCAGATTTTTCCTGAATGTGCACCACAAAAAAAACCCTAAAGGAGCCACCCACTAGCTGTCAGAATGGAAATTCTCACTCTACAAAGCCAGATGATTTTGCAAGGAGAGCGGCTCAGAATATGACCCCTGAGAGTTGTGGGATGTTTCTGTTTGTACAGTTTCAAAACTACAGCTGGGCAGAACTGGGTAAGAAACCTGATTGAAATTTGAAGTTAGTTTGTGTTCAAGTAGGAGAAAAACAGTATTTAGCAAATGAGAGACGATAGAAATAATAATAAACAAGTCGTTGTGTCTCAAGAAATATTTATATAAGCTACAGACATGTCAGAAAAAGAAAAGGAGTCGGTTTAGGATGGGCTATACACAATGAGAAAGAACATTAGGAGTAAACAAAGAAAACCAATCTCTTAGAAGATATGACATGGCAAAGCAGACGATGATGGTGCAGAAGAAGGCAGAAATTTTCAACACAAAATTTTGTTCTACATTGTTTTCATGATGATATCATGCTAATCCATTAAAAACAGAGAAATTAAAATCATCAGTTAAAAATATTTAGAAATCATGAATTCTTTGAGGTTTTGGTTCCCAATGGAGGCTGTTTAGTGGATTTAGAAAATGCTCAGGGAAGTCTAGCAGACTTCAGAAATACCTACATAACTAATATGTTAAATGGTGCACAGGAAAATTATAAGCATGCTACCATGATATCTCTACTCAAAAAAAAAAAAAGAAAAAGAATTTGGGACAATGTATCCAAAAGAGAAAGAAGCGCGAGTGGCAGCAGGAGAAATTCCACTCCATAGAAAGCTGGTCAACAATAAATTTTAACTTGGAGAGTTAGAGGAGAACCAGAGTACATCTGCCAAACGAACTCAAGGAAAAAAGGTAAAAAATTGTAATTCAGTTTTTCTACTAGCAGCAATTTTTCCATTTGTTTCCCTTCACTCCCACTTCCAGACACCTTGAGCATCATAAATAATCATACAGAGCCTTGTTTTTTTTTTCTTGCTATGAATACACAATTCAAGTAGGAATGGATTTTTAAACAGCCCAAACTGGTCAGAACGAGAAACTGTGGCTGTTCTGATTGATTGAGGCACTCTGCCCTGGAAAGCCACAACTGTGAAAGGCCCTGAACTCCTGTGGTGGTGCTGTGGTCACAGGGTTAATGCAATCTTTATAAGTACAATCCAGACTTGCAAAGATATACAGGGAGCTGACTTTACCTCAACACAGAATAGGGGAGGTTGATTCTGGAGCATTGTTCCTATTTCAGTGTTCACAGTTCCAAAACACTTGTTGAATGGCTGGAGTGGGAGCAGAATAAAGAGATACAGAAATTGTTGGAATGTTAGATAAAATGCACTATAGAAAGAGTCTTAAGCAGCTGAGGAGGGTATGTTGAGCTGATTTTGACCATAAGTACCTTCTCAAAGAGAAAATACTGGATATATAAATATCCTGTGTGTAGATGTGTGACTGGGACCAAACAGTGACCAATTAAGCTTTGGACTGGACTGCCAAGAGAAACAGAGGAACTGTGGTTTCTGAAAGAGATGAAAACAAGACTGGATGATTTCCAAGTTCCTGGAAGATGTTTTTCATTGATCACTGAGCTTATTGTTAATTGAATAGAACTTAACTCTCTGTGATGGTAAGGAAAATACAGCTTTCTGCTCTTTTCTATTTGGTCTTAAGTGCTCTAAGTTTATGCTCAAAGGCACAAGCATGTGAGTGAAGCTGTTGTAATAATCTTGCAGCTTTGTTCTTACCTGATCAGCCAACCTTCAGTTGCTATAATGCTTGACCCTGTGTAAAGTTTTGATCATCCTTTTCAGTGAATCTCAGAATTACGTATTTCATGTCTTTTCAGAATGTGTTACATCCATTGAGGGTCATGCAGAGCAACACTGAATGTGACACTTGTGCAAGAGGTGGAGAAGTTCATACTCCTGGTGTACACATGCAGCACACATACAGCAAGTTAGCCAACCTATTGTTATATGGGAATTGTGACTTTTCTGGGACATTAATACCGTCACAGAACGTAGGATGAAGCAAGCTAATGAGCATTTCCATTTATTACCTGAGCTGGGGAAAAAAGTTAACCCTTGCTTGTAGTGAACATCCACATGGCAAAATTACAAGGATATTTAGTGACAAGACAAGGGGGAATTCTTTACTGGGAGACTGGTGAGGCCCTGGCACATGTTGCCCAGAGAAGCTGTGGATGCCCCATCCCTGGAAATGTTAAAGGTCAGGTTGGACAGGGCTTGGAGCAACTTGGGATAGTGGAAGGTGTCTCTGCCCATGGCAGGGGGTTGGAACTGGGTGGTCTTTAAGATCCCTTCCAACCCAAACAATTCTATGGTTCTATGAGTCTAGGATAATATCTGTAATGTGATTGTGTGAATTCTAAAAAAAGACATGGATGACTGAGAAGGAAACGATGCTGATCCACTCTCCAAGTGTCCAATACAGTGAGAGAGGAGGTTGCCATGTGACCTGCACCACAGCCTCTCAGTTTTTGTCCTGATTTACACACCAAAGGAGCCATCAGCCAGGAGAAAAGGTGGATAGGGAGCCATCCTCGAATAGGATAGATATAGTTTAATGTTTCCTGGAAGCCCATATCTAGTTTTACTTTGGCAGACTTGGAATATACATGACACAATTCTGCAGACCAGCTTGCCCTGTCTGGAAGCACATTCTTCACTGTGTCAACTCTGAAGATCCTCTAGGTCTTTTTGTTTTTTCTCTGTCCTGCTTCTGCCTTGCAGAGTCTTTCTGGTCCTCACTAGAGATGACATTAAGCATAAAGTTGTAAGATACTAACAGACCAAGGGTGGCTATAAATCAATTCACAGTATTTTCATATATGGAAGTGGAATTTAATAATATGGAAATTGCAGGTCTGTGATGTTTTCCTAAGGATGGCAATTTGAGAAAAACACATCACCTCCAAAAATACCAACTGTGCAAGTATAGTGATGGCATTTCTCTTCCTTTTTTTCTGTATTTATAGCAAAAATTTTACAAAGGTATTTTCCTTGATTTTTTTTTTATTATTTTGGTTACCTTATTAGCTTTCAAAGGGTTATTATGCAAAGACTATTCCACCTTAAGATGCAATTAAGTGAAAAATGTTGTAAACACCTCCTACCAGAAACTGAACTGCATCAAAACATCTATTTTCACCAAATCTTAGTCTTATTCTGCTGTGGTGTTCAGTCAACAAAAAGATACAGGGATAAACAGATGGAAAACACAGTCAAAGGTACAATGGTCCCTGTGGAAACCAAAGTTGAATTGCCATGAGTTCTCTTCCACTTGCAGTGCTGCTGATAGATTCGAAGGAGCAGGCTGCACACAGGGTGGTAACTTCATTCTCCTCTTCCCCTGCTATGGTTCATGTGAATGTACTGATAGTTTGGAGGAAGGGGAGATGTTAACAGACTCTGCTACACAGACTCTGCCTTCTTTTGTGTGCTCAGCCTTTCATGTTTCCTTCAGGTCATTCTTCCCCCTCTCCCCTTCCTTTTCTGGATGAGATATGAGTAATGAGGCTTTGTGTTGAAAAGATGACATGTGTATCACTGAAATTTTCGTCTTAAATTGTCTTCAGGGAACATAAGAATGCAACTTGAAATAGTTGGTTTTGATTTGTAATCTTAATTATAATGGAAACTTTTAGACATGTTGCCAAATCCACCTATGAATGACAAATTTGACTCACAGTCAACTGCTCCCTTCCTTGTGTTTTTGGGGGAAAAAACTCACATGTATGCAGAGTCTTTTACTTAATATATGGCAGTTTTGTGGCACTGAATGTTATATGCATTCTTTTAAACAAGAACAAAGTCAGGACATTGATTTAAATCATAGTGTATAGATGTTATCATCAACAATAAAAAACTTCCTTTACTAGTGCTACACAAAAGTAATTTAAAAAAAGTGGTTTTTTCCCTCTATGTGTTCAAATAAATAAGGTGTTAATTTTTTAGATGATATTACAAGAAGTCTTAGAAAAAACAAGTCAATTTTTTTTCTACTTTTCTCTGACCCAGAAGAACTTATTTTCTCCATAGGTAACACAGATGCAGTCTAGAAAAAAAAAAAATCACTGTTAGTCAAGGTACAGATATTTTTAGTACAGTCTCTCACAGAAAAAGATGAAGTTATGTTTCATTATGCAATATCACTTACATACACTGTTACTTCTTCAAGAAAGAGTGAAACTTTTCTAGCTCCTGCTTGACATAATAAGACACTTCCATAAAACTCAATGTAACTTGTTGATTATACATAGCTAATATTCCCTAAAAAAATTAAAAAAACCTACATACCATTAAACTCTAGCTTTGCTTAAAAAAACATTAATCCACTGGGAATATTTTCAAGCCTTTTCATTTTGTTCTGAATTTTCATTTTCTATATTGAAGTTATTGTTTCAGAATAACAGTTGAAAAACTCAGTTCAAAATTATATAAGTGAAAATCTCAGCAGATCTCTACCCAAGGTAGCACGTTCCTCCAAAACATTTCGCTTTCAACAAAGGTAGTTTTTCTAAATGTTATTTATGAAAGGAAAATATTTCCTTATCAGAGGAAAACAGGTTGTGAGAGGCCAAAAAATATTGAGTTCATCCAGCCATCTGCCCCTTAATGGGATCAGCTATTCTGTGTCACTTGAACTCCTGTTTTCCTCTTAGAATTCTTTCAGAACAGGCAAAATAATCTATTCTAGCACTTCATCACCCTGTCAGGAATTTTTTCTATTGTATGAACTATATATTATTTTTCTTGATGAAGTTTAACTTTTCCTTTATGTGTTCCACCCATCATGAACATGGAAGACAACTGTTGTTGTAGAATTATTTTCCCTACATTTGAAATCAAATATTTCAATCTCTCATCTTAGCTTATTCAGCTTAAATAGCTGCAGTTTCTTTCAGTCTTTCTTCAGAGGTCATATTATCTAGATGACACAATCCTTCTTATTTGAAATGTTGACACCACTTCTATTATCATGTTTTTAATCCCCTAGGCTATACTTCTAAAATACAGATAGATCAGAATCACCATCACTTGATTTATAGGGTTTTATTGTTTTCCTGATTTTTTTTTCTTTTTTCGAGCACAAGCATGAAGTTGCTCCTCAGAAACAAAACTTGAATTTCAGTTTCCTGGAATATAATTTCTTCACTTCTGTGTCCTCGAGCATGAGAATATTTATTACCATCAAACATCTCTTTCTATGAAATATGCACTTTTATTTGAAATCAAGAATATGAAATAAAACCAGAGCCTACTCCTAGTTAAGTCAGCGTTAAAAACTCCATGGGAACTCAGTAGAAGGGGAAACAAACCCTTAGAGTGCAGCAGAGCAGTAATTTTGTTGCCTGTAATGGGCTCCAGGAAAAATCTACAGTCTAAGAGTTAAAGAATGGTTTTGAACAAATTTGGACACCAGTAACAAATTAAATATTTTATTTTAATAACTGCATTGTAAAAAAAAAAAAAATGCAGACACTATTTCTTCATGAGAAAACAAAAATTGCTGCGTCACAAAAGGTAAGGGTAGGAAGTTTGTTTCTTTGCTTAGAGCCCATATATGATACATAGTATAAACATTTTATAAAGATTCTTTGCTACAGATTATTCCAATATCTCTTGGCTACAATTCATCATTATATGTCTGTCCTCTTCCTCATTCTATCCTCACCTATCCAAGCTTAGCAGTGGGAGCTTTCTCTCCTGAATTACAGCAAGTCTTGAAACACCTGCTGTTTTACTCAAAGCCCTGACTGCAAAGGGCTAGTAACATCAGATTCCATATTCAGATATATAATACCGGGCAACTGCTTGAAATACTGCTTTAAGTGACCCCTAAAATCTTAAAAGTAAAGTAAAAAAAATGGCTTGGGTTATGGTTATAAAGCAATGACGTAAGAGATCTCGGCTTCTGTGGGAGAGTGTGAGTACTTTTTGGTTTTTTTCAAAATAACATTTTGAATTTGCAGTATTGAATGATGCATAATTTGAGAAAAAGGATTGCTTATGCTTCTAGTGCCTATAAAGACCCACATGAAGTCCTGGTTTAGTGAAGGAAATTACAACCTTGCCACTGACTTATACAAGTGCTGGATTTCACTTAGTGTGTGCTACCGTGCACTGTTAGTCTGGGCTATCATTACACCTGCAACCTCAGTCTTTGCATTTCCTGGGTTTTGATGGGTTTATTACAGGATACTGTACAATAGTGCAGTGAAATTCTCAGCAAGATGCATAGGATGAGACAATAAATGAAAAATAGACTTTTGCTCCTTTGCACAAAGAACTTGTTTCTTACTTACTGGTGCATTTCTTCTAAGTGACAAACAGGAAAGACTGGCAGATTCAAATTAGAGGTTAAGCAAAGGGTAGCTGAGAAGAACAAGAGTCAGCTACTTCAGTTTAAAAATAGAAATAGAATGAAGCTAGCAACCTGTGGGAATTGACATGGAGCAGATTATGAGGAAATTGGGAAGGTTCTTTTATTACAGTTAAAACACAGAAGAAATGAAAAAAAGCGTCTGCTTTACCAGGTTCCAGTTCTGCCTTCAGCCAAGCAGAAAAGCTCGTGGTATCAAACCAATTAAGAGTAAAATGAAACTTGAAGGCAAACAGAGATCATCTGTTCCCTGATATCCTTTCTGTGTGTGTATCTTGTGGTGGTGCAAACATACAAAGCTTTCTGGGATGTGCCCCTTCCCCACAAGATGGCCTGTTAAAAGGTTAATGTGCTCTAAGATTTTAGAATTAAAGCAAAGCTAAACGGCTTTTTCATTGCAATCAACTTTAACCCTTTGATTGTTATTCAAATTAGACTCTCCGGTTCGACTTTTTCATTTGCAAATGAATTCTGGTTGGATACTGACATCAGAGGAGGAGATGTATTCCCAGAACTAGTGAGAGGGACACACAGGGTGGATACTGCAGCAGGAGAAAGGGGAATTTCACACATAATGTGCTGAGGTGTGTTGGACTTGTTCACTTTATGGCTTGCATGTGCTCATCGGTTCTGCTCTTAGCAGAGACTGCTCAGACTTTGCAGTGAGGAGTAGTGTTGGTTGCAAATAATAATATTTATTGCAGTTCAGCTTAGCAAAATATCTTTTGAAATGGGTAATTTCTGGATACAGTCAGCCAACAAAATTCTTTCCTGTGGAAAATTTTCTGTTTGATGAAAAATCTTGAATGTTTCATTATCAGTCAAAAATTGAAAGCCTGAGGAAAGTAGACACTGTAGGCACATGTTTAATGAAAACACAAGTTCCTATGCAAGAAAGTTCACAGAAAATATTTAGGAGACCTTAACAATTTCTTTCTTGCCTTATACCTAGCATTTCCTTCCTGTGACCTGTTACTGAGCAAGTTGTAAGCAGACAGAATCTGAAGTATTCAGGTTCTCTTAATCCTTCTTGGCCTAGTTAGGACAAGGCACAGTACACAGGTTTCAGTAGTTCACAGCTTCTAGAAACAGCCATAGATTCACAGAATGGTTTGGGTTGGAAGGGACTTTAAAGACCATCTCACTCCAACCCCCCTGCCTTGGGCAGAGACAATTCCACTAGATCAGATTGCTCCAAGCCCCATCCAGCCTGGCCTTGAACACTTCCAGGGATGGGACATAATACACAAATACATAACACATAGCCAAAAAGGATTATCTTTTTCTCTTAAAGAAGTATGAGGCTTCCTTTAACACAGATTTAACTCCTTTAATCAGGTGGCTGAAAAAACCAGCTGTGTCTGTATGTTTGATTCCTGCTATTACAAGTTTTGCTCCTTATCAGTTTGCAGGTATTTCTTCTTGATCTGCTCACAGTACAGAAACTCCTATTTCTCATTCATACTTAACTGTAACTATTTGTTCTTGATCTGGACTTCATAATTTTATTTATCATTACCTTTGACATGGAGGACCTTAGTGCATTAGGTCTGGGATGGTCCTTGAAAATCACTCAAAAAATACAGATCTCTGTACCATGACTATTAAATAATGACTTATTTCTGCTCTGCTGACTTTTGTTGTTGGTTTCTGTTGTTTTTGTTTTGTTGGGTTTTGTTTGGTTGGTTTTTTCCTGTTTTCTTTTAAGTGTAGATCAGGGCACTACTACTGACCAACAGAAAAGAAAAAAGAAGTAAGCACATGAAGTTTAATGGTACTGCTATTTTTTGATATAAACCCCTAGTTACTAGCAAGGAGCAAGTATGAGCCCAGTTAACCTTATCAGTGATAAGCAAGATGATCTGTTGACAACATATCATAGTGACACACTAGCAGCAGTCAGAAACAAGCTGAAAGTTTGATCAATTGTTAGATATCTTTTTTTCGTCAATCTCAATAAATTTAATTTTAAAATAATCCAAGGTATTCCTCTGAATGGACTTCTGCAGTGATAGATCTCATGGATTTCCTGGTGACCTCAGAAAAAACAACTCCTTGTACTCTAAATTTAATTTAAATATAGAGGCAACATGCTTCAGAGTTGCTGCAAGACGGACCTTGAATACAAGGACTCAAGATTCAGTTTTATGCTTTATAGTCTTTCTCCTAATTAAAAAAAAAAGTCAAATATCCACCAAGTCAAATGAACCAAATTACATTAATTCATACTAGGACACTGCTTGCAGTGATATCACAGTGAAATATATGATTACTAACAAGAAAGTAGGGAATGTTTTATCCTTGCATACAATGGACCTGCTTTGCCAGAGGAACTAAGATAGAAGCTGAAGGTAAAGCTGAGCACATGGAAATATGTGAAAACTCTTCATATCCATCTTCACTATAATAGTCTATCCAAGTGATTGAATCTGGTTGCTGACAAGAGGTGCTACATCAACATTTGGGTTCCCCTTAAGAAATGGACTCACTTTTACTCCGTAATGATCATAATTTAAGAAAGATTATCTAAGCTTTCTCTGTAGTTTTTCCATTATATACCATAATTCAATGTAATTAAAGAAGTGACACACCTATGGTCAGTAATTCTCCATGTATAACAATAGAGTCTAAGCATCAATAAATCTATATGTAAAATGAAGTGTGTGTTGATGTATTGAGGAGATAATGTCCAGTGTAAGTTCTATAGCAGTCATCTTTTCCTTCACAGTGGAGTCCTAAATCAATTCCTAATGTAGGAAATGCACAAGCAGTTTAGTTTCCCTTAGTGCTGGTTGAATTCCTGTCATTCTTGGGGGGAAAAAAGAAAGCACAAAACAACATAAGCAACCAACAAAAATTAGTATTAAAGGAAGAATAGACAGAGTTAGAATTCCCATCAGAAATATAGATAGTGTTTAAGTCCAAAACCTGACTTGAATTGTACACCTAAAATCAAGAGCTAGCACTTTTCTGCGCTCCTACTTCATGTATAGAGAAGAATGAATATACACTAATCTAAATTGTAATTTCATAGGTTGTTTATGCTGCATAAATAAGGTATAGCAGCTGTTTGAAAGGAAATTTGAACTAAAAGGTCTCTGGATTGAATCCTAAAGTATTTATATTCAGTTTTTCACATTGTGTTCTGTTTTCAGAATCATTGGTGAATTTGTTAAATCACTGGTGTGCTTGTTAAAGAAAATAATATTACATGAATGCTGGTTACCCTTATACTCTCTCCTTGAGTCTAAACATTTGTAGCTAAATACAAAACCTTTGACAACGCTGTCTTTACTGAACCAAAACAAACAGCAGTGAATTCTTGTTTAAACTCCATCAGCCATGATGATTACACTATTTTTGTAATGAAGCAAGGCCTCCTAATAACACTATGAGGACACATTTCATAGCGTGTAATAGTTTTTACTGTATATATGATTTCACATGTCATTAGCTAGACTTTTCAGATGTGTTCCAAGCAGCTTATAGAAAAAACACTGATGTGCTGAAACAAGATTTTCAGCAAAATCAATAGCACTGAATGGGCAACTTTTTTACCTGCTATTGGTAACTACTTTAGCAAGACAACAAACCCAGCTTTAAACTAAAAGAGAGTAAATTTAGATTACATATTAGGACAAAATTCCTTCCTATGAGGGTGGCAAGACACTGGCACAGGTTGCCCAGAGAAATTGTGGCTGCCCCATCCCTGGAAGTGTTACAGATCAGGTTGGGTGGGGCTTGGACCACCCTGGTCTCATGGAAGGTGTCCCTGCCCGTGACAGGGGGTGTTGAAATGAGATGATCTTTAAGGACTTTTCCAACCCAAACCATTCTGTGATTCAACGAATATACCATTCTGGATATCTGTAGTTCTGAACCAAAAATCCCAGTTCTTCCTGGAAATATTTGATATACTATGTTAGTGTTTTACTCAAGTTTTTTTCTCTTTCATGTAAGAACTTTCACATGAAAAGTTTTTATTCTTATTAACCTCTGCATTGGGGTCCCTTGGAAAGGGAAAAGAAGAAGGAGAGCATGTTCTGGAGCAAGAATATAGAGCTGTCTGGGAGTGGATCTGCAACTTCTCATTCTCATAGAAAAAATATAGGAAGAAAATTAAACCAGGTGGACTTTACCTCAGAATTGCCCGCCCTAAGGAAATATTTCTAGTTAGTATTTTCATTTGTCTGTCTGTCAGAAAACAAGAACTGAATTCTCAGATGTTGTGGAGGTGGGAATTGGAAGAAGGCAGGTAAGTAACTCTTTTGGTGACTGGCAGTTGGGTTGAGATGATTCGGGAAGTCTGAGGCTGGGAGAGAAAGCAAAGCTGTGTTTAAACCTTTTGGTAACCATTAATAACACCAAAACCACTGAAAATAAGGCAAGAATTTGACTGCCAGTGCTCCTAGCTATTTTTCAGATTATGTGCACTCCTTGTTAGAAATGGTGACTTTAGACTCTCCTGATAATTGTCTTTGAGGAAGCACTCAATTTTATGACAGTGTATGTGATATGATACAATGCAAAGGTATTTTGCCCTTGGATGACTGAAATAGTATTATTTAGTGTTTGTTTGTAGTCATTCACTCTTTACGGGTGTAGATATGTCATTAAGTCACTTAAATAATCTAACTATTTCAGGAGATCTGGAACACAAGCAGTTTTTCCTCCCCCTCCATTTGGATATTAGTAATTAAGTAGTAGAGGAAGGACAAAAAAAAAAGGAGTTAGAGAAACTTTGACTTAAATGGATGCTTGCATAGTTATATCCTGGTCTTGCGAGCATTCATGTTCATTCCTATGAGCAATCCTATATTTATACTCACAGACAAAAAGTGAGATTAAGGTAATGTGTCATTATTTGTAAACTAAGAATTAGGAGGTAGTGTAAAAAGTTTTCTCTCTGTGTGTGTGAACAGGAAAAATATCTAGATGTAAAAGAAAAAAACAGGTAGAGAAGCTTTTTATCTTTTAATGCACTTTATCCAGAGGAGTTGGTTCAAAAAATGGAAAGTTTAAGAAAAAAGAAATAAGTTGCTTTTGCAGTTTTACTAAAGAATAAGGTGTGGGTATCACTTGAGAAAAAAACACTATCTTGCCAAGCAAAAGTTTGAACAGCTTTACTCTGAGATATAGTGTGAGGCTTCTCTCTTTCTCAGAATGATTATAAAAATCAAAAGACATACTGGTTTGAGTTCGGACATTTAGTGAAAAAACACAGTCTTTATGTAGTCATATAATGCTCATTTAGTTGCAGACATGTATTACTCCTTTAGATTTTGGGGGTGAATGTGAAAACATGCTGCAAAATGGTTCATTTCTTCAGGACTGGTCCATGTGGCTCAGGGTAGGCATCTGCTCTGCTCTACTCCTTCTGTCCTCTATTAATATGGAGATAAATAAAAATTAATAACACATGATTTAATCTATTCTGAAAAATCTAGACCAGCTGTGGTGAATTTCTCCCTGAGCCTTTCTATTTCTTTCCAGTGAGTACAGAGAAAGTCCAGAAATTGTGAACAGACATGCTGGACATGTGCTGATTGACTCTTTGGATCTTGAGTGGTCAGATAATAATCAGTGTTCACACTTCTGACTTTGGGAGGACAAGTCTTTTACTGGGCCTGTCTGTGAGCTTGAGACTTGTAACACCAAAGCATCTGACTTGACACTGATAAAAAGTTTGATTTCTCTTGCCAGCACTAGAAATATGGTGAGCTGTGTGATAGTTGCTAAATGTTTCACTTTGCTTTTTAAACTGTAGTATTAATAGTAGGCATTTTTCTCAGGTCCTATCCTTTTTCATGCCATTTGCATCTCTCTCACAGGATTAAAAGAATGAGTAAAATCTCTCTGGTTGGTAGCTCTGCAAATAAATGGTCACTGCTTGACTCAATTTTCAAATTGTTTATGGTGTTTGAAATGTCTAAGGTTATTCTACTTTTCCTGCAGCTGCTCTGAAGACAATCTTCTCATTATCTTGTTTTATTTTTCATTTCTGTGTCTATATGTCAATACTCTAAGATGCCTAAACAGTTTCAGTTTTAGTTTTCAGTTCTATGCACTGAAACTATACTAAGAGTCATATATTAAGGTATATGTGTGTATAGATGCTGGGTCCTGCTACTTTGAATAGATCTTCATTACTTAAGTTAAATTTTCATTATGATCATCCACACATGACAGCTGATTTACCCCTGCAGAACTGCATGTTACTCTGTGCTATCTGTGACATCCTCATAGGATCAGCAAATAAAGCACAAGACCTGTAGGAAACCTGTATTGCTTCAGCTTGGAAAAAAAAAAAAATAAAAAGGATTCTTAAATTGCATAAGAAACCTCTGTGTAGGCAACTGAGTTTAATCTCTGCCTGCAAACAAATTCCAAAATTCCAATTCAAATTTTTTGTGTTACAATATTTCAAGAAGACTTCAAGAGAAGAAAGGGATTTTAGGGACTTGACATAGTCCTGTTCAATATCTTCCAGGAGGCTGTATCTTACCACTGTCTGGATGTTTAACACTAAGGAAATACCCAGTCATCTTGATGGCAGGAATGGAGGATCTTTTTAAAAATACATGGCCAGTCTTTGGTGCAATTCAGTTACCTGGACAAGGGTGTCTAGTTCCACCTGAGCCATTTACAAGCTCCCAAACACGTACCCCTGTGCTATGGCAGCTGGATACCAGCTGGGAGCCCATAGGGCTTCTCAAATGGAATGATGTGCCTACACTCAGGAAAATGGATCACCTCCTCGAAGTCTTCAGGTAAATAAAATTAACATTTAAAGCATTTAGAGACAGGATAATTTTTAATTCATTCTGTTTATCGCTTATAATTTAAATATAGCTAAACAAAGCAAACAAAGCAGAGCGCCTCTCTCTCATTATCTTTTTATATTCTGGAGAAAATAGACAATGCACAAAAAGTGTCTAAAATTGAGTGGCTTATGGTTATGTTGCTATAGTTACAGGATGATCAGAGACTTTGCTAAGCCAGAAAAAGAAATGAGCAGTTTCAGATAGTTTTGCACCTAGTCCCTCCAGATAGTGCTACACTTCCAAGCAACACAGTTTTGATCTGCTTCACATGGGTGAAATGCAAAGAAGCCATTTGTCTCCTGAAATTTCTTATGAATAAAAAAAACCCCTTTGCACTTTACATCTGAGAATTTCCATGCATATTTCAAATAAGAAAAACAGTTTCTATTAATAGACATGGTCAGAAAATGTTTGTGTTCCTTTTTCCTCAGAATAATTCTTTTTACTCATTTTTCTTTACAAGACAAAGCACTTAACTTTTTTGTGCTGAAGATTAAAAACTTCTGTTCTCGAGCCAAAATCTGTTATCTGCATATATAAACCTATAATATCCTTCAGTTAAATACTTATGTTTCACAAGAACAAATACAGCCATGGGAACTGGTCAGTTCAAAAAAGAAAAACAACACCACATTTGTCACTAGGAACTATTTTCATAAAAATATTAGCAATGTCGCTTTTAAAAGTAATTTCAGTATAAGTTCTGGGCAAAAATGTTCCCTCAAAGATGCCATTGCTGGATATTACAATAGAACTTAGGAAATCCTGAAAGGAATCAGTAGGTTAAAAGAGACAAGGAGCTGCATTCACACCAGTCTGTGCCTAAAATTTTTCCTCTTGTTTATAAAAATTCTTGAGTTTGCTTTTGCATTATATTTTGCTGAATGAATGAAAAGCTTTTGTACCTAAATGCGACAACTACAGAAGACTAAACATTAGCAAGTGATTTTCCTGACTCTCCCAGCCCCTCTTCAGTGCATTTTCATTCAGGCAATGAAGCACCTGCCACTCCTAAACTTGTCTGACTTTCTTTGTATATTAAAGTGTGTGGTGCAAATCTATTATTTCTCCTTAATTTATTCTGTTGTAAGTGTATCCTACCACCACTTAAAAAGAATCCACTGTAAATTAAAACATGTACTCTTCTATAAAAATGTCACTCCAAGGAATGGCTGCCTCATATTGAAATCAGTCAGAGGGCAAAGGGTATCCATTCAAGTTCAGAAGAGCTTCCTTTTTATGTGGAGGAAGAAAGGATTTGAGCTTAAATAAGGCAAGGAGCCTAGCTACAGCTTCTCTGTCAGGATCTGTCCATTTAAAGCACCCCAAAAAGGGGTATGACAGATGATTTTGATGCAGTTCAGTAGCCCTTTCCACATATCTCTTGTGCATGGGGCTTTTAGGCACCTGCAGGCTGACACTTTAAGCAGGGGGTTGGACCCAATGGCCTCTGGAGATCCCTTCTAACCAAATTATTCTGTGATGTATCCTACCTCACAGATATCCCAAATCTGGTGGGTCAGGACAAAGAAAAAAAATTTTCTGACTTTGAACTCTGAAGTTTTACTCATCTGCTCGACCTGTCAGCTGGGGGATTTGTGGAAAACTCAATCCTGTGAAACAGAACTAGATATTTTTGAGGGAACTTAACATGGCCTCAGACTTTTATTGACTAAAGAGAGGTAAACTCTCATACAGAGAGTTTAGACACAATAATCACTTTTGAAAACCTACTTTATATGCATCTACCTGTAGATGTCTCATCTGTAGACTGAAACATACAGTTATAGTTTCAATCTCAGTAGGAAGTTAATTATCTTTCTTTAACAGTTGATAAATACCTAAAATAAGATTTATTTCATCTCAGCATGGAATCTAAAATATAACAGAGGAATCATTCCCTGGAAATGCTTCAGTTACTCTCCTAGGACTCCTGGTTCCATTTGAGATATTTCAGGGGGTCTCCTGATGCTGCTCCAGGAGGCCACTGGTATCCAGTGGGTCCAATGTCACATTTACTGGTCATATATGAATGTGTTTGCTGCACTAGGGTGTCACAATGGCATTTAGTACAAATTGTCATGTAAATATGGGTCACTTCCTCTTCCAAGTTGCGAGTCCCACAAATCAAAGTACAGACCTGCAAAATCAGGGCAAGATATATTCAGTTTTAGCCTCCTGTACCTCCCAAACTTCTGAAGACAGTGACAGACAAAGACCAAAATAAGACGACTGGCGGACAAGTTTTCAGAGAAAATTCACAATGGTTTGCAGGTGAGATAATCACTGATCCCATAGAATTTCTAAAGACCTTTGAATGGAAAACTGATACCATTAATTATGCATGCATTGCAGATTTACTATTAGGTCAGTAATTTTTATAGCATAGAAAAATATCTCCAAGGTAATTTGTGTTTCAAAGGAGATACAAGAAATCCTGCAAGAGTCATCAGTGGGATAATGTGTCTTTGAGGTAGGGGAAGAGAAATACCTGTCATCTTATGGGTAGAGGTTGTTTGTTCCATGTAACTTAGATGTTTAAAGATATTTGTACTGATCTCTTAACACAAAGACAGTTAACTGTGATATTTGCAAAAATGTGATTTTGCCATACAAATGTTTTGCTGCTTGAAAACCAATTTAATTTCTTTTGTGTATGTTTGTTTTTTTTCATTAATCTGAGAAAAAAATAGAGGAGGTGAAACACAGGGTTACACACTGCCAATACTAAATCAGTTTGTACAGAAGTGGGTTATAGTTACTGTAGTTTTTCTGAAGATAAGTACTCAATTTAATCAAAGATTATATGAAAACACCACAATAATAATTTTGAAATAGTAGATGTGCGTGTGTCATCCAAAGTAACGTCCAAATTGTTCTGTTGGACTATAATTTCTTAGCAGCAGCTCTCCCATTGTGCAAACCCGCTATTTATAAGAGAATTAAACAGCATCATCAGATGACTTAACTGACTGAAATTGTAGTATGAGGAAAAATGTGGGAGTGAAGTGTCAGACTATCAATTGAAACATTACTCCAGCAATGTCCGAGGCGATCAGAGAACAAAAAGAGCCCATACTCCCACTCCAAACTACCAATTAGGGAAGAACCACTCATCCATTATCATGAGTAAATTAGGCTAGAAATCTCCACTGGAGATTATTTGAAATTGGATTTTTTTTTCTGTTTGTTTGTTTTGGCTGATTCAAGTTCTTACATTGACAGTTAGTTCTTCTTTCCTCGTTTCTTCTCCTTCTTCTGAAGTGTACTCCTAATACTGGAGTAATAAGAGACAAAATCACAAAGGTGTTTAAGCTCTTAATTCTAGTTACTTTATTAGATACCTAAGACATTTAATGTGCCATAAATTCCAGCCCTGATAGTGTTTTCTGATAGTTCTGCATAATGTTAATTATTATGCAGAAGAACAGTCCAAGCCCACATAAGAGATGCATCAAAAATGAGAAATGAACATCATAACTGATGCTCTGAGTGAGACCACGCTCTGTAATTAAAATCAGATAGCAATAAACATCCAACATGTGCTCTATGGGTGTATTTTGAATTTATTTCAGATAAATTGTAGAAACATAAGAACAAGGTGCCAATTCACTAACTCAGCCACTGGTACCCCTGGCCATTCAAAACACATTAAGGTATGTCCAATTCGGCTGCCTCCCCTTGTCCTCTCCTAATTTTGCTAGAAGTTACTCTGCCCTGCCCCTCCCACCCCTGTGACAAAAGAAACATTGAAAATAAAGCAAAAACTCCACAAGCCCCCAATCTATATTTCTGCAAAACTGTGAGCTGACTCTACTCTGTTAGGCAGTATAATGACAAAATAACTCCGTTGGATTCTCTAACCAAATGTACCCTCACCGGTGTAAAATTGACAGGCTAAGATACATTTATGGCAACTAATACTATAAAATCTGGACACTTCACATGCTTTATGATATCCCACAGAGGTAAAGAAGGAAGAGTTATTTGACAACTGGAAGTAAGAGGCACAGAAAGGCAAAATGACTTATCTAGGATAACATAAAACACCTGTGACAGAGAAAGAAGCTAAACCTGGGTCCCCTCGTTTCCAGACTTATGCTCCAGCCTCTAGATAATCCTTCCTGCTCCAAGCCTGAAATCTTGGTGTTCTCATTGATTCTGCATGTAATTTAAAGCAAGGTTTTCAGAAATGCACAGTTTAGATTTAGACTGAAGTCTCTCTCCATTGAACTGAAAAAAACCATTTTATCAAAGAAGCCACCACTACAGGAATTAAACCGAAAGATCTTCACTAATTCATCCTGCTTTAAGGAAAAGCTCCAACTCACATTTTTTGCACTTTGTATACATTCACTACACAAGAAGCAGGACTCAAAGTCAACTGAATTATTTGTGTTATTCAGTGTATTTTAAAGGACCTCAACCTTTTCAAGCAGTACTGCTGCAGGTGTCAATTAGCAGCAGACTACGTTTTATATCAGTTTCTTCTCAAAACAAAACACCAGGAGTCACAGCTGCCTTTGCATAAACACATAGTATCATCTAACCTTTACCTGTTAAGCAAGACTCTTGACCCCCTCATCCCTGTATGGCTGTCTGGGGTACACTGGTTCATCCCAAACTGCAGTAATACCTGTGTCTATGATACTCAGTGAAGATCAACATTTCTCTGGAGCCAGTACAGCAGCAGGCTCCAAGTCGTATCTTTGAGTGAGAAACCCAAACTGGGATTGTTTGTACAATACAATTTCTTATCTGAGACAAGGCTGAGGTTGCACCCTCTGTTTTATTTCTTCTGCATCCAGAAATTCAGATCTTTAAAGTCTCTTTCGACAGACAGGGAGAGAGTAACTTTCAATTACAGTTTGCAAGACCTGGATTAAATATGTCAAGAAGTTACTACATTGCAGGATCTTCAAAGGATCGTGGCACTGTTGTTTTTGGAGAGTCCACTGGAGAACACAAATTCCAACCTCCCCAGCTTGAGCATAGTCAGCCAGAGCAGGTTGCTCAGAGCCATGTGCAATTGGGTTTCGAATAGAAATGTCACAACTTCTCTGGGCATCTTGTTCCAGTGTTTGATCAGTAAAAAATGCTTTTTCTTATATTTAAGTGGAGTATTTTGTATTCCAGTTTATGCCCATTACCTCATGGGCATACCAATGGTGTCTGTGGGCACCACTCAGAAGAGTCTGGTTTCGATTTTGCTCCATCCTATGCCCCAAACTCCCCATTAGGCATTTCCACACAACAGTAAGAGTCACCACACTATACAGATGAATGAGGTTGTTGCTCCCCATGTGCTGAACTTTGCATTTCCCTTTGTTGAACTGCATGACTTTACTGATAACCCATCTTTACAGCCTATCAAGGTCCCTTTAAAAGGTAATATATAATCATCTGCTCTGTCAATCACTCCTCCCAGGTTTGTATCTTGCCCATCATCCAAGTCATATTTTAAAATGTATTGGCCCAAATATTGACCTTAGGAGCACACCACCAAGTGACTTATCCCCCTTTAATTTCAAATCTCATATTATTTTTTTAAGTCCAGCCATCTAAAAATCTAGTTGTTTCATCAAGCTAGTTGTCCAAGTTTCCTGTAGAGCCATAGGAGAGGCAGTGTCAAAGAAAGATTTGTGGCATTCTAAAAGTCAGGTAGCTGCCCTATCCAGCTATTTCTTTCCATTGACTGTAGCTGAAGTCTTGATTACTATGGTTAGACAGCTGGATTTTAGAAAATACAGTTGGGTTAGATGAATCTCACCCTTCTTTAAAGAATTAAATTGAGCTATTACTAAAAGAATAGATTGAGAAGGGTCCATATCAAAATAACTCATAAGCAAAGCACTTATCAGCATTTAACTCTGATTTGAAGTGTGGCATAATCAGCATCCACTCTGACTGGATTTCCACATGGAGCTTGGAAAGGCTTCCTAAGAAGACTTTCTGCGAAATGAACGCATTTCTTTGACAAATTGAAGAATTCCCCCCAAAAAACTCTAATTGTCAGAAAGTCACTATTCCCTAGGAAAATGCATCCCCATGTATTCTGCTTGGCAAGTCATTATTTTCTTTGAGGAAATACAAATAACTGCTCTGGGTATCTTGATTCTTGGTTGTGCACTGGCTGTATTACAAATCAAGAAAAAGCAATTCAAAAGTGACTTAATTCCCACTAACTATCCCTTCATGGGTGCTAATAAGGATTGTGACCACCGGCTCAAACAAAGGACCATCTTTTTTTGTTTAAAATGCACTGAGAAATCACAACAGAAAGGAAAAGTACAGAGAAAACCATGTGTGCCTTGTGCTATGCACAGTTTCATCGTTAAACAAATAAGCCAAAAATAAAACAAAATGAAAAACAAAGTCCAACCAAAATGGAATTTGAGAACATCCCAAAAAATACACTATGGAAAGTTGAATATATTTGAGATAAACAGCAGATGGCATTCTCAGGTGGTGGGAAAGATAAAAATGTGAATTTAGAAATGTTAAAGAGTTTTGTAACTGCAGTGAAAGTGGGACTGTTGGAATTCAGCAACAGATAGCCTAAAAGCCTGTTTGCAGCTTTGGGGAACACGGCAGCTTTACATCTCCTCATACTGTTTCAGAGGAAATCTAAAACTTCTCTGCATCTTTAAACTAAATGCAAGCTTCTGCTGGTCAGAAAAACTGTAAATATCCCCAGCTCTAAATGGTTAAAGCACTGGTAAGGGCTGCATTGTTTCCATGCAAAAACTAGAATTTCATTGGGTTACCTTCACTTGGAATCATTTTAGTGTAAAACAACAGAAGAACAAAGTGAAGGTGTCCTTTAAAAGACCTGTGTTGTACCTGCCTCTGAAAGTACTTATTTGTCTCGACAGGAAGGTCTTGGAGGTTTAAAGGTGTGGTATAAAGAAAACACAGCCGGATGAGTTTCACAGCTGGAACTCAGTTTGGTTTCCAGCTTTAAGCCCCTTGTGCTCTCAGTCTGCATAAAGCACGTCTATGACAACCTTACACAGTGTTTAGGAATTTCAGTTTCATTTTTGGAACAGGATGTACCCTGATGCTTTCTAGCTATCTTTTTCTATGTATTACTTCACCATGGTCAGATGGAGGGTAAAAAAGATTGGATCTCAGAGAGTTACCTATGAGCAGGATTACACTAAAAGGATCAAAATCACCTGAATGTCCCTTCCTTGGGAAGAGCAAAAATCTGAAAATATATCTAATTTTTAATGCATAAATAAATCTGTTTTCTATTATTTCTTTGCTCTGAAAAATGCTATAACAGGCTAATAAGGTAATAGATGCTTATGATTTGTCAATAAGAGAAGAGTATGATGCTCAGAGATAAAGAAAGCAGAAGAGAAAAAGAAAACCAAAAAAGAATCTGAAGGGTTTTGGTGTTTTCTTTGTTTTTGTTTTTGTTTTTGTTTTTTTTTTAATTTTGTTTGGGGTTTTGTTGGGCTTTTTGTCCAATTTCTTGACCATTTCAAAAAGAAAGAAAACACCTAAGGATGGGACAATATGACCTCAGTGCATCCTCATAATTATAAAGGAAAACCACGTGCAGAAGAAAAATAAAATTCTTGATGAAAGTTCAAAGAAAGATCAAAAAGAAAATGAGCCTGGAAGAAAAGCTTTAAGGTTTTTTTGTTGTGTTTTGCCTCATCTAATTTTGGATAGATCTAAAGGTAACTAAAGTAAAACAGTAGGTTTTGGAGCCCTTTGTGAAGGCTAAAGGGTGTGGTTGACATTCCCACCTTAGCTGATGAGCCAGAATCAGAACACAGTGAAAGGGGAGAAATGGGTATTTTAGGTCCTGATTCTCTTGTTCAGATTGGAAATATCTCCTATGATGAGATAAATAATGCTCTAGAAATAAGGGGAGGGGTGATTCATATTGACTGTAAAAGAAATCCAGATATTTAACCCAGATAAAGGTGCAGACATTCATGTTTAGGCAGAAAAATCTCAAAGAAGTTTATGTGTTTGGGGTGCTTGGGTAGTGATGGCCAAAATGAGGTCTGTTCCTGGTAAAGATGAGGAACAGAAGAACTGTGCCTGGGGAAGAAAAGGACTAGTAATAATAATAATAATAATATTGAATATTATTGAAGCCTCCTTTATGCAAGGAAACTGAAGATAAGCTCAGTGTGGGGGAAGTTCAGACAAGGAGAAGGGAGTATTGCCACAATGTAGGAAGGTTTACACATAGACATATGTTTTTTGGTGTTTTTATTATCATGGTGATCCATATTTCAAAGGGTGAAATTAAAGACACCTTTCCTCAGAGTTCCAGCATTAAGTAAGTAAAAATCTGGACAGAACATCTAGTGTCCAAGTACTAAAGAAACTTGTTAACTCTCAAGTGTCTTTGAGGAAAAACAAATATGCAAAAGAAAGCCACAAAGGATTCATCTGTCTATGTGTGCTAATGTTTAACAGATGCTGATACTTACAGGAGTGTTATGAGAATTAATTAATGAGTGCTGGTAAAAGTGAGCCAAATAAACTGTTTTTTTCCATATGATGAACATATTGGGAAAGAAGCAATTTTCCCAATGTTAATTTTATAATAGGTAAGTGAAACATTCTTGGGCATGAAGACAAGCAAAAGTATTTTAAATGTATTTACAAAAAACCACAAATATAATTTAGTCATAATTCATAGAATTATAAAATATCCTGAGTTGGAAGAGACCCACAGGGATCATCAAAGTCCAGCTCCTGGCCCTGCACAGGACAGCCCCAAGAATCCCACCATGTGCCTGAGAGTGTTGTCCAAATTCTTCTGGGACTCTGGCAGGGTTGGTGCTGTGACCACTGCCCTGGGGAGCCTGTTCCAGTGCCCAGCCACCCTCTGGGTAAAGATCCTTTTCCTGATATCCAGCCTAAACCTCCCCTGACACAACTTCAGTCCCTCGGGTCCTGTCACTGGTCACCAGAGAAGAAATCAGTGCCTGCCCCTCTTCTTCCCTTGTGAGGAAGCTGCAGATCACAATGAGATCTGCTCTCAGCCTCCCCTTCCCCAGGCTGAACAAGCCAACTGACCTCAGCCACCCCAATAATTGTGAATTTCAGTGTGTATTCGATGCATAAAAGACAGAATAGCTGCTGGGTTTTATTTTTTCTAAATTTCCAGATGACAAAATAAAGGGACTGTCTGCCACTCACTGCAAATAGCAAAATAATATTATCCAGTAAAGCATCTGGTGTTTTAATACCAACATTTTTTCTTGTTTGAGGGCAGTGGGAATCTTCTGTTCTGAGCCGGGAAACTCCCTGTCTCGTTGGAGTCTTCTACTTGATGGGGGTCACTTTTTTCTGCCACAACAGGAAGAATAATTGGCAATGAGTTTAATTTTACTGCTTCAATTCTACTTAGCAAATTTGGAAAGATGAGACACCCCTCAACAGAGAAAAAACAACTATGGGCACATGGCTGTAGTTTAAGGTCGATGTGCACATCCTAATTTGTGTTGTGTTTGTACATACTCCCAGTTTTGCCCATCCTTGAGCTCTCATCCTGTTGTTGGTAACAGGAGTAATAGTGACATCTTTACAGTTATCCTTGTGACTTTCTGTCTACTCTAAAGACAACATGACACAATGAAAGTATAAATAACAAAAAAGCTATGAATATCAAAAAAGGTATAAATAACGTTAATTCTCTGTTTATTCATCACACAATAGTGTTTCCCAATCTTTTTCTGAATAATAGAATCATTAAGGCTGCAAGGGACCTCTAAGAGCATTGAGTCCAGCTGTCAACCCATCACTGCCAAGGCCACCACTAAAGTATGTCTCCAAGTGTCACATCTACTCATTTTTTTGAACACCTCCAGGGACAGTGATCCCATTGCTTCTCTCGTCAGACTGTTCCAATGCCTGAAAACCCTTTCAGTGAAGAAATTTTTCCTAATATCCAATCTAAATCTCCCCTGGCACAACTTGAGGCCACTTCTTCTTGCTCCATCACTTGTCAGCTGCCCCCCACCTGGCTGCACCCTCCTGTCAGGGAGTTGTAGAGAACGAGAAGGTTTCCCCTGAGCCTCCTTTTCTCCAGGTTGAGCCCCTCCAGTTCCTTCAGCTGCTCCTCATCAAACTTGTGCTCCAGACCCTTCCCCAGTTCCATTGCCCTTCTCTGGACATGCTCCAGCACCTCAGTGTCTTTCCTGTAGTGAGGGAACCAGTGCCAGGCCCCAGTGGAAACCAAGGGATCGAGAGGAAGATGAAGCACAACCAGACTGATCTTTGCATCCAGGCACGGGGCTGCACCAGTTCACAGCAGAGCAACCTGGAGCAGACAACAAGGCTTTGGATACAATCCAAGCTCGGAATGTCTGCTTTGTGGAGCAATTAGCACTGACTCTATTTGCTGACTAAATGAATGTTTGGGCTCTGGAGAACAATTGGTATAATTGCTTCTGAACATCCTCTACTTCCCTTTTTTATTCCCTTGGTTATTCAGTGTGAGGTTTCAGGGATGATATGCTGATCTAAGGGAACTAATATACTGTGGAATTCAGTCAAAGCATTTGCTAACTTTTACAATTGCAGAGGAATTTCTTTTGGGATGGAATGTTATATATTTATAAATACATAAATTTATTTTTCCCAGTAGTGTTATTGCATGACCTTTTAACCACCTTTGTACAGGATAAATATTCTCTTTACTATTAATGAATAACAAGAGTTGCTAAAACCTTCAATGCAGTGATTTTTAATTCTCTTACTGGTAAAAAAGTCTCCTCAGGAAACTCTCATTTATTTAGCTGCACGTAACCCTTTGACCCTTCTTTAGATCCTCACAGCACCATTAGAAGTGGTTCAAAATTGAGCCTTAATTCCATTTAAAATCAAAAGAACTGCAAAAGCTTGTGATGAATGGTCATTGTCATACATCCATTGTAATAAGAAAAAAATGCAAAAGATCATAGAAAATTGAACAAAGGAGGATCTGGGATAAGTCTTGTTAATTCCTTAGTACAACTGGAAGTTTAGTGTCACCTGTCATTTCTCACATTCTGTTTTTCTGACCAAATTTTTAAAGAAGTCTGCAATTGAGATTCCACACCTATCCAAATAATCTCTTCCAATGGTAGCCTTTCCAATATTAAGTTTTTTTCTTCACGTTTAAGCTGAATCCCTCTTCTCGTATTGTAAACTTTGACCTTTTTTTGATGTCTATGATGGAGTACCCATTAAAAATCAAACCAAAAGGCATTGTATTCTCTTTTCCTTTTCAGAAATCTTTCACATATCCAAAGACACCAAGCTAAACACATTTTGTTTCTTCAGTCTTTTCTCATATGTTCTTTTTTCTAGAATATTAACTTTGTTCTTTTTCATTTGAATAGCTCCAGTAACATTCCTTCTTAAGGTTAAATGTTCAAATGTGTACACGATATTCCAGCTGAAAAACCAAGAGAACATTACTTTTCTTTTATATTACACATAATAAAAAAAAGAAATTATAATTGGTCATTTAGTAAAGCAAAAATCCAGATGTTAAAGGGAAAAAATATTCATTTTGATGAGACTGAAAAGCACTGTTTCAGCTTTTTGCCCAAGCACCATATTTTTGAAGGTAGTTTGTTTAGAAGATTGTGGGGATTTCGAGAACTCAGCATATTTTTTTGTAAGAAAAACTTTAGTTGGAAAACTTAGACTGGCTCTGAGCAATTTCAGGAACTCAAACAATTAATGGATTTAATATAAAAACAAAAAAGGCACAAAATAAGTCTCCCCAGAATTGCCACAAAGGAAATTGACCCTGAAGGGACATTTTGTTGCCTCCATGGGGTACATTGTGATTTTAGGATTGAGTTTGTGTTTACAGGAACAGGATTCAGCAGCTGAGTTGCTGTGCAGCAATTTAAAACACTGAGGGAAAAGTTTCTCACTGCGGTTCTCCCACACCTCCACTGAGCTTATTCTCATTTTGCATCCCCACTTTCATATGAAAACATTGCAATTTCCAGTGATTTACCATTATTTCCTGTCATACTTAGAACTTATTGGTCAAATTCCCTACTGTCTTACAAAGGTGCACTTCTGAAAGCACTATCCAGGGGCCTCAATAACAATTAGGTTGCTTGAACATAAAGAGAAATGTGGTGCCAGCCCAGAAGAGTTTGCAATATACCAGTCAATACTATTTTCAGTTGAGCTGCTGTACTTTAATAGCAATGTTGCATGAGATAAAGCTTTCCCAAGGACAGAAAAAAAACCCCATAGTCACAACAACAAAAAACAACAACATAAAGATTTTGAAGAGATGTCCATATAATGGATTTTTCCTTCCATTAGTCAGCCAGCTGAATATTTCCTTTAGCTTCTGCTAGTATTGTGTCTTGCATTGTTTGTTCTTTAAGGGTGATATTTCTGCACAGAGTTTGCAGACAATAAATGCAGGAAAGTTAAAGAATATTTGTAAACATGCAATAAAACTCCAAGAAAATGTTCAGAAACAAAGGAGAGTGTTAACAGCTGTGACAATACTGAGTTCCTGCTCCAGTAAAAGTTTGTCAATGAAGCAATTAGTAACAGTTATTCTGGTGAAGTGCCTCTAAAGAGTGAAATCTCTGCCCAGCATAAAAATAAATAACCAGGTAATCAGGGATGTGGAGAAAGTACAAGGATGCAGAACATTACTTCTATATAGGATGCTGCTTGTTTATAGCCTTTCTCCCCACATTACTCAGGAAAAGCTCTTTAGTGGATGTGGACTGTGTTTAAATAGCGCCTATGGAGGCCTAATCTTTCAGTTAATAGCTGTCATTATAATATGTTTGAAAATAGAATAGGGTGCTCAGGTCAGTGGTTAGATAAAGCAAACATAAAAGTAAAGAGAAGGGAAGAAAGAAGATTTTTTCCAGAACTAGATAAAAATGTGTTTTGGATCAATGCACAGTGTTGTATTCGATGCAAAGTGACTTGTGTAGGTGTGTTTGAGTTCTCAGCCCCCTTTCTGCATAAGTTTTATTCAATTAAAATGTGACATTTTTATACCATATCCATGCATTCTTTCTCATCTGCAGCCATGCCCAGATTCTAACTGCACAGGCAGGTGTTTCCAGTCCTCTTACAACTCCATTTTCCATTGAAATTCCTGTTAATTGAAAAATGTATTTTTAATTTAAATAACGAATAATAATAATCACCTCCATCTTTATTAACAGCCACCCCCATGATCTCAGGGAGTTGATCTCAGGTTCATGAGGCCCATGGTCTCGATGGGCTTAAAAACAGATGCAGGAGAAAGTGTTCCATGGAAATTTCCTGTGCACCTCCTGCATAGAGAAATATGAGAAGTGCTTGGGTGTTTAACACCTTGTGCCAGTGGACATCTCTTGCCTAATGGCTTCTTCAGTGAACAAAAGATGCAAAATCCTCCTGTACCACCCCTTATTTCCAAGGACTATACTCAGACTAGCACATCTGTGGCCAAAGCTTGAGTTAAAGCTTTGTCTGAGTCTGTGGTCAGTCTCTGCCCGCAGTGACACAAGAAAGTAATTCCAATCCACTAAAATCCATGCATTTTACACTTCCTATTGATTTTTTTTATTATTTTTCCTTTCGACTGAAAGAAAAGATCTTGTCAAACTGCCAGCACATGCTTTGTTTCTGGAGTGCAAAAGAGCTCTCTAGAATATCAGGCAGACTGACAGTTATCATTTCCTTTCCCTGCAGACAGAACTGATAATATTTCCCAGCATTTCTTGGTGCTAGAGTGATGAGAAAGAAAATTACAACTGATTACTGACAGAGAGAAAAAGGAGTAAGATTTAAGGAGTAAAGTAAGTTTAGGAGTTGTGTTAATTTAAGTGGTAAACCCAGCAGACAGACAGATTATCTTCAGAGAACCAGCAACGTGCATAGGTATGATGGAGTCTCAATGCTTGAAGGGTTGAATGTGGGATGATCAGCAAATGAAGGCAGTGAGATCTAGAACTCATTGTAACCTGCATTATCTAGAGGTCACAGTAGAAAATGATAAAAAATTTGTTGGTTTTTTGTTGATTACTCGTAATAATTGTTGAGCACCACTACAAAACTGATTTCTGGCCTTAACCTCTTTTTTCATAAATCTAGTGAGATCTTTCCAGTACATTACCTTTTATCACAGTTCTATCCTGAAACATACTGTATCACCTACCTTTGGAAATTGGACTGGATGACTGTCATGGGTCCCTTCTAACTCAGCAGATTTTGTGATTCTGTGGAAAAAGGGAACTTATTTGTCTGTTAGCACTATCAGCAGTAGCTTTTGGCACCGAGTTCTAGCATAGGGAGCATGAAAACATAAGTCAGATTTCCTTTTTCCTATTTTGGATATATATTCCTATTTAAGCCAACTTCTACCAACTAACTTCTGCCATTTTGGAAGAATAAAGAAATCAGATAGGACAAAGGGGAATGGTTTTAAACTGAAAAAGGGAAGGTTTAGATTAGATACTAGGAAAAACTTATCAGTTGTGAGTGTAGGAAGGCCCTTGCACAGGCTGCAAAGGGAAACTGTGGATGCTCCATCCCTGGAAGTGTTCAAGGCCAGGCTGGATGGGGCTTTGAGCAACCTGGGATAGTGGAAGGTGTCCGCCCACGGCAGGGGGTTGGAACTGGATAATCTTTAAGGTCCCTTCCAACCCAAACCATTTCATGATCCTATGACTGCAATTAGTTTTCTCTGTGATCCTCTTCAAATTAACTTCAGAGCCTTTTCTTAATTAACTCATGTTTGTTGTGCAGAATGGGGAGTATTGCAGAACATCTACTTTCACTCCCCATCTGGTAACTAGTGTATATCTGTATTTTGACAACTGAGTCCCTGAGGGCCATTTCACAGTGGCAGTACATTGTCAATAACTTCTGATCATGGCCCAGGTTTTACTCAGAAGCCATTGGATTGAACTTTCTCCCTGCTGTTCCTCCTAATTTCACCCAGATGTGAGACTCCAAGGTTCAACCTATAAGGCTGAGACATTTAAATTAACACATCTCATCTTTCAAGGAATTTCCTAGCCGAAAGACCCTGTGTGGGCTGTCTGATGTCTGCTGGCTCTGAGGTACAATCAGTACAATTTCCACATCAGGTTTTATTTCTAGACTGGAAGAGGTTTGTGCCCAAGGGTTGTCTAAACCCGTGGAAGGAACTGTCTCAGCCTGTGTTGCTCAGACTAACGAGTTTCCTGCATCTTCACTGCAATGCCAGAAGTTGCCCTGGTACTTTCTCAAAGTTTTAGGCTGACTGGAAAAGTATGAGAAATTCATCCTGGTAGGAACAGAAATTCAGGGGAAGGTTAGTTTGCATTGGGTGGTAGTCTGACCACATGGAGAATTACGAGGCATGTGGAATGTGTGCTGCAGGACTATACTCTGCATGCCCAGTTCCATCACGTGTGGTATGAGATAGGCAAGAATCTGATGCAATGGACCTTCAAAAACAAACAAACAAAAAAATCAGTCCTTCTGCAGCCTGTTCATGATTTACCCCAGGAAAGGGTGGTAGGAGGAGATGTCTGTGATCTGGGTTCATTTTCCTGCTGACCTGTGGGCGGTCTGTACAACAGATGTTAAACACTTTTCCAGGACGATAAAACTTTTCCAGGAGATAATTCAGCAGAACTTTGATGGCATAAAGCAAACTGTAGCACAGATAGGCATCAGCAAGGGTCAGTGTTTGCTGCAATCTATAGGTACCCTTATTTTAGTATAAGACTTGTACCTCCTGGGACACTCTATCTTTTCCATGGAGGGAAAATGGACTTGCTGATCTTATAGATCTTCTCAGTTTCAAAATATTATGATTCTGCAATAACACTGGCAGCACTTACTGCCAACAAAATAATGTATCTCAGAACAATGTTTATGGTTTAGTGCAGCACAGAAGGGAAGAAAAATACACCGGGGGAAAAAGCAACCAACTGCATTTGGGTTGCTTTACTTGTTAAGCTTTGAAATCATAGATTATGATAGATACAAATTAGTGATCTTTACTTAATGTTTATTATCATTTTGTCTGTCTGTGAAGAGAAGAAATGAGTGATTAAATAGATCTTGCTTGAAAGGATGCACAGTTGCTCTGGAGCTTCCTTTAAGCACTACTTTATTCTTTGTAAAACCCTGTTCTGAGTAATTTCCTCTCAGCAACAGCACAGCAGTGAATCAAAAAAGAATGAAGCAGTGACAGCTCTTGTAGTGCTAAGGTTGAACCTTGATTTCCAGCTTAAGTTTCATTTTAGATACTTTTTTCCATCATGAGGCTCTGTTGTTTACATTTAGGCAATTTATTTCATGTCTCTCTGCTCCTTTTCCTCTGTGTTGGTCAGGTATGAATTTTCAGCAGTTGATCAACATGTCTCGATGGACTCTAGTGAGAGATTCTTTGCAATACTGCCGGACACCAATGAATAAGTTTGTGTTAAACCTGAGCCTTGCTGTCCCTTTCAGCATTGATCTGGACTATGGGTTTAACTGTTTGGAGGGGAAAATGCAGAGGTTTTGAGTCCTGGGGTGACCAGATTAGAAGGTTGCACAAAAAATTCGGAGAAGTGATTTGAATCAGAGTTCATGGGGTGTTTCAATGCTAACAATAACCAGCATAAGATGCTACACTTCTGAGGAGGAAATTGAATTCATATAACAGAGAAATAACTTGCTAGACAGTAGTGTGAGAAAAAACAACGTTGAAGTTGAAATTTTACTAAGATGAAGGGGAATGGTAATGGAGCAAAAAAGAACACATTCCATTCTTAGCTGTTTTGATGGGATGGCTGTATGTCAGTCTCAGATGATAATTAATATGCTCAGCTGGAGCCTTGTGTACAGGGCATTACACATAAAAGATGAAGACCAAGAGAAGGACAATGAAAGATCTGGAAAGTGACGCAAGTGTGGAGGAGTTAGATTTGCTTTGTCTAGAAAAGGGAATTTTGATTCAGTTGCCTAGAATAATTGGAGATGCCATGTGTAATTCCTAGTATCTGCAAAGGGCAGGCTGGTGTGAGGAAGGTAGAGGCCAGGCAGGATGGCTGAGGAATTTGAAATGGTGCCACATGTCTATGTTTGAACAACTGAATAACTGCCTGAAGGATCGAAAAGAAATAACATCATAATAGCTAGGAGATAGTTGTTATAATTATTTACCATCATCATCATAGTCTTTTTAAAAATAATAATTATTATTATTATTATTACAAAGGTTTTAAACAAATGTTTTCTTTCTTCAGCACAAGGAGAACAACTGAAGTTGCAAGAAGATATTGAGGACCGTTCTCTAAATTTAGGGTGAAACTTGGGAACAGACTGCACACTGCTTCTGTACAGTCTGACATCACCCCCTACAGAATAAAGAAGAGTGCTCTGATCTCCATTTTACACATGGAGAACTGAGTTCCAAAAGGGATTAAGTTATGATGAAAGGTTTTTTGGAGAATAAGATGCACATGGTTTATCACACCTGTATTTCAATGTGTCTCAAAGACCCTGCAGGATCATTGGCTGCTGAAGTTACAGAGGATTTGGGTATAAAGTGATCTTTCTACTTCTCAGTAATGCTCTCAGATCACTGAACTTGGATTAAATCTTAAAATCCTAAGAGTAAACTGGAAAATCACCAAGATTTAGGTTTTCATCACACAAGCCTCCTTACCTAGGAAGGTATACTCTAGGCTTCTGAAAGTGCTTTCAAGAGAAAACATCAGACTCTGGTAGAACTTGGGCCATGTGAAAAGTGGGCCCATGTTGTCTCTAGGAGCAAGGAGTAGTCTGAACATTATACTGCTTTTCAGAAATGTTATTGGAAATGGTGTTCTCAAGCTCTTGCTAATCTTCATCAAAAAGTTAAGAAAATGGTTCTAAATTTCATCAAAGGCCACTGATCTTTGCTTTTTTGACAGAGATACAACTCCCAACATCAAATCTAGTGTGTTGTGTAGCCAGTACTTCTTGAAAGAATCAATTCTCAGGAGCTTTCCCAGAAAGTGTTCTCTTTCCTCGTGTGCATTTGAAACTGTGGATACAGTCTTACATTGTGGCAGCAGAAGTTTATAGAGAAGGACTTGGGGGTGATGGTGGACAAGAGGATGGATGTGAACTGGCACTGCCCAGAGAAGCTGTGCCTATCCCATTCCTGGAAGTGCTAAAGGTCAGGTTGGATGGGGCTTGGAGAAATCTGGTCTAGTGGAAGGTGTCCCTGCCCAAGGCTGGGGGGGGTGGAAGCAGATAATCTTTCAGGTCCTTTTCAGCCCAAATCATCCTATGATTCTACAGCATCCATCTTGTCCCAGTTGCACACTACCATCCTTCTGTTATGATTTGTTTGCCCCATTCCTCTGGAAATGCTGCCTGAAGTACTCATGAGCACATCCTCAAACCCATTTAGCCAAAATTAACAAGATTTAGAAATTTCTGTAAGCCTAATAGAGCTGCAGCTTTGAAACCTTCACCAGTAACAAGTAAAAAGGTGCCTGAACAGGGCACTGTTAACAGTACTGACAGTTTAAGGTGAGAAAGGAGATATGATAACTGTCTATGAAAGTGAAAAATAGCTTATGAAACAGGGACTTTTCTTACACCTGGTTTCTGAAACCACTACTTTCCCACTATATTTTAAGACATCCCTCTAAACCTCTAATAAAAAATATAAATGAAAAAAGAATATAAAAATCATAAAATAAAGAGAGGATGTAAAACAACAACAGCAATAGAAATTACCCCAGACAGAAGTTCCTTTTATAATTCAGTTGGTAAGGCTGGCCAAGATACTTCTGAAGCATCTTAATCTTATCTATACTTTTGTCATGGTTTGAGATACCCCAAAATCCAGTTCCCTAGCTCCATTCCCCCTCCCACATCTCAGCCTGGTGTAAGATGTGTTTTCCAGACAATCACACAGACTCAAAATGGGGAAAGGGAATATATTACAATGACTGTACAAATAAATACTACAATACATTATATACAACCTTAGCTATCTCTACCATGACATAAGTATTTACAATGGATCAGATCTCTTCTCCC
The DNA here is from genome assembly GCF_009829145.1 of Chiroxiphia lanceolata. Classification (NCBI taxonomy): domain Eukaryota; kingdom Metazoa; phylum Chordata; class Aves; order Passeriformes; family Pipridae; genus Chiroxiphia; species Chiroxiphia lanceolata. The sequence continues at coordinate 5,226,502 of NC_045641.1, read as the reverse complement.
TTCCAAATAAAAGTCCAGGAGGGAAGAAGGACAGATCCCTTCTTCAGAGCAGCAATGTCTCTAAGGTAGCAGGCTCTCTTTCTTCTTTTCTTGCAGCAGCTCATAACTGGATCCCTGCCAGCACTCACGAGGGGGGTCTTCGTGACAGTCTGGTATCTTCAGGAAATTCAGATTCCTTGCAGAGCTTCTGTACCCTGTTTCAAGATGGCTGCAAGCTTCTTTGTAGCTTGCAGCAAGGGAGGGCCTCAAGGTCAACCTCCACACACCGTCCTGACTGAGCTCTCAGGACGACCGAGCTTCTTAGCTGCTTTACTCCATCTAAGACGTCTAATCAGTAAGAGTCCACCCCCTCCATCTTTGGAGGGATCTCAAAGGAGTCTGGGGTCTTTTGGTTCATTTCTTACCCCAACTCTCTCTGTAGAGCTAGTTCTGCTCTCATCTGCTGCTGTTGGCTCTCTCTTGGCTCTCTGTCTCCTTCCAGGAGTCCTCTCTGCAGTGCATGCCCTTTGCTGTTTAGTTCAGTTCTTATCTGTCCTGGCTCTCTGCCGCCTTCTCTGACCAGTGTTGCTTCTGCTGCCACTGTTGCTGCTCTGTCTCCGCTGCCCACGGTGGAGAAAACATCTCCCGACATAACTACAGGCACCCAGCCCAGCTTTATGCTGTTCCAGGTCCCTGCAGCTCCCTCAGCCTGGGGCTGGGGTGGGGGGGCAAAGACCCCAAGGGGCTCCGGGCCCCTTTCCTCGTGGCAGTCAGAACATGGCTACTTCTTCTTCAACCAAAACTACAACTCTTCTCTTCTGTTTGGTTGTGATATGTTTATATTTTGCAGAAGCACTCATTGGACAAAACTTCAAAACTTCAAGAGTTACCACCCCCTGGAGGTTACCACTTTCAACTGCAGGGGGAAAACTTGGTTTAAACTATTACAACTTTTCCCATACATTTTTCAGAAATGTTGTTATTTGATGACTGAGTAAAAGATGACCATATCAGTATTAATTAGAGTAGTTCTTTCATTGGTGAAGCTTCTTCTCTAATTTTTTATTTATTTGAGAAAGTGATAAAGGATTACAGAGGCTGGAAAAAAATAGCTGTAAATCATGCACTTTCTTTAAGCTGTTAAAGAGGCAAATCTAGTCCAAGACAAAGCAAAGGAGGAATGCAAGAGAAGAGCCTCTGAGGTGTTGTTTTTTGTGTCTGGAGATAAACAAGGGATTCAACATTAAGGCTGAATTAAGGTTATCACTCTGAAACTGTAGTGATGGTGAAGGACAAGAAGGAACTTAAGGACACAGTATGTGGGGGTGAGCTTCCTGTGACTACAGAAAACAGGTATTTTTGAATTTCGTTCTCTTATGTTTTTCAATAAGAGAACTTGAAAAGCTGTGCTTTTTATCCATTTCAGAAGGAGTTCAAAAAAGAGGTAGAGGAGAAAGGATTCCTCAAACTCCTCATGTACAATCTAAAATCAATCTTCCTTAGAGCTTGACCTAAGTCATGGCTTGTTTCCAGCTTACATACTTCAAAAAAGGAAGGGAATAAAATAAAAAAAGAATGATTATGACACTGAAAATGTGTGAGGTCTGCCCTTATCTGAGGGACAGATCCCAAAAAAGGGGCTGGAGCCATTTTGGTGTTGAATTGGATTGGCATATGCTGCCCAGATGTTGCTGCCATTGAGATCATTGGGTGATGACTGCTGTAAATTGTCTATGTAGATTAAGGAGCCTACAGGATATTGTGGGTAAAAAAGGTGTTATGTCAGGTTTGGGAGGTTGAGAGAGGGATTTGGGAGGACTCTGTGGTCCAAGGGATGAACATGGGGCTGAGATTGTGGATTCAAGAAACAGGGAGTGTGGAAGGTATTAAATTCTTCTAGTTTGAGAGGGTGGAAAGGTGCCACAAGAAATCAGGACAGATTCTGAAAGGTGTCTTGTTTGGTCACTTGATTTAAATGGACAAAAAGCTGTGAGGGGACAGAAACAAAAATGAGTGAAATGACATTGCAACCTATAAACAAAATTCTTTGACTATTCACATGTTTTTCATTATTGACTGGAGCTCACTTTCCTTTTCCAATATTTATGACTCCATAAGGCATTCCACAGTGCAAATTAAGGCCTGTATCTTCAGCTCAGAATGCAAACTGTGTTCACTATGACCTGGTATGGGTGGGATTCTGCTTCAGGCCCTTATACTTAATTACTCTTCCTCCATTACCTTTCCTGTCAACTTCCAGCATCTACTGCAGAAGGAGATGGTGTACCATGGGTCACAGCTTCAATCCTACATTGTCTTGGACACTCTAAAGTGTCTCCAGTGGCTCTGAATCCATCCCTAGGCACCCATCCATGAATGAGGTGCTCTCTAGGATTTGTTCACTACTTTGACTAGATCTCTCCTGACTGAAAGGAGACCTGTAGATATCTGTACACAGACAGCAAAATATGGGTCTCTTGATCTCAAGATGATCTTGGTGCCCAGATCACTTCAGTTGCCTGAACATTGGATATTTAGTAACCATTTGCTGTTCTGGTAGGGCGTGGGTGTCCCAGGGGTCCGGTGTTATTTCTGTCAGCCTTAAGTGGTTCTGACTGCCTAATAGATCACACTGAATGCATGTGTATATGACATTTACATATTGAAACTAGTGGCTGGAGACCAGGCTACGTGCTTCCCTTCTTCCCAGGAGTACAAATGCTGAGGATTTTGTGCTCCAAAAGGAGCATGAGACTTTGGGAAACACAGAGTCCCTAAGAGCTTGCTGAAATAGCCCCATAGGTAAGCAGGTCTCCAACAGATATATGGAAGTGTCATTGCATATGTCCATTCATTGTTTTAAAGTAAAAGGGGGTTCCTTAGCAGGGTAACTGAAGATGGATATACGGCTCTCTGCTGTTGTGGGTTTCTTTCCAAAGTGAAGATATGTTTCATAGAATCACAGAATAGGTTGGAAGGGACCTTGAAGATCATCTAGTTCCGACCCCCTACCATTTGCAGGGACACCTTCCACTAGACCAGGTTGTTCAATTCTTTCAGGGACTCTTTTTACAGGAACAGAGTTAGTGCCAAAGTCACGATGAAAGTTGAGAAGGATTTCTCTATCCAAAGTGAGAAAGGGAGCCAATCTGTCACATTAGGCATTCACCTACCTTCAGAGTATGAGCTTTTAGAATGACTAATAATGAATCAAATCCACTTGATAATGAACAGCTCATTTACCCTTCACTGAGCCTGTTTCTCCACCCCAGCACCACAGAACAGGCTTTCACAGTAACAGCTCATACAGGGAATGGCTTTCAATCACAACTGGAGACTAATGCGGATTTTTATTGATCCAGGAGTTGCATGTGAGACCATATGTCATGTAAGAATTCTGATGAAAATATCAGAACTGCTGTCACTCTGAGTAGCACCAAAGGTTGGTTTGCTGATGCCTAATCAAAGTTTTTGGGTATGCTTCAGTGACAGGGCCAGTAATTCAGACTGAAAGTTCTCCACAGGGGCCAATGTCATATCAATCTTATTTAACATCTACTTAAATGTTATTCCCTCTATCTACAATCAGTACACAAGTTCAACTGCACAGACAGACTACATCTTGCACCTCTTAGCTCCTTGATCATGTCAGGGAATTATTACTGTCATTTTCTCCACCTTTTTTCCTCTACCTTTACTCTTGTCTGTCTTTAGACATTTACTGTGTCATATTGAATTTAGCTTGAATTTTAGCTAGAGACAAAAAAGCAAGTTTGCTTTGTGAAATGCCTCACATAATTTCAGGGCATCAAAGGAGAAGATCGACATTTGCTTGCTGAGAATTAAATGCCTGCATTAAGACAACCCATCACTTCTGCACTCACCCCCCATCCTCCCCCTTCTGTTTCTCAAGAAAAGTGATACCTCATGATAAATTTTGTCACCGGGGAGTTGACTCGATACTTCCATTTTTGGAGGATGTTTTTCATAGTACAAAGATTAATGTGGAAAGAAGTATGGAGTTGTTTGCTACGGGAGGTATGTTTATTGGCACTGAAAAGTGGAATGGAAAAAGTATGGGAATTGTGGCTTTCTTGCACAAGTGAAGGCAAGAAACTTAAGCTAAGTGTGAAGCCCAGGAAAATCTTCAAAGTACCTCAAATGAACTGATTTTAAAATTACTTGATTATCTGCACCCATGGCTTTAAAACAGGAGGATGCTTTCTAAAACTGTTTTAAAATTTGAGCTCTTGTCTCTGTTGTAGCAGGTGGGTCCTAATTGTTAATAATTTATGAGTTACTGGGAAGTTTTACATATATAAGATGTAAACTTTGGTCAACAAGAACTCTAAGGGCTCCAAAACCTGTATGTAGACAGCAAAAGCAGAAAAAAAAAAAAAAAAAAAAAGAAAAGAAAAGAAATTTTGTCCAAGAAATAAAGTTACTTCCTTCAAAAATAGACTTTTGATGGATTAATAAAGCTTAGAGGAAGGATTTTGATTTTCTTGATTGTAGAAGTACCCCGGCATAGAAAATAAGGCTGACTCTATTGATTGAATCTATTGGTTTTGCAGTATTTCTATGTTTGAATTGTGATGTAGTTTGCACACTGAGAATATCAGCAAGTCTCAGAATTTGCCTGATATAATTCAAGATATATTTAAACAGTTCATAGATAATTAAAAAAAAAGGAATAAATGGGGAAAGAAAAGTAAAAAATAAAGAATTAGAGAAAAAAAACTCCCATATTGCATGAAATGGCAAGTAGATTAGAAAAACGGTTTAAGAAGCAAGTCATAAATACCTACTTTAGCAGCTGAAGACTGAGATGTAAATAAAACTCAGCTAACGGGTTATTTAAATTAGACAAGTCAAAACTAAAGGTATGGTTTATTTTTAAACTCACGATGATGTTTTCCTTGCAAAAGGCTCAGTTTCAAGTTCCCAATTAATTTTAACTCTTCACAGATATGCAGCTTCAGACTGAGCCTTAAAAATTTAGTTGTATTAAAAATTCCCACAGGAATGTCGTAAGCCAACAATGGAGGAAAATTCTGCTTGACTCTAAAAACAGTACCTGTTGCAGTTTTAGAAATATGCTTTTGCCCCAACGAGCTAAAAACCTCAATCTAAGAGGTGAGGCAAAGTCAAAAGACACATGGGAAAAAATTAACCAGAAATTGCTGGGATGATGATAACATTCTCCACAGCAGCACAGCTGTTAAGCACAGTTAGGTACTGGGGAAGGGCACGCTTGAAATGCAGTGAGGCAGCTTTGGGGGTTATATTTGCAGTCTCTGTGCTGTCATTCAAATGACCAGATGAGAAGAAGAGGAACAACAAGGCAATCCAAAGTTGTGGTGGACAGAAGAGAGCTGGAATCTTAAGATGCTCAAAAAAGTGCAGTTATATGTATGTCAGTCATACATAAAACATATGTTATAAGTATGTACTTCTCATTTACTATCCCCTGAACTGACCTGCAGACGGTAGTTTCTGGTGGTTTAAAACTGCATAGAAGGGAATGTCTTTTTCTCTGAAAAAATTTGAATCTCTTATATTCACAGTTATGTTTTCAATCAAATATATCCTTCAGTTAGATGGGTTCTACTGAGAGATGGTCATCTGAGTGTCAGCATCTGCCTGAATATACTGTCTCATGTGGTACTTCAGGGACTAATGGAAGGCAAACAGACCTGAGCCAATGCTTGCTGAAGCTGATGGAAGGGCAGGCTAGAAGAAGAGTCAGAATAATGCTTCAAAGTATGAAGTCAAGGCAGGAGAGCATTCAGTGAAGATCAAAGAGAAAAAAAGAACGATCCACCCACAGAGGCTCTACTTGCAGAAAAACAAAGGTGTCTACCTTCACATGGTATCTGTAGACATATTTGCCACTTAAAATAATTTGTGATTCTTTGGGCAGGATTCAGACGCTCAAACTCGGGCAACTACAGCCACCTGAGATGCCATAAAGTATCTGAAACACTTGAATAATGCAGATGAGACACAGGACTTAGGAGGGACCTCTCCAGAGGGAACTTCTCACTGGACACCTGGGCAGAAGCAGTTCAATCCTTGCACATGTATCCTGTGAAAGATTCAATCTATAATACATATTGAAGACTAAACTCTGGTGTTGAGTCCAGCTTGCAGCACTGGTTGAGGGGATACTACTGCTCACTTCTTCAGCAGTAGGAGTGTCAGGAAACTACTGGCCCAGGAAAAAGGAGACCCTTCTATCCCAGGACCTCCTTCAGGTCCCCACCTGGAGAGAGAACAGGTAGATTGCACACCTTTCATGCTGAAGATGAGACTACATTAAAGTTGGGAGGAGGAAAAGAACTGCCCAAGGAACATGTGGCTATGTGGGAGAAGGAGAGAGGAAGGAGAAAGAAAGAAGAAACAATGGAAAGGAGAGAGGCAGAGAGGGAGGAAAGGAAGAAAAGTGAGGGAGAGAAGAAAGACATCAGCTCTACCCAGACACTGTCATTTATAAAGCAGGAGCTATTCCAGACTCAGACATTTGGACAACATTTCTGGCTCACCTAAACAAAATATACTTCTACTTATTTTCACCTCTTGTATTATTATTGTTATTTTTCTCACATATAATATTGCAAAAATTTTTTATACTTTTTATGCTGTTCCTGTATTGCAGGCAATTTTGTATCATTTCTTCTCTTCCTCTCTCCTGTCTGAAAATCTTATTTTTTCCCATCATATCTTCATGTCCTTTTGGTCCCTTTCCACTGTGCCTCTGTTCTCACTGGAGCTGACAGTATCTTTCAGTTTCACATAAGTAATGATTATCCTTAACATATTGCTTCTGTCTCCCTCCAGAACATTAATGAAGAAGTTAAGTAAGGCCAAGTCTTATGTATCCCAGCTAAAAGTCTTCCTAAAGTGCTGTTCTTTATCACTAATAATTCTGTAACTTCTGTTATGAAAATAATAAATTATATATTGAAATAACACAAACCCCCCTCTCTGTCTGCAATGTCTGGGCCTGGGGAGTCATTTGGAATATTCAGTGAATGTGGCTGTACAGATCTGGCTGTAATCAGCAGGGTAACTTCCACTGAGACCTTCTGAGAGCTGCCAAAAGAAATCCTGATGATAGAGTCTCTTGTAGGTCTCCCAGTTTGATCTGCAACACACGAGAGCTGTGGGGACCATTTCCCATTATGCTGGAAACAAACAATGCAATGACATCCAAGACTAGACTGGTTTAATTTAAATGAGAAATCAGGGGCTTCTGGGTTCAGGACTGTATTATCTCCACAGCTGTAGAGCAAAATTTTCTTTTTTTGTCAATCTGTTTATATTAAACCTGAAATAGCTGACATTTGCAAGTCTTTTATTAGCCTTGTATAAGCATTCTTGACATATAAATTATCAAAGTTCTCACCAGATTTTGAGTTTTTACTAATATTTCTTTTCTGCTGCCATGGTCAGTGTTCCAAGACAGAGATATATTCCATTGCAGGACTTCTGGTAATAGGTTTCCCTGACAAAAACCATGAGATGTAGCCATTTATTTCTATGGGAATATGTGAATATATCTTTTATACGAACATTTCCTATAAAAGAATTTATTTTTTTTTTCAGATGTATGATTCGCTTATTTAGGAATGGAAGTTCAGGCAAGGATTTGTGGATGTGCTTTGGTCACATGGATTTTTTAATTCAGGCAAGGATTTGTGGATGTGCTTTGGTCACATGGATTTTTTAACTCAGTCCCAGAAATATTGTGCGAGGGCCTTACCCTGCGTCACTGAACTCAGTGGGAGTTGTGGTCTCTGCCTAAAGCCTTTCTGCACAACTTCAAGCCTGTGTCAGTAAGCAAGGAACATAGACTGCTTGCTAATTCCCATCTGGAATTTGATTCAAATACTATAAAATTCATGGTTTTCTCCCTAATGAGCCAGCAGTCCAAAGTCAGGTATCACTGAATGCATTTAATCAGATTAGTCAGGTATCATTAAATGCATTTAATCAGGTTAACATTGAAAATGATGATACAGTTTTCCTTGAGGGTAATTAATAGGAAATGTGAATCATTTAAAAAAAAAACCTAGATGATAATATTTCTCGGTGTGGTTCATGGCATCTGGATAGATGTTTTTTCTGTACTTAGAGTGGTAAGTTCTACATCTGCATTCATACAAAAAGGATTTATTTAGGATTAAGATTATGTTACACTACAGTGATGTAAGGACAGAAAAAGAACAGTTGTATTCACCATCTCTCTATTCTAAGTGAAAAATTAAATAAATAGGACAAAAAAATGGAGCAGCTCAGCTCTTCATGGAGTAAGGACATAAGGGACCCACCATGATGGTTCTGCTCATTCTTTCATGTTCCAAATCCTAGCAGAAGTGACATTTCTCTGACTTTTGTGTGGCTACACAAACTCTGATGGTTGGATCAGCAGTTTATTCGCTGTAGGCAGATATAAGATCAAAAAGAGGAAAGGAAAGAGTTTGTTTAACATCACAAGGAAGGGTTGGTAGCAAAGCTGAGGTAAAAAGCTGGAGCTGGTGAGCATCCAGCCCTGTTCTCTGCACTTGACAGCCTCTCCTCACTGGGACAGGTCCATCCTCTCACCCCTGCACCCTTCCCAAGGCCCTGGATGTGAACAGCATGACTGAGCTTAATGACTGACCCTGCTCCTCCCAAAGCACTAAGCTGATACTCCTACACTTTATTTTCCTGCACAGCAGTGCAAGCTTAGTGTTTAATTTTGTTTCATTAGAAGAAAATTATATTTTAATTATATTTCATTATTTCTCTTAATATTTCCAAGACTGATGCTGACAGAGGCTTAACGGAATCCAATCCCTTTTTCATTAGAGAGCATCTCTTGCATTCACCTCACATCTCCATTATGGGCTGTCACATACTTCATGCACAGCAGTAATGGCCTGGGTAGGCACTCTCATAAATATCCTGCTCATCTCCACAGCAGTGGTGTAATTGAGGGTAAACACAAATCAGTGCTGCTTGCCCATTCTTAATCTGGGTATTGCAGGTGTCTCCCACTTCTCTCTGTGTATCCTGGGTGGCTTTTCCAGATTTAACACCAAACTGCTGCTATAAGGGGCACAAAAGACTTGCTGAAATCATGGGAGTTCTCTGGCACTTCTTCTGTCCATGTCCAACTATCTTAGCAAGGACTGAGGCTTTTCTGCTCAACAGTCATGTAATTCATGCTTTCTAAATGCATGAAATTCACCTGGGATTTGGCATTCAGAAGCTTTTCAGGCTTTTATGTGAGTATAATACAACGTTTTTCTCTGATATTGTGTTTTCTAAGGTTTCTGAAGTCAGAGGGAAAGAGCATATCTTTAGTTTCATTTTAGCTTCACTCCTGGCCAGGTGTGGTGTGTGACTGTGGTCTCACTGTAGATGCCAGGTACCCACCCAAAGTACTCTATCACTCTCCTCTTCACATGGATAAGGGAGAGAAAATACAGTGAAAGGCTTGTGGGTTGAGATAAGGACAAGTAGAGATCACTCAGCAATTACAGTCACAGGTAAAACAGACTTGACTTGGGGAAATTAATTTAATTTATTACCAATGAAATCAGAGTAGGATAATGAAAAATAGGAACTAATCTCAAAATGCCTTTCTCCCATCCCTCTTTTCTTCATGGGTTTAATTTTATTCCCATATTCCAGCAACACATGGAGGCAGGAAGTTTGGTCTGTGGTCAGTTTATCATACCTTGTCTCTGCCTCTCTTTCCTCCTCAGGGGAGGACTCCTCACACTCCTCCCTCATTCCAACATGGAGTCTCTCCCAGGGAAGACAGTTCTCCACAAAGTTCATCAGTGTGGGTCCTTCCCACAAGCTGCAGCTCTTCACGAACTACTCCGGTGTGGGGATGTGGGTGTCTCCCATGGGGTACCATCCTTCAGGACGGTTGATCCAATCTGGGTCCCCTGCAGGGTCACAAATCCTGTCAGAAAACCTGGTCCAGCATGAATCTCCATGGGCTACAGGGGAAGGGCTACTTCACAATGGTCTTCTCCAAGGGCTGCAAGGGAATCTCTCCTCTGGTGCCTTCATGGGTCTCGGGATCTGCAGGACTGTTTCTCTCACATATTCTCACTCCTCTCTGGCTACACTTTTCATTGCATATTTTTTCCCCCCCTGCTTCACTATGACCCCAAAGGCCACTGATGGGTTTGGCCTTGAGCACTGAAGGATCTGTCTCAACTGGCATTGACTCTGTAGGAAACAGAGGAGGCTTCCAGCAGCTCCTCAGAAGCCACCCCTGCAGCCCTGCCCTGGCACTGACAAAACCTTGCCATGCAAACCCGCTACAATGACATTGCTGCTGAGATCAATATGTCATGCATGCAACTCAAACTTTGCTCTCTCAGGAAATTTTCTACTCTTTCTTCCATTCTTTTTTCACCACGGGATTTTGAATTATGAACTCCAGTTTGATGGCAGAGCCTGGATCCTCTTTACTCTTTCCAGAGTGAAGTGATACAGTTCTCATTTTGCACTTAAGGGTTGAAACAGAAATGTCTTTACCAAATAAAATTGGTGAAGCAGATGTAAAAGAACTGAAATCACCAGATCACAATTCACTGCACAGAGGTGGTCACCGGGTGCTGTGCAGCAGCCTGACTTAAAGAATAGTCTGCATGTGATAAGAATAGTAACTTAGGCAGTTTGATAAAGCACACAGGTTTTGAGTTGAGGACTGTTTTAGTCCTATATGCTACAAATATTAGGCCCAATTCTAAAAAAAAAGTTATTGCTTTGTAAAAAAGTTTTGCAGGAACAAATTTATGAAAAAAAAAGAATACATTTGTCTTTCTTCTTTCGAATCTCGTTTATCCACGACTTCTCTCATTTTAGGATTCATGTGGGGTATAATCTAGAGGACAATTCCATCAAAAAATTCAATTTTTTCAGTATTTAATCATAAAACCATGAAGAAAAGGACAATGATCTTAACCACAGGAGATATTAAGACATTGTGGGTAGTTTGGTAAGAACATTATAAACCAACTTTTTTCCCCTGAGATTTTTTCTGATGGTTTTTCAAGGCATCTCTCTACTGACAGGAGAAGTATTGGAGGGAACAACACATTTAGTAGGAGATGCATCTTGATTTAGAGGATGTTGATTCTTATATTGAGAACACTGAATTATGAAGTCATCTGTGCATATTAACATAGGGAATGCCAGAGCATCGAGTATTTCTTGGAATGAAGAAAACAAAGATCAGAATTTCACGTCCTGCCTATTTCCCACTTCCTTCTTCCCCTCTCCCCACTGAAAAATAAGCATCAGTGTCTCAAATCCTACAAAGGTCTCTTATCCAGCTGCAGCAGGGAAGGATTTTTTTTTTTGACTGTTTGCTCTTTCACAACAGTGTTTCCTTATTATCTGTGAGGCCAGGAAAAAAGCAATATAAATCTGAGTGATATTAAACTCCCAGTGTGCCATTTCTTCCCTTGATCTCTAGGTAGCTTTGAATAGCATGACAATGGTTAAACAATATGTACTGTCAAATTTATTTTAAATAATTATACACCAGAAGGGTTACATCGGGAGGTGAATTCCTATAATTTGTGCTGTGCCAGTAGCTTTCAATTAAAACTCAATTTGATCTCTTGGAGCATCCTGGCCCAAATTTGCAGCTAATTCCACCTTGAGCTTCAGAATTTAATCAAGTATTTAGGGTGAAGAAAATAATTTCTTAGGTGCTGTAATGACTTTGTAATCTTCCACAATGAGATATTGAAATGACAAACATGAACAAACCTAAAAGCAGTTTTGTGGTGAGATGTGTGAGGATGAATTATACATCATACACATGTTCATTCTTTACTTGCACTACTGCAGGTGAAGGGGAACACCTCTCCTATGAGGGAAGGCTGAGAGAATTGGGATTGTTTAGCCTGGATGAGAGAAAAATCTGGGATAACCTTATTATGGCCTTTCAGTACCTAAAGGGGGCTTACAAGAGAGTAAGAGAGGGGCTTTTGACAAGGGCATGTAGTGACAGGACAAGGGGGAATGGCTGTAAACTGCAAAAGGGCAGCTTTAGAATGGATATTAGGAAGAAATTCTTTACTGTGAGGTTGGTGAGGCCCTGGCACAGGTTGCCCAGAGAGGTTGTTGATGTCCCATTTCTGGAAGTGTTCAAGGCCAGGTTGGAGGGGGCTCGGAAAGCTGGTCTAGTGGAAAGTGTCCCTGCCCATGGCAGGGGGTTGGAATGAGATGATCTTCAAGGTCCCTTCCAACACAAAACATTCTGTGCTTATACAATTGTGTAAAGGCACCAACAGGTTTTGTAGCACTGATTGAATTCCCAGCAGCTCCCAGGCTAGGTTAAAAGGCAAGATAATTTCCATATCCACATCTGTCTCATTTAAATGACTTGTATGGCTGCATGTCTAAATCAAAAACAGCATGTCTGGATAGCCTTATGCATAGAATCGTAGGGAGAGCCCTTCCATGACCTTTAGGTACCTTTCAATGCACTTTAACAATACATCTTGAGTGGTTTCACCATGGTTCACCAAATCTCTTCTTCAAGAAGAAATTTCTCTCACACCAAAGAGTAATTAGGGAAATACATTACTGTTTATGGAAAGCATTTAGTGAAGATGAAGAAAGGTACAAAAAGAAACTTCTACAAGATGTAAAAACTTTGCCTGAAAAATACTAAATCTGAAATGACAGAAAGGCGTTTCAAGGTAGCAGTAGATAATTCTGAATTTTTAATGACTCACAGGATTGAAATAGACCTTTTTCCTCTTAACTGAGGGTCAATAGAAGTCTCAGGCATTGAGTATTGTGGGAATAATTAAAGTTATGAAACTGTGATATGCAATCTTGCCTGGAATCTACTTTCCCTGTGCAAAAGGAAATAGCATTTCTGTGTACCTCGTATTTCCTTCATCCTGACTAGCAAGATGCAAGAAGGCAACCTGAGGTGACAATATGAACTTGTGTGGCCTGGACTTGTGCTGCTTGCTCCTGTTTGTGAAGTGCTTCACATCAACAGCCAGCACCACACAGCTCTGGATTGCTGAGAGTCTCAGTGTGTGATGAATGTCCCAGTACTTCTGTGATTGTCTCTCTGTAAAATACATTGAAATATCAGAATGAAAAGAAAGGCATTTTCCCAACCAATTTGCTGACAGCATGAAGCTTGGTGCTAACAAGAGTTTTGCAACTTGAATGAGTTTTAATCAACCCTTAATGGGTAGTTTCTCTGCGTGCTGCAGTTATTAGTCACATTGCCTTTGAATCCAGTGATTTGGGGTCTTACTATAAATGTGCTATATTATTTCTGAAACACAGAGAAATAAACAAATAGTTCCTATTGCTGACTGCCAGGTCCAGGTTTACCATCCACTTGTACACACCTTTGAATCCATTTCTTCTTAGAAACACGTGTGCACAAAATTTTTAGACGGCAATGTTTTCCAACGAATGGGATACTTCTCATAAAGATTATAGCAGTGGCCAAACTTTAAATTAAGTTGACAGAGCAGGGAAGGATATTTTTCCCATTGGAAGCATATTTATTCCCTTACTCAACTCTTAAGGCAACAAGATTTTTTTATTCAGCAATTATAACCCTCCTTTGTTATGTTTTCTTTTGGTTACTCTGTTCACCTTCCACAGTCACAAGTTTGACACAATTCACTGCAAGAAACAGCAAGTCTTCATCTGTTTCAGTTTAACACTTTATTTTGTGCCAGGTCTTGTTACACTGAACTTCAGGAATGTGGGGATATTAAGTAGATGTTAAGCACAATGACCTTTGGTCAACAACAGGAAACTGCCCAAAGAACCAGAAACCTGTTGAGACTGGACAGACCTCCAAAGTGTATGTTTGAGAGATGTGATTTTTCAGTCAGCTTTGAGTGATTCCTAATGAAAGAAAAAATGAGTAAGAAATTTGGATGAAACCCAGTGGATGAAGTAGTTGCTGTGGGATTCAGAAGTGTGCATTCCCTACACAGATTCATCTTCAGCACCTAGTCTAACATATCAGCCTTGAGTTATCAAGGGAGACAGGTAATTCATGGCCTCAGTACATGTGACTGTGATTTGGAGATCTGAGAGGTCATCTAAGGCACAGAATCATGGAATGGGTCAGGTTAGAAGGGACCTCAGTGGGTCATCTGGTTCAACCCCTGTGCTCAAGCAGGGTCACCCCAGAGCACATTGCACAGGATTATGTCCAGATGGTTTTTGAACATCTCCAGTGAGATGCTTCCATAACCTCACTGGGCAATCTGTTCCAGTGCATAGTCACTGCACAGGAAAAAGTTCTGCTTCATGTTCAGGCAGAATTTCCCGTGCATTAGTTTCTGAGGTCAGCCCTCAGCCTGTACTGGTGCACGGGGTTATTCTTCTCTAGGGGAAGGACCTTGTATTTGCCTTTGTTGAACTCCAGACAGTTTGCTTTTCACTTAGCACCTTTCCTCTCCTCCCAGAAAATACTATCCTGAACATCCTGAAGCTCTTTTCAAATTTAAGTGCAATAAGGTACTTTTTAAAAGCAGAACTAACTGTTCAATGATAACTCGCAGTTCAGACATCCCTCCATTCGAAATTGCTTCAATGAGCGTATCCTACAGGTATTATGTAAAAGAATGTTCCAAGGCGGGATGTGCTCAGTCTCCTGCTGACATTGCTCCATTTTACTAAAATCCTCGTATTCCCCTGAAAAAATAGGTTAGAATGCAGGTGTCTGACTTCTCAGAAGAATGAACTTGACACAAGGATGCTCAGACGTCATTCTTCTTCAGTTCTTCCCGCTAGTGCTGTTCTACTTTGCATTAAATGTTTAAAAGTCTTTGGAGACAGAGAGAATTGGTCCCTATCAGGGCAATCAGGACATATGCTCCAGAAGTGGGACACCTGTTTTTTAGTTTAAATGCTAATGAATATTTAATTTGCACATAGTAGGACATCATCCATTGATGAAACTGAAAAGGGAAAAATCTTCCCACAAGTGGACAAAATACACCATAGTGGACACTCAGCCAAGAGATTTGAGGTCTTTCCTTCATCTACCTGGTGGAAATTTAAGCTGTTTCTTTCAGCTGGAAGACTGCCTTTGCCAGCAGACCATGGTGAATCCAGGCTTCATTTAGCTTTCATTTTTACAGCTAACCAACATAGTATTGATTTTTTTTTTTGCAGAGCAGTCACCTAGTTCGTATTTTTCTTCAACGAGAAACAACAAACCCCAACTAAACATAAGTTTTACAATTCCCTTTTTGTCCTCTCCCCTTTATCAATTCAGCAGTCACACCAAAAGGTCACTACTTTAAGCACTACTTTGGATTAGATCCCAAAGAAAGGCTAAACAGCCACTGGAAATCAGTCCAAATTCACCACTACCACTAAGAATTAATTCCATTTTCATAACTCTACTTACATCTTCAGCAACTGGGTTTGTTTTGGTCTTTGTTTGAGCATAACCTTAATGCAGATCCCATGTATTTGTGATTTCCTCTGTGAGCTATGAGGATGTGTTTCTTCACCTCAAAGTAGACATAGGGTAGAACTCTGCATATGTAAAATGTCAGTTTATGACTACTGAAGAGACATATTTATCGTCTGCATGCATTTTCCTTATTTCTCCCTCTCCCATTCTTATCTACAAGCAAAATTATTCAAAAGATAAGAAAAAATGTCAAAACTTCAATATATTTTTTTTTCAGAATTGTTCATTGTTGCCTGAAAATACAACTCCTGATGCTAAATGATGATAAAAACCCAAGCAAAATAAAAATAAAAATAAAAATAAATTAAAAGAAATTAAAATAATCATACTGACATTTCCCTGAAAGTGGAATGTTCTTTTTATACAAATACCAAAGACTGGTTTCATTGCTGAGTGTCAAGGGGTCTCTCGATACCAAAAGCTCCTGCATGTCACTCAGTCTACACTTTGGCATTTTTCCAATAGGAACTTGCTTTCTATAGGGGAAAAAATACTGGGGTAGGTGTAAAGTTAAATGAATAATGAACACATGAGACAGTTGTTAAGGTACTTTAACACCTTTTTAACTTCATGGGCAATAGGACCAGTGTATGCCCGCTGAAGCTTAAGAAAAACCCTACCTAATGCCAAATTCTAAAATTTTTCACCACCAATCAAACACTGGACTGCAGGACCCAGGTTTGCTAAAGCATTGTGATTTTTTGTTTCTCTCAGCTATTCCCATTTACAATGTTATCTTCACTGTGGGTCTGAAATGGGGTTGTTAGACAAGTTGACAGTATAGTATTATAGTCTGAGAGACCAGTCTTCCAGCAGTGCCATTAACTTCAAATTCTGGGAAGACTATAATTACATGAGAATGTTAGTTTTACCTTGAAAGCCAGAATGGAGACCTCATGGCTAGAGAGGAGGAAAGGGAAACCTTAAAATAATTATTCACAATTCTACCCTTAGCTTCCTATGTGACTTTAATCAACTTACTGCTCTTGGAAGTTGTAGCTAAAAACCAGTTCATGCTACTTACAATCTTCTGCAGCAAATCCTGAAATTTATGTATGAAAAGCATTTCATAAAACACCACCTTACCAGCTCTATTATTTGTTACTTTTCCTCCTCACAGCTAACAATCACCTTTGACATAACATTACTCATAATGGACTCAAAAGATTTGTAGACAATTTTCCAAGTTATTATGTTCATTAAGTCTACTCTGTCACAGACTTATATGCAATGGGAGGTGTTTTTTTCGTGACTTAATATACATCTGACTCAAATACAGCCTAACTATTTTTGCAGTTCCACATGTGGGCATTGCTCACTCATCTTTCTTATTATTTTCAATGCTTTGAGCTTCAGAAGAGTAAGTGGATTATTTGGAGGTGAATTAAAATGTGTTCAAAGTAGACAATGGGAGGCAATTTCCAAGCAGGACAGGAATGAACCAACACACAAATTTATTTGCCGAGAAAAAAGGTCAGCATGAATTTCTTCCAAATTTGAATTGACTTAGGGAAATAACTTCAGCCAAAAAAAGTGGACATGAATAGTATCCATCTAAATAGCTACTTAAATTTAATCTTAGAAAATGGATTAAGAACCTCCATGAAACAAAGGCAAGTGTTTCGTGTTGAATGAGATATTTCTATTAGCAGAATTAATCTGTTCTCCACACTTCTCTGCTCAGCATTGTCTGTAACAGATCTGTGCTCTTCAGTGGAATACACATTTCAAGCAAGCAAAGAGCAGAATCAGGCAGTCTTATCAATGTACTAAGTAGGATCACAAAATATTCATATGCATCTGATATAAAGCTGGCTGCCATGATAGTGTTTAAAACACTTTTGAACTAATACTACATAAGTTCCTTGCATAAAAACTTGAGCTTGACAATTCGTTTTGGTCTGAGTTCACTTGAGTCTTGCTAATGAGGTTTTAGTTACCTTTCTGCACCATTCAGATTCTGAAGTACATCCAGGGTCTGTCAACAGATGGAGATGCTTGAATGGCTCTCACTCTCCTGTGTGAGGTGTGTGCTCACACCACTGCTTTCAGACAAGTCAAAAAGAGCTGGAATTGTTCAGTATCTCCAAATGTTCCATATTCTTTAATTATATATCATGGTTTCACGCTGGAACAGGATTTTAAAACTCCCATAAATTTGCTAAAGGGTGAGAGAAGTTCAACAGAGGCAAAGCAGACGCGGCATGGGGAAATAATATCAAAATTTATTGCTAACAGAATAGAAACTATAGAATAATATATACAACAGTTCTAACTAGCTTTTCCTGTAATGACAAACTTATGTATTTACAAAAACCACCCCTCCTTCCCCCCTCATCAGTCCAGGGGGAAGAAGTTTCTTCTTCACTCTCAGGGCTACAGCTCTCCCCAATTAATTCTGCAGCACTTGAAAGTTTCTCTTCTATTATTTTTAGGGTGATAGCTCCAATTCGCCGCAGCTGGAAAATATCTCTCTCCCTCTCTTTTATGAGGTGCAGGGGTGTCTCTGCACCCCGCCTCTTACCACTGAGCTCCCACCAAGGGATCTTCCCTGGGCTTTGGGGGAACACCCATTTCATCATGTATTCACCACAGGTTACAGGGAGTTAAACCTTAACGTCTTTTCCCTGCTGCTTGGAGGTTCCCTTGCCACGGGGATAAAGTCTTTGGGGGAGACTCTTCCAAGTTTGGGGTGGCCACCCCTCCCTGGCTCAATGGTTTTGGGGTTCGGCTCAGTCCTCCCCCAAAACATTCCAGCTTGGCATTTCTCTCTGCTCCGCTTCACTTCGCTGCGTGCTGCCGCCGCTTCTTCACAGGGGCTTCTCTGCTCCGACCTACTGCCGGCTCAGAGTCATGGCTGCCAGCCCAGTGTCCTCCGGGCCAGGGCTGCTGAAGGGTCCAGCCAGCCTCACCACCCCTCCTCCGCGGTGGGAGGAGGCGGCACGGTCGGAGAACTCCTGGGGGGTCTCTCTCTCACTCTCTGGCTGCTGCGTGTTTTTGGCCAGGGGCCTAGCTCAGCTTCAGGCCAGGGTCGGGGGGAAAGGACCTCAGGGAACCACCCCGGCACTGGCCATGGCACCACACCGCTGGGCCAGGGCTGCGGGAACCCCATCACCACCCTCATGGCCGCTAATTTCTTCTGCTCAATAAGTGCTTCTTTTCCAGTCTCTCAAATATGTCATTTCACAGGGGCGTTATCAAGCTTTCAATTGGCTCTGCACCGAAAATACCACACCTGGAATTAACCATTTTCAGCCCATCCCCCGAGGGGGCTAGTGAAACCACGACATTACGTGACTTGTAAAATTTGATATCTAATTTGAGGCCCTCAGTTTAGAAAATTTCAGTGTGAAAACGACCAGCCTACCAAAGACAGCGAGAGTTTTTTTCCCTACAAACATCTACATCATGCTTCAAAGGAGAAATTAGTGGCAGCATTTAAAATATTGTCGTAATACATTTTAAGCACCCGCTCTCAAACTGCCAGAACGTGAGTTTAAATATCTGTCCATTGGCTTACATGAAACCGGAAAATTATTTTTTAATTTCGCAAACATGCTATAGACACGAGTTTTTATTCTGAGCCTTAAAAGCCATTATGAGAATTGAAGCTATACCTCTCTGCCTCCCCCCACTCAAGTACACTGCTGTTGTTTTATACATAATCTTTCCTTTTCCACTATCAGCACGATGAACCACTTTGAAATATCACTGGCTGCTCTGGCTGCTCCACGAGACTGTGCAAAGTAAAACAGGCAGAAAGTAGCTGGGTGGGCAAACATAATGGCTACAAGAGAGATGAATAATCAAAACAAGAGCTTGTGTGTTGTGTTAGCCTAATATTGCTACTTTGTCTTTCTATTCTATTGGCATTTAGAGGGAAAAAGGAAATTCTAAGCAGTACTAAACTAAACATAGTTCATGAATACAAAGTGTTTCTGCCAACAAAGCAAAGATTGCAGTTTATACAATGCAAATGAGGAATTGTTACAAAATTCTATTGTTCACGAGTCTGAAAAGCTTTAGCATGTCTATGGGGATTATCTAAGTCTATGTTATGTTTACTTGGGCTCTCTTTTTCTACTAACCTTTTTTTTTTTTCCTGAGATATGTAAGTGTGAGATTTATCTGGTTCAAAATCTGGGCAAAATCAAGACTGTACAGACCTTAGTTGTAACTCATAAATTCAATTACTAGCTTATGGCAAGACAAAGAAATAAACAAGCAAAAAAAAAGATACTATTTGGACATCATCATTTGAATTTCAGATTCTCCATTACCTGATGCTCATGGACTGTTCTTTGAATCTGGTTTGGCTCCTTTTGAGGTGAAGGTCAATTTGCTATGTTCTGTGGTCTAATTTTTAGACTGATGATAAGTTAAGTTAGTTACTGTAGCATTCTAGTCTTCCTCATATAATATGAAGTAATTTTCAAGTTGAATTACAGTTATGTCAGTTTATGTTTTGAAAAATGTAAAGTATGGACATGTCCACAGAACTTCAGAACATTATCAAGGCTTGGCAAAGTTTACAAAGAAAGTTACTATATGCAGCCCTAATCTAAACTTTTGCAAATGAAGTTCAAAAGATGCAAAAATTACTACAAATTAAGAGTTATTGTTTTGGAGATTTTCTTGTAATCTTTCTATTTTTCTGGTTGTTTTCAGCTATTAAAGGATATCAACTTTCGTGTTTGCAGAAGCTGGAGACCAAAATTTTTTGGTATCAGCTGAAAAGAAAATAATTTATCTTTTTTGTTAATGGTAGGGTTTTTTTAAAGGAAACAAATATCTTTATTTATTTATTTCTCTGAAAATGAGATTTGTAATCAGGGAGTATAAGGCAAGATCTACCCTTATAGAACTGTATATATGTATATGCATGTTCTTCATTAATATCGCGATATAAGACTATGCCAACCTGCACACAGCTGCAGAAAATACTCAAAATTAGAGTGTGCAGTATACACTGAAGCTGGAAATTCCATTGGAGACTAGTCAGTCCTGTGTTTTCATGCTTGTCAAGAGAGTTAAGCAACAATTTTTTTGGCCAAATAAAAGAAAAGGTCACGTAAAGTGCTAGTTCATCAAAACTAAAATTTCCTTCATGGGAACATGCCAGTTTCAATCAGTAAAACACCATTGGGAACGCAGTGGATTTATTTTGGTCCCAAAATAGCAGGTTATCCCACTGCAGCCCTAGGGTTAGGTCTCTCGTGAGAGGAATTATTCTCATGGTGCATCAACTGTCTGTTATGTAGGTGTTTGGGACTGAGACAATCAAACTCTACTCTTAATACAGGTGGACAAATAGGCACTTTAAGAGTCTGATTCCACTGCTCTACTGCAAAAATCTACTTTAGAATAAGACCAACTCTGCCCAGAAATTCTCACTTTTGGATGTTGGTAATAGATGCTATGTGGGTAGCTAATGCAAAAGTAGACATCAAATGTAAAAACTGATAGCCCCACTTTATGTTTCTCCCACATTCATAGATGAACCAGGAATTTGAACCAGATGCTTCTGCTACATAGATGCAGACTATAATGGAGGTACAGGAAACTTTCCCTGTGTGCTGCTCTACCCATGGAGGTATTAAAGTTATCAGGACCCAGACTTTGATAATGGTTTTTGCGTAGGAAAGGGAAAATTATTTCCCCTCCTTGCTCCTTGAGAACTTTTTTCACATGTAAAATTTAGACAAGAATGTTATTTTATCTTTTTTGCAGATGATTCCTATAATAAGCTTAAATCAGAAATCTAAAAACAAAATAAAATCAATCCCTTAAGTGTAAGTGTAGCTCAGAGAATGTCACATCTGTGTGTGAGAGCAAGGCCATATATGGAAGATTGAATTTCTGTTTTAACTGATCTTCTTTGAACTATTGTTCTGCCAGCACAAAAACACTTTTACAGTGTACTCTATTGACCCCTTGCTAAGCTTTTATGTTTGCTGATCCCCTTTTCTATTGCCCAATTCTCCTCTGTGCTCATGTTGAACTAATTGTTGTATAACTGACCAAGATTTTCTTCTTCTCAGCTTCCCTTATTATTTACTTATATACCCAAAGTCACATGAAAGGATTGCTTCACTAAAATTGGATGTTGTTTTTCGTGTAATCCAGGATGTTCAGTCATTTGGAAAGTTGGCTGTCCTTGAAAGAGGCTTACCTATATTTTCATAGTGAACAGGTACCCTAAGAATACTTTATCTGAGAGCTCTTTGTATCCATGGCAAAATATAACGTGCAGTTTGTATCAACCGTTGCAGAGCACTAGGACATGACAAATCCATGAAACTATTTGATAATATAGTAAAGGGGGAATGAGAGAAAAAAAGAAAAAAAAAAAACAAACCACAGAAAATTCAGAAAACCGTAGAATTGCTGGGATACCATGACTTTCTTTGAAAAGTTAAAAAAAAGCACTCTGTTTGAAAAATATGCAGTACCCCACATCTTCCTCCCACCAAAAAAAAAAAGAGGAGGTTCTATCAGAAAAAAAGGAGGCTTTATCAGACAGAAAAAAAAGGGATTCACTGCATTTTTCAACTTTACAATATTTCAGTCAAACCTGAACTGCAGTTTCAAAGAACAGGCTCTACATGCATTTCTGAATCCAAATGTAGCAAAGTCATTTTTCACAAAGTGAAGGTTTTTGATCATCCATCTGATTTTGAGTATCAAGCTTTTAGTCCCTTGAAGAAGAATTTAATTTTTAAAGGGTGGCCCTTTAGTTATTTATAAAATTTCGTGGTCTGAATATATTGTGTTAAATACATTTTTTTTAAAAAAGTTTGTCTCCTGTAATTTTTCATTTGTCAAAATGATAACTAGCTGTTATTCAGCAATTTCTAGCTAAATGATTCTTTATAAATATGAGTAATTGTTCCCCTTTTAAGAAAGGGAAAGGTGAACCATACCGAGATCTGGACTGTTAACTTTTTAACCTCTCTGGTCATTTATAATCTGCATTTTTTTCTGTGCAGTGTTTCTGCATATAATGCTGTCTCATCAAGATATCCAAAACACCAGTCAATGGGAAATTAAGTTACAAAGGGTGAAAGTGGGCATTTGGGGTCAGTTTTGCTTCCTTCAGAAATCTGTGAGGTTCAGGATTGTCCTCTCTGTTATATCTACCTCGTCCAGTGCAAATATATCCTTGCTAGAAAAATAGAACACATAAGCCCAGCAAGAAAGGCACAGCAATGAGAAGATGGAAGTCACTGTAGCTGGAAAGCCATTACTAAAATTTGGTGGGACAAATCCCACAACTGGAGTGCAGGTGTTGATGGCTACAGGCTGTTCAAAAAGGACAGGCAAGGAAGAGGGGTAGAAGGATTTCCCTCTACATCAAGAAATGGATAGATTGTGAAAAGCTCTTTCAGAGGAGTAACCACAAGCAGGTTCACAGCTTGTAAGTAGGAATTAGAGACCCAAGAATACAAAGGGAACCTCGGAGTTTACTACTCTCTGCCCAGTCAAGGGAAGTTTATTGATGAAATCTTCTGGCTCCAGCAGCAGGAGGAACTGTGCTCATATCCTGCTGGGGGGCTTCAACCATCCCAACATCTACTGGGAAAGTAGCACAGCTGAGCTGTTATTAATCCAGGAGACTCCTGGAATGCATGATGACTTCTTAAGCCAGGTAATAAGCCAGTAGGGATGTGATACTGGATTTGATGGTCACCAACACAAGTGAACTAATTGGTGACATCGAGTTCGGAGGCAGTCTGGGCTGGTGGAGTTTGGGTCTGAGCATCCTGACCTAGTTGAAGGTGCCCCTGCTTATTGCAGGGAGCTGTGACCAGATGGACTTTAAAAGTCCCTTCCAACCCAAATTTTCCTACGATTCTATGCTTCATGGATGTGGTCAGTTTGCGTTTCTTTATACAAGTTTACATTGTGCTTTACATCAGCACAGTTTCCTCCACACAAACAATATTTTTTTCACCAACAAGAACAAATAATAAATCCCAATAATACTGTATTTTATATCGTGTAGCCAATTCAAATGGGTGTGCCAAAAGAGATTGTGGGTTAGTAGTACTAGATAGTGTACTGGACTGTAATTGCACTGGTCTTGGTTTTATTTTTTTCTCTAATAGAGGCCTACAAGGACACCATTCTGAAGTCATTTAATCTTTCCTGTGTCTGTTTTGGTAGCAGTGCAGTAGAAATCATGACAGAATCCCATGTTTTAAAGCACTGTGAGACCTACTGAGTTTTACATAGGAGTTTGGAGGTGTTATTACTTATAATATTAATGCTAAAACAATAAGGAAACAAATAAACTTTTTGCATCAAAAAAGTTACCAAATATTTTTTAAAAAGTGAACCAAGCTCATCATGTTAAATTTGCAATCTTTTTTATCATCTTCTTTACTTGTGCAGTTATTTCTGTGCTATGAGTATTGAGCCTGGTTTGAAAGACCGAAGTTTGAGCACTTCAGGTATGAGCTGGAGCCATTATCCAGTTGAGTTTCATCCATGAGGTGTCCAGGTCATACAGTCCAACACCACTCCACAGTGAAAGCTGTGGATCATCAGATTTACGTCAAAAATCTTATTACTGATTTGTACTGATTTTCTGCCCATGGCAGGGGGTTTGGAACTAGGCAATATTTAAGGTCCCTTCCAACCCAAACCATTCCATGTTCTTTGAATGCATTAAGCATTGATTCACTTTTGGTGGCAGTCTGACAGGCATTTCCTGCAGACCTGTAAATATGACCTCAGCCACAACATCACAAAACTATATTTCATTTATATATATATAGCATTTTCTAGAAACACTATCCTGCGGGAAGTTCAAATATATGAGAAACATGGAGAAGGAATGAATGAGCCACACACAAAGCTTGAATTACTTCAAAGAATGGGCAGAGTAGATAAACATCACTATTTCCAGTCCTGGACACAGTGTATGTCTAAACAAACTCCAGCATCCCAGCTTGACAGTTCACCAGTTTTCAAAATCACTAGTGCAAGGACTGCAGCCAAGGATAAATATCCACAGCCAGAAACCATATGTGATGACCAGATGCAGCAGCTGTTATTGGAGGAACCTACACACACACAAAAATGCAGTGTGAGTCTGCCTTTGCTTTCTACATCTACACTTTGAATGTCCTTTTGTTCTATTACAGAACTGGGGACTATGAACAACTTTGAAGAAAACCATTTCAAAAGAAACATCCGGTTTCAATGGGCTGATGCAACACAACAGATATTTATGGGGTTTTCTAAAGGGACTGTAGGAGAAAAGTCTCTAAAAGCCTTAAAAGAATATATGGCTATTTACAGAAGTGAAGAAAATGAGAGAAAAGTCCATGAAAAGTACCTACAGACATTTATCCAAACAACAATAATAATAATATAAAAGTATCCTCATTAGTGTAAAGAATGTTCTTCCAGTGAGTCTGAAAATTTCTTTTCTAATATTTCCTTTTGAGTTACTCAGACCAGAACTTTATTATTGTGACAGATGACAGAAGTGATGGGATCCAAATCCATTTAAACAAGGATGCCAAACACAACTGCAGAAGCAGCTTTTAATCCAGCATACCATTTCTCTGAATTTTGGCACATTAGATGCTCATTGTACAACAAACACATCCAAGACTGCCATCTAATGCTGCTTAGTAAAATTCTTAGTTCAGTCTTATATTTTTGGCATAATATAACATCAGTAGGAACACTGCAGCAACATAAAAACATTCTTAGCAAATAATTTTCTTTAATCAAATAACATTTTGTTTTGCTACTGCTGTTTAATTCCCTGCCGGTTTGGATATTAGGCAGTAAGTAAAAACAGTTTTTAAATGGTATAACTGTGATGAAAAATCTATTAACAGAAAATTCTACAAAGTTGCTTTATGTAATATGATAAACATTGACCTATAAATGTTTATTTATGCATTGTCTGTTCGCTTAAATTTATCAGTAGGTTGAACATTCTTGGCACTTGCAAATTCTTATCTGAACCTGTTTCTAAATGCCTTGCAAATAAAACCTCCTGTAAATACTGTAGTTTGATCCAAAGTCACTGAAGTAGATTCGATCAATAAGTTGATGGGCTTCAAATGGCTGTGAATCATGTACTTGAATAATGCATCAGTTACCTTGATTTTTACCGTGTTGGCACTTAGTGATTCATTATTAAAATATTTATTTAATCTTGCTAAGAACGTCTGAAGATTATTGTGCAATACCAGGAGAGAAATGCTTTTATAAGAGTAAATTACATCTCTCTTCCCTAAAGAAACACTTTAAGATTTACCGAATTGTAGGTGATGGAGTATAAGGAAATAAAATTAATTTCTTTTAAAATGTTGTGCTCTGATCCTGCCTCTGTACTCTGCCTTAGTGAGGCCACATCTGGAGTGCCACATCCAGTTCTGGGATTCTCAGGACAAGAGAGACATGGAACTCCTGGGGCAAGTCCAGTGGAGATTGTGAAGATGGTGAAGGGACTGGAGCATCTCTTTTATGAGAGGAAAGGTTGATGGAGCTTGGCCTCTTCAGCTTTGGGAAGAGATGACTGAGAGGGGACGTTATCAGTGTCTATCAGTATCTGAAGGGAGGGTGTCAGAGGATGGATCCAGGCTCTGCTCAATGGTGCCCAGCAACAGGACAAGAGGAAACAGGAAGAAACTGGTGCCTGGGAAGTTCCACCGGAACATGAGGAAGAACTTTCCTGTGTAGTGACTGAGCACTGGAACAGATTGGCCAGAGAGTGTGTGGAGTCTCTCTCACTAGAGATATTCCAGAAATGTCTGGGCACAATCCTTTGCCATGTGCTCTGGGATGACCCTGCTTGAGCAGGGAGGTGGGACCAGCCCCTTCCAAACTGCCCATTCTGTGATTCTGTGATACTGTATTAATCTCTTGTATCAAGAATTGCACTGGTTACTTGTGAGGGCAAGGAGGAATTACTTTCACTGTTAACTAGTGTTTCTGGGCCTTCTTTTAAACCTTCCTTGTACACTGACCTTAACGAGCAAAAGATATTAGCAAGCCATTCTGAAATTACTGACAGAATAAAACATTCAGGGATCTCATGACCTGCTCACACACTTGAAGGTAGACTGATTCAATGTTAAGAGCTATCACCCTGCACTGTCAGTGTAAAACACTGCCTAATAGAGTAGAGGATTTGATGTGTGATAATACATATTCTTTGAATATCTATAGGGTCTTTCAAGTTAACCAACAGTGCTGGACCCCATCGACTCGGCTTTCTGGAAGTGGTTCATCCTTTATGTTACCATAATATGGCAGAATGATTCACCTCATAAGATTAAAATTAAAATAATTGTCACCTGGCATCTCCACCACCAGGATGGGAAAGTGACTTAACGTTTTTCAGGGATCTAGACTTTTGATGGAACCATCTCTACAACGTCAAATTTTGTGTAAATTGATAAGGGTCCAGTGCCATGGCTATAACTAAAGGCAAATGTGTAAATTTCAATTCCTAAAAATAAAGTATGAATTCCATGGTTTTAACACAATATGTTAAAGCCCACTATCTCAAGGAGTGGATTTTTCAAAATTATGTATAAAGCACATGATGAATAATTTAAGGGTGAATCCATGAACAAATATATCTCAGCACTTCGTAATATTCTGATGTGGGTTTCATGCATGCCTTTAAAATTTGCCACTGAAATCCAGGAATCAAGCTGTGCTGGTTAATTGGGTGTACTCAGAATAAGCCCTACTGAAGATCTATTTAAAGAATTTGTGCGTTTTTCCAGTTAAATTCAAATTTTGATGGACTTATCTAATTAAATGTAAACATATAAAGTCAGCTGAATTTCTGGTTGAACATCTAAATTATGGGTCTTTGCTGTAATGCCTCTGTCAGATGGATAACTTCACTCCCGTTGTAATTTGAGAGATCTGAGGCTCATTTCAGCTGTCCCCACACAGATGTCTCACGGTAGCAGAGAGACTCTGGGTACCTGAAGCATCCACACTGATCTGGCAGATATGACAACAGTCTTATGGGAGCTCCAGATTCTTCTGCAGCAGAAGTGGAAAGTCAGGAAGGATGTCTGGGGCGTCTGAATGATGCTAGGCACCATTTATGTAGTCATCTAGGCAGGGTCTGTGGAATGTGTGGCATCATTATTAAACAGCTTTAAAATACATAGTATGTGTTTATGCTTAATATACCTGAAAATATATGTACTGCAAGCTCATCAAATTAGACAGACATAAAATCTTTTCACAGTTTTCATGCAGGTCCAAGAGAACAGATATAAAATTAGCTTCATTTTTTAATAAACTATCTACTAACTGAAAGTATAAAAAAATTTTCTAGAAATTAAATAATAAAAATATTTTAAATAGGTGAGGATCAAGAGTATGGATAATTTAATGCATATTTAGTGAAATGCATAACAATAATCCTCAGGTCTAAAAGTGAACTAAATGCTACATATTAATGTCATTCAAACTAGTGATAACTTGGGGAAAATACTTTTTCCAAAATTCAGGATTCTTATTTAGACATCCTTTGAGGCTTCATGTTTCATAGATTCAACAACAAATACACCCCAAGCTATGGTGCTTAACACCCCTTCTGCTAAGTTTGAGAGGCATTTGGACAACATTTTTGAAAATAATAAGATTTAACTGCTGGTCAACGCTGAAGTGGTCAGGTAGTTGGAGTACATAATTGTTGCAGGTCCCTTCCAACTGCAACTATGCTATTCCATCCTATCTTAATTTGTAGAGAAAACCAGCATCGTATCTTTAAGGAGATCTATACGTTATTCCCTGACCTAACCAAGGAATGGACAAATAACTGCTTCCATCAGCTAAAGGAAAAATCCTCATGGGCAGCATTCAGCTTCCTTCTCTGTTCTTTTTCTTTCTACTGGAAGGATTTTACTCTTTGGATTTTTGACATCATGTCAGCAACTTTTTGCTTGCTCATTTTTTCAAACATAGCCACGAGGCATATTGAGAATCAAAATTGCTTCAGTACTTGACAGTACAGGTTTTGTAAATCCTCTCTTATCCCTGCATTGTAGAAAGAAAGTCAGGATTTGCAAGTGAAAGTGTTTGAGTTTTTCATTCGGGATTCATTGACTTAATTGGTGAAACTGTTTTGAGATTTGTAAGCATATTGTGGGACTCAGAAATACTTTGTGAGATTTGCAAAATGCACAGACCTTCCAATGTCAATAACAAACTCCTCAAATCAGCTGAATATCAAACTAGTAGTTTGAAGCAAATTTGGTTAGTTTTTAACAATGCCTGCCCAGCTTTTCATAGAGCACAGATTCCAAGACACCTCAGATACTGAGATGTAGGGCTTTGTAAGACAGGTGCTGCTGTGAGTTGTTATTTTTCTCCTGACAAGGTGCCTGATGGCGAAGAGACAGACAGACAGATCAGTTATCAGACAGTCAGAGAACAAGTGGGAAAAGGGCTCCTGACATTGTTGGGAGATGTAGGGTCAGACCCTGTGCAAAGACTGATATAAGACTTTGTTCTCAAGGTCACATCTTGGAGAGATTAAAAATGGAAATGGTGTTTCTGTCAACTCTGCAAAGAAATCTGAAAAGGTCTCTGATGACTGTTGGGTGTTTTTCTCTACTTTGGCCTGTCTAATGAAAACAATCTCACACTTATCAAGTGCCTGGAGGAAGGAGACTCACACAGGACCAGCACTGCCATTTGTTAATACCCTCATTCAGTGTACTTCTACAGGAAATACATCCAAATCTTGGTGGAATGAGTAGTAGACTTTGGATTTGCCATTTTAAGAAACTGGAGACAAATCCACCTGCATTATAGGTGACCAAATATAGCTTTGGTATATATTTAGAATAGAATAGAATAGAATAGAATAGAATACAATACAATACAATACAATACAATAGAATGTTTCAGTTGGGAGGGACCTAAAAAAATCATTTAATTTAACTGCCTGACTGATTCAGGGCTGACCAATTTAAAGCACATTGTTAAAGGCGTTGTCCAAATACCTTTTAAATGCTGACAGATTTAGGGCATCCACCATCTCTCTAGGAAGCCTATTCCAGTGTTTGACCACCCTCTTGGTAAACAAATGCTTCTTGTCCAGTTTAAACCTCCCCAGGGGCAGTTTTGAACCATTCCTATGCATCCTATGATTACATAAGAGGGAGAAGAGTCAGCACCTCCCTCTCCACTTTCTCTCCTCAGAAAGGTGTAGAAAATAATGAGGTTGTCCCTTGGCCTCCTTTTGAAGGCCTTAACCAATATCTACAATCTCTACAGCAAGGGCTCCTGCTATTATTTATGCAGCATGTCAGGATCATGGTCCTTGTCACTGTAGGTGCTTTACAAATACATAGGAAGATAAACTCCCTATTCTAACAAGCTAATAAGATAGTAGCTGGCTATAAATAACAGTAGCAGGAATGTGAGAAAGAAGGATGACAGCAGCAAATACAGGAAGATTGCACTGGTAGCTACTGAGCAAGTTGATGCTCTACTGAAGGCAATGACTTTCCTATTTACAAGCAAAAAAAATGAAATCAATGGTCCATGGCTGATTGAGAGCCAAACCATCACATGCTGGCCAATTCCTCACAGACATCACAGCACACACACCTCATCTAGGGTTTACAAGGAGTGAGTAAGTGGGTAATGCACTTCTTCCATGCTCAGTGAAAGACAAATTCTTTGCTGAAAATAAATGTGGTAAGTCTCAGGTAGCCAGAATAAAAACATATTTATGATTTTAAACCATAATAGACTTTTTTTAACAATGAAAAAAGACTCACACTCAAAAGTATTTTACCCAATTTCAAGGGTAAGAAATTTTGATTTATTTCTAGGGGGAAAAAAGGAATTAATCAGCTTACTACAAGTTGTTGGCTGCATCATGAAACAAGGCTATACTTTCTGAGAACTAGGATAAACAATCAAAAAAAACCATCTTCCAAATTAATTTCTTAATCTAATCTAAGTACAAAAGTTTCACAATGACCCCTTGTTTCATGACCAGAGATGTTTGCACCTCAATGGATGAATTCTAGCTGGAAGGGAAGGAGTCAGGACTTAAAGTCTCTTCCCTCAAACCATTTAATCTGTAGATCCATTTACACATTTTTCCACTAAGCAGGGGTGGAATACTCCAGCACCAAGAGACCTGAAATACACATCAGACTAGGAAGACACAGGTCAGTGTCACCTCTTCATTATCTGAGCATATTTCAACAGTCAAAACCTATATAAAAGTCTGATTTCTCAGATTAGAGAAAGGAAATATATAAAAAGGGTAAGGAAAAAAAAAACCAACAAAAAAAATCAGATGAAATCTAGAAGCTCTTTTAAAACAACCAAAGTACCTAAATTGTCATAAATACACATCTAAAAGAGAGCACAACATTAGTTATAACCCTTCCAGGCTCAACAAAAGACTGGAAACAGAGCTTAGAAATTAAAAGACAATATTTAGCAAGCTGAAAAGGGAAGCAACAGCTATCAGCTGGGAGGAGAAGTTATAGGTTGTAGAAAACTAAGGCAGTGAAAGAGCAAAATCTTTGACTAGCTGGCATAAGGTAGGTACTGAATAATAGCTATAATAAAATTCTGGTGCTTAGGGGGGTGGCAGAACTTTTAATGACAGATATGTTTATTCAATATTTCTGTTTTGTATCTTGAAAGAAGCAGGAGGATGTATTTGAATCATATGAACATGATAAAGTGTTTTCCAGTCCATTAGTAGCTGTGGAGGGTGTTAAACATCTCTCAGAGATAAATAATTTTAAATCAGCAGGCCAGGATACTTGCTTGGATGGATTCTGTGTGAGTTGATGGAGGACATCTCTAGTTCATGCTCTGAATTTTGAATAGGAAGGATGAATAGACAGGGATAGAGAGAAAACACCAGCAGGCAGGCTGGGCAAATCCTAACACTCTGTTAGGATTCAGAGAAGGCAAGGTGGTCTAGGATACAAGGAACACAAATAGACTGATATCTGTCGCAGATTAAATTTAAGGAAAAGCAGATTCTGATATAAATTCCTAAATTATTAGATTGGGAAGGAGATTAATGTCAGTCAATACATTTTGTTTTTCCCCAGGAAAATCAATTCAATCAAACAAAAAAATTTCATTTTTTTGAAATGACAGGCCTGGTAACTGCAAACATGCTAAGACTTCAGAAGAGTGTGGGATTTAGTATTTCACTACCTTCTGGTTAAAAGTTGTCTAGAAATCACATTAGGCGGGTTGAGAACTCAATGACTGTCTATTCTCAGAAAGAAGTTCAATGGAAAATTGTCAGCCTGGGGAGGCAGAATAGACATAAAAGATTTGCCTAATGCCACTCAGTATTTTCAGAAGAAAATCAGAAAGAAACAAAAAATAGGTGATATCAGGACTGAAAGCATGGGAATTTGTGGGAAAGTCACATCAGGACGCAAGTGAAATTGCATGGCCTTGGGAAAAGTCCCTCTCCAGCCTTCTTGTGAGCCTCCTTTAGGTACTGGAAGGCTGCTATAAGGTCTTTCTAAAGCTTTCTTCTCTCCAGGCTGAACAGCCCCAGCTCTCTCAGCCTGTCTCCATAACAGAGGTTCTCCAGTCCTCTGATCAGCTTAGTGGCCTCCTTCCAACACATCAGCATCTTTCTCGTGTTGGATGCCCCAGACCTGGACACAGGACCCCAGGTGGTGTCTCACAAGAGCAGAATAGAGGGGGACAATCAATGCCCTCAACCTGCAGTTCACATCTCTTCTGATGCAGCCCAGGGTGCAGTTGGCCCGTTGGCCTCCTGGGCTGCAAGTGCACATTGCTGAGTCATATTGAGCTTTGCTTCCACAAGCACCTCTCAGTCCTCCTCCTCAGGGGTGCTCTTTATCTATGCTCTGCCAGCCTGTACTTGTGCTTGGAGTTGCCCTGGCCTTGTTGAATTTCATGAGGTTCTCACAGGCCCAATTGTCCAGCTTGTCCAGGTCCCTTTGGATGACATTCCTTCCCTCCAGTGTGTCAACTGCACCACACAGCTTGGTGTCAGCAGCAAACTTGCTGAGGGTGCACTCGGTCCCACTGTCCATGTTGCTGACAGAGATGTTAAACATACCGACCCCTAAGGAGCATATCTGATCACTGGTCTCTACTTGGACATCAAGGTGTTGATCACAACCCTTTGAGTGCAATCATCCAACCAGTTCCTTATCCACTGAGTGGTCCATCTGTCAAATCCATGTTTCTCCAGCTTAGAGACAAGGATGTCATCTGGGACGGTGTCAAATACTTTGTACAATTCCAGATAGCTGACATCAGTTGCTCTTCATCTACTAAAGCTGTAACTTTGCTGCAGAAGGCCACCACATTTGTCAGGCATGATTTGCCCTTAGTGAAGCCATGTTGGCTGTCACCAGTCACCTCCTTAATTTCCATGTGCCTTAGCAGAGTTTCCAGAATGATCTGGTCCATGACCTTGCTGGGCACTGAGGTGAGACTGACCAGCCCGTAGGTCCCTGGGTCTTCCTTTTTCCCTTTGTTAAAACTGTGGGTTATGTTTCCCCTTTCCCAGTCAGCAGAAACTTCCCCAAACTGCCATGACTTTCAAGTAGAGTGGACTGTAGCTTAGCCACTTCATCCACCAGTTCCCTCAGGACCTGAAGTTGCATCTCATCAGGTCCCATGGACTTGAGCACACTCAGGTTCCCTAGATGGTCTCAAATCTACTCTTCTCCTACAGAAGGCAGTTCTTCCTTCTTCCTGTCCCTGCTTTTGCCTTCTGCCATGTGGGCAGAGTCACTGGAGCTCTGTGAAGGCTGACACAAAAACTTTTTGAGTACCTCAGTCTTCTCCATATCCCAAGTGGATTTCAAGCCTTCTCACCTGGCCAGTGGAATGTCCCTCCCTCAAGGAGGTGCTTTCCCACATGTCCTCACAAGCAAACATCAAAACCACTGAGTTTGAAGCTCCAACCAGATGAAAGCAAATAATAGTTAGACATTTTTTTTTCAAGAATGAGGAATTTAATTACTGGAAAACAGTGACAAGGGAAATGCTCTGTCTCCCGATCAAGAGCGGATGTCTTATTGAAAGACAGACTTTAAACCAACAAAATAATAGTCAAGTGGCAAGGCATACTGATAACATAATGAGAATATTAATAATAATAATTAATAATATTAATAAAAGATAATATTTGTTTAAATTTTAAATCTCTGATCTACTGTATAGCAGTGCACCTGTCAGGAAAGATTTATAATCTAGACAGAATTAACACAATTCTTAAACTAGTTTTGATCTTGGTGGCCATAAAGGCAAAACTCCTATTGATTATAATGGAAGAAGCAATTAGCTAAATCTGGTAAAATGTCAGACTAGATGCTGATCAGTGAGAACAAATCTGAAGGGATTTCTTCATATTTTCACTCCAGTCAGTAATTTTTGGCTCCTTTGAAGTGCAACTCAGCTGTGGCCAGTGATCACCAGACCTATCATTATCTCACAGATCTGTCAAGCACCCAAAACACCCAGTAGAGTCTGCTTAGCTTTGCAAGACAAGAGGCTTTGCAGAAAAAACAGAGAGGTTAATTGATAGTAGATAAATACTGCAGTTTAGTTAAACAAAAGAGTGTGATTTTACTGTTTTCTGTGTATCTGATTACCAAAATCTCTTCCTTTATGCATTTTGAAACAGTGATTATTATATCATAGCACAGATTTTCGTGTCAACCCAGGAAGAGATTTCTAATCTGTGAGGAAGCAAACCAAACAGGGAAAGATTAAAAACCATGAACTGATAATGAATGAAAGCAAGAATGCACATTCAGGCTGTAAACAGTTAATACAATAATTAGCCAGTTGATTTATTCAGCATAGGGGTAACATTTGCACAAGCTACTTAGCATATGGTGATAGCAAGTGCAAATATGGTTGTCTGAGAGAATTTTCCCTGTGCTATCTCCAACGATCCACTCCATGCAAAAGACAGTCAGTAAGGAATAATTGTGGAATAGATCTTTTAGTACTTGCAAATTTGTATTCTCTTTCCAATTAGCCACAGGCCAGTGTATTGACACAGACTGTTAATATCTATATCAAAGTTCAGGTGTCATCTAGTGCAGCTCATGAATGTGTGGCCAATTTGACCCGCAGAATGATCTTACCACTCTACAAGCTTACCCAGCAAGATCATATGGGTTGAACATATTTGCAAAGAAAAAATCCTCATTTGCAAAAATGTTCTAATGCATTGTGCTACAGCCAGAGGATTAAAAATATAATGAAATATATCTTCAAAAACACAGCAGCACTGTCAGTAATCATCAGGAGTAGAACAAAAGTGCAGAATATTAGAAAAACTTGCTATTATTGTCTTTTCATGTCTATTTTTTTTAAAGGGATACCTGGCAGCTGAATATTTTTACTCTGTCTGCAATAACCAGTCAAGTAGCTCAGCAAATGCAGTGACAACTTGATAAGAAAAATGATGTGTTCAGAGATATAAATAGTTTGAGCACACACTGCTATTTCCATAGATTCAGGGAGGTTAGGAATATATCTTACATAACAGAAAAAAAATGGTTGAAAACGGTTGGGCACTCTGCAATATACATCTTAACCACAGGTTTTTAAAATGAGGAAAAAGAAAAAAAAAATCTTTTTTTTTTGTTTTCTTTTGTAGGACATATACTCAGAAACTGTAAATTGTACACCCTCAAGGACATGAATCAGAAGCATAAGTATAAGCTTAAGACTTGGCTGATGCAAAAGTGCTATAAATTGCTGCTGACATTGAATTTGATTGTGGCTTTGTCCTGGTCTCAAACAAGGACCAAATGCATCAAAATCACAGAAGGATTTCCCCTGGTTCTCTCTTCACTGTGTTTTAAATGCAATCTCCAAGCCAGGTTTGGGGCAGAACTGGCTGATTTTCTGGATCCTTGTTTCACAGACTCTTGTTTGAATTTGGTCTTGGCTTGAACCTACCAAGATGCTGAGAGGTTTGCATAAAGGATAAGGGAGGCCTCCACAGACAAAGTTTTGTTCATGGATCTCTAGCTGATGGCATACACTAACTCAAATAGTAAAGTTACTTTTAGGGGATAAACAGAGTGAGAAAGCAAGAATGGAATAGGGAAAACTCTCTCCAGCGGCCAGCCAGGAAGAAAAGCAGTCTCCTTGTTGATGGTTCCTGCCTGTGATCCTACTAACACTCCCTGGAACAAGCTTTGATTACATATTGCACACTGATTAACTACTAAACTGTGCATAAATACATATTTTTGAATAATAATTCTTGGCTACTGAAAAGGTTATTAGTTATTGAAGTCATACACTAAGTCTTTATTATAAAATTACACACTAAAAAGAAAAGAGGGGTAAGAAAAGGGGGAGAAAGATCTATTCTCACATCAGGGGCAATTTCTTACAGGAAAAACTTGACTAAATCAATATATGTGGATTTGCAAGTGTGAGGTCATGAGAAGAACACATGAGAACACCACACAAGAACAACAGCATGACAGGCAAGTATAAAAATGCCACAGTAACTCCTGGGTGCACAGGTGAATGTGGCAGAGTGGGGTCACAAGTGAAATGGAAAGTTCCCGTCTTGGCAAAGTTTAAGACGCTCTGCAAGGTGAAGAATATCCCACTGCCAACACAACCAAGAACAGATCAAGAAGCTCTTCAGGAACAGCTCTCTGTCCTTCCCTGCCATCTGCAATGTAGGTAATCTCATGGCAGACAGGATTCTCTCTGGCCTCCCATATTATAAAGTCAAAATTCATTCTTTAGTGCTTTACACTCTCCTTGACTTTGCCAGCATCAGCTACAGAACAGTTAGACCCATATCCCTTCATATCTGTAGATGAGGAAGAGAAATTATCATGCCTCTGCTTGTTTTCTGGCAACACTTGGATACATTAGGAAATTTTTTTTTACAGGTTCTGATCTTAAGAAGGATTTGGAGCTCCATTCAAAACACAAGGTAGATAATATCCAAAAACAACCAATAAACAAAACCTGATGTTTCCTAAGCTCACTTGGTTAAATCTCGTTATCACTGAATTCTTTAAAGACTGATAGGAATAACAAGTCTATCATTAAAAATTTAAAGTATATGTGTATCTTCATTGATGTATCAGACATTATGATAAATAATAAACTTCTCTTAGTTATCTTAGTTATGCTCTTAATCTCATCCAGCATCTGGAGGTTTGTGGTAAGGAACAATATTGGGTTATGGGAGACTGCTTCAAGAGAGGTCCTAGAAGGATGAAGAGAAGATTAGATGGAAAAGTACTCTTTCTTAACAAAAAATATAATCTAACATTCATTATATGTTTTTATCAGGTTCCTAAGGGACACTATAATTTCTTCATTCTAATATTAGAAAGGTTAAAGAAAAATAAGTCTTGAAAGGAAACTTTGGTTTCTTTTTGTGAAACCCAACAAGCATAAAATCTTATAAATTATGTTTTTCACTTGTTCAATAATGGACAGTCATGCCATTGCTCAACCTATTTTAAAACTTGACCCTGATGAGGCAATGAAAACCAGGGTGGTAAAAATACGATTTCAAACTCTGATTGACCTACTTCTTTTAGTCACAGACATAAGGGCTGCAAATTTTAAAGAGCTCATGTGTCAGACATTGTCCTTATTTTTTCATCTGCTACGTAGGATATCTGAGGACAAAACACTAACCTGCCATGGGAAAGTAAACCAGCAACAAAAATAAAGAATTTATTTTCCAAAAATATTGGAAGTCCAGAGAAGAGAATCAATATGGGAAATGTATTTCTTAAAGAGAAAATGTCTTTATCATCTTGATTATTTTATATTTTTAGCAACAAAATTTACAACCCAGCAACTTGTCAGTAATACTAATGGGAAAATTATTTGCAGGATTCTGTACAAATACTGAAAAATCACAATTTTTCCCTAGTAAGCCTTTTGCCACAGACATGCTGGAAAACATTCATGGCCAAGGGCAGAGGGATATATCCTATTTACCAAAATGAACCATGTCTTATCCTTCAGAAAGTTCACAATTCTGATCTAAACCCCTTCCCACTGATGTAATTAGCAATGGCCAGACCAATGAGTGTTGACTCAGGCCACTGAATGTTCTTGGAAAAATCTGCCTAGAGATACAACTATAACACTGTAGGAAGGTATTCCTGAAGTACAAAGAATGAGAAATTTTTGGCTTCCAAATGAAGGTCATAGTATGTTGCTGGAAGTGGAAGTGCACATCTCACTGTGAATCTGATCCACACTGAGGGTTTCTCTGAATAACCTACAGAGCACTCTGGCAAAAATAGCAAGGCAGATTCAGTGACCAAAAGCACCATCCTCCCTTCTCCATGCAGTTAATTATTTTTACCTCTTTTATGGAATAAAATGCTGCATCTAAGTTTCTTGGTGAACACTACAAATTATCCACATGGTCCAACAGAGGCTGAAGAAAGTCTTTGCCGCACAGAACCCAGAAGAGGCTTGAATTCCTGTAACAGTGCCATAACCTTGGAACTCAGATGTGTGTCTTTACAGATTCTGGAAAGGTCCAATCCAGAAGTGTTCACACCAGTGCCAACTGCTCACTGATACTGGGCTATGGAAACCAAGCTGCAATGATGACCACATTGGAGAAGCAGAGCCAGCCTGCAAGGCAGAATGGAAACCAATGTGCTCAGCTGAGAAGATGAAGCAAGAACTACGACTTATCCTTCACGACTTAGTGTTGTGGGTAACTTGTGCACAAGCTGCTGTCCTGTCACTGAGAAAATATGAAAAGGGAAATTCATATAATAATAATTCCAGCTTGAAAAAGAAGGAAAACTAGAAGGAAATATTTTCTTATTAATAACCATTGTAGAGCATTCCTTCCCTGTTTCTTCTCTGTGACAATCTCAAAATGAAAGGCCAGGGTGACATGTTCAGTTCACCTATTTCTAATTTCCATCTGGAATCTTTAGCTAATCTTTCAGTAGAGAAACATCAAATCTAGCATATCTCTTCACACTGTTCAGCACTTAACAGGTACCATCACTCCCCAGAAGCAAGAGAGAAGCTGGCCTAGTAGGTGATGGAGGAGAACACAATTTATCCAATCATTTTCTTCCCTTTCCAAGTCAAATTCCGAGCTTTCTCTAAACCTGAAAAAGCCTTGTGTTGTTTGTTTATATGTCCTTAATGTAATGGAGACTGAGAAGGGAAACAAGGAGGAGAGGGGAGCTTTAAACCAAGCTTCTTAGAAAGTTTTAATGGCACCACATGTGAAGATGACAAATCAACCATCTTGAAGTGCCATCACCTTCGGTGTTCCCTGAAATTTTACAGTTTTTTTTTGCTTCAACCCATAATGTATTTTTTTCCTCTTCTGCCTGAACCACACTTTATTATCACTTAAGCAAATGAACTTTAGGCACACAGCCCAGTGGTGCACTGCAAGGGCCTGCAGTGATACATTTCTAGGGTGGGTGAGACAGGGCATGTGGTCATTTAAACAATAGGAAAAATAAGTTCTAGAAAGGAAATTATCCCTGTGACCCATCAAAGAAGACAACAATAAGAAACATTTCCATTTTTAGGAGTGAAAATTAGAGAACCTCCATCAACTTCATGGAAATTACTCCATTATAGGTAAGTTGTAAGTGCACTGTCAAATTGTTTGTTGATCTGAGGATGTGCTTTTCTCCAGGACAGTGTCGGATATGACATTCTTCATTGTAGTTATGTGATTGTTTAATCAAATTAAGGTCTCAATTTAAACTTTTGCTCCTCCACACTTTTGTAAAACTGAGTCAAATAATTTCCAAAAGGAAAGAGAGACATCAGATCTTTACGACCTTGGTCATTGAGACAGAGTCCTTTGGGAGAATGAAGCAAACCTTGAATAAAGTTGGAAGAAAAACATTTTTGTCCAAACCTAACCAGAAACTTTTTTTCATGGCTATATCTTGGTTCTTTTTAAGATATGTAAACCATTAGGAAAGTGCTACATCTAAGGTAGAAGAAAAGATGACATGATGATGGCTTCAGACACATATAGTTCAGCTGCCTGAGCTCATCATATGAACCCATTTTAAACTGTTTTATCTGAGGATCTACATCAGACCATCAATGGTGCAAGATCAACAGTCTTCTATTCTTACACTGAAGCGTGGTCCTATTTATTCTTTAGAATGTAAGGTACTTTTGAAAGAAGAAGAGTCACAGCCTGAATTTTTAAGTCTCGTCAACCTTCAAAGCCAGATGAACTTCTTCCTGTCTTTGCATTCCATAATGGGAATTTGAAAGGTTTCTAGCCATCTCTATCTCTCCTTCTGGTTGGGTTGGAGGGACACAGACTCTCACTAGGAAGTTTCCATGATGAATGGAAAATTCCCATACTGCTTAAATCAGAACAGAGCTTTGGGAACGTTTTCTGTCCAGTGGCTTTGGTCATGGGGTACTTTTTTATTCTCTTAAATCCAGGATTCCACCGCAGAAAACATTCACTTTTCATAGTTTAGAGTCCTGCTTTTTATAAAGGGGTTGCAAGAGGGGGTTGTTTTTCACAGAAAAAGTAAAATAACATATGTAAAATGGCAGAGAATGCATTCTTATTTGTTTTGAGATTGGAGTTCTGCATTCTGTGAAGCAAAAAGATAGTCTGTGGATTGATTTTTTTAGCCCATAGAATTATCTCTCTCTCTGCAATATATTAAGTCTGAAGTATCTTATCCCCCATCCCATTCCTATTCCTTTTTCTTCCCACTGTTTCAATTCATCTGCTATTTCAAAAGCACTCCCTGTTGTATTTGTTACATTTAATATCTGCAAGAAGCACTTACAGAAAGGCGTTTGCTACTATTAGAAGAAGAAAAAAAAAAAGCACCCCATCCCATTTCTATTAAGAGGTTTAAAGCAACCTATTTAACTTTTCAGTCTTCAATTTTTTTTCCATATTCAGTTTGCCTCACATAACCTTTTCATTAGTGTATTAGCTACAGCAGCTCAGTCTGGAGAGGTACACGAGATACACATACACCCAGTGTCTGAGGGCTTTTATACCCTCCAGGATGGAATTTTACTGTGGTAATTTTAACCTAATCAATTGAAATACAAGATTGAAGCTACCGCTAATTGACCGAACAAAATTGAAATTTGGTGAATGTCATAATGTCAGTTTACTCATTCAAGAGTTTCTCATTGACTGAGAAGGGAGGTTGTTAGAGGAGGGTACCAGAATGAGAGGTTACTCAAGAGCTGTGGTCAGGTGTGCCTGGGGAATTACAGGGTAAAGACAATGCCTTCACTTGGGTCAAGATGCCTCAGACCTTGGTGCAAAGCTTGTCAGTTATTTAGTTCTCAGAAAAAAAAAGGCTTTTCTGGTTAGGAGAGTTACCTGGAAACATAAAGAGAGTCACTGACAGTTGGGAGAAAAGAATATAAATTATAAATTTATTCCCACTCATTTCCTTCCTGTTCCATTTGTATCTTTTATAGGCAGGTGAAAAGTTTTGTCCTGTGGTAGGAAAGCCATGACTACTCTCTTCAAAGAAAAAGGGCTGAGTATCGGAAGATTCATGGTTTCTTGAAAAAGGTTTTTGCAACTTCTTGCTTTTGGTAACAATATTTCAGCATCTAATAAATCTACCTAAATTCATCATCTTCATCATCATCATCATCATCAAAGAATTCTAGATTTCTCAAATTCTGAAGCTCTCAATCAATCAAAATTTCACTCAAAATTCTCAGGTTTGTTTATGGGTGAGAACTAACTCACATGCAGATATTTAACACTGACTAAACACTCAGAATATGTTAGGTAGGATATTAACTCTTGCAGCATTTTTTTTACTGTATTTAGAGGCAATTTCAACCTAAACTTTGTTTTCTAGGAACAATATTTATGTAATGCTATACACTGACATTACCTGGGGTATTAACACCACTCCACTACCCATGTTTTTATATCTCTGGATAAAATTCATAGTTGATCTCTTTGCAGAAACTTTATGGTGCAAATCTTACAGGGAGAAGCTTATATCCTGTAGGGATATAGATCATAAATTTGTCTTACAGTTTATCCAGTTGATATGGTCATAGAAGATAAAATAAGGTAATTCTTCAGATCTTGTATGTTCAAAGGACTATCTGTTTATCCCAAATATATCAATGGATGTTTTTGTTAATATCCTTAGATAACATTGGATACTAGTGCAATTAGAATACCAGTCTAATGAGAATAAATGTGGAATGTTAAGTTATTTGATGTTGCTTTCTATTTACGCACAAATGTTTTAGTCTGCTTAGCATTTTACCCTTATCACTGGTGATGTTAACCCTTGTATACACTATTCTCCCTTTACTAGAGACAGCTGAGGTAGGGTCAATGAAGCCTAATCTGGGAATCCAATAACACAAGGGTATGCTATAATTAATAAATTTATAAAAAGTCATTGGCAAAACATTTTCTTTAA
The DNA here is from genome assembly GCF_009829145.1 of Chiroxiphia lanceolata. Classification (NCBI taxonomy): domain Eukaryota; kingdom Metazoa; phylum Chordata; class Aves; order Passeriformes; family Pipridae; genus Chiroxiphia; species Chiroxiphia lanceolata. The sequence goes on along the minus strand of NC_045641.1, from coordinate 5,184,574 downwards.
AGGTTTTTTTCCTAATACTTTTAATCTCCCTGTGGTACAAGCTTGCTTTTAATCTATACCTAGAGATAATGACATGAAATTCTCTTTTTCTTCAATTCAGCCTCATAAATTCATCCTCCAGTCCACAGCCTACTTTACACCTGCATTCATTCAACTTCATTAGTCATTGGCTGGGATGAGCAATTAAAAGGCTCAAATACCCCTGCTTACATTTCTGAAAAATTTCCTGGTTAAGGCTGTTATTAGAGTCACAGAATCACAGAATTGTTTAGGTTGGAAGAGACCTCTAAATTCTTCAAGTCCGAGAGTTAATCCAGTACTACCAAGCCCACCACTAAACCACGTCCCCACAGGCCACTTCTACATGTCTTTTGAATCTCTCCAGGGATGGTGACTCCACCACTGCCCTGGGCAGTGCTTGACAATTCTTGCAGTGAAGACATTTTTCCTTTTGTCCAATGTAAACCTCTCCTGGTGCAACTTGGGGCAATTTCCTTTTGTCCATTCACTTGCTACTTGGGAGAAGAGACCGACCCCACCTGTCTACAACCTCTTTTCAGGGAGTTGTAGGGAGCAATATGATCCCTCTTGAGCCTGGTTTTCTCAAGGTTGAGCTCCCCCAGCTTCCTCAGCCACTCCCCATCACACTTTTGCCCCTTCACCAGCTTCGCTGAGCTTTGTTGGCAATTAATTTTGCTAAAGTTAGGAATTATGGCTCCAGAATATTTTACTTAAACCAAGTTTTCTAAGCGAGGACTGGCTTTGAAACAGTATAAGAGAAATTTATGGGGCATAAACAACCTTATGGATTTTTTAGTTCAGATTTCCTCCCATCTAAACATTTCACCTTATAACTGGGGTGTGTAAATAAAATGGGATTGAAATTACTTTGAACCTCTTCCTATGCAGGGGGGAGAAACAGATGCCTTCAAAAAGCAGGAAACCCGGATCAAACAACATATTTTGTCTTATAGATTCTGATTGGAATCTCTCTGTTTTCACTCTTATTTCCCTTCTAATCAGTGCTTTTGCTTTCCAAACCAGTACAAGTAAAATATTTCTCTTTTACTAAAGGACTTTTGGGTTGAGGATGTTGATGGACAGGCTTTCAGAAGTAATTAGAGCAAAGTGTGCAACTTGTCCAATGGCATTCTGAGCTATTTAATAAATAGCTTCCTCTCATATGTTCTCTGACTATTTTTTTGAAAAGCAGATATCAGCTCATGGATTGCTTTGCAAATTCTTAACCATCAGATTCTCATGGTATTTATCTGCTTCTCAGAAGAGCAGCTAGAATGGTTTAAACTACAACAAACAACTAATACAGTCAGAAGGACAAATTAATCTGATATTCAGTCAGAAAGTTGTAAAATTTTCCAAAACTCTGGGAGACATGATAGAGTTGTGGACCTGAATGTCAAATACAGACAATCCTTGCCACTTCTCCAAGTAGAAAAAACAGACATACTGCACATTCAGGCCCAGATATAGACTCCCACATAACTCTAGAATTCTGATGCAGTTAAAGATGCGATGGCCAAACTTTCCTTGGCAGTCAGTGAAACACAAGCAGGATATTTATTTACTCCTTGGATCTCGGTGTAACCAAACAATTTCACATTTTATTAAACAATTTCTTGGTAGTTTTTTGGGTTGTTTTTTTTTTTTTTTTTTTTACTTCAAACAGGACTTGTTTCTTTTAATGTGCATAATTCTTGTCAGATCTGTCAAGAGAACACACAAAAATAAAGGTTTGCAGTAGTGGCAATGCAACAACTGATTGAGGACGAATGGCAATGCAGCTTCCAGGCTGGAAGCTGTGTGGTGGATTTAATGATAAATATGAATATGATTTCCATCATAGAGCTCTGATTTGTATAGAAAGCAAAGCAGGGGATTCAATTTGTTTACACAAACAATTTATTTACTTTGTAAGAAAGAGAAGAACCACAAAAATCAAAAAGGTTGCAGAAAAAGCCTTCCAGGAGAGACTCGGTACTGTAAAGACACAGAGATGAAACAGTTTTGATCCATGTCCCTCACAGGAAGGAAAGATGGGGTGTGATGGGAGGTTGTAACACAGTGAAGGGGACAGAACCAGAATCAAACAGTGGAAGCTGAAGCTTAACATTTTGTGGTAGTGAAGGTTAGGAGAGAAAAATGGGCATGAGATCCTCAGGGCTTTCAATGCTGAATTAATCCCTTGGTGAGACATCTGTCCAGGTGGGATCAGTGTAAGATCTGCAGGTAGAACTTGCTGGCCTGCAATTCAGAGGAAGTTGGAGCAGAGGATCTAATGTTTTCTTCTGGTCTTGAAACCAAGTGAATCTGTCGTTGAGTGTCTCATACTCACAAGCATCACAGGCACTGGGAGCCAAAGCCCACGAATTTCACAGGAGTAGAACACGTTATTCTTGTACCAGGTCATCCTTGTAAATACAGGAAGGAATAGGAACCAGAGCTGGGATTTTGGGCCACTTAGAACAGGGATGTAAAACTGAACATAGTCTATAATTTATTTTTTTTTTTGTAGATTCTTATGTAAAGCAAAGAAATGCATTTCATAACTGATAGGAAGGAACATCACACTGATGTTAGTTTTGTGAACACCACTGTTAACCACACATTAGCAGAATGTGCTGCTTTCCAGCCCATTGATGAAAATCCCTTTCTGGTCATTTTCTGTGATAGCTCATGTAGTAGGAGGAGTCTTTTCCTATCACCCACCCCATTCTATAAAATCATGGCAAGGACAGAAATGATTCTCAAGACAAAACTACTCATAGACTGCTGATAAACACATTTTATTGGTATAAAAGTAGATTTATTGGCCTATATTGACAAAGACTACTTTTCCTCTGCTAAAACATATTCTGTTAGTTCCCTGGTAATATGTCCTCACAAAAACAACCCCTTGATGATTCTTGTATTGCTGCTTAGTCATATTAGTATTTAATTCTGATCCCTGGTTATGTCAGCAGATGAAGAGGAGTACACAGATCGAACATATTTGTTTAGGAATGACTTGAAAAGGTTTTTATTAGCTAGAATTGTGAAAGTATCCCTTTGTACAGTATTTTAAGTGTTAACTAGCAACTCTGGGACCAACAGCAGCTGTTAGCTGATTAGCTGCACTGCATCAAGAACATCTTCGTTCATATTTTTTTTCCTATGAACTGCCTAATAGTACTATAGATAGGTGTGTATGTAATTATTATAATTAATATGAGATAACTAATTAGCAGTGCTGTAGGAAGTACACAATCAAATTAATGTTCCTATGGTAATTTGGAAGAGAATGAAGTTCGGAGTATCACATTTTTCACCCCCAGTAGTGTTCTCCTATCACTTGCTTGCAAGATGCTTGTCCCTGGACAGACCTGGTATTTGGGCTTGGTTTTTATTAGAACAAATATGAAGTTAATAATTCAGGGTGGAAATCTGCTCAGGTAAGCAAATCTGCTCAGGTATGCAAAATTGTTGTGGGTTTTTTTTTATTTTTTTTGGTGCAGGTTTTACTCATGAAAGTTTTTCAATTGGTTTAGTCTGGCATTTAGTACTCAATTCAAAATTATGTTAAGTCATGTCCTGGCAGCTCTCTGTCTGCTTTGGAGTCATGGCAGATATATTCTGACCCTTACAGACCCACTGAATTAGAACCTCATGTCCAAACTACCGGATACAAATAAGACCAAAAAACTGTCTTTAAAAAATCAACAAAATATATACTAGGAGTATGAGTGGTCAATATTTTCCCATTAAACCTTTTTTCTTCTGTCATGCTCTGTCACTGTCCTCAGGGACACAAATACAGCAGCACCTAGAAGATATAACTTTGTAAGTCTGCCCAATAATACAGAAGTTAAGGCTGGGGCAATGAAACACAGTTCCCATAATCCTAAAAGGTTAGTTCAGGAAAAGTGAGATTAGTGTTAGATTGACCTCAAGTAAAACATTTCTGCTTGGTTGGTAAACTAAGACATTTTGTTTCGATCTTATTTTGATCTGATCATTGTTTTGAAGCGTTCCCATAATCTTTTCCAAATCACAGTGATTTGGCGTAGGATTACTGCAGTTTCTTCAGGGAAAGTAAAACAATCTCAGTTTCCGAGGAAAAGCTACACGAACATGAAAGAGTTTTCACTTGTTTTTTTATTTTCAGAAAGGCAAGATAAAAACGCATCATGTTCCTCAGTTCATTCTATTACAGTGAACAACAGTAATTTACATCCTTCTTTCACAGTAATGATTTTATACAAGTTCAGAAACAGGCCTTGGAAGGTTTGTGAGAACCTAATATCCTCCCTTATTTTCAGTAACAAAAAGGAGACACATATAATCACTCCCAAGTGAGTAGAACACCAGAAGGGCAACACTGATACCTTAGTATATACATGTACCCTTACTGCAGTGAGCTCTGTCTTACTCTGATTCCACTTCAAGATATGAGTGACATGGATTCACCAGATTTTTCAGGTTTAGCCCATGTTTTCCCACCATCCTCATCAATGCTCTGTACATCAGAGTATGACATTGGGACTTGTATATCACCTATGGCCACATTCCTTCAGGCAGACAGTGTCCAAAACATCCAGTAAAGTGTCTGAGAGATGATCTTGGATGCATTTGTCAAAATTTAAGCTCATGAAAAACTTAATCGTTCCTCTGAAGCTTTGATTATTTTTTTTTTCCCTGTGAATTCTAAGGAGATTGGTTGACAGGGCTGAAATATCAAAACCCACTTTCATCCTATGTGTAAATATCTTTTCATAATTCGTAATTTTCCCTACAAAGTATTACTGGTTAATTTGAGACGGATATGGAATTTTGCATAACTGGATCTAATTCCCTCATTCTTACATATTTGAAACTTTTAATTTTTTATTTCTGTTATTAAAATTTGTTACATGAAGACCAAGATTAAGAGCAGAGACAACATTTCTGTAACACTTGGAATTCAAACTGAAATGAAAAGGAGAAATTGCTGACCATCAGCATCCAGCCAGCTCAGAGGAAAAGGAGGAGAGGAGGTTGAAATGTTTCCCACGACCAAATCTGAGGACCTAAGACAAAAATTATTCAGCATAATAGTAATTACAGCTTCATATTTCCTTCCAGATTATGTTGCAAAAAATGTCTTTCTAGGGAAGAAAACCAGAATGGTAGAGGAAACATAAAATAGTTCACAGATGACATTCCCATTATGAGATCGCCAAACGAATATGCCATTTATTTCGACGCTGATTTGGAGTCAGATCGTGCAAAAACAAGGGAAGGGAAACCCACAACAGCCAGTCGCCTTTTTTTTTTTTTTTTTTTTTTTTTTTTTTTTTTCTTTTTTTTTCTTTTTTTTTTTTTTGGGAAGTTCTCTATCACCACCTACTGGAAAAGTTTCTCATTGCTCTTGAAAGATGTAAGCAAAATAAAGATTAGCTATTTTTAAGATATAAATGAGCTGAACATTCCATTCTCTGAATTACAGTAGATCTTCTCATCATGATTTTTCTTTAAAAGTGGTGTTACCATTCTATTACCACCAGAAAGGTTAAAAACAAATTATGCATTTTTCATTAATTCTTATTAATAATATATTATTATACATAGTGTTGTATACAAAATTCATAAAGTATATCATAATATGAAATATTTTATCACTTTAATACTAAAAAATTAAAATATATGTATTAAATAATTAATACCACTTCATTTAATGTGACCAAAAGTAATTCCATACTCCAGTATACAGAACTTCTCAGTTTTCAGAGGAAAATTTTTATCTGCTCTCATTAATATTTGACTATTTTTTCATCTTCCTGAGTGGATGATTCTCCCCAAAAGTGTTACTCAGAGGGATGAGTATTTTGGAAAATCTAAGTCAGGAAAAATTGTAAAAGTTTGGCCCTAACTGAGGAGAAAGGCAAGATAAAATTATTTTCGTGGAATAAGTGTTGCTTCAAAATACGTCTAAAAATACTTCAAAGACAAAAGAAGTAATTTGTGCTCCATGATCACCAGGAATAGGAGAAGAAACAAGGAAGATCTAACTGACATAGCAGGAAAAAATTTCTGATGAGAAGTTAATCACAAGGGTATTGTCAGTTGCTATGAAATCTCCTTCACAGGGGGCTTTTAAGATCATGTTAAACAATCCTCTATAAAGAGCTATAGTTGCTGTTGATGCTGCTTTGAAGCTGGTAATATCCCAGATTATTTCCAGTCCTTCTTCTGGGATATTATTCATATTGAAATCTGTCGTGTCTTGAGGAACTGGTCATACCAAAAACTCAAGGCACCATTCATCTCATAAACTGACATCCCAAATTAAAATATAACTATTAAATTCAACATCTATATCTGTCAGAGTCAGCATTATCATGGGAATCCTGCAATGTTCTGCATCGCAGTAGTAGATGAAAATCACAGGTGTTATTTAGAGATGGGAAGTTTACTTGAAAAGATTGTTTTATATAAGACAAGAAATGGAAACCAAAGTTTGAATTATTCCAGGGCTAGATGTCACAAAGCCAATCAGATCTATCCTGAGGGAAGAAGAGCTTCTCCCCTCTTAATACTGGAGAAAAATCTAGAATCCTGGGCTACAGAATACAGTGAACTGTTGAACAGGGAGGTGTTAAGAGTGTAGGATATGTTGTGCACCCGCAGGATGTCCATAGGAAGGGCTGGAGATGGCTTTTCTCTAGAAAAGAAGTTAAATCTAAATATCGAAAGTTGATTCAGTACGACAATAGATCTTTTCTACAAGGTCAACAATTTTCGTGGCTGAAGTTATGTGAAAAACCTGACACAAGTTGAAGGAGTTTCAGCTGTCCCTGAACTGTATTTTTCAAAAAGAAACAGCAATAGCAGAAACAACCAAACCAAACCCACCAAAACCAAACCCATCAAAACCAAACCCATCAAAACCAAACCCAAAAACCAAACCACACACCGACAGAGAGACAAAACCCCCTCTGCATTCAGGATTTCTCTTCCATCCTTACAAGTTTGTTTTTGATTCGTTACCTAAAGAGCACTTCAGCGTGAAAGTATTTTAATTATTGACTTATTATACTAACAACATTCAGCTGTTCCAAAAGCATTGCTGGAGGAGTTTAAAACTGTGCAAAATCAATTGTCAGAGAAAAGGTCAGGTAAAGAGTAATACAACAGCAGTACATCAACGTCTTTTATTCGACATCAACACAAACTGCTGCCTTCTTTACATGGAATACATTCCTTTTCGGGATGGGATGACCAGTGTATTTAAGAAAGAGTTGCTGGAATGAATTTTTCTTCTTAAAATTTTGCAGAAGCAGAGATGCTGACTGATGTATGTGAGTTCCTTGAAGTCTTCTCCCTCAAAGTGACTATAAAAATCCCAAAGATGATAATCAAAGAACAATGTTCCTCACAGTAACAGTTATTGTGTCTTTCAGGAACATTAGCATTGTCTAAATTTAAGCATCTAATTGAAATGCTGTCCTGGGTTTTGCTGGGATAGAGTTAATTATTTTTCCTAGTAGGTGATACAGTGCTGTGTTTTGATTTAGTATGACAATAATGTTGGAACACATTGATGTTCTCATTGTAGTGCTTATCCTAAACCAAGGTCTTCTCAGTTTCCCAGGCTCTACCAGTGAGGAAGTGCACAAGAAGCCAGGAGGGAGCATGGCTGGGACAGCTGACCCCAACTGGCCAAAGGGATATTCCATACCATAGAATGCCATGCCCTGTATGTAAACTTAGGGAAACTGGTCAGGATGGTCCAATTGCTGCTCAGGATGGGCTGGGCATTGGTCAGCAGGTGATAAGCAATGGCTCTGTGCATCACTTGTCTTTCTTGGGGTTTATTTCTCACTGTCTTTTTGTTGTGTCCTTTTCCATTACTATTATTTTAATGTTGTTATTATCATTTTATCAGTATTTAATTTCTTTTATTTTAATTATTAAACTATTCTTACCTCAGCTCATGGGTTTTACCTTCTTTTTTTCCAATTCTGCTCTCCATGTGGGGAGTGAGTGAGCAGCTGTGAGGTACTTAGTTGCCAGCTGTAGTTAAACCATCACAAATGCTTTGCCTGCATGTTTGGCATCACATGTGCAGGTTGTCCTAGAGTGTGCTGCCTCCAGATCCTGCTCCAGGAGGGTTCCTGCATGCAAAGAGCCTCTGGTATTTGCCATGTTGCAGTTTTGAATGCCATAGGTTGTTTAATGTGTTTTAGTTTCAAGAGCTTGAGGTCTTGGTCTCCACACGTAAGTGTTTCTACATAGAGCAGTACCCACACTGGGGTAAACTGAGTCATTCTCTAGGCTCCTTTGATCATATTAACCAACTATCCATCAGCTATAATGGATGTTGGACACCCAGAAAGCCATAAACATCCACACACGGGCTCTAAACACAGGTGCCTTAAGAACTTGATTCGGTCGCCTACACAAGGACCGGGTGAAATATTCCGGGTGCTTTTGCCCAGCCTGCTGTTGGTGCACTGGTGAGCACTGGTCTCTCAAAGATCAGTCATCACACTGGCCACATTTCTGTGGGTGCCATCAGTGACTGTGGCTTCTCAGATGCCACTTAGGCATGAGTCTGTAATTGTCACTTAAGCCCAAAGAAGTTGAGCCCATAATTAATTCACATATGTCAACAGCCTATGTTCCTGTTAGACTCTATTCTATTAGAGGTCAAATCTGAGTAGTTCCAATGGGCAAAACCTCCTGAAAATCTTGAACACCTTAAATAATCTCCTAAACCAGATTATCCTCTGGGATATTTATTTCCTTCCCTTGATTACAGTGGAAGGGATACCAAGCACACATTTCTTTATAGGTTTTGACAGGAGGTATTCCTTTAATACCTCACACAGTACCCTGAATTCCACAAAAAACCTCACCTTTCCTCCTGCAAAGGATGTGCACAGCATATTTAACTTTTTCCTGATAACTTAAGGGGTACACTATTCTACTCATTCTTTCCTTTCACATGCATACAGGCATTTGTTGGGACCACACTTCAAAAATGCAATATCTCTCAGACACCTGAGTGTCCTGGGGTTTTCTAGTTGTCATCTGCATGAAAACTGATCTCTCACAGGTTTGTGCTTTGCATGCAAACCCACACAGACATGCTGGCTCCCCTCTATTATTTCAAATGGTGGTAGAACCTGTGTTCAGGCAACTGAGTCAAACTCACATGTTCATTTTGTGGTTGTACTTACCAACACCTTTAAAAGTAAGTATTTAAGTGTTACCTGACCTTCACCTCCTGAGAAGACATGGAGATGTAAATGAGGGAAAGATACTGGGCACAAAATGTGTCACGGTTATTAGGAATGGTCAAGAAAAAAAATCACATTTTAAATTTTTTCCAAAATTTCATTGACAAAGGCATATACATCCCATAAGAGAAGGCACATGTTAATTTAATCTCTTTGGAAAAGGGAATGATAACAGCACCTTCATCTAGATATAAGCTTGTTCATAAGGGGGAAAAGCAATAATGTGAAATTAGACCAAACAAGACAAAAAGTTAGGCACTTGTTAATATGAACTGCTTAGGTTCCTGAATAGGTAGGTAAGATTGTGTTTTTTATTGCAGGAATACTTTCTGATGGACTGTTAGACATTATCATATTAAATATTTCTAGGAAACATGTTTGATTTATTATTCTAAAGATTTATTCTTTTTTCCTCGAGCTCATATTGTTTCCTCTGTGGAAGATGCTGATTTATAGCAGCAGAAACCACCTAGGTGACTAATAAAGATTTATACAACCAAGTTTTAGGCATCTAATATTGGAGGAACATAAATCACACCAAAGGCTGGTGTGTTGTCTGAGCAGGAAAGCAGAAGGGGATTTTCTGAGTTCAGGGGATTTCTGCTTTATGACGTCACTCTTCCCTTTTTCTTTGAATTAGCAGAGGACATATAATTAGCAGCTCTGCTGATTCACAAGCTGTTCCCTACCATGGGTTGCTCATCTCTCCTCTGCTTTGCCTTGGGTCACTGGCCCAGAAAGGTCAGTGGAACGGCTGAAGAATATTCCTGGTACAAAATGATGTGTTGTACAAGTAACATTATCCAGCAAAGTATATTCCTGCTTTGCTTTAAAACAGGAATGATCCCTTTGATGTGAACTAAACCCATGCAGAAATGCTTTGGTGGGTTGGGGAGAACGCTCACTGTGCAGTGATGATGAATACCTGGATTCATGAGCAAATACCCTTGTTTGCATGAGAATGCAGCTGCTTCCCATAATATTCTCCAATTATTTCTCTGTATGAGCAACAGTGTAAGGAGGAATAAAAACCACAGAGCACCTGTCTGAAATCTGAATGCAGGTTTGCCAGAAATCGTTTTTAGTATTTGCTCAATTCTACCGAGTGAAAATACATCAGTGAAATCTTGTTGGGGGATTGGGTTTTGTATTTTTTCTATGCGTTCAAATATTGACTAGACAATTTAAAGCAAGAAATAACTCAATTTTTTAGAGTTTTGGGGATGGTTTTGATTTTGGTTTGTTTGTTTGTTTGTTTTTATTTATGAAATCACGTCCTTTAGCTCAGAGTACTAAAGACTGGGAGAACATTCCGGGAAAATATCACTCCCACCTTATACTGTCTTTATAATCCACCATCCCTGATACAGTCATAACATAAGGTGTGGTACTGTGTGGGTGTTATAAACAACTCAGTCCAACTCCTCTGTTTAAGGAGTAGCTGTCTACCTTTGGCCACTGTTGGAGACAGGATGGTTGGGTGGGAGGATCTTAGGTCTAATTCATTATTACTGTTGTTATGCTGAGTCATTTAGTTCTCTTTAATATTTAGCAAACAAACAAACAAAAAATCTGCCTTCCATCCAAACTCTCTCATTATTACTTGACATGGGACTCAGTCCCTCAGAATCTCTGTGTGCAAACCTGAGCAACAACAGAGTTAGATCACATATATCAGACTGAGTTACACATCTACCAAATTTCTGAGCTTTCCTCTGAAAGTACCTTTCTACTGACTCTGGAAGTAGATTAAGGGCTTCATTCAACTAAGCATAAACATCTAATGTCCCTGGAGATACTGCAAGCTCTCTGAAAGCCACACATTACTAGAGGACACAGCCTCTGAACTAACCAGGGAACTCCCAAAACAATATACAGCTGATATCATAGCATGGTCTGAGTTGGAAGAGACCTTAAATGTCATCTAGTTTGGTTCAAAACAACCTTAGAGATCACCTATTATCAAATGGCTCATGGCTGAATCAAGACCTAAATGACCAGAACTAAGCAGACACCCATAGTGAGATTCATCTCACCTAAAGTAGACATTTGCAATGTAAATATTTACATAAAAACTAAATACCTAGGCCATTTTCTGGCCAAAATAATTAAATCAATATTTTAGACCACATCAGAAAATATATATCTAAGATAGTGGGTGAACTGAGTCCAACTTTATGGAAAAGAGTTTCTTTCCAGAAACTTTGCAAAGGAAAGTCTTCTTTGTACAAAGGCACCCTATTAATTGTCTAACCATTAAACACCAAGAAACATTTTAAAATTTTCTCAGTTTCTTACCAGATATTGTGAAATCAAATTTTTATTAATCCCAGGTTGCATGTTGAGATTTTGGAGACTGTAAGCCTCATAGCAAACCTTCATAGGTAGCTGGTTTAAATGTCCCTTGGTTTTCCCACAATTGCAAAATGCTCTGGGGACATGGTTCACCACATTTCTGTTGAGTTTTGCTGACAGCTTCCAACAAAGGTTGAAATTAGGGAGCCTTTAAGCTCTCTATGATACATATACCTGACTTCCCATATGCCAGTTGCACCTCAGGTTCAGCGAAGAGGGGGAAAAAGCAGGGTCATTTGTCTGCTAGTCCTATAATTAGTCCAAGAACCATGGAGACAAGAGGGAATTTTGGCCCAAAATCCTCCTGAGCTTCTCACTCCACAGCTGTATTACAAGCTCTGACACACACCAGGTCCTGAGGAGGGCTCAAGAAAATAAAAAAGTCCCATAATAGGAGTCTATTTCTTAGGTGTTATCTGAAATTCGCTGGGTTGTGGACTACTGTCCTTATCTGAAGAACAGGTACTTGGTGGACCTGCTAAATCCATTCAATTTTGCCATCTTTTTTGTGCCCTTCAATGAAGGATAGACTATGATTAAAAAAAAAGCAAATTTGGAGCATCAGACATAGAAGTGCCTCAAAAAATACCAAAGGAAAAAAGACTTAAAACTTAGGCCTATAGCCTGAAACAATTTGTATTTTTGACATTGGCAGCACACGGTTTGCTTGTTTGAGTGTTGCACCTGCATTTGCAATGAGAGATAACCCCATACACAGATTTTAGCTGCATTTTTTTTACCCCCTGACATTTCAAGAAACAAACTTCAGAGAACAGAAAGACTGACTTGCAGACTAAGGTTTTTTCCTGGGACAAAAGAGGTTTGGGTATTTCTACGTATTGGTATTTTTAGATACATCTCTGCTGTCAGATCACATCCAAGAAAAGCTAATCCTCCATTCTGTCACCTCTTTTCTATGCAATGTGTAGCATGTAAACTCTGGGAGAAATTGCTTGGCTGGGACTAGTGACAGGGCTTATTTCCACTGTTCTTGAAATAATATAATACCTACATAATATTTATGAGAGTGGTGAGACACTGGCACAGGTTTCCCAGAGGACCTGTGGATTCCTCATCCCTGGAAGTGTTAAAGGCCAAGCTGGGTGGGGCTTTGAGCAAACTGGTCTAGTGGAAGGTGGCTCTGGCCATGGCAGGAGGGTTGGAACTAAGAGATCTTTAAGGTCCCTCCCAACCCAAACCGTTCTATGATTCTGTGCCATATAAAATATGCTCAGATGGCCCCATCCTCTACATCACCAGAACACATCTGCAATAGGCTTCTCCAGGCACCAGGAGTAGAAGGGTGAAGTTTTTTCATCATCATCATCATCATCCATTTACTGATGGGTGGGAGGTATTTAAGACAGCTTGGAAGAGATTTAGTAAGAGAAATTTTGGGTGTCAGGAGAGGACTGTGGCCAGTAGATGCCAGTGCTGCTCCACACCACCAGGCACTGTGTGTGCCTTCCCATCATTGAATGTACTAATTTATGATTGAAACACAAGGTGTTGAGATAAATATTGAACAGCCTGAGAACTACATTTTTAGTGGTACTTTTTAATGCCTAATGCATTTTTGTACCCTGTATTTTCACTGGCTCCCTCCGTTGTAGAGTTGTGCTCTTTTTCTCAATGCTATGCTTTTTTATATACTTTCAGAGGGGAAAGTGTATCTTAGATATTTCTGTTAGGCAAAAAATAAATAAAAAAAAAACAAAGCAGAAAAGCAGAAATTTTAGAACTAGTCCCTTTGAGAATCACAGAGACTACACACTCTGTTTCATAAAGTTAGCAGAAATGTAGTCCCAAGTCGCAGTAAAAACTGTTAAAAACAACAATTATAGAGAAATAAGTATAAGCACTGGTTTTCCTCTGTGGGTGGGTGTATGTATATGTATACATGTGTATGTTTATTTTTGTAAGTACATACCCACTCCACATTTAGTCTATGGTGTCCTCACCCACGGCAGGGGAAAGGAACTGCATGATATTTAAGGTCCCTTCCAACCCAAACCATTCTGTGATTCTATGATTTTATGATTCTCTGATGCTGTGTTTCTATGATTCTCTGAATATGAGGTACCTATAGGTAATTTAATGTATGTATGGAATTATGTACTCTCTGAGTTCTGTAGATCTACTAACTTCTTGACTAAAGCAGTCTGTCCTCACTATTTGACACTTGCATCAATTGAGAAAAGTACTTTCTTTTCCCACAAGATGTCAGTGTTTCCTACTATTTCTGTCATGGTAATTTAGCTGACAATGATTATCCACAGTACCTTAAGAGGAATTCAGTTAATTAAAAATGAGCGGTGGTCAAACAAGCAACTCAAAGCATTCTATAATTAAAGACTTTGCTTTAATTGGAGAAATTGAGCTATTGACTCTGCTTTTATAGAGAAAACTTGAAAGATTAACACTGTACACCCAAAATTTTATCCTCTTATTTTCTCTGATAGGACAACAGATACAAGAGAAATGGAGTTCTACAAAGAGTGAAAAATGAAAGTGCCATTTGGAAAGCTTCTGAAATTCCTACCCAAGAGCAAATGTTAAGTTCCTATTAGTATACTGTTTATTTTAAATTATTATATATACATATATATGTTTGTTCAAGCACTACTTTTACTGCTATGACAGAAGCATTTCTTTAAATACAGTAGATAAATAATGGTCATTTTCCTTGTGCCCACAGGATGTCAGAGTTCGCTTCAGAATACAGTCATGTAAAATTTAGAGCAACAAATTCAGTCTTTGTCATCAGGGTTTGTAATATTTATAAATGCATGTTTTAAGCAAAACCAGTGAAAATGAGCCGAGTAGCTGGTGCTCGATGTAATAGACATGTCAACAGCCAGATGTGAAATCCAAGCAGGCATGTTGACTTCCTTTTTTTATGTGGAAGAACAGATTTTTCCTTGATTCAGTTTCCCTTTTTTTTCAGTGAGTTTTCACCATTGGAAGCACCAACTTCAGCAGACTTCAAGGCTCTCTGTGCATTGGGTCCTCAGGTATCTCGAGCAAGGTGCAGCACTGTGTTACTTCCACTGTCCAGATAGTTCAAAGAGATTTTTAACACCAAAATATTGCAGATCAAACAATACTGTAACCATCTGCCTTTTAGCCTGGTGTAGGTGACTGCACAATCAATAGTCCTGCCTTTCTGTATCTAATCACAGACATTCTTTTGTAATGATAAAATCGAAAATGCAATTTTTCGAAGACAAAGGCTCATTGATTTCTTATTGGATCTCATTATTTAATATCATATCTCACTTTGTCAGACTGAGGAGCACATTGTACATTTATTACCCAGCTAACTTTAAGAGAGATCTGTGATCTGTCACATGCGTGCAAGCCAATATGTCTTGGAATAATCCTTCACTCTTTACACCAGCAAACACATCTCAGACATCGCTGCAGGCAGTGGAAGCTTTGTTTTCCTTAAGGCTACAGAATCCAAATTGTGATGAGAACATGGCAGGTACTTGTAGCAATTAATCCACTGGAGGACACGGGCTCTGTTTTGTTTGCAAGTTATCTGTGAGCAAGGCTTGTTTGGAGGGTCTGTTTGTTCTTTGAGATGGTTTGAACCTTTCATTTCAATACAGGGATTATTTTGCAGCCTTTCACTACCATTGAACAGCTGGCAGTTGGTAATTTGCTATGCAGGTAGCAGGTTCACCAACTTGAGATTTTATCATTCATTTGATGGTATTTGGTGCATTTCTTCAAGCTTCTGCTTCTGATGAGGGTCCCAGACTCATGTGAAAACTCTGCATGACTGAATGTCAGTTGAAAAAAATGAAAAAAACCTCTTCTCTTGTTTTGAGAAAATGAAGAGATTTACCAGTGTTTTTTCCTAAACCAACTGCTTCAATAGTCAACACAGGTGGTGCCTCAGGGAGGTAACTTAGGCCATTCTACCTGTATTACATATCCACATCACTGTATATTAGTGCAGGCCCAACCATCATTTTCCCCAATAAATCTAAAGGAATTTTCACTTTACCTCTTTCAGATTGCTAACTCCAGGTGAAATCATTCCCAAATTAAATAAAAATCTGGGATTTCTGCTTGTTTTAATAAAAAAAAAATAGACAGTTGCACTCATTGAGTGAAGGAATGGGGTAAGTTACAGTGTTGTGCTGAAGGACTAAACCTCTTGTGTGTTTTGTTATTTGTTCATTGTATTTAGTAAGGCAAGAGCCCTAAATTTCCTCTAAACAATTCCATGAAATGAATAACAGCCTGGAGAAGCACCCAGATAAACACTGATGAGCTACATATAAACATGGGATTCTCTCTCTCCTTTAACATGTCTTTCAATGCATTGTTTACCTGTTTGCTTACAGACTACACCACCCTCTGTTTAAGAGTCTGTACTGTTTGCTTCTTTACAGCAGCTTCTTGGGAAGGTTCATCAAAGCTGAAAGATGAAGAAAGGAATTTTCAAATATGGATGTAAAGACATAAGACCAAATACCTGAAAGCGCAGAGCAGAACTTCACTATCAGCAATAGATATAGTTTGCAACAGGGTACTCAGATATGCTGCCACTCCACAGCAGACACTGCAGATGACTTTGATTTAAATGACTGCTGCCAAATTCTATAACCTTTCCTTGAACAAAAACATTGTTGATTTTAACTGTGTTACACTTGAAAAAAAACCCCTCATAACATGGTTCATCATTCTTTGCCTTACATTTCTCATTCACCCGTTAGCTCGTTTTAGGAACCTATTTTATATCTGACTCATGGGGGACCTGACAAATGAATGATATCTCCTGTCTCTAAAGTCCTAATCTCAGTTGAACAATAGTAGTTTTCACTACCTGGATATGTGGCACAGAGTACTTAAGGAGAGAAAAAAGATGATCCAGCCATTCGTTCTGGGCATCTATCCTAAAGCTATAACTTCTGCCCCTTTGGGACTCAGCCCTCTGGAAGTAAAATGGGTCCAATGATAATTTCAGAAGAAAAAAAAATCAGTAATAAACACCCAAATATTTCTGAGAAGATCAGATACAATGATAATTTATGTAATTGGATTATAATTTTATACTTCCATTTCCACGCTGGCAGTGGTCAAAAATACTCCCTCCCTCTCCATTGGCAGTGAAGCTCAGAGCTGTGGTCCTCCAGCTCTCATCTGGCACGTCTCTCATACTTCTGTTTTATAATTCAAACCAGACCTTTATATTTACATTACTTAAGCTAGGCATCAGGCAGGGCATCATTAAATTCAAGGAAAAAAGCCTGTAAACTTAAGCAGCTGAACCTATTCTTGAGGCCAGTGACTTTTTGTTATTAATGATACAGGGGACCAGCACTAAGCACCCCCCTGCCCCCTCCCCCTTCCATTTTGCCACTCAAAACCTGGAGATAAAATGGAAGTAAATTCCCTTCACAAGCACACTCCTTTTCTCTTAGCTCACCTCCCAGTAATATCGAATACTCCCTAAAGAATGAGTAAACAACTAATTTGGGTTGAGTAAAGTAGGAGCCTCGGAGGTGATCAAAGTCATGGTTTGTTGTTTGTTTTTTTTTTTAATTCACCGTTTCTTTGTGACAACACATTATGTCAGCCCCGCCAGCTCATTTGTCTGCTGCAGTTCTACTTTATCAGCCTGGAGTAAAAAGAATTGATAAGTCTGGTTAGATAAAGTAAATGGAAACTCAGGACTCATTCCAATTTGCTGTGCTTCGATATATTTCACAAACCTGAGAGTACTTTGTGTAGCACTAGTTGCTATTTGTGTATAAATATTGCACATTAGAAAATCCCTTAAAATAATATTTATGTTTATTTCTCCCCTTCCTGCCTCCTCTGGTTGTGTGCTTATTGGTTTTCTGATTGGAAGACAAATGTCATGCTTTTTCACTACATTCTTTTTCAGTCTGGAATGCCACTCCCAACAGGAATTCATCTTCATTGGGAGCTTGCTGGGCTGATAAAGCACAAGGAGATATTTTTTCCAGGAGTCCTGGATACTAATGCAGCTGTAGCTTATAACTGCAATAAGTTATTTTGTGCTGTGCAAGATGAGTTCCTAAAGATATTTGATCATTGCCACCAGCAAAATCTGTCTTTGCTGTAATTTTGTTGGCTAGACTAGAAGTGCACTGAGGATGGTTCCTAAATCAGGTCTTGTTTATTAAAGGGTTTGTAAGATGTCTTAGTGTGAGGCTCCAAAATTAAGAACAAAAAGGTCTGGAGGAATGGAGAAGTGCTAGTCACCAGTGGCCACTGAGTATTTTATTTCTGGTGGGCCAGAAGGATTTGGGTTTTTTTCCTGCTTTTACTGCAGGGACATATATCTGCCCATTTGAATTCTTATTAAGATTATTTACTGTTCAGGAAGGCTGCTTTGCAATTAGACACATTTAGACAATCACATCTTCCTCTCCTGATCAGCTGAAATGTCATAACACATCAGTGGACACCTGCTATAAAGTTGGGGCAAGTATTTCTATTTAGGAATAGCTTTTTCTACCAGCTGGTTTGAGAGCAAGGCTCAGAGCAGGAGTATTGCAGAGACTGGTTAGATTTTACCTGATTTCTCTCAACGTTCAAACATAGAGTTTAGATCATGTTCTCAGACAGCACCATATTTATGCCCATGCAGGACAAATCTAATAATACATCTTTGTTTTTTAGGGACAACTTTGTATAAACAGATTATGATCTTTGAGGTCTTTTCCAACCTAAATCATTCCATGATTTTATGGTTATGTACTCCTGTACTGGAGCTGTCAAGCAATGTTGCAGCCAAAACAGTTGCAGCACAAAGCTCCTACTTCCTAATGACACAACCATCAGTAACACCTGGAATTTGTGATGGCAGCACTGAATTCCTGTTTGGAGAGGGCAAACAGGACTCGGTGTCTCTCAAAGGGAAGCTATATAAGAAATCCAAAGTAAAGCTGATCTACAATAGATTTTGCATATTGATGGCCAGTAGAGAACTGGGGGAAAATAGTACAGTCAAACTGATCTAAGATAGTCAGTGTTGGGTCTTCATTTATGAAAATAATAGTAAAAAATCAATTTCTAGTAGACCCATCGTGTTATATTTGATAATAAATGAAATGGTCTACTTTGCTCCTAGGTGATTTAAACCTATATTTTTCTGCTCTCTGTGTATGTCAGTTTTCAGCCAAAATACAGTGCTTTGAAAAGAAATATCAGGGAACTTACTTTATTAATATAAGAGAAGTTAACATTTTTTAAAAGAAAGAATTAATTTAGAAAACATGAAAGCAATATACTTTCCAAAATCAGTCTTTGTTTTTCCTTTCTTTTTCAGCCGAAGTAATTTGCAGAAATTAATCTGAATTTACAAATAGGTTCTCTTTCTCTGTACTCCAAAAGAAAATCTTCATTTCTCACCAGTTTACCCTTTGTTGAGCAAGAGCCTGAATTCAGAAACTGTTATCCACTGGGCAAATTCTACATCCTGTAGCAAGAAAGAAACCCTTATTTTAGCACCTAACAATGCATGTTAGGTGCTATATTCTTTCTTGATTTTTTTTTTCCAAATAAGACCATTTGAAGTAGAAAGTCTGAAATTGTCACCAGGAGTCACTTTTATTTGAGGATGTCAGAGGCAGCATGGAGGCACATGAATCCAAAATGTTGGCCATGCATATTAAGCCTATATAACTCTGCTGCCAACACACACTGATGTTCAGCTCTGGGAGGGAGGGAAGGAGAAGTCAGGTCCAGGGAGGGGGGGGGGGGGGGCTACAAATTGGGCCTAAAAAATGTTGGAGAGGGACTTTTTACAAGGTCATGTCATGATAGGACACATGGGAATGTCTTTAAGCTGAAAGAGGGCAGGTTTAGATTAGATAATAGGAAGAAATTCTTCCCTGTGAGGATGGTGAGGCCGTGGCACAGGTTGCCCAGAGAAGCTGTGGATGTCCCATGCCTGGAAATGTTCAAAGACAGGCTGGATGGGGCTCTGAGCAACCTGGTCTAATGGAAGGTGTCTCTGCCCATGGTAGGGAGTTGAACTTGGTAATATCTAAGGTTCTTCCCAGCTCAAATGAAATAGCTGTGGAAGTAACTCTGCTAGAACACACAGGTGAGGTAGAAAACATGTCTATGATTCTGCCACAGATGTAAGGCTTGTAGTAACAAAAAAAAAAAGGTTCCAGCTGACATCTCAGAAGCTTAGCTAAAAGGCCAGAACCACCAGAAGAACAGAGGTATCAGTACAGGTGTCCTACTGATATTTTTATCATTTTGGATCTCTCAGGTTAAAAAGTTTTCTGAAGTCATGAGAATGACCAATATTTTTTCAAAAAGCCAAACTTTTGAAAAAAAAAATAAAATTTGATGTTGGATGAAATTCAAGTAAATTTCAGAATAAAAGTGCTGCGAGTTCTAAGATGAGCATTTTGGTGCTCTAAGGGCATTTTTAAGGTGGATTTTGGGTTTGGACAAAACAAACAAATACAATTTAAAAAACCGTAAAAGCTTCAGTTGCGTGAAATGTATTTCCTGCAGAAAAAAATAAAAATAAAATAAAACAAACAAACAAACCTCAACCAAACAAACAGCAAAAAAAAAATAACAAAAATAAATTTTAAAAAAACAACAACCAAAACAGACAAACAAACAAACAAACAAACAAAATTCCAGTCCTGCAAACATACCCATTTAGCAGACTGAAATACATAATATATGCAAGGTACCATATCAGAGTTATTTTCAGCTCCACCAGAGAGCCCAAATAACAGGGCTCTGACTGATATATCAATCCTCCTATAAAGTCTACATTCTCTACCAAAAAGATATCAGATTTCTTCAGTTTGTATAATATTAACCCAGTTTGATTTTATAGAATCAAAGAATGGGTAGGGTTGGGAGGGACCACAAGGGGGTCACCCAGTCCAGCCCCTAAAGCACATTACACAGGAGTGTATCCTGATGGCTTTTGAGTATCTCCAGGGAAGGAGACTCCATAACCTCTCTGGGCAGCCTATTTTAGAGCTCAGTGACTCCTACAGCATAGAAGTTCTTTCTCATCTTTAGGTGACACTTCTTGTGTTCCAGTTTCTGCCCATTGTCTTTTTTTCTATATCTAGGCACCACCAAGATACTTACATACAATGATAAGGTCCCCTCTCAATCTTTTCTTCTCAGAGCTGAGGCCCAGCTCCCTCAGATTTTCCTTGCAAGAGAGGTGATCCAGTCCCCTTATCATTTTTGTGCCCCTCTGCTGGGCCTGCTCCAGGGCAGAATTTAACCTGGTACTGCTGAGTATGGGCACACATCTGTATAATGACAAATAAAAAGACTCTGAGCATATACACTTGGTTACTGGCAAAATATCAGCATCTTTCATATTTTCAGTTTCTGTCCCCTTCACCCAGTGCCGGTCTCAATGAGCCTGCATTCCAGAGACGAGTTGCTTGTGAGAGTTTTATATACTTTTCAATTTTATTTTCTTTTAATTTACAAAGCACTAGAAGCGTATTTCAACTTTCTGGGGACACATACCAAAGAATCCTCAATCTTTTACAAGAGAGACAAAGGGAAACGAGAACTTAAAAGATTACAGACTTCTGAGTCAATGGGAGAGGGGTCAGTAGGTAACTGGGCAGGGGGGCTTCCTCAGGACTCAGTTTAAGACCTTTCTCTAATATCTTCCTTTGTTTCTCACTGTCCTGATTTCATTTTCTGCTGTGTCTCACTTACACTTGTACAGAAGGAACTCAGAGTAGAACATAGTCTAACCTTCTGCATACAGGTTTCACAACAGGGGAGCTTTAACCTATTCAGTCATTCCACTAATTACCTGAGTTGATCATCTGCTCAATCTGATTCAGTCTCCACAGCAAAGAGTGATGAAAACACAATAAAAGCTTGCTAATAATTATGCTTTTCTTTTTCTCATGGTCAGTATGAACTAACCTGTACACAGCCTTGCAAAATACAGATCAACATTTCTTTATGTAATAGATGAGAAAATTTCAGCAGCAAACTGTGTTTAACTGGAGAGCACCTATGAGGAAATTAAGGACCTGAAGAGTACTTCCAGTATTGATAGAGGGTTTGGGGCTTAAATTACTGATTGACCATTGTAATTCTTATTAGTGTTTTCCAACCAATGCAATTCTGCAAGGAGTTTACAGTTTCTTCGTATTTTTGGAAACAGCCCTTAAGGACACTCTTAATTTGCTTTTTAAGGCAGCTGAACAAGAGAAGAAACAAGTAAACTGATGCTTCATTTATTCAGTCTCTGCCATCATGAGCAGACAAAATCCATGGTACACCTTCTCAAGGCAGGAGCAGCTGTGTTGTGAGCACATGCTTATGGGGGTCTGTCAACAGAAGTGGACACGTATTGCAAAATCAGGGGTTTTAATTTCTATCTGAGATGTTATGTAAAAATACTATGATGAAAATTGAATAAACATGAAAATATATCTTACTTCAGCTATTATTTTTATATAAAGGGAGCCATGCTCTGAAAATGAAGTAGAAAAGCCACTCAGAAGAGGCAGGTTATTGCTCTGTTTTTAAGGATTTCAGTCTTTTTTTTTAAATGGTTGGAATGAATGAAGGGAATTATGGAAATTACCTGTAGCATTCTCACTTTCAGGCCTCAGTCTCTAAGAGATCCATGGTTTCAGGAACAGTATTATCAATGGATTTTAATATTTTTGCATGCTGCAGCTGTTGGATTTTCCATCTCATTCTTCTCTAATTAAGTCTCCCAATATGGTACCTGATATGGACCCTCTCCAGTTTCAATGTAACCTTGAGCCTTTCAACACACGGAATTTCTACCTATTGCATCTGGCTGACACTTTTTTAAGGCTAAAAGTCTTTGAAAGGAAAATATGAGGACGAATGTAAAGAGAGGCAGATGTTTGATCAAACGGAAGATCATTTCTTCAGGAACATGAGAAAAATAAACTGGGATTAATTCTTTTTATCTGCAGGTCTCTACACAAAGGTTATTCCTTCAGTGTGAGAAGTCTTTGCTACGTGAGAAGCTCCTTGTGTTCTCCTGATGTTAAAAAGGCTGGTACTGCTCCATTTCACTGGAAGCTGGAAAGGCCATTGTGCAGCTCGTTGAAGATGTCTCCTGGCTCCTTTATGCATGGGAGGAGAACTTCCTTCTCTCTCATGATTGAGTTGAAGGAGTTGTGCTGCTCTGTGGTTACTCTAACAGGGAGATATCGCTCCAGCCTCCATGTCCCTGACCCAGCATGTTCTGTGTGTCACCTTTCACTGCTTTTTGCCAATGCACAGCTTCAGCAATAGTGTAATGTTGCTGCTTTAGAAAACTAGAAATTTTCCTGCTGCCTAGAAAGTAGTTGCTCTGAAATTCAGTCAGGGGTATTACAATCTTTTGAGGATATTTTGAAGCATGTGTGCTCTCAAACCTGAACGTTATTGGTAACATTTTCTTTCTATGGTCCCTACAAGTCTCACTGACAAAACTGTGAGTCCAGTCTCCTGGCAGGGGAACAGATGACCAGCAATTCTGGGGCCACCCAGTCTGACTCCTGGCAGACAGTCCAGCCCTTCGATGAGTTTTTCTGATAAACACCACACTCTATGTATGTGTAATGACCTTGGTGTTTCAGGAGCAGCTTAAGGTTTGTTGAAAGGTCATAGGTTGGAAAATTGCCCTCTCCACTCACTGCTCAGAAAAAATGAAATCAGATGAGAAGATCTAACAGAATCAGATCACACCAAATTAAACTAACACAATCTGTTAATCTTCCTTTGGGTTCTTCCAGCCTCCTGGTAAACAATAACCAATACTACACTTCTAGGCAAATAAGGTGCCTTTATTAAGTCAGGAATGCATGAGAACATAAAATTGGAATTTTGGTAATTTATTATCATCTTGGGAAACAGAAGGGAGAATCTTCAACCTCAAAACGATTCACCAGCTTCAGTTAACAGGAAAAAAACAACCTCCCTTTCTCAGAACACATATCTTTTTGAGATGCCTGCAGATACGAGGGAATTAAGTCAGAATGAACTGTGTAGGTCTGATTCAGAGCAAGACTGAGGCAGTGGCAAATCTATCAGGCAGAGCATCCCAGCAACCACACAATTCTCATCTTTTGCTTACCTTTTAGCCTTCAGTTTTGCAACTTTCATTCTGGACCACAAGCTCACCATCATCTGTGAGATTGGAACCAGTTCCACAGGTCTGTGTGCCCTCTCTCCCACATGTACCAGAGGCAGTTCAATGCCATGATCATAGTGGTCAGTGGTGTTGGTTTTGTTGTTTTTTCTGAGAAAGAAGGAAGAAAAGCAGATAAACTTTGGTCTAAAAATATAGTTCTAAAATTTTGGGCTTTGACTCATAGTCCGTACTCAGAAAACACCTGTTCTATTTTTTAAATAGACACTCATCTGATACTCAAGTTAAAGTAAAGTAAACCTGTCATGGTTCAACCTAAATATAGTACATATACATATTAAATGTTATGCATTTAATGTGTAGACTATTTGCATATTTTATATATTATATTTAGGTTGATGATATTATTAAATGAAAATGAAAAAATCCATTTTAAATTCTGCTGATCTTTTTTAAAATATCACAATTTGAGCTCAATTTCCAAAAGAAAATGTTGGTTTTATTTGCTTAAAGGTTGAAATATTTCACTTTGGAAAAATAAAAATAATAATAATGAAGATTATTTGAATTTATATATTTCTCTCATACATGTTTCTTAATTTTTGAGAGTGGAGAATATATAATTAAATTCTGTCCTTAAATGATATAATTCAAATCTAAACTATAATTTTCAGATCTTAATGAAAACTAGTTGCTGAGTCTTACCCTTTTATAACAACATCTGTCTCTTTCAGTTTTATGCATTTTTTTCTGATATATATTCTGTAAGCAGAAAAAGCTTTGTTGACTTAGGGCTGATGATTGTTTATATGTAGGCTCCTAAATCTAAATTAATTTTCTTTCCTTATATTTGCAACATTTGAATATTGTCCCTAATCTGAAATCCCCTAAGTGATCTCAGTAATTATCCCACCCTGGCAAAGGGATGCTCGCCGTGATCCATAATTGTTTTTCCTGACTCTTGGTCTTTAACTTCTCTGAACAATGTATTAGATTTCCCAGGAATGGGGAGTCACTCCAGAGAAGCCAAATAATCATGCCAGTATAGATTCAGCTATAAAGGTATATATTATTTCTTAGCTCTATAAACTGTGAGTAGGGTTGTTTGTTTGGTTTTTTTTCCCAAGCTCGTATATACCTATTTTATGCTTTACTGCTCTGTTGGCAAATTTTAATTTATTTTTATTTCCAATGTTTTATTATGTTTGCACTCAGCTGAGTTAGAGACCAGAATGGGTGATTGTTATACAGTAGTTTACTTTTAAAAGAAATAGGGCTTCTCAAGCAGCTAATACAGGAAGATGTATCACCAGCTTGAATAATTGTGACAACCATAGACGGTATCAGTGCCTGTTTGTTTGCACAATACCCTACTGCATTAAGAAAGCCATCCCAGCTGTCTTGGGCTCTGGAGTCACCCATTTCATCACTTGACACTGCAGCAGATGTTATGGATTGATAACAGACTTCACTTCATTCACTCCACATCTAAGATTACCCCTAGAAAAAAAAAAAATCAAATACATTATAACACTCCCAGCCATTTGTAAAAAAAAAAAAAATAAAAAAAAAGATCAGCAATTTATTCTCTTTCCTACACCATTAAATGGCTCCTTTTGGGTTTTGAATTTTTTTTTTTTAATTTTTTTTCTTCACTTAACACATTCACAGTGGTCGGTATGCATCTTACTGCCTTCTAAAAGAGACAGAAAGATGGAGATAGATTTAATGATTTAATTATTTGCAGACTCAGACAGGTTTTAGCATTATGAGTTACATTCCCATTATATCAGATACCTTATGTTTTTAGTGATAGTATGTTAATGCAGCACATTTATTGTGTTGGTGGTAGAAATACCAGACAAACCAAGCACTGCAGTTTTGGGTCTAGTAGATGAATAGTGATGTTTGGATGTGCCCTGCCTTCCTTCTGGTGATGCTGGGTATTGTATTTTATTTGAATTTGTATTTAAATACTGTAGTGTCATGTAGATAAGTGAGCAGAAAATGTGTATTTGTGGTAGGGTAGGGGTTGCCCACTCACCTTTTAAGAATGCAGCTGTTGGAAGAACTGCATAAAACACACAGAGGGAATAAAATGTAGAGTGTTATCCTGCCATCACCTGCAAACTGAATCATAAGGATGAGGATATTCATGGGACCCTCTTCTCTGTCTTTTGAAGAGGCTGGAGCAGTGGGTGTCTTTTTTGGGACTGTGCCAAATAATACTGTGTTCTGTGAAAGTTCAAGTGAAAGCACCGAGGTTTGGTTTCACTTTGCTGACTGGACAATTATGTCAATCACCTGGAATGGGAGCAGAGCCACTCTGTGTTCCCTGTGCAGCTGCCCAGAGGTCCTGGGCAGGCTGGATCACACCCTGCAGAAGATCCCATCTCTGTCTCTCACTGGCTGTATGGGCTCCTAGGGCAAGGAGGGTCCAGCTTGGCTCAACTAGTGATGTGGCTGGAGTTACATGGGAGAAATGCAAGGTTTAGGGTGGGATTTCAGTGAATTCTAAGGGAAAGTGGTGGGTTTGGCCTTAACCTTGACTGACCATCAGAGGCTCACCAAGCTCCTCCATCAGTGCCCCTTCTCAACAGGACAGAGAGAGAAAATACAATGGAAAGCTTTTAGGTCAGGATAAGAAGGGTGAGATCACTCAGCAGTTATTGTCACAGTCAAAATATATTTGACTTAGGGAAACTATTTTAGTTTATTGCCAATTAAACAGAGTAGGGTAATGAGAAATAAGAATAAACCTAAAATTGCCTTGCCCCCATCCCTCGATTCTTCCTGGGCTCAACTTTACTCCCAGCTCTTCTACTTACTCACCTTGAGTGATACAGGAGAGTAGGAATGGGGCTGGTCAGGTCATAATCCATCTTTTGCAGAGTTCTCCTCATGCTCTTCACCCACTCCAGTGTGGGGTCCCTGACATGAAATACTGTTCTTCATGAACTTTTCCTCACTGACATGTGTGTCTGTTGGGCTGTGGCTCCCACATTTTCCAATTCTTGTCTCCCAGCTGCTGTCCCACAGCTCTTTTTCCTTTTCTTAAGTGTGTTATCACAGAGGTGTTACTGCTGTCACTGATGGGCTCCGTTTGGCCAGCAGCAGATCTGTCCTGGAGCTGCTGGAACTTTGTCTAACACAGGAACAGCTTCGGGGGTAATCTCACACATGCCACACCTGCAGCCTCCTCTAGTGCTAAAGCCTTGCCAAATAAACCTCATACACAGAAGTATTTCCAGAGTTTGCATTGATACCGTGTGTGATTTGGATGCTGAATTTCCCTGGACACTTTGAAAGTTCAGGTATGAAACACTTGGTTAAAAATTGCTTCGAAGTATCCAACTTTTTGGTGTACAAACGGTATTGACTTCTCTAGCTGAGCTGATAAAAGATAAAAGTTACTGATTTCAAGGTGTCCAGCACTTCTGTGGAGACCCATCTTATTGTAAAGCAGTTTCTGCCTCTTTATCATTTACAGCTTGGAAAAACAAATTAGATGTTTTGAAGACCACAAGGAAGCCTAAACTGAGTGTCTGCTTGTTGGAGAACAAAAACCATACCCTTTACATAGAAGCAATTTTTCTGACAATTTTCAAATCATGCCACAAAAATTGACAACATCTTACAAACTGCTTGTGAGAATGACTTTAGCATGAGCAAATTCTTCCACCCCAGTATTTATTTATTAGTAAAGTACCCTATCAACTCTTATTTCTGAACTATACAAAAAGATAAAAAATACAAGCTAGGTACATGGAGTTGATTGTTTCATTGACACCTGAGAGAAAGAAGCTTACTGAATAGCCTGTAATTGTCAGAGTTTGAACATGTTTAGATCTTTTTTTTTTTTTTGAAAAGAAAATATTATGGCGGCTAATATAGTGAGAAACCAGTAGTATTTCTTAATATGAATAAGACCATGCAGAATTTGTCAGGTATAAATGAGGTTTAATTTACCATATTTTTATTCATCTCTTTATTCTTATTCCCTTCAAAATCCTCAGAGCATGACTCTGCAGTGATGGAAATTTAAGCAGAACCATTTTTGTTGTGTTGTGGGTTAGATTTTTTTTTTCCCACACATTTATAAAACTACAGGAGTTGAAGCAACACATTATCACCCTGACACGTTCTAAGTCGTCCCTGCTAGCACTAAAATAGCTGTTGATTGATGTGATAGAAATTGGTGTTGGGTCCTCAAGAAAAGGGTGACTTCTGGATACAGGCTCTGAACATCTGCAATTCTGTTTCACACAACTGCAGAAATACATGTTCTCGTCTGATAAAAGACTTGGCAGAGAAAAGCAGGTAGATTTCTCTCCCATCTCATATATAATGAAACACTAATATAAAGTCTCAATGAAGCTTCTCAACTGAGGAAAATACAGAAAATTTTCATTATATTAAGTCAAAGCCTCCCATTCATTTTGTCTACAGTAGAAAGACACGCAACAGTAACTTACTGTAGGCAACATTTCATAAGTTAATATCTAGATCATTATTCTTGTGTATGTTTCCTGGAAAGAATGTTAGATGTGTGGGGTTTTTCTATGAAATACATATTCAATTAGCTTATGAACTTTCTATTGTTATTGCTTGTATTCTGCCTATTGGAGTATTCTGACACAGCACCCGCTGAAGTCAAATCACTGAGCTCACCAGGATTATTCTCACTTACTCCAGTATTGTGGAAATTTGAATTAGTCTGTCTCTTAGGCTACTTCTCTTCTAGTTGTTAGGTGTGATATCACCTAAAGCTCTACCTATCTATAGCAAACCCTTATACTCTATAGTAAACCCCCACTTTACCATCTAAATTTGTCCATCTGGGTGTTGACATCCTGAGCATTACAAACCGTTCACCTCCCAGCCTGTTTCTCTGCAGTGTTAATATTTTTTTTGCTCCTAAATCAACCACAGATACCTCACACAAGGAAGTCTACCAGCATCAACACACCCCTGCTCAAGTTTTCTGTTTTCTGGCCACTTCTGTGTCACTTCTATTTCATACCTATATGTAGGGGAAGTAGGAAGTGTACTCAGGAAGTATGAAGTAGGAACTGTCCTCAACCTTACTACCGAAATGAAGTTCTTTGGTTTTATGACAGAAAAATCCTAAAAATTCTTGTCCAAGCATTTCTGGAGTTCTAAATCTATGGACTTTATCCCTCCTTGTCCATAAAAATGAAGCATGTGAATGACTGTGAAGAACTAAAAGTGATGATGAAAACTCTGGGATTATAAAACCTCTGTTCCCTGGTATTCCGCTTCTGATCCCCAGAAGAAATGGACTGAGACTCTTCACAACATGAGGATGTTCTACATTTTGACTTCAAAATCCCCAGTTCAGGAAAATATATGCCCCAAGTCATTCATTCCTCCCCATCTTGCTTCAGGAGCACAAATTAAAATTATTTATATTTTAAATCCCTCAGTATATAGGAAGGATTAAACTGTGCCTCACTGCCATCCTGCAACTAAAACGCCATCATGTGGGATTGGTAGATACCACAAGGGGTCCACAACTGTTATATATGTGCCAAACAGTTCTATATTAGTCTTAAAAATATATAAATACAAATTCTTTACCAATAGAAACAGAAGTATCTCAGTGGAGACAGATCTCATTTATGGGACCACTTGTGGTATATTGTACTACAGCCACCCAAAGAGACACAATCCCACTTTCATGTTTTGTGCTGGAATAAATCCATTGCCTGTGATGGAGTAATTCCTGAGACATATAGATGTCACCAAAGGGAGAATCAGGTGCCTGTAATAATGTTTGCAATAAGAAACAATTAATTCTTCATTGAAGAGGTCACAAAAGTGTCAAAAGGGACTCCCTGCTGAAAAAGAAAACACTTATTCCTCTATTTTGAAAGCCTTTTCAAGATTTTTAGAAGATGATTAATGTATTTTTTCTCTGCAAGTTTTCAATATTTATCATGGAGAGGAACTTTAGTTTTATGTTGGATCAACTCAGGTGGAAAACAACCCAACTGTTATTAGTTAGTGACATGTATTTGCCTAAGCATGCTGAATATGTGAATCCTGTTAAATTAGAAGTGGTTATTTTGCTTCTTATGACTATGATACATTTTCTCAGTGAAATATATTTCTCAAGAAAAGGTACTTTCTTTATGCCTTCGTGTTTTACCTTTTTTTCCTTTCAAGATGTTCTGTGTACCTTTCACATTTACCGTATATAAGTTCTCAAAGATGTTGAAAACACTGTTTTTGCTGTTTCACAGATATTTGGATACTTTGCTACTGGAAGGTCTGAGAAAGTCTTTCTTGGGCTGTACAAGGAATTTTTAGAAAAAGCAGAATATGAAAAAATCTGTTCTAAGGTCCATGTTGGCACCCTAAATATAAGAATCCTTAACAAGTTGCCCACACCTTTCTTTTTTTTTTTTTTGTTTCAAGGTGCTATGATCCTATCTAGACCTTGATAATAAATGTACAATATCTGTATTACATTTCAGCATACTTTCCTGTACATAATAGATTCTAAATAAGTCATGCTATATGATTACCATCCAGTTTTTTATCCGTCTTAAAGAAATCACTGGCAGAAAATTTGTTGGCTTTTTCCTTCTATTTTTTCCTCTTGAGGTCCACAGAACAGCTGATGCAGCCCAGCACATGAGAAAAGAAGCTGAAGATAAAAAGTGTGAGACAAATTTAAACCTGAATAATAGAAGTGAAGCATAGCTTGCAAAGCTTGACAAAAAGCCTGTATATATCTCTAATTATATTGCCTTGCTACCTTGTCAAAGAGCTGAGAACATCTGATGTTTCTGCACCAGCTTCTACAGGAATGAAAGAGTAAAAACTTTTTTTTTTTTTTAGTAGCAGAATGTGACATTCTGAGGTCAGAAGATTCAGAAATATTAATCCAGTACTACAAAGCAACAGAAATTTTAACAGTACGTATGTTGTGAGGTTACATAGAGGAAGGGGATCATATCATGTCCACAATCTCTCTGACGTAAATTTCATGAAAATGAGATTATTTAACACCAGTCGTGTGGTGAGTGGTTGGTTTTTTAGCTATATAACCAGAAATGCATGAGAAAATGGTGTGACAGGAAAAGGAAATAAATAAGGAAAGCAATGAGCAAAAAAAGCTTTGGATGTTAAACAGGAAGTAAGGAAGAGCTGTGTTTTAAATCTGATGTACCACTGGAATCAGCATTTTAATAAAGTGTGATTAGTTCCACAGGATGGTTGGAATTCCTTAAACCATTTAAAATGGGGCACATAAAATCACATTTATCCCATTTAGCCCTGTATAAAATAAACTGCTCAGGTAAAACTGGCTTTTTAAACACCTTCTTTAATCAGCAGAAAGAGGTAGCCACACCAGCAACTAATTAGTGTTAGCTGTCTAATAGGAAGCACTGCCTTTTGAAGGAGAATGTGAGATGACATCAGAGGTTAGAAGTAAGAAGGGGATCCTCAGTTCTTGTGGTCATGTAGATTCCATGAAAAAGGGTAAGGAGTACATATGACCACCAGAAACAAAAGGCACTGGCCCATGATCTTCTGTCAATAAGCAGGGGGTATAAGCTGAAGTCTTGTTTGAAGTAGTCAAATCTATTGGATGACTGCAACAAACTACAGAAGAAAGTAGCACCTAAACAAGCTCAAATGGTCCCATGCTTAGTATAAATCCATAAGCCAGGGGAGAGGTGATGGTGAAGGTCTTTGAATACTGAGCTCATGAGGACACTGAGAATGATGCTGGGCAGTACCAGCCATTAGGACACTGTAGGCATGGCAAGAACACGATCCAGATCCTCACTAATCATCTCAGCTACTTTTCTGTCCTTCTGGTAAGAGCAACTAACTTAGACACTTTAAACTTTGAATACCAAAAAGTGTTCTTTGAGAAATAATAGTATGTTCCATGAAATATGAATCATTTGACCAGTTTCTTAGGTGTTTTCACTCCCTTTTGAGTGATTAAAGTAAGGAAAGAGCAGAGATCATGCATTGACTTGGAATGATCTTTATCTCCTTTGAGGCAATACAATTTCTGCTGAGTGATCAGGGCTTTCAGGGAAAATTACCTCAAGCCCACATACAAACAATATATGGGGAGCTTCAAAAACAACTAAAGGAGAAGCTGAAAATAAGGTTTCTTCAGTGTTGAGAATTTGAACAGCGAAGAATGATTCTGGGCCTGATGTGCTGGAAGCACTCCCCACTATGAAGGACAGTCACATTAGCTACTATTCTTGGACATTCTTCTGTTTCCATTTGTCCTCCACAGAGATTGTAAGGTCTGCAGAACAGTGAGCTGCCTTTCCATTTGAATTTTCATGGTCCCTAGTGCATAGTAACTTCATATGTCACTACTCAATCATAACTTAAATGATAAATGCAAAATAAATGTGAGACTTCCTTGTTTATGTACAACAAAATTACTATAATTACACTTAACCCTGAGAGATCTTGAGAAGCTCAGCTAATTGCTGTGATGGAAACTCCTTTGGAAGACTTTTGGGGGAAAGGAGAGATGGGAAATACCTTGAGATAATCCTTCTCTCCAGGCATTCGAGTTCACAGTAACAGATCAAGGCATTATAGAGAGGAGTTCAAGTCAGCACTATTTGACAGTTTACATTTAGAAAGGAAGCCAGCGCAGAACTTTAGCAAACTAAATGGATTCTACCAAATTTTGATTTTTTGAGGAATACTAGTTTAATAGAAGTGGAGATAAAATATATTTCATTCATAAAAAAACCCCAAAGCAACAAAATCAACTCTTTTATCAAAGACTTAGTCCCCTTATTTATACATATTCTAATGATTCTAATAAGGCACAAAAATGTTCATTTTTAGCTGGGCGATACCACTATTAGGATTCAAATCAAAGTATTAGCTTATTTTGGTTTTGTTTTTGAGTTTGTTTTTCTACAGTGGATTACCCTCCACAGAGTGAATTTTTGTCCTCTATTAATTGTTGTTGCTCTACCAAGGACGAGTCACCCTCCTCCAGAAATTACTTTCACACAGTGACAAATCCCAGAGCATGGAAAACAATAAATGAAGAATCATTTAGAGTGGGCAACATCTCTAAAAAATAAAGATAATCACAGCTAATACTGATCACATCAGTAAATTCCTTGGCTCTGTGGGCTGGAGCTCTAATGAGAAGTGATTGCTCCCATATAATTTACTTTGCAGCCTGCAGCACTCAAATCCCAAAGAGTAAATAAGGGCAACACTCAGAGAACACTCTGTAGGTGTGAGAAGGACAGTGGCTATCTGATAGTCATGACTGCGATCCTAAATCATGGGAAAATGTAGGTAGGCTGAGGGAGATAAATGGGCAAAAAAACCAGAATGCTTGAACCAAGGAATATGATTCTTTCTGTCCGTGCACTTAAACTCTGAGTTCCTATGAGAAAGAAGAATCTCTGACCACACCGAAGTTTGTTTTAACTATTCCACTGCAAATATCACTTCTGATATTTGTCAGATGCTCAGTTGTTCTTTGTGACTATCATTACTACTGTGAGTGAAGAATTCCTCCTCTAACATGTAGCAGAAAAAGCATTCAGAGGGACGGAAATAAAGACAAATATAAAAATAAAAACGAGGGAAAAATTAAAACACTTCAAATATTTTTTCTTTAATTTTCTCTTAAGTTCTCTAAAAAATATCTAGTGCCTGATATTTCATAAGTCTCCAGGTGCATGAGTGCGTAAATTTTACCATTGTAACAGTGTACTACTTATCTAGTTACATGGCTAATTCTTCATGTACTGCAATAAAAAGTCTGTTTTCTCTGGTACCAGTGTCCCAAGGGGAAATCCAATTGCAAATGTAGCTGTGCTTCTTCAGTATCCTTAGCAGAAATCACAATTACTTTGGAATCTCTGATCTTGCATACACCTTTGTGTGTCAGGCTCTGCACATGTAGAAGCAGCCCTCTTATCCCATATCAAAGCATTTCTAGGATTTAGGATCTCCAAAGAAAAGGGACTTTTTACTACATATTGTTTTTAAATGCTTTCAGATAAGCCACTGGTTTAAAAAATAGGAAACAACCCAACAAATTCCATTCATTTGCCATGTAGGTCCATTAAGATGTGCAAAGAGAAAAGTGACAAAAATACTTAGTCTTATTTTTTATAATTAACTCTTCCCTTCTTAGAAAGCAAATGGTTAAAGAGAACATTTTTGTAAAGATAGCTCACCTCAAACAGGTTGAATAGCTTTTGAAAATATTTTTTGTTGAATCCACTTGCATGTACATATGATCCTATTTAATTAAGCATTCTAAAATTGCATCAGATTTTTTCACAAGGGTGGACATACAACCTCTTTAACAAATAATGCTCATTTGATTCTACGACTCTATCCAAAAACACACAACAACTGACAGGGTTCTAATGACTTTGTACATTGTTTTTAACCCCTATTGGGGGTGAGAGAAGACAAATATCATAGACACTGAGTTTTTCTGTTTGAAACTAATACAGTACATCTGGATTGGCAAATGTTAAATAATCAGTCTTGAGAATCTGACATAGTGAAAAGTCTGGTCAGACTGCTCAGTTAATGGATAAAGGTATCATATGTACCCTCTATCTGAAGCATTTACACATGACATGAGATCCCCTAACATGAAACCAAATCCCTGACCCTCATTTCTGACAGTAACAGTAGCTGCAAGTGCTTAATATGTTGTGGAGCTGTAGTCGTGAAATCTCTCTTTCCTTATAAATATTCAGAGAGTGCTGTAAAGAGTTTAACTTCATGTCCCTCAAACCTCAAATCGCAGTTTGAGATGTGTTCTCAAAATTTCAGAGAGTCTTCACGTTATGAGGCATTTCAAAAGTTCTCAGGATCTCAAATATTACACTTGGAAAATGTTCTTTGAGAAAATCCTGCCACAGATTAAACCAGAGATCCCGTCCTCCATCGATATAGATCAGATTAGTTGATTTTCCCCACTTGAGGATTTGACCAAGGAACTGTATATGATTTGCATTTGATTTTGTAAGAACACACTGAAGCTCATATATTTTGGATGATTAAAGTTTCATATTAATTCTGCAAGCATATCCAATAATCTTTGCTGGATTTCATTTTCTGAGCTGAACTGAAATATCCCCTTCCAAATAGTTAGTCAGATGAAAGAAAGATTGTGTACCTGGTTATAGAACATTGTAGAGTACCAGTGGGCCTGTGCTCTCCAATTCTTCTCCTCACTGAACAGTTTCAAAGTGATAAACAGAAATGACCCTGAAAAAATAATGGAACTATGTTAGAATAAATAGGAATATAAATAGGACTGCTCAAATTATGTATATTATGTTTCATGCCTGCATAGGTCCATGCAGAAATCTATGATTTTCCTATATTAAACCTTTATTAGATTTTCTTGGGTTTAGGATGCCCAAATCAATACACACTAAAATGGTTTTACCAAGTTCATAGAATCATAGAATAGTTTGGGTTGGAAGTAACTTTAAAGATCATCTAATTCCAACTTCCTTGCCATGGACAGAGTGCAAGTTTGTGCACTTACACTCTTGTTTATATTTCAACCTCATATAAATATACATATACATATACATATACATATACATATACATATACATATACATATACATATATATATATATGAGTCTCTCATAAATTGCCTACTTTGTACTGACACCCCCAGACATCCAGTAAAATATACTATAATACCTGACACTATTATGGCATAAATCTTAGAAGATTTCAGAGCTATACAGATAGTACATTTATTATAAAAGTGTTTTGCTTGGCAGGAAAATAGAACGTATGCGCATTTCTTATGCCACTGGCAACCGCAAATTAAACATCTAATTTTTTATATATTCATTTCAATTGAATGCAAATGAACTTCCATGGGGACTCAAAAAGGACAAGAGCATCAACTACGTTGGGAACGCTCTTCAAACATGGCTTGCCCACCAAAGCTGGATGCAGTTTAATGTGCATCTGCATAGGTATCCTCCTGTTTGAAAATATATGCATTTACATGGGGATTTCGACTTTTCTTCAGATCTCTTTTCAAACAGCCAATATGAAAGGGAAAGAACTTTAAAAAGCTGGCTTTTCAAGCAGAATAAAACTTGGCTTGTCATGCTGCTTCTAATATGTTTTTCCTCCGTCTGACCTTTGCTCTAAATTTCTGCGATGGAAGTTTTAGGGTTGTAGGACCGGGAGGTAAATGTTTGTCAGCTTCATAAGCTTTTTTTTGGAGAGTACCCAGCTTCAGATCCAGCTTTACAAGGAAAAAAAAAAATTAAAAAAAAAAAAAATAAAGAAAAGGGGAAAAAAGTAAAGAAAGAAATACTTTTCATGCCGCTTCAATTAGGCCCCTGGGTGAAGATCATACAGCTTTGAAACTGTTCCGTTTTGACAAAGTTCCAAAGTGCTATGCACATTAGGGAAAACTAGAGTTTGCTGTAATGTAAACTGTTTAACATGCCCACAGAGGTCAAATCTAAATTTTCCCAAGCGTTTGGGTTTGTTTAAACATTAGAACATGGTTTGGTGTCAGTGAATAGGAAAACTCTAATGTTGTGGGTGGGAATCTACCCATCTTTCTTTGTTAAAGTTCCAAAGGCTACTGCAATAAAAATATTCATTTACCAAGGGGGCTATTGTGATAAGCATCCAAAGACATAATGCATTGGTGTGAAAGAAGCAAGCAGGAATAGACATCAGCATTGTGGGTGAAAAGAAACAAGTCTTCCTTTCTATTTTTCTTTTTTTTTTCCTTTGTAGGAGTTCCAAAGTCCAGTTTTAAATGAGATTTTTTCAGGGTGGTCTGGTTATCTGCACTTCCATATTTCTCTGTATGAATATAATAAAGCTTGAATAGCTGTGAGAGTTGCTAAGTTGTACAATAACTGCATATTTTATTTCTGGTTTTCAATCATGCCCTTTAAAATCAACGTGGACTGCATTTACCTGTAGAGCCTGAATTCCACACAGGACACTGACTGCCTGATGTAAATCAATGTGGATTTTTTAGGGCAGCATCACAAATGATGTAAACCAGGAGTAGTTCTGAAGATATGTTTGGGTTTTTTTTCAGTTAGTACAGAACCTCAGACATTTAGCACTAAGCTATTATTGTTAATTAATCATTAGTTTTTGCAGTGTCAAAGATTACAGAAGTATCACCAATAAAACTGCCTACTGATTTGATTGAAATGTCCTAGCCAATGTATTATATATTTAATACTTTTAGAAGGTACTTGCCTACTTTGGAATATAAAACCTGGGTTTAATTTCTTTACACTTTTCTATTTTTAACTTGGAATTAAAATCAGTTGTGGTTTTAGTTTATTATACCAAGCTCAAGGTACAGAGTCACAGAATCATTAGGGTTGGAAGGGACCTCTGGAGATCATCCAGTCCAATCCCCCTGACAAGGCAGGGTCACCTGGAGCAGGTGACACAGGAACGTGTCCAGGTGTGTTTTGAATGTCTCCAGAGAGGGAGAGGTTTAGCAGTTTGCTAGAAGTAAGTTAACTCACCTGGCCAAATATATTTGTCTACCTTTCCTTATGGTTCTCCATATAGTGGGTATAGAGAACTAAGGTTTTTCAAAGACAGCTCAGAGCATTTAGGAAAACTCCTTAAAGAAATTATGTTTCCTACCAGTGTGAAAATAACCTATATCTTTGGGAAAAAGTGTAATGGCTAGTTACAATTTTATAATTCTGATTCTCCAGTGCCCAGTACATGTACATGGAGAGCTCATGAGCTCTGTGTTTTACATGACCACCATTGTTAAAAAAAACAGCCAAAAAAAGCAACCAAAAATCCAACCGAGATTACTTAAAAAATCCACCCCAGCTGTGGGGTGAAATCCCAATTTTTATTTTTTTTTTTTTTTGGAATCTGAAGGAGCATTCTGGGATGACACTCAGGAAGGCAGGGTAGGTTTCATGTGCTTTCATAAGTTTATGCATAAATTATGTCTCGTAAAAAGTTGGAATGTTAAAAATTATTGGCCTTTTAACATTATTTTCATTTTTTTAATTTTATTTTTTTCAATTTTATTTTTTATTTAATTACCCAGATGTCAGATTGTTGACACCATTGCAGTGGACTTTTTAGTCTTGTTCCCACAAAGGTCTGACCATGTTGGATAGCTGGAGGTGTATTCTTATACACAGACTAATTCACCTGCCTACATTCCTATAGCTCTCTCTGTAATCATGGCTGTGAGATCCTAGTTCAGCACATGACAAGGAAATACTAACCTAAATAAAACCTGAATACAGAAAAACTTTCAATATCCTATTACATTTCTTAGTGGAAGAACAGGAGCAGATACAGAATCTAATTTCCATGACTAGTTTGGACACGAGCAGAGTGCTTCTTACACCAGTCTGAACTCTGTCCAAATTAGTAGCACCTGAAATTCATCACCATCCAAAAAGCAGCACAGAGGTCTCTGGGAGAAAAGCTTTTGTTTTTCCTTAGATCTTTTGAATGTAGTCCTCTACACCTTCAAAAGTAGTAAAGGTTAGTATATCTTATCCAAATTGTTGAACATTTAATATCTGGGCTCCTAGGCAAATGCTGGTTTTCCAAACTTGTATGCATTAATGAAGTGTTGTCTCCAAAACCTCTTTTTTAATACTGTCCCTGAAACTTTCTTGAAATGAAATTTGGGGGCTAAAGGTTCCTAATAAAATATGGTAGTTGTATATATGAACACAGGCTTTGAACTGATGGAAAGGGAGAACAAATATTTTGCTTATGACTGCAGAATGAGGTTGCTTGCAGTCCAAAGGAAAACAGCTGGGGTAGGTTCTGGTGCATAAAAGCAGAGCTCAGGTGCACCTTGAGTAGCTTTAATTATAAATTAGTTTCTCCCAGAAATTGAATGGTTACATAGGAATGTGTGGGCCTTTCCAGAAGTAACATGTTGATGCTCTTTCAGTCTCATGTGGGGACATGATCCAGATAAGAAACTGGGCATCTGTTTCTTCAGTTCAAAAGGAAATCGTCTGAGCCTTTATTAGGAAATAGAAATATAAAGATGATCATGCCTGGAGAGCTTTATGGACATTCTTTGTTCTGTATCCATGTATCTGCTGTGTGATTCATGGCACAGATACAGATCTTGGTCCCCATGGAAAAAGAGACCTCTTAGATAATATCCCTGACACAATCAAAATGCAAAAGCCAGCTGATCATGAGAATGGTGTCCAGACTGGAACTCTGAGGTTTAGCCCTGAAAAAAGAGCATGGCTTTGACCAAGTTCCAAAATGTCCTCTTTTCCTCTGTTCACTTGTATATTATATAGGTATAATATAACACTGCTTTACATGAGTGACAAATGGCATGTATTTAGTAATAAATTTTTATTAAGAGAAGACAAAAAAGGATATTTTGTCATTTTTACTTATATAAAATGGATCATTGGTGAAATGCTGACAAATGCAAACCCGGACTGCCAGCTTCTACTCCATGCTTTGAGATCTTCAGATGCAAAAAGTATAAATCAGAGTCCAAGGCAATGACCATGCCTTTACATGGGAACACATTGGAGAGGTGGGGGAGAATTCAAAAGACAGTAGGTGTTCAGAATTAAGAGCTCCTGTAGGTTGAGGTTTGTTATCAGTAGGATGATGCAAAGAATTCATGAACTACACACACATTACAGAAACATCAGCTTCCAAAACCTACCATTAAAGAAGCTGTGACTTAGTTCTTGAAATAAGAGTCTTATTTCCTCAGTGAGGTAAATGCTAGATAGCAAACTTATCACAATACACCTATTGCAGAAAGGGAAGATTGCAGATTCCTGCCCCTCCAGATTGCCATCCATTTTACTCAGATGGTGTTAAGACAAGCAGTGGCCTCTTACCCAGTAAGTGGGAATATACTGTAGTGACTCACCCAAGGAAGTGTAGGCTGACCCAAGAACACTTTGTAGAGCCCTGTTCGAGGCTGACTTCATGCTTACCTTTAGGCACATGTCCCTGAATCCCAAACTCGTGTGTGATTGCATAAACATATCAACTTTCGTTCAAGAAATAAATATAGTTCTTGTTCTGCAGGTTGGGAAAAGACAGAAAGCTTGACCACATGAATTATATAGAGCCAGTACATGGAAACAACCTGGGTTTGCAGGGATATTGGAGGTTTGGAGAAGAAAGAGTTGCTTCAGGCATGATGAGTACAGCACAGTCTGAGGTAGCTGACTTAGAACCTGTAATACCATGGAATTACAGAAGATGTGGTATTTGTGCCTTTAAAGGTCACAGTTTGCTACAGAATGAAATGTTTATGTGTAAAAAACATGAGTTGGGAGATTCAGAAAACAGGGAATTAGGAAAAATTTGGCATCTTCAAGGGTTAAAAGGGATGATGTCCTTCAAGGGAGAAACATCAAACCTCCCACTTATTTCATGTGAAAGAGACTTCTTTTCCACTAAATTCACAAGCACTGTAAGCTGTTCTTCAAATATCTTTTTCACTAAAATCATATTTAATGAGCCAAAATGATTTAGAAGGTGAAAAGAGCCCAGTTCAATGGCTCAGGTTGTAAGTTCCCCTGCATGAACTTTGCAACACTGAGTTAAACAGAAACAGCACAGCCTATGGGATTTCCAGATCTTAGAAGAATGTTAGTCAATGCCATAACTCTATCAGAAAGTAATACTAGAAAGTCTGTTTGCAGAAGACTATACCTTATTTGAGAAGCTCCAATTGACCTCCTGAATATCTAGAAAGTTTAAATCTTTCTCTCACTGATGGTGAAATGCTGATCTTGTTGACTCAGAAAAGCCTAATATCTAGTCACTTCATACAAAGGGACAACTGCTTTGTTGCTAGTTTTATAACCTTGATTCTATCACGAGTTTTAGCAGATTCTTAGATAATTTTTTCTCACAGGAAAGAAAAAATTATAAAATAATTAAATGGGTTAATTAAAAAATAGCAAAACATCTCTTATTCGCACAAGCCCCATTATATATTACAAAGTGTTGGGGTCATACCTTCTGGATAAGAACTTTATTGATACTTTTACAGTTTAGGATCTCTGGTCCATTCTCATTCTGCCCAATGTACTCAAATGGTAGTGAAGAAAGAGAATTTTTTGCCAATTTCTCTTTGCAAGCTCATGGTAACCAAGTACTTCCAGGGTATGACTGGCCCAGCTGAGATTTGACTCCTGACTGTACAGGAGGCCTATAGCAGGTCCATTCAGTTAGATGGGCTGAATTAGTAAATGAACAAGTTTAATCTTGTTTCACACAAGTCACCGTGTCTTTAGCTCTCTGTTCTGCTTTAAGTATGTGTCATCTGTAAAAACTCATCATAAATACACAGATTTTCATTTTCAACCTCCAGATGTGACGCAAAAAGAAGTTGTAATGGCACTCCTCATTTTCTGCTGTTGACACTGCAAGCAGATGCTCTTCTCTTGGTCAGATTAGAACAACCTATATATAAATAAGGAACTGAAGAAGATTTTCATGTTACAACTAAAAGTGAATCCTGCTATTCTTATCACACTCATCATCCTCCCAGCTACCCTCTTGCGGTACCATGGCCTCCTACATTGATGAATACTGCAAGAGGAGAGGGGTGGGTATTGAGGGTGTATGTTTGGCTTTTCTGAGGTCAGTGACTGTTTTGACAACAACTTCAGTAGATCCAGAGTCATTTTGTGGAATAATTTGGCATCAGTCTTACATACGATTACAAACTAATGTATCATGCCTCCCACTTGGAGTCAAATTAAGGTGGATTGGGTATAATAGTACAATCCCTTCTACTGAACATCATCAAGGCCCTATAAGCACAGATAGTTGTTACCCTGGTTGGTAAGGACATGAGTAGGACTTTGCAGAGATCAAAGGGGAAATGAAACAAATAATCGTAGAAATTTGTGAATATAGGAAAGGGATGATTGAACCATCATCTTGTCTGTTATCCATGGCAACATGAATGAAGCCAATAAAATTTTTTCTTTTTCTGATATGCACACAAGTAATAACTCCAGCATAAAAACCATTGAGAAGAGAATGGGAGCCATTACATTTACATCTTTTTTTTTCTTTTGCATTTCTTGATCCAAAAATAAAGAACTTCAAGATTCCATCTTTCCTCCATCATTAAAAATTAAGGAAAATCTTTGGGGGTTTTATTTGTTTGGCTTTTTATTTTTTTTCCATTTCAGTGAAAGCTCTGCTTAATTAAGGGCCATAGACTTTAACCCACCACTCGTATTGTGTAAAACCAATACACGTTTACTGTGTGATGTTGGCAATATTCATTAGAGAACAAAGGAGCCTCATTCACTAGAGATATGGTGATATTGCCATGAGTAAAACCATGCATGGAAATTACCAAATTTGGATATTAACAAAACAACAGCTCTCAAAAGAAGGGAAATTAATTTCTGCTATTTTTCACAAGGTGGAGAGAAACCATCCTAAAATGTGAGGAAAGTTGATCTAACAGGACATGTTTTCCACTGTTTTTAGTGTCAATTCCCTCTGATCTTTTTTTACTCCAGTTACCAGATTCAGTAGCAACAGGGACAACAAATGCCACCCTGTCAACATCAACTCTGAGAATACTGTACATCTCTAAAGATACATGCAGTGAAATACTGCATACGAAAGCCATACATACAATAGTGTCCCAACCAACATAAGGGAGGCAGAATTCTCAAATTCCAGATCTCCATGCCATGAAGAGTATAAAACAATGGTTTTATTTCCCTTCCCAGTGCAGTTTTCTGATTGGGCAGGAACAACGTATAGTGTTTGCCACAAAAGTAGTATCAGGGAGAATGTTTCTATGTAAAAGGATGCACAGGAAAACAATTTGTTTCAATTACATAAATCTGCATCTCTAAATTTCAAAATTATTCACTGTAATTCTTTTCAAAAACATGCCTAATTATGTTATATGTATATCAGGTTATTATATTCTTAAAAAACCCTCATAAACCATGGTTATGCATTATCGCTGAGACACTAGAGAGAGACAGATAAACAGAGAGATTGGTCTAGGAATCATACTTGAACTAATAACAGAACCTCCCTATCTGAAATCTTTATCCTGACTTTTTTTCCCCTCCAGTGGAAGCTACAGGATTATCATAATTTCTCTTAACATAAAAATAAACATTTTTTTGTTTGTGCTCTTTTCTGCTCTTTTGCCTTGGAGAACTTGCGAGTGTTGGAAACTGCTTCAGGAAGATCATGCCATCTGACCTTATTTCGTATGTTCCCTCATATGAGCTGGAACAAAGGAATGGGCTGGGTGGAATTAAAGATTGGAGTGTGTGTGTGCATGTGTGTGGTGCATGTGTGCCTGTGTGTATAAAGAAGTGGTGATCAGACGTTGCTGATAAGAGAAGCCAGTGGTGCTTCTGGGTGATGTGTGTATTCAACTCCAGGCTGACTCCTCTTATGCTAATACAGCCAATTTCCTCTTTTATTTCATTTCTGGAGCCTGAATCTGTGATCTCTGATAAGGTTCCCAAGGATACCGCCTTCACTCACAAATGGGCAGGCAAAG
Source organism: Chiroxiphia lanceolata (assembly GCF_009829145.1). NCBI lineage: Eukaryota > Metazoa > Chordata > Aves > Passeriformes > Pipridae > Chiroxiphia > Chiroxiphia lanceolata. The sequence goes on along the minus strand of NC_045641.1, from coordinate 5,141,238 downwards.
GGGGGGTAGGTGACAGAGACGTGTAACTCGCAGAGAGCACCAGTGGATGAATAATTTAAAACTCCGCCCGGAGATTTGAGGCAAAACGGAGAGATAAGAGACACCACAGGGTCTTCTCTGTTTATTCAGAGCTTCATCTTCCAATGACAGGTGACCCCCGAGGTCAAGGGCATTATGGGAAATGGAGCCAACAGTGGGAAAAGGTACCACATCCCAGAAGGAAGTCATGATTCACTTGGTGTCAAATGAAAAATTGATCCTTTTCCTCCCCTCTTTGTGATTTTTCTCTCTCCTGGTTTTCACAGGGAAACTTTGGGCCCAAGGCTGACACAAGTCTGAAAAGCAAGAGCAGATCCAGAGCAAAATGGCTGGTAGCAATGGGATTGCACCAGTGTGAAACTGGTGCAAGATAAGGATCAGGACCTTTGTCTGAGCAGCATGCTGTCTGTGTCTGTACACAGGGAGTCTGCTTTGCTAGCACTTTTATCAAATCAGATATGTATAAAGGCAATACCTCAGAAACATCACAGGCTCCATCCACCTCATGTAAATTGCTATTTTTCACCAGAGCGACCCTAATTTGTATCCGCTCAGAATCTGCCTTCATGTTTTTAAACAAAACACTCCCTCCTAAAAATTTTGCACCTTAATTTCATTTATTTTATGTTGTCCTGAAAGTATTTACTGTCATGGTTTTACCCGGTGTTTGGTAAAGAAGCTGAAACAGCTGAAAAATTCTCAAGAAACACCTGGTCTTCCTTGGGCCTTATGCAGAAAACAAGGCACGTTCTCAAGCTCAGGTTCTTGTTGCCTCTTTCATTTGAGAAATCCTGAACTCAGTGCCTCCTCTAAAATTAGAAAAATCTGAAACTGTTCACTCTGGTCATATTTATATTGTTAGCTTCAGGATCTTACAAATTCTGACAGTAAGAAGTATCCCTAGAAGAGCTCTGCTCTACATTATCAAAACCTTCTGCTCAGTCGTTCCTATTTGTTTCAAGGTAATGCAGCCATGACCTCTACAGAAAAAAAGTCAAACGTTTCTCAGTGCTGGTTTACATTTCCCTGCCTCTTAAACTGCTGTTTCTGCTTTCCTCTGTTTGAGTGTTGCCCGTGTTTTCATTCCTGAGCAAGCACATACCTTTTATCTTTTTAGATAAACATGAAAACACACGAGGGTCACTGCCCGGTGAGAGTTAAGGTTTTGCGTGACTGCCACCCGCGCGTACCATGGATATGCTTCCCATCCAACTCCCCCACTCCCACTGCGAGCCGGTCCCACCTCAGAAATGTTTCTTGTAGGCTTTTTGGAAGTGTTTGGACAAGTCCTGGGGCTGACTCACCTCACACCTCGCTTACCAGTTAACCTAACCCAGGCAGAGAGCACCGTGCTGGGCGGCAGCAACCTGCCTGGACTCCCAGTGTGGCTCACGCCCAGCCATCTTGCCCACTCCTTTTTCATGTCCTTGTTTTCATACTCATACCTTGATGAAACAAAATGTGCTCATGAGCCTAAGCCTGAACATCTCACCCACAAAACCCACACCACTGGGAGGGCTTGAAAGAGAGAGGTGAGCCATACAACCCTGCTGCTGTATATGTTCACGAAAGATGTTTGCCATGGGGGTCCTCTTGGGTTCTTCCAGCTCAGCCAAAGACAGCATTTGCCTCCTGTGTACCAGTTTGACTAGATTCAGTCCTCCCAGTCTGAAATGGGGCTGGACTGGGGCGAGTGAGATGGAAATCAGCCCTCCTGGCCTCATGAGGGTGTTTCTCCCTAGCTATGAGTAATGGTGGTGGGTAAACAAAATATTCTCCTTCATGTTGCAAGTGAGAATAGGGAGGTGAGGGATGCAGATACTGACTTCATTTTAAATCATTGCACCCACTGAGGAATGGGGTTTTGCTCTGGATGGCAGGATAGCATCACTGAGACTTAATAGTCAAACATTATAATGGCCTAAGTCGAAGTGTACGACTTCATGTCTCAAAACCAAAGTATGTGTTTGTACATGTGCATACTTATATATTGTCAAAGTCCAGAGTATTCCAAGACATTATACCTAATTAAGGTAGAAATGTGTACATATCCATGTTATGTCTAAAGCAAATGTGTCCTACTTCCAGGTGGGAGTCATAGCCATAAAACCTGTGTTGGACTTTACTGCTTAAACCATTTCTCTCAAGGGTAGAGTGGGGATTGCACTTTTCTTTTGAGATGTAGTTCTAGTTTATGCTCCAAAATTCACTCCTCTTTTCACATAAGAAAGCAATTAAATAAAATGCACACATACAATGTAGGAGGTACTGATTCAGTTCCTTCTTCTGTGTGAGAAGGTTCAAACACATACATACAGACTATTTTGGCTTGGTTAAATGCTTGAAAAAAATGTAAAGATTTCCTTCAAAGAGAAGAGGAAATAGAGGAAATAAATTTTTCCCCTATTGGTTATTTACCAAAAAAACCCAAACATTCCTAGCTGCTGGAGTAGGACTCAGAACTTATGTCACTTCCTCAAAAAATGTTCTAATTACTCTTCAGCTCCTCAATTATTATTTATGCAGGGGAACCATGTCAAAAGGAGCCTGAATTGATGGAACCTTTATACTGGAGGTTAAATAACTTTTGACAGGGGATTGTACGGACAGTCGATTAAGCAAAGTCAAGTATTTCTTACTATGAACTTAATTTCTGACATGATTTCTGACAGCAAAAGGATGATGCCACCATATTTTTTAAGCCATACGATGGTCAATGCCACATTTTGCAGGTTTGTTCTAATGATTGTAAAAGAATATTTAAAATATTGTATTCTCTGGAAAATAGACAGGAAGGTTTAGATGACAGTTTATAACAGGACCAAGGCACAAACTACAGAAGTGTTTAGCACTGACATGAATGAAAAATGTTCTTTGGAGGACAGAAAGCGCAACTCTAGATTTGATGAAAAAAAAGTTACCCTTAATATATCATGACATTAATATTTTTTCAGTCTCTTTATTTGTTTCTAGTTTTGATGATAAAATGCTCTCTTAGTAAGGGTGCTTCAGTTTTGAAGCTGTGATTTGCTAGATATTAAATAGTAACAGCTCCTCAAAATGAAAGATAGTCTTCATCGGTTTTGGGCAGAGAAACACAGTGATGTTACAGAATCTTGAATCAAATCTGAAATGCTGCATTCACAGTAACATTCTCGGTATTTTTTGGGGAAAAAAAAGAAGTATTTATGACAATCGTTTTTCTTAGTTGTTCACAAATCAGGAAAAAAAGAAAAAAGAAAAATGAATTGGAAAATCTAACTGTTTTTACACTAATCTAAGAGTTTTTTCCAATGAACTGAACTCTGTCTCCCTTTACTCCACCCCAACCTGATACTGATTGAATTAGCTTATTAAAATTTAAAAAAGGAAAAAAATATAATCATACTGTTTAGAATCTGTCATTTACAATTTCCTCATTATCCACACACTCTGAACTTTAGAAAAATGTATTCTGATTCTGTTCAGAGTAATTGCCAACGGGGAAAAAAATGTTCCAGATGTTATTCAGTCCTGTTTGTTTGACCACACTGCAGGGCAGATTGCTGTGGGACTTCCATTGCTGAATGAAAGGAAGGATCAACCTGATAGAATGAAAAATGAAGGAAATACGTAGGGAGTCTGATTTTGGGGGGGTTGGGTTTTGTTTTGTTTAATCTCTGCCTTTCTCTTAAATACCACCAAATATCCCCTCTTCCAGATTTTGGCTAGTACAGGAAATTAAAGTGTGAAAAGTCTGGATACAAGACTGGACCTGATTCATTGAGGTGATTCGTGGTTCTGTAATAAGTGTTGATGGTTAAATCTTGGACCCATTAAAATCAATGTCAGGCTCAGGGATTTACTGAAGTGTTACAGTTTTCTGCCTCTGGCAGTCATACTCTCTATTTCATAAAAATGGAAAGAGGAAGGGCTGTAGACATTAAATAATAGAAAGATGACTGTGTATCAACTTTACTATGCAGCAGGTAGGAGTAGGGCTCCTGAACCTCATAGACATGTTCCAGTCAGAAGACAAATTCAGCTTTCACCTTTGAGTCGTTCAGAATTGTCTCACTGAGTGGTGGAGGCAATTTATGAAATGAAGAGCCCCAAAAGGAGCATAAAAGTGAAATAAGGGTTATACCACGTAATAATGGTTCTTTTTGAGTCTCTGTCTCACAGAAGGAACAGTAGCAGGAAATAACGTTAAATTCTTTCCTTTACATCAGTTTTACACTGACCTAATACCATTCAGTTTGGTACAGCTACTCCTGATTTATGATGGGGTAAATGAAAGCAGAGTCAGACCCCAAAGGAACATAATGTAGACCACCTGTTTTGAGAGAACAACTGGGTTAAGAAATGACTTATATACTGTACATATAAGAAGCACGTGAAAAGGGAATGGTGGGAGTAACAAAAGCCTTCAATTATCCAGGCCTAGGCTGGATTACATTAAGTGGAGGAAATAAGGTTGGCAGTGTGTTTGTGGATCTGGGACAGGATTGCTTCCTAATTCAATATGTGCCACGACCAACCAGGAAGGAAACCATATTAAAGTTGTGATTAAGCACTGAAGGGACATGATTGAATACCTTCCCTTCCTTTCAGAGGTAGGGGACCTGCAAAGATCATAAGCTCAAAAGCTCAAGAACAAACTAAACTGAGAAGCTGGAGTTAGGAAAAATGACCCAGTTGCTAAATTTGTGGAGATTAATATAGGAAATACTTGCTGCATACTGGTTTGTTAAACATGTATGTTTGGCTTCTGTTGTCAAGGTGATTACACGCCTTGATACCACTAAAAACAACCCATTACAAAATCATAGAGTGCAGTAAAATCTCCAGTTTGTTTATAATAAAGTAAAATCCATAAAAAAAGCTGAAAACCAAAATAAAGCAAATAAACTCTCTTCTACACTCAACAGTTTTATAGGGAGAGGTGTACTAACAACACTTTATTTATGTGCACACTGCTTATACTGGCAAAATTCACTCTTTGCTGGAATGGCTTATATTGGCTCAGCAAGTGCAATGAGTTAGGAAAGGAAAACCAGTGTTTTACTGGTTTAACATCCACCCTGAAACAGGGATTCACCTCCTTCAGCTTTATCTAACTACTGTTTGCTCCCAGTGAGCCATATTGAACACCCTATAGTCAACAGAAGGAGATAGGCATTTCCAGAATAGGATAATTCCCACTTGTATTTAATATTAACTTTATGATGGGTTCAGTTTCCTCTAGGGTTTCTGGTTTTCTTCATTGACCTCTGATAGCCCAAATTAAGGGTGCTGCGTCCTTCCATCAAGCTTCTCAGACAACTGTGCTATGCAAGGCTTTTAAAGGTACCCAAATTACCTGTGAAGGAGCAGGTGTGACAACACAGACTGGGTCCTACAAGGAGCTGGATTACGTGACTGTGGTTAGTTATTGGACTGGTTAACCTGTTCCTCTGGTGGTATTGCATGACAATGTGGTTACATGGCTTTGGGGTCCTGAGCTGACCCCACTGTTTGCTATGAAATCTCTGCACAGTGCTGCTCATCATGATCAGATCCTTCCATCAGACAAACAATGGAAAGCATGTCTGTGAATAACCCACTGTGAGGCTTTTCTGTGAGGACTAGGCTTAAGTTGCTGCATGAATCCTGGTTCAAATTCAGCTGCCCAGGAGAGCAGGTTCAGAGATCAGGCCTTCCTTCGGGAGTTCGTCCTATCACGTAAGGTGGAAATCAGCCAGGCTTAGGGACACTGGGAAGATCAGCTGGAAACCTAAACTTCCAACTCACTTCCTCCCTTCTTACAGACTGACACTGCTTGGATTAGTAAAAAAGCAAATGGAATGAGTTGAAAGAACTGGACTGTGGACATCAGTTTGTGTTTTCGACAGGACTGTTCCATTTGGATAAATGGAACATAGGAATAAAGCTTTTTTCAGTGGTTTTGTTTGATGAGTAATTGTATCCTGGCCAAATTTTAATTTGAAAAGCTGCCTAATTTCCTTTCAAACTAGAATTTCAGTAGGATAAGGTGACAAAGTTTCCAAAGGCCCTTAGAGGATTAAGAGGCAGAGTTTGTTTTAAATTCAAGTCCAGGAGCAGAGTACACCTCAGTCTCAAATATGCTTTTAAACCCTTCTCCCAGTATATTTCCTTTCCTGTGTTATGTTATCCAGGGTTTTATACTATTGTTTCCCATACCATGGTGGCTTCATTAGTGAAGTTCTTTCTAATTGTCCAGATTCTCTAAGAACAACTGCTCATTCTTAGAGTCACAGTAGGTCTTCAAATTTGGACTAGAGACTCAAAAATGGGCATGTCCTGAGATTATTAAGCTTCTCCTAAGGGAAACCAACATCATTACAATAACTTTGCTTTCAAAGTAAGGTAATGATTTCTATCCCATCTGCAGCCCACACATTAGTGCCGATTTCTTTCTTTTGCTTTGGTTCCCAGATTTCACAAGGAATATAAAGTGGCAAACTGGGACTATGAAAGATAGATGGGGGTGGCTGGGAGGTAGTGAAGGGAGGACGGATTAATAAAATGTCAGTACACGGAAGTGAAGAGTAATAAAAAACTTGCCAAAGAAGGCCAGAAGTAGTAGAGGGAATTGAAAAACTAAGGAAAGAAAAATAATGCATAAAAGAGGCAGATAACTTGAAAATGAGTCAGTAAGATTGTTAATAGACAAGTGTGGGAGAATCTGTGACAAACGAGCTTGGCTTTTGGCAAGAGTTTTAATTAATTCTTCCCAGTATAAAAAGATGTTAAAACTCAGATATTTAAGACTATCACACAGCTCTTTAAAGAGTAGTAGTAGTCATTTGTCCAGTTATTAAGCACTTGTTGATCAAACATCTGGGTTCAGTACATGAACAACTAGATAAAATATGAGAGTTTTTGTTTTAAAGGAAGTTAAATTGCATCATCCTGTAGTATTTTCTACTCTAAAAATCTTTGTTTCCATGACCCTACTCTTTTCAGTGGTATTAAGAACTCATTAAACATTGGTTCATTAACCTGTTTAACATGACTCCATCTTCAGTCTGGAAAACTCAATTGGTAAAAAAAAAATTCAGTTAAACCACCTTTCTGAATTAAGTTGTAGACAGTGTGCTTTAAAACTGAAATGAGAGTAAAGGCTTAGAAAGAAAGATTGCACAGGCAGAAATTACTATGTATATTCAGACTTGATGGTATTTTAAGTAGTCTCTGGTGTCAGGGAGAACTTTAGCCAGAGTGTACATTAAGTGCAACACAAAATAACAATTACTAGAAGCAGCAGAATCAACACACACCGTGGGCCTACTGCTCTGTGTTATCTTCCTGGTGGAGAATTCAAGAGGAAAAAAAATAAATTAAAACCAGATTTTTTTATTCATTTGTTTCCTTATATCTAAAGAAAAAAACATTCTTTACACGTTTTAGAAAACTGACAGTGTATTTCCATAAGGGAGATACCAACAGAAATAGTCCTCTGAAAATACTAAAGACCAGAATGGGTAGATTCATAGAATGACTAAGGTTGTAAAAGGCCTCTAAGATCATTGACTCCAACCATTAACCCAACACTGCCAGGTCCTCCACTGCCCCATGTCCCTAAGCACCACATCCACATGGGTTTTGAGCACTTCCAGGGACAGCGATTCCACCACTTCCCTTATAAATGTATTTGAGCACACGGGAGTTACGTTGCTGCTCCAGGAATGTTGTTTATCTGTGGTATATCCAAAGTAGAAAGTGAAGCCTCTGATGCTTGATCTAGTGCCATAAAATCCACAGAACACTTCCCATGCAGCATATATACTCATACATGCTTCCACATATATAAATACTTTAGGTCAAACAATCATCTTGAAATTAAGCAAGAATATTTATATGGGACATTTTATATATCCCACCAACATTTCGAAGTGAGAATATAGCCAAGCTAAAAATAAGCATATTCATTTGCATTCTATTCACTTTCTATTGTCCTTACCCAGATTTTATAATCAGAATGTCAAGCATTGCAGAAAGCAATATGTATAAATATATAATAGATCCTAAAACTCTTAATATGGGCTGATGAGTCAAGATTTGGGCACAAGCTTGTATGCTCAAATTTGTTTCATTTTACATGCTTTTTTCCTTCTTTACAGCTATATTTTTTCAGCTGACTCAAATGTAACTCCCTCACAATGAACTGACATTTTTTTCCAACTTCACCATATCAGAAGTCATCAACAGTTAACACAGGATTATACTATCTGTGACCTATTTTTAAACTTGTAACAAGAACCACAAAAATGAGAGACTTGTGATTTTTTATTTATTTTAATGGAAATTGAAATTTTCACCTCCTTGTGTACTTCTGTAAACCAGGATTCATAAAAATAAAGAATTTGATAAGATTAGCAATATTGGAACTGAGTTATGTTGGGGTCTACTTTTTTTGTTTTTCTGTGTTCATTTTCATCACAGTTATGGTACATGGAGTTTCATGCCTCAGTTTTCCTTTGAAAGGCAGAAAAAAGAATGATTCTAAAATTTAAACACAAATGCACTTTATGCATCAAAATTCATGGTCATACAAAGTGAAAATTGCTCGATTCCCTTTTTCTCAGTCCTTGCTGTTGTGAGCTACAGGAAACTAATAATTTATGTCTGATTGACCTAGGACCCAAATGATGCAAGTGGAGATGTCCCATATCTTGCATTAATGCAAACTCTTTGAAGAAGTATTTTGAGACCTGGATACAAACCAAGACTTCCTCACGGTCTTTTCTGGGGGGAAAAAAAAAGAGGCAAAAAACAACTCTGGGTGCTGCACCAATGTAGGATATGCATAACCTACTAACATATTTAAAACATTTCTTGCAAATTACATTTTTATGCCTCCTATGCATGATACAAATTTAATATTGATTTCATTACATTAATACAATTTAAAATTGTTTGTCTGGTTGAACTACAGCAGACGTGACAAAATATAGATCATACTTATATCCTCCTAATTGCACATAGTCCTGTTTAAATTCCTCTAGGGAATTTTGGTAATGGTATTAGTCACAAGCAGAAACTATCCCAGAGGTTATTCAAAATACTTGGTTCACCATGTTGCAGCTAGTATTGACCTGGTATTTTTAAAGTCTGTAGTTTATCAGCCCAATCTCCCTTTCTATCAGTTGATCTACAGAACACATGTAGGCTATTTCTCATATTCAGTGCAGTTTCTTAAATTTCTTTCATTTCCAATTGTGCAATGTATGTGTAATTAACGTGCTGCCTGTAACTCATTCTTGAGCTCACCCTTTGCCCAAGGGAGGCCAGTGATTGCCATTGTGTTTTGGTATGGACAGATGGGTACACGCAATTTTTTATTGGAGAAATCAAAGGAAGGTGCACCTGGTTTGAAGAGAAAACAGAGGAATATTTGGGATAGTCTTTTGAATGCTCCATAGTGTCTAAATTTTTTCCAAAGAAACTCTGTATCCCAACAAGCTCATCTAATGGTTTCTGCAAAATTTTACCAGAGGACAAGCCTTATTCACCACAGCAAATACAGGTATTTTTGGACTCAGTGGTTCTCAGTTTTTCTCCTATTCACCAGAATAATTTTTCCCATTCCTTCCATAGTGCCTAATATCTTTTGGGGGGGGACATTAAATGCCTAGATTTGGGTTTTTTTCTCAAGAACAAAGCATACGTGACTTTGAATGCCACAGTGGATATGACTGGATACATATCAAAACCAAACCTCTCAAACCAGGAATAGTTTAGAACTAAAATGTTTTCAAAATAGCTAAACTACCATAATCTGTCACAGAGAAAAGTGTTTATAAAACCATCATAAAGGCCTTGAAATGTTTCTCCAACGACATGCGCGTTCTGATTTTTTTACCCAGATTATAGCATGTTTGTCTCCCTGGCATGAGGTATTATTGTCAAATTGGATGTGCTCTCACTTCTCAGAGTTGTGCAGAGGTATCTCCATATCACTACAGGCTCAGACCCAGAACTACATCTCACTTAAGGTATTCAGCTGAAGCACCTGAATTAACAGGTGTCACACCAAATTCCCTAATAGTCTCCAGGGAAACAGATAACCCTTAAGAAGATTGTTCAGATTTTAATGAGATTCCACTTTCTTCTGCAGATGATTATGGTTATTGTTTTGGGTTTTTTCTCAGACAACTGCAAAGCTAGGCACCTCTACGAGAAATGGGACCTGAACCCTGGCTACAACCTATATTTTGATGAATTTCCATACTGTGAAAACCTCAGCCATTCCAAGTGCATGATTAGGAGGTAAATGCAGCTCCTTAAGCATCTGAAGATGCATCGTTTGGAAGGATATTTTGACAGCAGCCCTGCTAAAATCAAATGAGCTTCCCAGTCCATATGGCATCCAGGGTCAAATTCATGAGCAAAACAATTCCATCTCAACTGATCTGGATGTTTCACAGCTGCTCTGCCTCCTTGTCACAAAGCAAGGATAGTGCACCAGAGAATCTGATGCCAACTGTAAATCTTATAAATATGACATAGCCCAGAGGGTCAAATTCACCCCTGATTGAGATGCATTAACCTTATTCACTGTCTTGTGTCACTTGTTTTATAACTTTGAAGTGGTGTCAGCTTTGTTTAGGGTGCATAATGATAGGAAAATGACATGAAATACGGTGATCAATCAGATTTGTAGATGGTTTATACACGCAAAACTAGTAAGCAAGAGAGAAATCAAACTGCTAATGACTAAGTGTTTTCTCCAGGTAGCAACCTCCAGCTCAAAATCTGATCACTTAAAACTGCAAAACACATCACAGTGAGCTACTGTATCCAGCATCCTCCTGATTTAGTCATAACTTTTGTCACATTGTATGCCCCTTAATTCAGATTAGGTTTTTTCTATCCCTACAGTGGGAAATAATATTTTTTTCCCTGTTTCTATTTGTGTTCATTTCCCTAAGTGGAGGTTTGTTTAATAATGGACAAGGACTTGGATTCTTCATAAAAACACTAAAATATATTAATCACTTCACTTTTGTCTGTGGAAGGGGAGGCAGGAAAGGGAGAAAGCTTTGTATGAAAATGATTAAATTGGGATTGTTTGAATTCATTACTGGAATTATCGAGCTTTCTGTTCACTTGAAAGAAAAGTTCAGATCAATTATATGCACTCACTACATGTTCTTATTTTTCTAATAGCCTAAAGATAGAAGTAGGATTCCTTGCATACAATTGCAGTCGGGGCATAAAAGACACGTTTTATTTCTACAGGAGAAGAGAGGAGAAGGAACAAATCTGCTTGCCATATCTTAGTTTTTCCATATCTTAGTTTTTCCACAGAAGAGAAAAAGGTCAAAATCTTCTATCCAGTCCTATGTAGACGTCCAGTTCAAGCCCTGAGCAATATTTCAGCTCTCTTAAACCCTTGAGACAAAGCGTCTGTGCTGCGGAAGTCTTGCACCAGGGTGAGACGTGTTTTCAGTGGTGCAAGGAAGGTTTTTCCATCCATATGCAGTAGCCTATGGTGCCACTGGATGGCAATGGTTACATTTGTCACTGGCACTTTTAACTCTACTCCAGTCACTGTGATCTTCTGTACAAAGAGCTGCAGCATTGAGGACCTGGTTTTCTTCCAGCAAAGCTATTGAGAACTTTTTCATTGCTGTCTGCCAGAGCAAGATTAGACTTAATATCTTTTAAAGAATGGATAAGTACTGCCCAGCTTTCTCCCATGTTCATACTCTTAGCAGTGTATGCAGAGACCCTCACAGTATGGATTTTAGATTTCTGAGACCTGGCAATTTTCATCCTATACATGAAGTAGAACAGACTTTGAGTTACTCTAACACTGTGAGAGGGCAGGAGAGGAGAGCTTGCATGTCAATGCCACTTCCTTGCATGCCTCACCTGCCACATATCCAGACTCTGTACCACAAACTCACAGAATAATTTGGGTTGGAAAGGACCTTAAAGGTCATCTAGTTTCAATACTCCCTACAATGGGCAGGGACACCTTCCACTGGACCAAGACCTTTGAAGGATCTGACAGTGCTGGTCTATGTCAGCAGTAACAGCCTTCCTGCCCCACAGCAGGAATTTTCTGGTGTCTTCCGCTCATCTGACATGAGTAAAGCAAGAGGGAATAGCTGTATTCAACAACTTGGTCTCTAGCCTATATAGAAAATTACCTATACAGAAAAGTACTACCAACATCTTCCTTTTTTTTAATCTTCTCTTTCTGTTCAAATGAGTGGGCTCACTGCTCATCGGTTGGACATATTCTCCTAGGACATGAAGATTTTTCAATGGATTATTAATTTTCCTTCTGATCTCTGTAGTGACAGACCATCTGTTTGCAACCCTAAGTGCTCAGTTTGGCATGGAGCAGGAAAACTGTTCAACACCTGTGATGTACAGACCTGTAATTTATTAATTTGGTTTTTTGCTTCATGCAGCTGTAAAGCAGTGGATCTGCAGACTCCAAGTGCAGAGACAGAGATGCTCATGCCTGTTTCATGTAACACTGGTGGGAGCTCAACCAACCTGCAAACCTCAGCATCCCATGTTTATGGTGAGGTTTGTTATTTACCACTGGTGTCTCAGTTGAGTCTAATCACAGCAGTTGCTCAGATATTTGTATTTCTAATCCAGAAAGTTTAGTGTTATTCACTCCAAGTAGCAATCATCCAAACAGAATTGATCAAATATGGACATTTTACGTGTTAGTTTGCTATGATGGTGTTTTAGCTCTTCTATTGTTAATTAGGGAGAATTTCAGCTATGAACTTCAACAAATCTATTGAGAAATTTTGCTAATCTAAGAGTGTAATAGATGTATTTTATGTTTCCAAAGACAGGGAAGAAAGTATTATTTCTTCTTAAAAATATATGTTAAAAGTTAATCAGTACAATTACTCATAATAATTGTATTATTGGCACTATTGTCCATGCACAGAGCCATGTTTGGGTTGATTCACCTGACCTGTTTCCATGAACCTACTTTGACAGAGACAAACTGTACTTATAAACATTTTGCTTCATTCACTGACTCTAAGATCAATTTCCAAGGTTAAAGGATGGCAATCTCACTGGTTTATGTTGGGTTTTGGCTGCAACAGAGGGAGAGTACAGCAGGACTTTCATTAAAAGTGCAATGGTTAGATAAAGCTGATACCATGTTGGCATTGGAACTTGCTTTGTCTCATTATATTAGAGATTGTCTCCTCAATGTGTGCCTAGCTAAGAAAGCTTTTAGCTTTTATGATGAAGACAATAATGAATCAGAATCTTTATGGCAGAGCTCCACAACTGTCTCTTATTTCTACAATTATAGAATCATTCAGGTGGAAGGGAACCTCAGAAAAACCCTAGTCTGGTCTTCTGTTCCAAGCAGGGCCAGACCAGTTTGCTCAAACCACGATACTTTCCCATGAAGATCCTGACTCCATCTTCTCAGTAATGAAGAATCATAGAATGGTTTGGGTTGGAAGGGACAAGAAGACCATCTAGTTTCAACCCCCTGCCTCCTCCAACCTTACCTTGAACACTTCCAGGGATGGGGAATCCACAACTTCTCTGGGCAACCTGTTCCAGTGCCTCACCACTCTCACAAAAAAGAATTTATTCCATATCTCATCTAAACCTACTCTTTCAGTTTTAAGCCATTACCCCTTCTCCTATCACTCCATGCCCTGTAAAACGTCCCCACCCAGCTCTCTTGTAGATGACTTTTAGTTACTGGAAGGTTGCCCTAGGGTCTCCCTGGAGCCTTTTTTGATATCCTTTCTGACACTGAAAGGTTCCTGTCCAGGTCCCACCAAGCCATCCCTTCTCCAGGCTGAACAAGCCCACCTCCCTCAGCATGTCCTCACGGGACAAGTGCACCAGCTCACAACCATCCTGAAGGCTTTCCTTCAAACTTGCTCCAATCTATCAATGCCTTGCTTAATTTAGGGGCTCAAAACTGTACACATGAAAAATATTTTTCATGATGGAAACCCATTTCTGTTTTGAGCTACATACCACTGTGAAGAACTGAGATCCCTTCTTTGATTCCTTCATGTTTGGGGGCTGAGACCAACTCTGAGCTGTAGACACAGACATTGGGTTGATTTGTTTTGCTTCCTGTGGGGAAATTTGAACTAGTCAGAGCTGAGGAAGTGGAGTTATGAGACAGCTTTTATGATGACAGTGGGGAAAAAGGGTAAGGAAAGATGATGCAATTCATCATCTTTATAAATCAGCAGGAATCACCTTTTTGTGCTGCTCAAAATGATGCTTCAAAGAAAATTTTAGGATACTATTCTGGAAATTGCAGATAAAACACTTCTGTGGAAATGAGCTCATCTCAGAAGTAGGAATGGGCACTGAGAGAAAATTTCACACTGCTTTTACCTCTCACTCTCAAACAGAAAGTGTGCACAATTTGCAACTGGGAAAAATGTTAAATCTTCCATAGCTCACTGAAGTCATGTCACCTAACTTTAGGAGAATGCCTTACCAACTTCTACATATGAATGACTTATCTAAAATCCCCTGACCACTAATGGGGAGATAAAGGCCTTTATTAGGTACAGTTCACTTCATCCTAAGTTGAGTATTTAGGCATCATACTGTTAACTCCACCGTATAAAAGCTTATATTTTATTGTAAGGAGAGCAGTGGGTGACTGGTTCACGTGAGTACCTTTAGCATCCAAGGGGCTTTTAGGGACTTTTAACAGCTACACAATTTAGTGTTAATTCATCTGCTTCACAAAATCAAAAGCTGCATCATGTGGTAAAAGAGAACAATGTGGAAACTGGGTGGGCATGAGAACTCAAGAGGAGAAAAAAAGAGATGTGAGAAAACAGGAGGAAAACTTGATGATGGGAAGAATTAATGGAAAAGGTGTATGAGCAATAGACAAATGTTGTACTTGACTATATCATTGTCGTCTAGTATATCTAATTCGTGGGAAGTCCTGTGGGGCTTTTTTTTATCTGTTTACTCTTGATCTACTTTTTAAAATGTTTTCCTTCATTTCCATCAGTAGCTGAACGCAACCTTTCGGTTACAAACCTCTCCACACACTCACTCTTCCCTCCTCCCACACCCAGGATGCTGGACCTTTCTCTGGTATCAACCATAAATTAGCTGACCCAGGGCAGAACTTTAATCATGGGAGCAAGCTGCAAGGAAATGGATTGCTGTGCAGAATTGTGCAAGTTTGAATGTACCTTTTTTTAGTTCACGCAAAAATGCTGAAAATGCAGCTTTATTTGAGGAAAAGGTTGCTTGCAACAATATGAGAAAGGAACTGAAGGATTCTTTCCAGTTGGAGGAAGGACGTTTGTGGGCAGACTTTTCTCAGCCTCCAGCATCAGAGAAAGATGCACGTGTGATAAATAATTTAGCTCCAGCACATTAGCCATGTAGGTGACCATTTTCATGATTGTGTCCATTGAAGGATTAGAGGTATAACACAGTTTTCTTAAAAGATGAGGAAAACAATATAGGTCACGTTCTCATCTATGATAATTTTGAATGTGATCCATTCAGTATTGTCCTCACAAGTCTCCATCAGCACCCACATTATTTCTAGCAGACTATGTTCTATTTAGGTGAACTCGGCATCGTTGTTGTTACACAGCAGCTTGAAAGATGGGGAAATACTTTCTCTTATTTGTAAGAAAACATCAGAGGTCAATTGCAATGACTGCCCTAAGGCCATTCAGGAGGAAGATTGTAGTGAATGGTTCCTCAAGCCAACCCAGTCTATTCCATCAGGATGCCCATCGCAGAACATACTATGTATAAATAACCTGGTTAACAGGTTAACAGCATCTGCCTGGTTAACTTGCAAGGTTATGGTGACAAATTATGCCGTGTTCTTCCAGTACTCTCTGCTGGAGAAAGATACTACCCCATCCCTGGAAGTGTTCAAGGCCAGGTTGGATGGGATCCTCAGCAACCCAGTGTAGTGGAAGGTGTCCCTGCCTATGGCAGGGGAGTTGGAACTAAATGACCTTGAAGGTCCCATCCAAGCCAAACCATTCTATGACTCCATGATACAGTCTAGAATACTGTGTAATTAACATGAAACTCAGCCTGGGCTCGTTGTCCTCTCATTATCCCTTTTCCAGTTCCAGCTGTCCATATTCTTTCTCCTGGGAGCTGGATTGTGTGTGCTGGAGATCTACCAGTGAGAACATTAAATGAATGAGGGTTGCACTGGAAATGAGGCCAGGTTCCTTTCCCAGAGTACTGACTATCTGTTATGAAATCCTACAGAGATTAGTCAGATCTTCTTGGTACAGAAAATGTTGTCATCCTGGGCATTCCTTAAAGGGAAGATGGTCACTTATCTTTTTAGGTATCTCTGCTCATTGTAAAGTAGTCTGGCAAGATCTGGGATTCATGTTTAGAGACAAGGAGTGGGTGAGGGATGAAAAGTAGGTTGCTTTGCTTTCAAAAAAAACCTTGACCTAGAGAAAGCTGAGGAAATGTATTTGCTCCCATGAAGATCATGCATAGGATAGAAGAAGCAGAGATTTCATTAGGGTTGGAGTACAGATCCAATCTAACAGGGCTGAGTTAAACCCAGTATTTATGGAAGGACCTTCTGAAATGAAAAAAAAAGATCTTACAGACCATTCCCTCTGGTTAATACCTTCTCTCCATGATGATAAAAGATAGTAGAAAACAGAAAGCATGGGAAAGTAAAGACCAGTAGGGTTTTTTTAAACCTAATTGTTTCAAAGAAGCTCCTCCACAGTCAACTGTAGTGAGAATTTCTAAGTCCAGAAGTGACTATGCCTCTCATTTCTGTTTATGTTTATATTGTAAGTCTGCAATAACTGTAGTCAAGTTTCAGTCAAGAAAAACAACTGGTGGGTCACCAGAGTTACCCAAAATTGAACCTGTACTCTTTTGCATCAAGTTAATAAACTATTGCCACCTAAAGCAAAGGACAAGACTTTATAACTGAGACCTCTGTTCCAGTTACATGTGTTCTGCTGCTTAGACATAGCACATGCTGTATAATACAGACATATTTTTAAGCCACCAAGGCAACCCCTAGGCCCTGTCCAGCAGACCTGATGTCAGAGAGCTGGTTGAATCAATCCCCCTGATGGCAGCAGTAGTGGTTATATATAATGTTTACACTTCTCAAAGAAAGGAAAAAAGTAGGATGCAGACTAAAATCTCTCACATGCCTTCAATTACACTGACATTCCCTGCAGAAGCGCTCCTTATTCTCCACGCTTAGGAGTGATTGTTTGAATTCAGTCAGTGGAGTCTGGTCTTAACTTTGATGTTTCAAAAGCTTGCAGAGAAACTATGCAATCAGAAAAAAAAATCTAATTAAAAGGAAAAATGATGAGATCTGAAAAAAAAAAAAAGTTGCAGAAGTCAGAAGAGAAGGGGAGAGAGGTACATATTAAGAGCTTGCTTTTAACTTCAGAAGTTCTCCTTTAATGTAAAAATAAATAAACTAAAAGACTTTGTTTTTAAATTCATTTTTTAAATGATAGTGAAGCAAAATTTGTGCAACTACATAGAAAAATAGAAAAATTCCAATTTAGAATTCCATCATGAAACGACACCATTCTAATTTCTCCAGGCCACGGTTTGTTAATATTCCACAAAGTCCCAGGATGCAACTATAAGACAGCATTCAAATCTATGAACATGAGGCAATCATGCTCAGCAGAGTATAACAATAATTATAATAGAGATTAAATAAAAATAATTAGAAAAAGTTCATCTAGTTTTGATGTATTAATTATTCTGACCCTGTTCTATTCAGAGTCTAATTATCTGGTTCAGTGAAAATGCCAAGATTTCTACGACTCATAAAAATTACATTCCAGTAATTATGTCAGCAAACTAAACAGTATTCATTTACCCTGCCTTTTTATGCACACATTTGAATATGCTTTTTTAACTGTTTTTGCTCTTTGTTCCTATTCATGGGAAATAATACCTGTAGAGAAATTTGAAAGTCAGTAGCACTCTAAACGTAATGTGCAATTCTTGCTGATATTTTTCCTTTGTGAGGCTTCTGTAAGTCTCATATAGCCTTTGTTTAAAAAACATGAATTAAAGTTCACTCTTCAGTTGTTTCAAAGAAGCATTTTGAAGTCTGTGCTGTAAAAAAAAAAAAAAAAAGAGGGGAAAAAAAAAGAAAAAAGTTTAAAGTGGCAACACAAGGTAGAATTTCCTTTCAAATATGTTGGTCATAGTGGAGATTACAAACCAGCCCACCCCCATGATGACCATGATGAGTGCGCTTTTGGAGGGACAGATTCTTATCCTAGTATGTCCCCATTTTGCTTTATGAGATGGTAAATAAAATATGTATCACCAGCTACACAATGCAAGATGAAATAAATCACTGAACCTCAACAGAATTTGAAAAAAATTGCAGTCAGGTGAGGATCTGGCCCTTATTTTCATGAGACTGAAGATGAGACTGAGGCTACCTTTTCACACAGAAAGCAACTTTATCTCACCATAGGGCTGTTGAGATCCAGTTGACGTTATTTAATTTTCATCAAATGTTGCTTTAAACTTCATCCTGGTCCCAATGCTTCTTAAACCATTGACCTCTTTCCAGATGAAATGATGGAGTAAATCAATGTCACCTACCCAAGAGGCCAGTAAAACCACCCCCAGGTTAAGAAAAGGATGTAAATGGGTCACAGTAATTTACCATAGACAGTAGTACGGTTACTGTGTGAAGGGAAATAAAAGAGGGACTAAAGCTTTCAGCAAAATGGAAAAACCTTCATTATGTGTAATTTATTTGTACTCAAGGGAGCAGTCCAATGGTCAACAGACCTGACTGAATACTATACAAGAAAAACAAAATATCCCAAATCAAGGTGCTGCAAGTACTCAAATCATTTAAAAAATGGTCCTTCAGGTCATTTTCTGTGATCAAGATTCTTCAGCTTCCAATTGATATTGCTTCACCTGAACAGAACATGCTTACAAATATATAAATTTCAGTTTTGAGTTTGGTTGGTTATTTTTGCTTGTTTGGGATTTTTTTTCAGAAATAAAAGCTGACAGTAAGCTGATGTCCCTAAACTGATCCTGGTACCTTTTTAAAGTGGAAATTCACATCTCTTTCTTCATTATTTGTTGTGCTGAAACAAAATTATATTTACACTATCAAAATGTATTTCAATTTCAACTGACTGCATATTTTTTGCTTTAAGAAGGGTAAATGAATAAAATATTCTAAAATTTCTCACTACAGTTGACCTGTTGCTCCACAAACAAGTGTATCATAGGAAATTTCAGAGTTTGGGAGTTTTTTTAAGGCTTTCTTCATAGTTTAAATCACATTTCAAGTACACGGCTTTCTGGTTTACAGTATAACGTTTTCCAGCTGGTACAAGTCAGTCCCAAATCTACTTTCCCAAATAACTACTGTGGTATTTTCTCTTCAGCAACAAACAATACTGGTTTTATGGTTTTTATTTTTTTTTCTGCTTGCTTTCTGCTTTATTTTAGGTTGAAAGACTTTGTAACATTGGCCAAACCTAAGGAACCATGAAAGAAAATAAAATATTATAGGGAAAATATAAAAAATACACATCTTACATTCCTTTTCTGCAATTACCACTTGTCTAGTATGTTCAACTATTTTTAAAAAGTCAAATATGAAGCTTGTCATAGTCAAAAATATAGTCATATTGATTTGGTGTAACTACCTGGGCTGCCACTTCTGCTTCTCAGAGGGCAAGAAGCTCCATTAAATTGCTTAATTTAATTAATTAATTTTCTGAAATTCAAAGTCTTGTTATGGTTATACAATGAGCTTTCAGGTAGGAGCAATACGTAGCTGTGTTGGGAATATTTAACACAAAAAATTGTGTCTTCCAAATTAAAGTATAAGAGCTGATTTTGTAAATAAAGATGTCAAGCGTTTCAACAGATGAAATAACTTTTTCTTGCTCTCAGAAAAACAGATGGATTGACATCCAGCTTTAATCTCCAGTATTGCAAGAACCATTTGTTGCATGTTTCTTGCTGCTCCTGTGTAATTCCCAAAGACTATGGTATCCTTCTTTACAGAAAATATGAGACTACTAAAAAAGTGTTCTATATTTGATGTACTTTGATATTTTTTGTACAGTTTTGGGACAAGGAGAAAGAACAAAACCAGACCTTTTTTAATTCCTCTTGCAAAAGACAAAAGACAAAGAGAAGAGGAGAGAAGAGAAGAGAAATAATGTTAATATCAAAGATTTGCATCAATATTTCTCCTCTACAGGCAAATTTTGCTCACTTTACTGTACTAAAAAATTAATTAAGAGTTTTCTACACTTCATCAGAATAATTGTGTTTTTAAAAAATTAATAAAAAATATCAAAACCACTCAAAAATGCACCACAGAGCCTCATTTTGTTGAGATTTAAAATATGTCTATTTTTAAAGGGATAAAGGAGTGATTCCTTATTATTTCAAGGAAAAGCTGATTTATTTGCCATCAAAATGGAAACTTTCCTTTCAAAAAATGACCAAAAAATGACCAGGGTTTCTTTCTTTCTGCCTCCCACCTTCCTCTCTGTCCTCTAGCTGGAAAGACTCGGACCATCTAGCAGTACCTATGTCAGACCGCAGCATTTTGATTTAGTGTTGAGACGTCAACTTAAATTATTTCTATGGATGGTTCCCTTATGAGAGGAAAATTATCTCCCTCAAAAAAATGTATCAGATGGGTGGGCTGCAGCTATCAATTACCCTCTGAGTACAAGCTTTGGCTAAATCTTGTTTGCTGCTTATTCCCTCGTGGGCCAGAGGTTAACCTGTTAAGTCGAGAACTGATCCCAAAGTAGACATTAATGTCTTAATGCATTTAGTGACTGTGGATCTTTTTTGGCTGCAGGCCCCTGGGATTGCATTGTTTCTCATACTTGACTAGGTCACCAATTGCAGAGGGCACCTGGAATGCTTGAAAAAATATAGCTCGGTTTACCCTCTTCCCCCAGTTATTATTTCAAAGCTGGATGTCTTTCTACTGTTCAAGAGGTTCATGTGTCATGAAATATTTTTCAAGGAACCAATAAGAATAACACAACTGGGCTTTGAAGTGGCGTGTCCCACCTTCCATCATGTTGTTTCAGGAACATTATTGTAGCTTTACAGGATTGTAATTCTTAAAAAAAGGAAATTATTTGGGTTTCACCGTTCCCTGCATCACACTTCAGTATTGGAAATGAGCAAAACTGCTAAGATTGTTCACCACAGGTCAAACTCTGAGGTCTGGCACTGATTTTACCAGCAAAGACTCAATTAGTTGTTTGGGGTTTTTTAACTCTATTATTTATATTTAGGCATTCTACTAGATAAGACAAAATTCAAGGATTGAATCATAGCACACAATGGGTGGGAACTCACAGGTGCTTAGCCTATTTTAAACACCCTGTAGAACTTCTGCCACTGCTATTAGTCTCAGAATCATGAGTTCTCAGAGCTCATTAAGTGTTTTCATTGCAAAATGCTCTGTGTAGGGACTTGGGAAATATTGTGCAGTGTCAGACCTTCATCTCTGCCCAGTCATAACCTTGAGTAGAAAGACCCACAGATGTTCTGTCGGTACTGTAGCTTGTACCTTCTAGCATGGTTTTACCTCTAAGAATCACAGAATGATAGAATATCCCGAGTTAGAAGGGACCCACAAGGATCATCGAGTCCAGCTCTTTGGGGTGCTGTGTGGAGAATTGAGTGGCTGTCTTTCACAATCACTAACACTTCTGCAAACTTGATTTTGGTGTTCTTGGCTGAAATTGAGCATTTACTGGGCTCATTATGACAGAAAGAGTTTTGCAAACCCTGTGCCAGATTTTCTAGGCCCACTGGATATATAAAATTAAGAAAGAAAAACCCCACACAAGGATTTAACCACAAATTTCACAACCAGAACTACGTCTAAAGGTATTTTATATCAATTACAGTGGCTGCTGATGAAAGAAAATTACAGTAAAAATAATCAGACTTGAAGGGAAACAGCAGTTGTAGGAAATAAATAACTGGGAGGTGGTGTTTGCAGAAGCCGTGTAATGAGGGGCTGCTCTTCTAAAGAACCATGTTATCTCCCCGCAAAGTCCCGAGCTTCTGAGTCCTTTTAAAGGACTCAGCTGCTCATGGGTGATACCAACCTTCAGCTGGATCAGTCCCAAAATGAGCCACCCAAGGATCAGACCACACTGTTTGCAGCCAGGACTGTGCATGCATAGGTAATTACTCCGGGAGAAAGTGATGAGAGAAAATGTAATGTAAACTCTGCACTCAGCCAATAAATCTTACAGTAGCCTAATTTTTCTAGGACTGATGCCTCGAGCAATACCTGTGTGGGCCGGAAAGGAAGGAAGAAAAAAAAAAGAGTCTTGAAGTTTCTAAAATTCCCTTATCCTGTTTATCAGAATACTGTTGCTTCTCTTAAATTGTGACCTTTCCCTTGAGGATTTTGCTCTCCAGATGAGGCTTCAAAGCTTTTGGGTTGCTGCAGGAGACGTCCTTGTCCACGAGCAGACCAGAAACAGATATTATGACCAACTGCAACTAATTTCATGCTGTCAGAGTGGAGTGTAACCTCTGAGTCAGCAGTCACTGCCTGTTTTCAAGCAACTTTTGTAGCTCTGGCCAATATCAGCTGACTGAGGATGAGAAATAAAATCTTTATCTGGTCATACTCTTTACTTTTTTGGTCAGCTATTGCATATTCAACGATTCAAACAAGTAACTAGTTCAGCAGCAATCTGTTTATGAACATTACACACTCAGTAAAGAAAAGTTAGTTGCAGCCTTCAACCTTAAATTCCTTTTTCCTGCACCAGGGAGGAATATATGGAATGACTTCACCCACCTCAATCAGTGAGGAACCCACTGATTTTCAATAGTTACATCAGAGGGGGTAAAAAATGGAAAGGTGAAGAAATAATAACAATTCTTAAGGGTTAAGGTTGTTTCTGTTTTGCAGAGAAGAAATTGAACAGCAATTTGCTTTGTCCAAATTTCCTCACAGTTTTGTTTTTTTTTTTTTCTCTTCAGACCCACTTTCTCTGTTTCTTTTTGTTTAAACAAAACGTGAGGTCTTCCCTTATTACCTAAGCAGGCATCTGGTTTCAGTCAGTAAAAAAAAAATATTTCTATAGCTATTTTGAGAAACTTTGCAGAAAGTTTTGCTTAGTGGATTTTAAAACATCATTTTGGTTTTCCTAGGGTTTTTTTTCAGTTTCGTAGAAGGACTTTTTCCCATTTAAATAAAGCTTCAATGGGGAAAAAGTATCAAACAGGAAACAAGTCCCCCAAACTTATGTTCACCTCTAATTTTCCCTAAGGAGACAACAAGTCCCTTGCACCTCCTAGTAGAACATAAAGGGTATGGGTTTTTTAAAAATAGACAATGTATTTAGCACTTATGTCATATTTGCATCATATTTGTTCTTATTGAAATTTAAAGTTGAATTAGCAGAACGCCCCTGTACTAAGCCAAATTTTGCCTTGTTGTTACAACTCTCACTTACTACAGCTCAAAATCACATACAGGGACAGTTAAATCATAGGTCAGGTAATTTATTATGCTCTAATAACCACTCATGAGTCTGAGTCCAAACTTGCATAAATTACCTGCATTAAATTCATATGCTTAATTAATGGAACTGTGCCTACATGGATAGTTATTGTGGTTTTAAAACAGCTATCCTGAGAATACTTAACCCTGTTTTGCTATTAGTTTAAATCAGAAAAGGGGTGATTTCAATTAAATCATGTATATTGAAGGGGGTTTGAACAGGAAATAAAACAAATCCAAAGTTTTAATCAGCTATAAATTTCATTCAGGAAGGTGGAAATTGTTTTCAACCTTTGTTGGGGTTGTTGTGACTTTATTGTAAATTATTCAACTTTTACTGAACTATTATGAAGAACTTCAGCTATTCTGTGATTATGGTACACTTATTTACTCTGTTTTTTTGGTATATTGAGTATAAGGTAAATTAATTGGCAGACCATAGATATACATTCTTGGAGCATAGAAGTCTTGAAGTGCATTTTCAATCATCATGGTAGCAGCAAAAAATTAACTTGTAAAAATAAAAGTGAAACAAACTATTTCAGTTAATGAAAGAGCTGATCTTACCTTCAATGATGTTCCCATATTTATTTCTTACCCCTACTCAGCCTCAGTCTCCCCTATCACATAACAGTGGTGTTACATGGTGAACAATAATATTTTATCCATTTGGACTCAAATAAGTCTTTTTTTTCCATCATGGTGACATTTTGACTGTTTATTTTTCAGCAGAGTTGGTTGCTTGATCCAGTTTTACTCATGGTCCCCTGTCAGTGCAAATTGCATGAAGACAAGAAAAAGCAATGAGGAGGGGAAGCTCCTCTCAAGCCTCACAGACTCCAGCAGGAAGGTAGATTTAACCATCCCCAGGAGTTTAATGCATCAGCGGGAAAGAGAAAGACAAGGCAGTGCCTGAGCTCCAACTTTGAAAATGTCATGGTGGATTTAGGTATGTAAATCCCTTTAATAACCCATCCCTAAGTGATTTGACTGAGGTCACAACGACATTTTACAACAAATCAGGGAATGAAGCCCAGATGTGCTCCGGCCCATACAGGCATCCTAACTCCTGTTCTAGGTTTCCCCTCTTTCCCTGAACTCCACAGAGACAAGCCTGATATACCATTGTAACTTTTCCTTAAAATCCTTAAGATGGTCAAAATTTGCAGCCTCCATCTTTGGTGGTTTAGGGTATCAAGGACCATCTTAAAATTACCATGGGGGACAGGATTTGAAACAACAACAACAACAACAGCCAGTACGCAAAGTTTTTTTTCTCTATTTCACTCCCAAGGCGAGGAATTTTTACAATACCCTCTGGAGTTCCCCTGGCCTCAGCATCAAACATAGAGTGCAGCAGCCAAGAACAGGCCCACACCCTGCACAACTTGCCAGCAATAATTAATTAACTAAGGAGCAAACAGCAGCAAATATTCCCTGCATAGGATCACACGGTTTCATCTGGTTACATTCCAGTGATTGGAGTGTCACTCCATCTCTTTGTTTTGCTTTTTTATTTTCCTCAGTGTGTGGGTGGGGTTTTTTTTGTTGTTCTTGTTGTTGTTTTCCTTTGAATGAAAACTCAGAATCTGATTTAATAACCTAAATCTCAGTGCTGGTCTCCAGGAATGAAAATAGAAATCCAGATATTTAATCTTGCTTTTACCTTGCTTGGCTTGCAAACTCAGTGTCTCATCAACAGCCTTTCAAACTGATTATTGCTCCTGCCTGGACAGGGCAGGTACTTCTTGACAGCAAGAATCGGTTCCTGCCATGAACGCTTCTTGGACAGCTCTGTCAAGTGACTCGTGAGAGACTTCAGAAGCTTATTTGCAGCTTGTCTGGTGCTGCTGCCATCTAATAATAATATTCTCCAGGAGCCAAAAGTTCTCAGAAGTATCTCTCTCAGAAGTAGCACCTCACCAAAACTTTGCAGTTTGGCTTGTGTGCCATTCCTAACCCAGAAAGGTAAATATAAATAATATGTTTTTCTACTTGCTCACAGCAGTCCATCTGGGAGGCTGTTTCAAAGCAGATGAGCACAAAGTATTACTGCCAAATTAGAAGTAGATGTTGCAGTTCCTTTTCAGATAAGGACTCCTCAGCTACACTGTACTTCTCTGTCAATGACTTACATTCATTTCTGTCCCCACTGACCTTAGAGAGTCATAAAATCATAGAAGGGTTTGGGTTGGAAGGAACCTTTAAAGGTCACTTAGTCCAAACACCACAAGCAGGGACACCTACAACTACATCAGGTGGCTTAGAGCCCCATCCAGCCTGACCTTTAGTGTTTCCAGGGATGGGGTATCTACTACCTCTCTGGGCAGCCTGTTCCAGTATTTTACCACCTTACTGTAAAAAACATCTTCCTTATATCTCATCTAAACAGACTTCTTGTCCTATCACAGTAGATCCTGTTAAAAAGCTTTTCTTTATCTTCCTCATAGGCCCTCTAATCTCTCATCCAAGAGGTAGACACCTTAACCAGAAGGTCTTAGGGAGCAGCATTCCTCCTTTCAGGAGGGTTCACATCTCCTCCAAGACACAGACAATCACATTCCACAGCTCACATCACTGTCCTGGAGCTGTGGTGTAATTGATTAAGATTGATTTCAAGTGAAGTGCAGGATAAATTGCTCTGAGATTTCTAGGGGTATGGATCATCTCAGACTCCATTCCAGTTTGCAGGAAATTATTCGATATTCCTTAAGTTCAAAATAAAGTGCATCAAAGCACAGGAGGGAAGCCACAGTTACTGTGTGGATATGAGCTGCTCCTGGAGTTCCCCCTCTCCTTGTCTCTCCAAGGTACATTTTGCTGTGTGGATCTTAGCTCTGAAGAGATCTTGATATGACACTGGGCTGTTTCACAGCCTAGTTAAGGCACTCACTTGAGGGGAGGGGGAGTTTCAGTTCTAGCCTGGAGGCCACTAAATATTTCAATACCTGCTATTAAGTATTCAATGCAGTGGGAACTTGAGTCTCTTCAGTCATTAAACTATAGATCTGTGTTTAAATGTGCTTTTCCTTTAACTGAACTGATGGAAATAGACTTTACCAGAAAGATTATGGCAACTTCCCCCTGCACTTCGCAACCTAGGACACTCATCAACAGGGTGCTGAATATGGATTAAAACAGTTCCAAAGAGAGAAAAGATTCAGCTAAGTTTCTCACTTTTTGATTAACTAGACTATATTTTGAAGTTTGTTGAAAGGAAAGAATTGATGGATTTCTTTCACTTAGCTTTGAAAACAAAAGGTCTGAGTGTCTAACTCAGAAATGTTCTGGGATATAGAGCTTCAGAGCTGGAAGGCTTGAAAGCCTCAGGAATGTGTAGGAAATAAACAAACTTTCGTCTCATCCATTTCTTTCTGGCAGAATTAGGCAGGTTTTTGCCAAATATGATGGCTTTTGTTGCCTCTATTGACAGGTAATTAGAACTCCAACTCACCAGTAGCTACATGAAAATTGGCCACCATACTGCTCAACATTGTGATGCTCAAGTTCCCTTTATGAATTAAAAGGAACATAATGAAGGGCAGACTCATGTGCTTTGGCTTTTGTGCACTTCAGACCATTGAATGTAGCTCTCATGAAAACAGCAAAACCAAACTGCAGTCGCTTCCTCGTCCATTCACACCACATTTTGGGCAGGTGGGAACCTTGGCATGGAGCCCTGTGATCCTCTCAAGTCTTAGTTTTAATCCTACACATAATCTAGCCCATGTTTTCAGGGATAGAGCATCTACCCCCTCTCTGGACATTCCAGTGTTTTATCACAGCCATTGTAGAAAGCTTCTTCCTTATATCTAATCTAAACTGACCCTCTTTCAGTTTAAAACCATGTATACAGCAGTTTCTTTGGGAATGTTTCTAAAATGTCCTCTGTTATCAGTAGTCCTTTTGCATGTCTAAGACTTTCAGAGGTTATATTGTTCTCTCAGTGAGACTACAGACTCTACTAGCACTCACTGGGATGGTCTCCATTGCCTGGACCTGCCCTTTGTGTAATTACTCCCATCTAGGCAAAACAGTTCTAGAAAGCTTGGATTTGCTACATAATTCAGCTCCCAAATTTGGCCTTTCCTTTACTGGGTAACTCCATTTGTTAATGAGCACAAACCAGCTATCCACTCCTCCTAAGGCACTCATTGAGCCAACTTATATTTAAACACATTTTACAGTATATAGCTTGTCTCATCTTGACCAGGTTTTTAAAACACAGAAGAGCTTAGCAAATGAACATGATTTTTGGTACATGCTAATAGGCTGAAGAAAGCCTTAGTAATGTAATGAAGGTGGACAAAATCTGCTCAATGGAACATTCTTGGGAAACCTTCCCCCACTCTAAGTGTAGCATTTGAAAACTTAACTCTTGTGGCTGCGCTTTAATAAACCATTTCCTATCTGATTGTTTTGTGTGGAGAAGAGGGTGAAATATTCTTTCATTCTCAACAAAAATTAGGCAGGGGAGCTCTTCTTGTCATGTTTTCATCCCAGCTCTGTGTTCAAAATGATTCCCCTTCGTTGTTCTTGAGTTAAATTTCAAATGATGGCACGCAGGGAAGATTTCCCAGATCTGACTTATCAGGGGATGTGTAAGGAATTTCAGGCTAAACTAAGGACCCATCATCCTAGTGCAGGAAAGAAAGGAAAGAAAAATATTTAGACCTGTCTTCAGTGCCATTCGTTGCTTATGGGGGAAGGTTTGGCAGCCAAATGGCAAACTTGTTTCAATTAAAAGGTGAGTGATAACAGGGGAAAAAAAAGAAATAGAAAAAACTAGGGAGGATAGAGTTTTCTGGAAAGGAAAGCAGCAGGCTATAGCCTTTCCCTTTGCTTTTGCTGGACTCTTTATTTACTTATTTATCATCAATTAATTAGCAGCACTGCAGAAACACTAGCTCCCAAACAGCCTGCCACTTGTGCTCAGAGTAAATACCCAGTACACACAATGTAATTAAAAATGTAAATAATACTGTCGTCAAATGGTAGCTTACGTGGCAGTAGAAAGGACACTGCAGGACTCGGGAGAAGGAATAACAGCAGTGATCTGAAGGCTACAGATCTGCTCACTGTGTGTGTTGACCATGGGGTAACACATGGGTCTAATCTATTTACTCATCGTGGTGCTACCTCATTGTTGATCACCATCAATATGCACACTGAGCACCAGCCAAAAGAAGAGAGCAGCCACTGTTGTCATGGTGATGTCGTGAAAAGAGGCAGAAAAAAAAAAAAAAGCTCATCCAGTTACAGGAAGGGTGGCTGGGGGTTTGGGAAATGTGGGTTTGAGTCCCTCCCTTGTCACAGGGCTTTGAATAGGACACCAGCAGCTCACTCATTGGCTTGAGTGCCATTCATTTCTTTGAAACAGGCATTTAAATACTTCTGAGAGTCCTGCCTCAGTTCCCTATCTTTACTATTCCACTACTCACTGGTACCTTTACTACTTTGGTGTCTATGAGCATTTATGTTTTCCTGGGCTTACCTATATGTAAGATCTCCTTTCCTTGTTAATTCTTACGTTTCTAACTGACAAGATTTTTCCTTTGAATGAGAGGACTAATATCCATTGTCTTAGTGACTTTAGGTAATTTACCAGAGAGTATTAAAGGGCAAGATTTAAGCCTCTGTCTTAAAGATATTTTGAGGGATGTTCTCTGACAGATGTACACAGAACCTAATTAGACATTCCCTACTCCCCCTTAAACAAAAAAAACCCCAAAAAACAGATTTAAAAAGGGGGGAAATGGTTCTCTCAAGTTATAGTCATTATGAGTGAGAATTTGCTGAAATCTCATTTCAATTAAGAAAAGCTAATCATAGAATCATGAAATTGCAGAAACATAGAATAAGATAACCTAGTTCCAAGCCCCCTGCCATGGACAGTGACACTTTTCACTAGATCAGGTTGCTGAGGACCCCATCCAACCTGGCCTTGGACACTCCTCATGCTGTTCGGCCTTTGATTTTGGTGAGATTTGAGATTACCAGGAAGGTTGAGAGCATAAGTACATTGTGTGCCTTTGTCAAATGTAGAATAAAAATATATTGTGATTGCAGCATCACCATTCATCCCATGCCAAAGGATGAGAGGACCATGAGCATTTTTTGGCCACTGTAGGAGTGGACCCTACCAACTGCTTCTCTCCATCTTCTTGGATAGCGTGTCATACAAAAATCTCAGCACTTTGCTTCTAACTGGATCTAGGCTTTGGACAAATCCTGTAGCAAAACAGCATGGTGGTTCTCCTGGAACCTGTAGCATGGATGAGCTCCAAAATATTATCAATCCACTGCTCATCTTGTTGAAATGGGATGAATAACTGTGTTTGTCTGTGCAAGGAATCAAGAAGTCCTCCAAGGAATGGGACATTTCCACCGGTCTCAGAGGTGCCACCACCACAGTAATGTGTGACAGTCCTCCCACACCAAGGTTGGGGGGTGAATGGATGGAGGGCAGCCCTGGGGAGAAGGACATGGGGGAGTAGGTGGATAAGAGGTTGGACATGAGATGGCCAGGTGCACTGTCAGCCCAGAAAGCCAATTCTGTCCTAGGCTGCATCAAAAGTGGCCAGGATGTTGAAGGTGATGATCCTGCCCCTCTACTCTGCTCTGATGAGACCCACCTCCAGTGCTGTGTCAGGGTCCCAGCACAGGAAGCACATTGACCTGTTAGATCAAGTCCAGAGGAGGTCACCAAGATGATTAGAAGGATAAAGCACCTCTCCTACAAGGCAAAACTGAGACAATTGGGATTGCTCAGCTTGAAAAAGAGAAGACTTTGGGATGACCTATTTGCAGCCTTCCAGTACCTGAAGGGAGCCCACAAGAAAGATGGAGAGAGACTATTTACAAGAGCATGTGGCAACAGGAAAAGGGGCAGTGGTTTCAAACTGAAAGAGAGTAGGTTTAAATTAGATATTAGGAAGAAATTCTTTACTGCGAGGGTGGTGATGCCCTGGTACAGGTTGTCCAGAGAAGCTGTGGCTGCTCCATCCCTGGAAGTGTCCAAGGCCAGGTTGGACGGGGCCTGGAGTAACCTGGGATAGTGGAAGGCGTCCCTGCCCATGGAAGGAGGGTTGGAACGAGATGATCTTTAAGATCCCTTACAATCCAGGCCATTCTATGATCGCCAAAGGTAAAAATCTTGCTTTGTTCTTTTCCTGAAGTCAGTTTGATTTTTTTCTGCCTAAACAGTTGTGAAACCTTTTGCTGTAGACCTGTCACGGAGCTGCCTTCCTTGCAGCAGGGAAACACAGTAAAATGGATGGTGTGCATTTCCCCTCAGCAACCACAAATTTAGTTCTTTGGAAGAAAAATGGCTAGTTAGCTGAGAGCAGAGCATTATTATCTATTTATTAATTAAGGTTTTGAACATGAATCCCTTTTAATCACACAAAATAATATTAAAATGGGCAGTGTATTTTGTGTTGCAGAAGTTATTTCTGTGAAGTGACGCCAGCTGACAGGAACAGTAGCAGTAAAAGTTTATTTTAATTCTCATTATTTTAGATCCCATCACAAATTAAAAGTTCTTCTCCAACTTTACGATAAACTTCGTTATTATTTAGAATTTCTGAAAAAAATCCCCTTAAAGTTGTTCTTTTTGTTATGAAGTTAAACTCCGAAAAACCTCTCCTTCTTTGTCACAGTAATGCTCATTCCCTTCAGAACTCAGCTCTTAAATATGAGCAATTGCCATTACTGTCAACTCATTGCCTCATGGGAAGTCTTTAAGCATGTATGTAAATGGATATACATGTATGTAGGTCTGTTAATATATGAATATGTGTAATATTTAATACAGTGCATTCAATCTCTAATTTGGAGCATTTATTGCAAATATTATTTAAAATAATAATAGTACTGCTAATAATATTTGTAATATTGATGATTACAATAATAATAACAACAACAACAACTAATCTAGGATATAGAGAAGAAATAGAAAAAGGTCTTTGAAGGGAAGGCTACAAGATTAACAAAATCATTTTTTTCTTCATTCCTTAATGCAATCTTAATTTAATATTCTGATCAGGAATGAAGAAGGAGTTGTGCAAAAAGCTTTGCTTGGTTTATGCGGGGGCTTTGCATCATTAACATTATTCCTTCATAGCAATATTTTTTAAACTGAGGGGACTGGATATGTGTTCTGCTAACATACCACACAGAAAGGTTTCTGCTGCTTTAGCAAGTTTGTGTTTTGTGCCTTAGCAAATGAAAGGTATCTCTAAAAACTTAGGGGTTTTTTTTAAATATCATTGTATCGATCAAAAAAATATTGCTTGTGATTAATTTTAAATACTGGACAAATTAAAAAACTTGCATTATAATGCTTGTCTTGGCTTATTCCACACATCAGTAGGAAAAATCAAATTACGATCTCTGCTCAAGGCCTTCCCGTGATTTTTTGAAATTTTAATTAATAAATAAAGAAGGCTGAGATGACTGTGAGGTGTAGTTGTTTGTAGACTGCTCCCTGAGATATGTCATTTGAATACTGATTTTTTTATTTTTTTTAGGGAAGGAGCTGGAAGATTTTTTATATTTTTTGTTGAAAAATAAACTGGCCCATTTAGTCACTTCTATACATGTAAAATCTTTCTTCTTGCCCTTTGACACTTTTCCTTTCAGTTTTTTTTTCCTAATGCTGTTTATATGCCATATTACACTCTCTAATTTCCTTTTATCTTTTCTTTATTTTGCAATGTCTCAGTACATGTCTCTTTAAGACAAGTTAATTTAGTCAATTACTCCAGTTTGGTTTCAGATAAAATCTTTAATTTATCCAGGCCCCTCTTTATTCTTTCTAAGATCCTCTTTCCATTAATTTCATGAAACATTCTAATTCTCCATTTTAGGAAAAAACTAATTTCACTCACTTGCAGAGAATTCCTCAGTCTTTTTCCTCTATTGCATGTTTTACTTAAACCAAAGTATGTGGCGATTGCTGATGCTCTTACAAACTAAGAAAAGCTTTTCTTTCCTGCGCTACCTGAAGAACAGTCACAGATCCACCTGTCTTCTCCTGCATTTCTGTACAAGAGAGAAAAAGATACATTCCCGAAGGGATGAGGAACTCTTCCTACATAAGTATGGGAGAACACACATGTCATTGTCGTTGAGGTCATGCCATGTCTTGCAAAAGGGTTGTCAAACACTGGAACAGTCTGCCCAGGGAAGTGGTGGAGTCACCATCCCTGGAAGTGTTCAAAAACTTATGGACGTGGCACTTGAGGATATGATTTAGTGGTGGACATGGTGGTGGTGCTGAGCTGACAGTTGGACCTGATGATCTTGGAGGTCTTTTCCAGCTTTTCCAAGTCTATAATCCTGTGATTCTATACCCCTGAATGGTGGGTATTGAGGATTTTTGTTTGGGACTGGCGGGACACTGGTGGGACACTCTGGGGCTGCCTATAGGTCAGCATGTAGAGGCAGGTGTACCATGCAGTCATGCTGCAGTTTCTCCAGTATTGGATATGGAAAATGCAACTCTCTTAAAGCCTCTTCCTCTCCTCTTACCTGGGATCTTTTTTTTTTCCATGAGTATTTCACATCCTGGCGGTTCCCCAGGCTTGTTTTGCCTCCTCCAGCAAGTTGCTCTCATTTTCCTCATTTATGAAATGGGAAAGATAAACCCATTGCAAAACATCTTGGCCACCAATAGGACCAGAGGGCATGAAGCAATGAAAAGGCAGAGATTGGTCATTACTGTGAATAATTATGTTGCTGCAGAGACATCTTTCCTTGTTCAGTAATTTTCTTGTTCATCTGCACTCCTCATTTCACTTAGCTGGTCTTAGATACAACAGGATCAGGAAACTGAGTTTGCTGAAACTCAATTAAAAAAAAAAAAAAAAAAAAGGAAGAAAAATCAACACCCTTCCATGTTTTTAGATGTCTTGTCAAGCTTTTAAGGTGGCTTGTCCAGCTGACCACAAATCTCACCTTGAACACAAGAGTATGGAAGTGCCTCACTGGCCACAGTGTTCAAAACTTGGAAAATGTGGAGGACTTAGATTGTTGGTAAAAGAATACATAACTTGCTGGAACTGGAGATTAAAATGTGTCCTTTAAATGTGTTAGTAACAAAAACTTATAGCATTCAGTAAAATGGACCTGTTTTATTAAGAATATATTTACTCCTCTAGAAGAATGCAAAAACTATTTCATCTGAAAAAAAAACCCAAAAAACATAAGACTTCAGACAGTATTGGGTATGTTTTGAAACCTCAACATGTTACTCCAGAGGAGACGTGTTTTGAGCTGTCTTCTGCTCCCCATCTTTATGAATGTGTCCCATGAGCCAAAGAACATTTTTGACAAACTACTTCTCTTCTTTGTATTGGAGTATGTCAGGGACTGGAATTTCATATGGCAAATTGCTCAGAACCCCAAAATATATTGCAAAAGATTATACAACTCTAACTCTGCAAAGTTTTGGAAAATATGATCCAGATCCTCAGCTGTAGGGTAGCAGGGCATTTTAGACTCAACTCACTTGGTTCAGTCAAGCAGTGTTTACATATACAAAATCTCCCCTAAATTAAACCCTTTTTTGCAAAGGCACTTCAAAAAGCAACTTCCCTATAGAATAGCACCAATGTGAGCTACGTTTGCAGAGATAACCTCATCACAGTGGACTCACATTTGGAATAATATTTACATATTCAATTTTTTCTATCGTGAAATGCTCTATCAACTGTTACATTCCAATAACCATGAACGTAAATGAGTGCAGACTTCAAATGGACAATCATTAACCTATGCTGTAATGATTATACAACATCCTTCAAATACTGAATGTTTTGAATGTGATCAAGTGATTCTTTCTTGTTATTTTGACTTTCATAGTAATTATTAAACTTTAATTACCCGTTATGGGTAATTATTAATATTTATTGTGCATTATTGTCATTGTTCATGGGCTTTTATAAAGGGAACTATACTTGATATAGAAAAAACACATTAAATTAAATATTCATTTACATGGTTTTGCAGCAACCTATTTTTAAAACAAATGGATATGAGTCTGTTTTTCTATTAGCTGTTATGTTTATAAATATTGATTTAATACTCATTATTCTTCTTGACTGCATTTCTGTGACTTTCTATACCTTTATGGTCTCCCTATAAGCATTTTCTCCCTTGTTAAGATTACAAATGTGAACAGAAAAAAAGTTGTTAGAAAAACAAGCAAGTAAAAAGTTTCTACCACTTACGTTAGCTCTAAAAATTATTGCCAATGTTTGTACTTGGGGTAAGACAGAATCAAGAAATACAATCACAGTGTGTTTAATTTAAAATTAGATTAAAAAAATGAATATTTCATGTATTATTTTCTCCAGAAATTGAGATGGGATAAAAAAACCTGACTTTTTGAGAAGCATGCAGAACTTAGTTCATTTTAAATGTGCTTAAACATGGTAAGGTGCCCAGTAGGATTGTTAAAGTCTCTATGCCAGGATTGAAAATAAGAGGACTTCCTATAATAGGGTTTGGCCTAGTGTTGTTTGGTGGTATATCTCTTTGGTGGGATATTTATGGACTATGGAACAGAATCCACCAAAGCCAGAATGAAACCTGGAAGCTGCCCAGAGGGGTTGTTGAGGGCACAGCATGAGTTTGGTATATCTCAAACACATCCTCTTTCTGGAGTGTATTTTGCTCAAAGGTGCAAAGAACTATTTCTCAACATCCCCACTTTTTGGCGACCACCTACAACTTTAATTTCAAATCCATGTGGTGCTAGGTTTCACTTTCTTTTTGAGACACAGCTAGAAGTGTTTCAGAGTTAAACAATTTACCATGGATATATATTAGAATAGAATAGAATAGAATGTTTCAGTTGGAAGGGGCCTGTAATAATAATGTAGTCAAATTGTCTGACTGACCACTTCAGAGCTGACCAAAATTTAAAACTAACTTCTTTTGCACTTTGGGACAGTTAAAGGACACTGTCATATCAGCAATTCATAATGTATTCAGCGTCTGGTGAGGAGGGGACAATCCTTAGTCCCTCCCCAGTCCCTTGGTCTCCAAAGTCCAGTCCCACTTGTAGGTGTTGCATGTTATAAGTGGCAGATTTCTTGAGCCAGAAATAGAGCTGTAAAGGAGCACAAGACCTTCAGTCTATTTCTTTGGATATTTAGTGTTGATGATGAAAGATCTTCTTGTTAATATTCTAAAAAGGTCTCCAGAGTGACAGGGTGACCTAGGAAGTGAAGGTTGTCTCTGATTTTGCTGAGGAAGAGTCAGGGCTCAGAGTTTTCTATTTCCATGTACACACAGCAGTCTCATTTATGAGAGGGATTAACACATACTCCTCCTCAAATTGCACTTTAAAGAATTTTTTTTTTAAAAAAAGTCATAAGTGTGTACTAAGAACATTTCCAAAGAAGGATCCTTGTAGCTCTGAGCCAGGGTCAAATCCACACAAAGGGACTATTTTTACCCTGCATGGGATGGACAGACCTCTTATACAATCCAGAATTCAGAACTACAGTTGCCACTGTGATGGTGAGCAACCTGAGAGTTCACAATTGCAACATCCAACAACACAAATACACAACTTTTTAAGGATAAGTATGGAGGAAAAATATCCATAGTCCCACATAAGATTTTAGCCCAGTGATTATATCCTTGGTGTCTGTGTCTTGATGTAGGAGTGCCCAGGGCACGCTCAGCATGAGGAACACATCAAAGAAAAACCTTCAGAAGAATTAAGTATGGAGTGTCCTTTTGAAACAACTGCTTTATGTGTCCTTTAGGCTTCCAGAAGTTCTGGTATGGGATCAGAACAAGAGCTGTGAATCAGACTCCCAGTCCAACTGATGGTGAATGAGCTGCAGAGTGAAAGGGAGCTTTTGGGGGGGATTATCTGAGATTGGTGATATTTTCTGCAGCAACAGTGGTGGGAATGGGAGGGAATGGGAAATTCCTAGTGGGAATGGGAATGAGGACATGCTCAGGCAATGAAAGCAGACTGCACAGGAACACCCTTTTCCTCTGCCTCATAACCCTCACAAAAGCCGGGAAAAATTGGTTCTCACCCTGTTTCTGCTCTTCACCCAGTGCCAAACTGGCATCTCCCTTGGTCACTGTGTGAGAGTTTGTACACAACTGTTAACCCACAGAGATGGAGGCAGTCATAGGTTTAGAGACAGAGATATCAATAGGTCAACTAGTAAATAAAACACACCAAAGTCCCATATTTATGGGGTGAACCATAACCTTGTTTCAGAAGGTGAACAGATTAATGAGCAGTTTGATATTTGAGATCTAGGTTGAGATAGTGCAATAATAGAGTAATTTTAAACTGGGACAAAGCTTTACAAGGGATATCAAGGTCGAGGGCTTTGCTTTAAATTTGAATGGGTGAAGTGTGGCATCACAGGTGTCCCAGGCCAGCCAGATAGTAAGGTAACACACAGGGTTAGCCATCAGATTCCTTGAAAAATGTTCAAATTTGAGATTAATTCTTTGAGATTTTCTATTGTAAAGTGTTCAAAAACATTCTTTAAATTACAACTGTGCTTTGGCCTTCAGCAGTTTACTTAGGCAGTCTCCAGTTGAAGGTTGTTGTAGTTCAGTGCCACCAATATAGTGTCATAGAATAAGAGAATGGTTTGGTTTGGAAGGGACCTTAAAGATCAACCAGTTTCAACCCCCTGCCACGGGCAGGGACACCTTCCACTATCCCAGGTTGCTCCAAGCCCTATTCAACCTGACCTTGAACACTTCCAGGGACAGGGCAGCCACAGCTTCTCTGGGAAACCTGTGCCGGTGTCTTACCACTCTCACAGTAAAGAATTTCTTCCTAATATCTAATCTAGACTCACCCTTTTCAGTTTTCAGTGTCCTATTGGTATGTGTAGTTCCCTACAGGACTGAGCTCAGTACAAACACAAATTCAAAACTCAGCCTCAGCTCCAGAAGTGACCATTTGCTGAAAACATTCCATCAGGAAAAATCACAATTGAATATTTATAAAAAGTGAGTACAAAATGAAGGGTGGGCACAATTTAAGTGAATTTTACAGATGATCTGGACTAACAATATAAAAAATAAATTTTTGCAACATCTCCCCTAGTACATGCCTGTTTTTTTCAGAAATGAGTCTGATATGACTTTATACTTAACTAAAACTAGCCATACATATTGAAAAGCTTCACCACCTTAAAGAATTTGACCCATATTAGGGACAATGTATGATGTTGTGATTTTTAATGTTAAAACAGAACTGTATCATCTGTGGTTTTAATTAAACCTCACATAATCAGATGACATATTTAGGTTTGAAAAGCCTTGGTTTTCTGTGCATATCTGGTTTGCTCCTGCTCCTATGGAAGCCCATAAGGACATTGATTTGAAGCAAAGCACACTCAGCATGTGAGGAGGCAGGAACAGCAGCTGGTTTATGCACACTTACATGCATACCAATATCATTCTTACAGGTTCATGCAAAAATAACCTCAGGATTTACTTCCAAATATCCAAATCCCCCTTTCCCTTTATGATAGGCTCCACTGTGCCTGTTAGGATTTCCAGGTGTCATTTAAGAGTGTGAAGTGTTCTGCCTCTTGTTTCAGGAGCTAAACCTGCTTCTGAAATAAATGACCCCAGCTTTTTGGCACATCAGAGCTCACCAGTGGATTGACCTGGATGTGTATTCACCTGTTTTCTGAGGGCAGATGGTCAATTTTTTTATTGTGCTTTGTGATTTTCTTTAAATCTCATTCTGATTGAAATCTGAGTAAAATACATTAAAAATAATGGATGTGTATCACCAAAAAATACTGCAGAGGTGTAATCTTTGACCTGTTTTCCCTGAAAATGTGTGAGAGACATTTCCATGAGCACAGCAGGATTTTTACAGCTCACATTTCTGCTCCGTGGTGCTCTCAGAGGAGCAAACTGCATAGAAAAACATTAGATGCTCGATTAGATAATAGCATTAGCATTTAAGATAAACTTTCCTTTCTTCACAAAGATAAACCCTCATTATTTAAAATGTGTTTCATCCTCTAGTTCCTCTGTAGGAGATACTTCTGCGAGCTACCTGCCAATAGCAATTAAAGCTTAGTTTGCAAGGAAAGTGGGTTTAATTGCCAAAGCACTATTTATAGGAAGTCCCCCCATGAGGATTACTGAGCTGCAAGAATGCAGATTAAGCAAAATGAGGGCAGCAGGGAATGTGATGCACTTTGGCTAAACAGCTCTGTCAGGCTCAATAGGTGTGGGAGCCGTGAGAGTGCCGGTGACAGCCCGACGCCGCTTCCCCCACGCAGAGCTGGGTGTCTCAGACACTCTGCAGCTTGACAGCACGTCCTCAGAAATTTCATAGCAAAGCATCTGCTCTCTCCAGGTATTTATCCTCTTCCCCTCACCCCCCAGTAACCATTGGAGCTGACAATATCAGCCCTGGGGGTTTGCTGGCTTTGGGTGTTGGGGGATTATGGTTGTCCCCGTTCCCAAAAGATGTACAGGGGAGACACAATTCTGTCCCCAAAGGGGCTGGAATGCTTCAGTCCTGCATTTCACCCCATGCCATGCAGCAGCACACAGGTGGGTTTAACTCCTACCTTAGCATTGTTCAGAAAACAAAGAATATTAGAACAGATAATGAGAGACAACCACAGTGAACCCAGGTGTAAAAGTGGGGAGTCTTCAGTTCCCTCTCACCTCTTACCTTCCTCACAGTCTACAGTTGCCAAGTGCAGGGCGAAACCTGGCCTGTGTAAAAGGGGAATCATAGAATAATTTGGGTTTGAAAGGTCCTTTAAAGATCACCAAGTCTGACTCCCCTGCAACGAGCAGGGGCATCTTCAACTAGACCAGGTTGTTCAGAACCCCATCCAACCTGACCTTTAATGTTTCCAAGGATGGGGCATCCTGAGCAAATATGTCCCTCATCATTAAAGTTTCTTCCTTACATCTGGTCTAAATTTACCTTCTTTTAGATTAAAACCATTGCCTCTTGTCCTACTGCAACAAATGTGCTTAATGCCCTTTCTACTTTTGCCTCTGAGACTCTTCAGCTGCCCCTTTGTACATGCACAGCTCACCTGCCCCATTTGCCTCTTCAAACAATATATCTCCCTCATTCAAGTGACAACCTGCTGTAAAAATGGGAAATTGTATGCTTTCCTGTTAATTCTTCATAACCTTCATTATCATCATCATCAAGCTGAGTAAACACATAATTGTTGGGATATTTTGGCAAAGGAGGCACTGAAAATATAAACATCTCAGCCTAACATTGATTAGGATCAAACGTTTCACTAAGATTTAAAATGTTTTCTAATTGCTTAAATACATTTTTTCAGCAATCTTAGATAAAAATTCATTACACTTAAGCATAAAATGTTAAAATATTTTATTTTTCCAAGGTATTTTCAGCTTCGGTTAATGAATAAATTAGCTCATCTGACAGAAATTCACAAGGAAAAATAGATGTTGTCAAACCTACAGTTTCACCGAAGGGGTTCCAGCTGAAAAATTACATCCTTCTCTGATTAAATCCCTCATTAAGATTCAGGTCTGTTCTGTCAGTAAATCAGTAATCTGGTAAAAAAAGGGGTAATATCATCATATTCCTTGTTGGCTTGTCTGTGTCCATCTTATCCTACCTTTTTTATACTCTAAACTCCTTGCAACAGAGATTGTCTTCATAACACAATCCACCACTTGTCCATTTCCCAGAGCTCTGTCATTGCCTGTTAACTCTTACCCTCCCTGAGCTGCAAACATCGTAATTTCTATACCGATGATAATATTAAAAAAAAATTAGATTTAATCTCTTTGTAGGCTCCAGCTTTGCTCAAGCATCTACTCAGATGTAGGCTAAATTTTCAAGATTTCTCTGTGACTGCAAAATTTAACTGTTTACATTTATTTTTAAGGAAAATTGAATTATCTCTCCTAATACCTTGATTGTTTGAGTCAGAGCTTTAGGAAAAAGAAAATGCATAGGGAAGGAATTAGACTGAAATGCAGGCTGTCTACATGCATGTGCCTGCAAGAGGACAAGGTTGTCTCAGCTTTTGTTATAGTCCACGCACACGATGGTCTCTTGAAAGTCAGCGAGACCAACAGCAGAACCTTGCAGTGCCATAATACTTAATGTTTAGTTCCATCATTCCTATACTGCCTTATCACTTGGACAGGTACAACATCTTACAAGGTCTCATAGAATTATGTGCTTCACTTCTAAATGTCTTCAAGAAACAGTTCCTCTTGCAAAACAGACCCTTGCATGTTACGTGGAGTGGGAGAGTAAATGTCCTGGATTTAGCTCTCTGGAATCCTCCTTAACCTGGACCCCTGCACTTAAAGGCTGAGAGAACTGGGATTGCTCAGTCTGGAGAAGAGAAGGCTCAGGGTGACCTAATTGTGGCCTTTCAGTACCTGAAGGGAACCTACAAGAAAGATGGAAAAAGAGGTTTTTTGCAAGGGCATGTAGTGATAGAACAAGGGAGAATGGTTTTAAGCAGAAAAAGGGCAGGTTTAGATTAGATATTAGTAAGAAATTCTTTACTGTGAGGGTGGTGAGGCATTGGCACAGGTTGCCAGAGAAGCTGTGGGTGCCCCATCTCTGAAAATATTCAAGGGCAGGATGAGGGGGGCTCTGAGCAACCTGGTTTAGCAGAAGGTGTCCCTGCCCATGGTAGGGAGGTTGAAACTAGATGATCTTTAAGGTCCTTTCAAATCCAAGACTTTCTATGATTCTATGATCTCTTCTGGTGGTGCAGGAGCAAAAGCTTAATGAGTGCAAGTTACTGGAGCATTCCAGTGCTAAGTCAGGACAGATATTTAATGACCCAGAATACCGAGGTACATAACAACAGCTTTCAGAAACCAAATTCCTAGAAGAGTGATCCACTTTTCTGCCGTTTTTCTCTGGGGCATTCTGGGAAATGGAGTGTGTGTGTGCTCATGAAGTGAAGCAAGAACTGAGTGTCTGTTAGTGAGAGGAGAATATTGGATCTTGCATCACTCAGCATTTCAACAGCCAAAAATATGTCACTGTTTTTCACAAAAGTTCTTCTCCTCCTTATTTTTCTCTTTTTCTCCCCTTTTTTAAGACTTTCTCTATCACAAGAATTAATAGTCCCACTGACACTGACTTTAAATCAGGATTCAGAAACAGATGAGCCCACACCGAATCCAGGAGTCTCCTAACTTTAAAGGTTGAAGATATCCAGATCTGATCAAGGCTTGGCTCATCCTCATTCAAAATAGTTTTGTATTTTCCCATCCTTCTGACTGGATCTTTGTTCTTAGCTGGCAGAGGGACAATGTGGTGATGCACAGTTGAACCACACTCCCCAAACAGAAGGCCAACAAAAAACAGGGTCTGCCTCTGCATCTGACTCACAAACACCAGGAACAAACAGCAATATGAAGTTTTGAGGGGGGGCATCTTGATTAGAACCCTATGAACTGTGCTCTCTGTTGTGTATAGTCTTGTCAAAGACTGTCACTTCTAATTAATCCAAGGCAGAGGGAAAACTATATTTTAAGCAAACCTCAGAAATGATCATTTTTCAGGCTGGTAAATCTGTACTAAGCAGTTATTGGTGCTGGGTTCGGAAGCTGAGACAGAGTTAAATTATAGTTCAGGTTAATGTATTGAGCAGTTCAGAGGTTAGACAAACAGCTGTTTCTCAAGCAGGCACACTACAAAGCTTAACTGTTCATTGGAAGGGCAGATACAGCCTAGCTAAAGTCCCAGTGGGCTAACTTTTATTTGTTTCTGATTGGGAGATATCCAAAACTGACTCCACGCTACTGATGACCTCCCTTAGCAGGGGCAGAAAGTTGAACCTCTGGAGCCAGTGTGATTTTACCAGTCTCTGGGAAAAAAAACCACAACAAATCTTCAGTGACTCTGAGATAATCTGCAAAATGTTGCACTTTCAGAAATGAGCTTTAAAAATTCTGGGGAAAAAAAGAATATGTGTAAATAGAGACAAACTACAGGGGAAAACCATATGAAATCCCTGAATTCAAGATTATTTGTGACATCTTGCAAAGCTGCTAGTTAACCAAGCATGTCAGTTAATGAAGTATATTCTAAATACCAAATTACTCAATGGGAAAAGCCCAACATAGATTGTTTAGTTACCTGATATCACTTTAAGTATTTCAGAAAAACATTGAGTTGCTCATTCAGAGTAGTGGCTATCCAGTTCGGGACAATGTTTGAATGTTTACTCTGTGTAAAAGAATTGGCTATATGGAGAAAAAAAACCCAACCAACCAACCAATCAAAAAAGAAAAAAACAAAAAACAACAAAACAAAACAAAACAAAAAAGGCAACCAAAAAACCCCTAGACTGGAACATGCTTTAAAAAGAAATTTTAAAAAAAAATAAATCAATAAAAAGAAAACAAACAAAAACCCCAAACAAACAAACGACCCCCCCCCAAACCAACCAAAAAACATTAAACAAACAAAAAAAAACAT
The DNA here is from genome assembly GCF_009829145.1 of Chiroxiphia lanceolata. Lineage (NCBI taxonomy): Eukaryota > Metazoa > Chordata > Aves > Passeriformes > Pipridae > Chiroxiphia > Chiroxiphia lanceolata. The sequence goes on along the minus strand of NC_045641.1, from coordinate 5,098,168 downwards.
CTCACCACCCCAAATTAATGGGTTCAATGGCAAAATGCTACTAGTTTCAATGAGACATTAGATCCCAAGCTAACATAGATCTGCTTCCCAAAACTCGTGGGAAACGTTCAGATGACAAGTCTTAAGACAATTTCATTCTACCTAATATTAGAGGCTTGTGTATCTAGTGCCTCAGATGAAGCAGAGCTAGGAAGGACTGGGCAGTCATTGTCCCCCTGTACTCAGCACTGGTGAGACCACGTCTCAAATCCTGTGTTCAGTTTTGAGCCCCTCATGACAAGAAAGACATTGAGGGGCTGAAGTGTTTCCAGAGAAGGGAACGGAGCTGGGGAAGGGTCTGGACCACAAGGAGAGGCTGAAGAAGCTGGTGGGGGGGCTTAGCCAGGAGAAAAGGAGGCTCAGGGGGGACCTTTTTGCTCTCCACAACTCCCTGAAGGAAGGTTGTAGCCAAATGGGAATCAGCCTCTTCTCCCAGGTAACAAGAAACAGGATAAGACGAAACGGCCTCAGGTTGCACCAAGTGAGGTTTAGACTGGATATTAGGAAACGTTCACCAAAATGGTAGTCAAGCATTGTAACAGACTGCCCCTAGGGAGCTGTGGGATCACCATTCATGGAAGTATTTAAAAGATATTTAGATGTCACACTTGGGAACATGATTTAGCAGTAGGCCTGGCAGTGCTGGGTTAACAATTGGATTCAATGGTCTTAGAGGTCTTTTCCGACCTAAACAATTCCATGATTCTCAGTGCCTCTGCTCTCTCTTTTGTCCAAAAAACAAAAAAAAAAAAAAAAGAAAAATTAAGCTAAGCTGGGTAGACAAAACTGTCTCAGTAATAACTATGGAGTTTCTGGAGCTTCATGGATGTACACTCAGAAGAGTGAAGTATAGTGTTTTCTGTGACCTGAAGTGACTTGTCTGACAGTTTTCCTACCTATAACCTGGTGACTAGAACATATCCCTAGATACATTCATTTAGTAACACCCATAACACTCACTGTCTGCCTTTTAGGTCCTACTCTAGCAGATAGAGCACTTGCAAGTCTCACTGGTGACCAGTGATAAGACCAGAGGGAATGGCATGAAGTTATGTCGGGGGAGGTTTAGGTTGGATGTTAGGAAAAGGTTCTTCAACTAGAGGGAGGTTGGGCACTGGAACAGGCTCTCCAGGGAAGTGGTCACAGCATCAAGCCTGCCAGTGTTCAAGAAGTACTTGGACAATCCTCTCAGGCACATGGTGTGATTCTTGGAGCTGTCCATGCAGGGCCAGGAGTTGGACTTCGATGTGTGTCACTTCCAACTGAGGACACTCTATGATTCTATGATCAATTATAGTCAAATTAGCTGCGCGAGCTCAAGCCCCCCAAAACAAATACAGCTTAAACAATCCAATGTGTTTTATGGACATCAGGAGTATACAAGTTTTAAATATGAGGACTGTATTTCATCACCGTAATAGACAATCAAGGAACACTACATTGCAGTTGGATGTGTGTCTGCAGCCTCCTTTCCATCAGGAGGTCACCAAGAGGTCTAATGGGGGTTTTGGTATAACCATATGACTCTGCTGGGGTGGCTTGGAAAGCTGTCTTGTAGCTTAAAAGAAAGTAACACAGAGACAATTCATACTGAGAAATCCAGGGGGAATAACTGCTTATTAGTTCATTTCTTGTGGGCAGTATGGAAGAAGTGAGTCATTACAAAGGATAAACTCAAATTGCAACCGGCTTTACTTTTATATTGATAACATCTATTGCTAAATTATAACAATAACAGTGACGTGATCTTGAGAAAAGTGCTTCAAAGTACCAATTCCCATCTTATTTGTGCTCTGTACCAAGAGGAACACTAGTGCCTTGCTAACGAACAGAAGAGATGTGGGTTTGATTCCTGGTCACACGAGGTGTTTCCTCTCTTGCCTTGGGCAAGTCCCTAAATCTGCCTGTGTCTCATTTCCACCTCTGTGAAATGGGGATCATAGCACCGTGTGCTTTTCATCCACCTCCATTTGGAAGGTAAAACCTGCTTTTAACACATGCACATTGGTATGTGTACATGCACAGAAAGAGAGGGGAGGGCTTAAAACAGGACTTGCATTTTTGGGGGTCCCATAAGTACTGAAAACACTGATAAATTATGTGTTTTATTTAGAATGTACAATAAAAACAGAGTGGGTTTCTTCTAAACAAATATTAATGTTTTCACCTGATCTTGTAGGCCAGAATTACAGCCAACAGGGAGGACAAGGCCTTTCTTCCCCAAAACTATCCTAGACTGCATCATAAGAAGTGTGGCCAGCAGGTCAAGGGAGGTGATTCTGTTCCTCTGCTCTTGTGAGACCCCACCAGGAGTATTATGTCCAGATACGGGGTCCTCAGCACAAGAAAGACTAAGACTTATTAGAGAAAGTCCAAAGGAGTGCCACAAAAATAGTCAGAGGCCTGGAACAGTTCTTCTATGAAAACAGACTGAGGGTGTTGGGGTTGTTCAGCCTGGAGAAGAGAAGGTTCTGGGGAGACCTTGCTTTGTCCCTTCATTTCTTAGAGGGGCTTATAAAAAGACAGAGACAGACTTTTTATCAAGTGACAGGACAAGGGCAGCAGTTTTAAACTGAAAATGGCTAGATTTAGATTGGATATTAGGAAGTAATTCTTTACTGTGAGGGTGATGAGACACTGGCACAGGTTGCCCAGAAAAGTTGTGGATTCCCCATCCCTGGAAGTGTTCAAGGCCAGGCTGGGCTTTGAGTAACCTGATCCAGTGAAAAAATGTCCCTACCCATGACAAGGGATTGGACTAGATGATATTTAAAAACCTTTATAATCCAAAACATTCTGTGATTCTGCTTCTGTGAGTCTAAAAGTAGATATTGTGAACAGTTCAATAAAAAGTCATCTATTTCTTTTAGTACCTAGGAAAGAATTTTTCCATCACAAGTTAGGTGAAATATCTCCCCCCTGTTAGCAGTGTTCTTTTTTTTTTTTTTTTGCATATGGCAGCATCACTGGAGACCATTACAGAGCACGTTTCAGGCCCGGGGGGTAATGGTTGTTTGGTGCAAGTCAGCAAAGAGAATTGTAACACAAGAAGGTTGAAAGCTCTGGCTAAAACCGATATTTTCATTTGACAAAGCTCTGTTTCCATTAGTAACATGAAATGGGCAGGGAGAACCCCTTACCTCCAGCACTGTACCTCTGACAAAGTCTGTACTGCCACAGTGTTTAGAGGAGAGTGGGAAAACCTGGAAGCAGGTAGATTTCTGCAGCCTACACCCTGCTGCATCCCTAAAAGCTGAGGGGGGGGAAATGTTCCCACACCCGCTGAATTCACCTGCATGCTTTTTACTGACCTCAGATCTTGCACATTGACACCTAAGTGGATTATCATCTTCCAGGAAGCGCTGTTGTTTCAGTCTGCACACACAAGCAGTTCAGTTTTATTTTATTTTTTTGCCTCCTGTAATGGAACATTTATCTTAGAGATACATGAACTGCTGAAAGCTGTCACCTCCTGCTGGAGTTTCTGAAGGTTAAAATGTAGCACTCATGTGGATTTTTACACTGTTGGAAAAAAAGAAGGGGGAGGGATAAAAAGGAATTTTGTGATTTTTCTCCATGTCATTGCATCGGTTATCTCAAGTTTACTTTTTCACAATCTCCAGGTTTCTGGTATTAGACACAGCTAAACAAAAATAGAAAATAATAGAAAAATCATGGACTCCTGGCTTATCATCTGGCTAATGTAATGCTGCTCTATTGTTTTTCAGTAAAATTAGATAAAATCCTATTTTGATAGGAAAAAGCTTCTCTTTCTCATTGTTGAGTTTCTAATCAAGTTACAAACCACATACACCTGAAATTGCAAGAATCAGAAGCCTCATATTCACTCTAGGTCATAAAATATTATTGTAATAAACAGTCAGCAGGCTAACTATGAACAACAGTGCCCCCTCAGAGCAAATGAGTGGATCACCTACCTCAAGAACCCTTTTTAAAAGATGTCAAGTCAGGATTCACTTTAGGATGGACACAAGATCCCAGCCACTTTCTGCAGTCCATATTCCAAACCATATCTCTCAAAGTGCTTGAAGTCTACCCTGTGCTCTAATAGTGAATAACCCTGAGAGCAGACCCTAAATGATTTAGTCAAGATCAAGCAGGGACTCCCAAGAATATTCTCCAAGGGTAGAAGCGGGTTCTGTACCAGGCAGGTGCATTTTTCCATATGTTTTCCTTCAAGTTAACATTTCGCCCAAGAAAAGGATCTTTTGTTCACTCGATATCAGAATGTAACTGGGTTAAGATCTCCCACTCATGTACTTTTCTTTCAGCTGCTGTGACAGCAGAATCATGGATTGACCTAGATACTTTCCCTAGAAAGAGAACATGGGCCCTACATTGATGATAATCTTAAATTATTCTTCCCCAGGCCTCATTTTCTTAGAGTAGCCTCTGCAATCACTCCAGACACCCAGCTCTGATGACTGTGGACCACAGAACCTTGCAGGTCTTAGCAAGAATCCGACTTACCCTTTCTTGCTCTGTGACCATGAGTTCCCTCGTGGATTAGAGAAGAGTGGATGGAGATGGAATTTGGCACATTTTTCCCTCAGTCTGTGGAGTTACGCAAGGGGTGATGAAGCAATGCCTGACCAATTAAAAGTGGCAAAAGTTATTTTCCCATGGGAGCAAATGGAGGGGCTGGGAAGAAATTTTATAAGAATCAGTAAAAAGTAAAGTAATTTATGGGTGATAGTTTAGTTGCATCAGATTCCCTTCCCTTCCCTTCCCTTCCCTTCCCTTCCCTTCCCTTCCCTTCCCTTCCCTTCCCTTCCCTTCCCTTCCCTTCCCTTCCCTTCCCTTCCCTTCCAGAACCTTCCCTTCCAGAACCTTCCCTTCCAGAACCTTCCCTTCCCTTCCAGAACCTTCCCTTCCCTTCCAGAACCTTCCTGAACCTTCCCTTCTCAAACCTTCCCTTCCCAAACCTTCTCTTCCCTTCCCTGAAATTTCCTTCCCTTTTCTTTTCTTCTTCAAGATGTGGGGGACTCATTTGTTTTTGCAACCTGTCCAGTGTTTTGTTTGAGACTGAAAAAAAAAAATGTTTTAACCAATACACGGCTAGTAAAAAAAATCCTGTTTCTGCAGGCTTGTGAAAAACAAGGAACCATTCATCCCCAACTCAATGACTTTGAAGGAAATAAACAAACAAATAAAATGAATGCATTTCTGGTTTTTTGTTGGGGGGAAAAGTTCATTACTGGGATCACACTGGGGGAAAATATACAACTTGCCTATGAAAATGATGAATTCAAGCCTGGGGCAAATGGATGACAATTCTTCATTTACCTGAGAAAGAGAAATAGATCTGAGAGATACTACAACCAAGGAAAATCCCAGTTCCTATGTATTTCCATAACTTCTTTACCATAAAACAAATATATTTTAATTAAAATATTGGACTGAACCTGACTGTTTTTATAGGTAGTCTCCTGTCACTGATCAAAACCACTTTCTCTTCTTTGAATGTTTTGTCTAATAAAAAATTAACCAGTGCAGGTTTTTCCCCTCTGTTTTGCCTGAAGCACAACAGTAAGTTTACCTGCCAAAGGCAACCATTTTTGAATTTGTTTTCCTACAAAAATGAGCCACCAGTGTTCAAAGCAATCAACATGAGCCCTTTTCCCCTTGAAATGGTTTTCCAAGCAGACAAACCCACTTGACGTCTGGAAAACTCCACCTGTTCTGTTCACTAGCTGATCCCCATGAGATGTATTGCAAATAAAAAAAAGAAGATTGAAGTAGAGATGTGAATGTGCATGTGGTTGCATGTGTGAGCAAAAGAGAATTGAGGGAAAACACAGTAAATAACAAGGGCTAAAACCCTATCAACCCATAGAGTACTCGATTTTTTTTATAGCATTTTTCAGCAAAACAAACACTTGTGAATGAGGATGCCAAAAATCTTCCTATCCATGTACTTGTTGAATAAATCCTTTGATTTATAAATTGAGGCACAAGCTAGGAGAGATCATGAAGTAAATGTAAATACCTGGAAAACAGCATAGAGCATTAAAATCAAATGTTATTTTGATTTTCTTTCTTGATTTTAATGATTGCACTGCTAAATTCACCTTACAATATGCACCAAGGCAGTTGAAAATACTTCATCCATAGCTTTGGGTACGATGATTCTCTTCAGGTCCCCCACAACATCCTTCTCTCTAAAGTAGAGAGAGATGAATTTGATGAGTGTACCAAGAAAGTGCTTGTGTGGTCACATCCAGAGGGGGTCAATGTCTCAGAATCTCAATGGACATCAGTGACAAGTGGTGCCCCTCAGGGGTCACTACTGGGGCCAGGGTTATTTAATATCTTCATTAATGACCCAGACAAAGGGATCGAGTGCACCCTGAGCTCAGAAAAGTTGCAGATGACACCAAGCTGAGTGATGCTGTTGATGCACCTGAAGGATAGGATGTCATCCAGAGGGACCTGGACAAGCTCAAGAAGTGGTCCCATGGGAATCTCATGCAGTTTAACAAGACCAAGTGCAAGGTGCTGCACCTGGGCCAGGGCAGCAATCCAGGGTATCAATCCAGGCTGGGGGGTGAACAGATGGAGGGCAGCCCTGGGGAGAAGGACTTGGGGGAGTAGGTGAATGAGAGGTTGGACACGAGATGGCCAGGTGCACTGTCAGCCCAGAAAGCCAATTCTGTCCTAGGCTGCATCAAAAGTGGCCAGGATATTGAAGGTGATGATCCTGCCCCTCTACTCTGCTCCGATGAGACCCACCTCTAGTGCTGTGTCCAGCTCTGGGGTCCCAGCACAGGAAGCACATTGACCTGTTAGATCAAGTCCAGAGGAGGTCACCAAGATGATTAGAAGGATAAAGCACCTCTCCTACAAGCCAAAACTGAGACAATTGGGATTGTTCAGCTTGAAAAAGAGAAGGTTTTGGGATGACCTATTTGCAGCCTTCCAGTACCTGAAGGGAGCCCACAAGAAAGATGGAGAGAGACTATTTACAAGAGCATGTGGCGACAAGACAAGGGAGAATGATTTCAAACTGAAAGAGAGTAGGTTTAAATTAGACATTAGGAAGAAATTCTTTACTGTGAGGGTGGTTTCCCAGAGAAGCTGTGGCTGCCCCATCCCTGGAAGTGTTCAAGGCCAGGTTGGACAGGGCCTGGAGCAACCTGGGATAGTGGAAGGTATCCCTGCCCATGGCAAGGGGGTGGAACAAGATGCTCTTTAAGGTCCCTTCCAACCCAAATCATTCTATGATTTTATGACTCATATTGAAGAACTTAAGCTGTGCTGAACAGTCAAACACACTGTGGTGCTCACAGGAACACAGGGACCAGAGGTTTTTTTCCTGACTTTTAGTAAAAGGTATGGTAGATTCGTTCTGAACAATGAAGTGGCTCTTTTGGGTTTTTCTTCTGGTCCTGCTGAATGACTAGGTTCTCTGCAATGAGATCTACTAACTCACCCAATACCTTTGGGGAAAACAAAAGCACCTGGATCTAATAAATTGCTCAAAATTAAATCTTGACAGAGTTAAAAGTAACAGAGTAATTCGTCTAGTCAACAGGTATAGCTGCAGCAAAATACCTTTTTTAGGATTGACAGCATACCAGGATCAGAGTAAATGTAGGAAATAAGTACCATAAGAAATCTGGGAAGCAAACAGTCAGCATAGACTGTCTGATTAACTCATAACACAGCGGTGATTTGAGCTGACAAAATGTTATTGGAGGGATCACTCACTTCAACACTGTTTGCTTTGGGAAGTCAGAGGGAGATTTATTATGGCTGAAAGCCTTTACAGCTGTCAGATATAAGTGCTAGTTAAAAGGAGAGAATATAGTAGCTTGAATTAACAGTGGGAGCTTGGGTCTGCATGCAAGCGAGAGTGTAAGGTTTTATCTGAGTGAGGGTATCATCAAAATCTTGCTTGGAAATGCATTAGTTTTAGATCACCTTACACACTGGCAAGGTGTGTTTAGTTTCCATGTATTGTGCCTTTATTGGAATACGTATTAGTGATAAAGAAGTAATGTTACCATCAGACTAAAAGCTCCTAATGAGATCCCCAAGCTCTATCTTACAGCAGAGCAGTTAGATATGGGCTTCTTCAACACTGACTTTAATGAGACTGAAGGATATGGATAAACATACACCACTAAAACACTGTTCATGAATGTTACCTGAAAGATCATTAAAATGTAACTACTTCTGCTTAACACTGATGATGAATTTTTTTGGGCCAGGCTAGAGGAGCAAATATTTTTGGGTAAACATAGCATATTCAAAAGCTCAGAGCTTGCCTCTGTGTAAACTCAGCAGCAAAATGTAAAGCTTTTTATTTGCTTTGGAGAAAACATAAATCTACATGTAAGCAAACACTGACACTTAAAGCTACATTTCAAAGAAAGGGAAGTGGATGGAGGAAAGGGCTGAATCTCAGTTTATATTTTAATGGTCCTTGGTCTCTAAATATATCTAAAGGTCAGATCATCAGTCCTTCTCAGAATACATTCAAGTTTCTCAGGAATATGATTTCTTTCTTTATTCATTCTCCCTTACTCAGATGAGTTAGTCCAGACTACCTAAATATAATGACCAGCTCTCTCTTCAGGCAAATAAATTTCATAATAATGAGGAAGGGGATACAGAAGGACTCCAGAGAAGACCCAGAGAATGTAACTTAGGGATAAAGTTTTAATTTTAGCGTCATATAATTATTTAGGATGAAAAGGGCTGCTGGAGGTTTGGACAAATCCCCCTTTCAAATAACGGTCATAGTAGATGACATTTATCCCAAAATAACCACAATATTGCATCCAGGTTATATAAAATTGGAGAAAGGTGTATTTTGACTTTTTAAAATGACTTTTCATTATCCACTGTGTCCATTTTTTGCTACAACCTAAATAAGTGTTTATTTGGCCATTGACTTTATTTGTTTCAGCTTTGAGTGTTGAGGAACCAAATGAGAACAGTTCTTTCACAGAAATACAGAGGTTTGCATGGGCCTCTGGAGATCATCTTGTCCAACCCTCCTGCTCAAGCAGGGTCACCCAGAATAGGCTTCCCAGGACCATGTCCAGATGGCTTTTGAATATCTCCATGGTTGAAGATTAAGCCAATCAGCCAAATAATTAAATAAATCAGTCAGAAAACAGAAAGAGAGAGGAAAAGCAAAAAAGTGATTAGCCCTATAGTCACCAAACAGTTCAAATGTGATTAGAAAGCAGTCCAAAGTCTAACCAAAAATCAAGGTATTTCTAGGCAATCTGCATTACCATCCTCTTTTTTTAAAAGAAAACAACCTTCATCATGCCAGATTATCCAGCATTAGAAGTTCCCTTTTATAAAGCCTATTTTTTTCCATCATACTTATTAACACTTCCAAGAAATAAGAGGGCCCTGAAGTCTGCAGCAAAGCGATGCTTTAGAGCTCATGAAACGTCTGCACGTTCTTTATTATTAGAAGTGACACCATTGTGCCTTCCAAATGGAGGACTGCCAGGACATGGTGCCAGTCACATTCAGAGCAGCATTGAAAACTCGAACAAAATGCTCTCCTCTCGCAAGTGCTCTCCCAGTTCAGCTCACAAAAATAATTTAGCGAGAACAAGGGTTGTCTGAATTATTAGTGAGCTGTTGAGCAGAAAAAGATAGCTTAGAGTTGCAGCTGGCATCACAAGCTTTTGAGGTCATGTGGCAAGCTGCACTCCTCACACAGGCTTGCCTAATGTGCTGGGTTTGTTTTATGGCAAAAGTCCATTTTTAATAATATAGACATTATTACAGATTTTATAGGAGAGAAGGTGTGTGGTCTAATGAGTTGAAAGCTTTGGCATGGATTTCCTGTGTGACCAGGCAATGTGTCTGTGCCCAAAGATTGCCAGCTCTTGGGCGGGGAGGGAATAGCATCTCATTTTGCATTTATATAGTGCCTATCACAATGGGAGCTCTCTCCCCTGACAGTTCGTAATAAAAAACCCAGCCTGCTTCTTCTGGGACTCTAATCAAGGAAGGTGCCAGCCAGTCATATATTCGTTTTCTGTTAATATGTGGTGTGTATGCTTACCATATTTGCTTGCATAATGCCAGCTTGTGTTTCCCCAGATTTCTCCCTCAAAAAACCAATAGTGTGGCCATTATTTAAAGTGTTGCTCATGACCAGTCAAAAGGTGTGGTTACACAGCTAGACCATTGCATGTGTGAGGCTCTTACACAAGCCAATAATGTGTTATTTTAACTTGCTGTTTGGCTCAAAACATTTTGGCTAGAATTAATTAGAGTTGTGGTAGATGCCAGTAGATTCAGTCTAGTTGGTGGCCTGTAGTTGCAAAAGTAGTAGAAACAATAATAAAACCAGGTGAAGGGGTTGGGTGCTTTTCCCGCCCACTGAGGACTAAGAGCTTAATAGTGCAAAATCTTGATGTATTTTATTATTTCTTATTTTAGTGGAGAGGAGGTTGGGAAATCCAATGGAGAATCAGAGCCCCACTAGACAGGGGATGCCATAAACAAGTGAGAAGAGACAGTCCCCATTTGGCAGGGTTACCATCTCTATGCCAGACAGGATGCAACGGTGGATATTAAATGGACAAGTGGGGGCTGGCCTGGGAGTGTGGGGAATGAGGCAACAATAAACCCAATTTAATTTAGTGGGATAGAAGAGGTCTGGACTTGTTGCTTGTCTCACCTGAGTACTCCTCATGCTCCTGGGAACAGCTCGTGAGCTCTGTCGCAGAGTCAGAATTTACAGGCTCAGGGTGGGTAGAGCTGCGGGTTCTCCAGTCCAAGGCACAGAGATGTTCCACTCAAGATGCACAGGGCACAGAATAAAATATTTTTCTAAAGTATCTGCTGTCCAAAGGTGTCAAGCAACTGTCTCAAACAATCCTAAGGCATGACTAGTTTACAGCTGGGCGTGACCCAATTTACATTATTTTAGCCCTAGATTTAACCAAGGAGGGAAGCTAATTCTCCTACCCTGTGAAACGGATATTTAAGTTGTTCAGTACTTAAGACTTTACAACAGTGGTAAAAATATTGATACTCTGGAGGCAGGTAGCTGCATTTGTATGTTAAATTTGTTCCACTTTATTATACATGTAAATATTTGGTATTTGTGTCCAGTGCATAGTCATAAAATCCTTTTGAAAAAGATTTATTTAAATTCAGGAAAGCAAATAGCTCCTCTGATTTGATAAGATGCTTGACAAGGTAAAGACTAGGACTATTTTGGCCTTGTATGTGAGTAAAGGTGGGAAATAGAAGAATGAAGATTTTGACAACAGTGTATCCCAATCCGGGAGTGTTTGGCACTAACATCTATTTTGCTGTGGTGACAAGAGCTGCTGGTTTTTATTTCAACCAAAACTTGGGGCAATGTTTTGGGTGTTGTGGTATAACTCAGTCACAAGCACCTCCTAGGAGGTTTCAGTCCAAATTACCTGGTTTTCTTCACAGAGGGGAGTTTTCTCCATTTACTTCCCTGTCCCTAGGGGGCTAGACACTGGTGATTTTTTAATCTTCTGTCCCACTGAAAAAAAAGAAAGGACTGAGCCTAAATGTATCCCAAAAAAAGTGGTTTTGAGACACATTCCAGCTGGAGTTCATCTTGCCTTTAGTAGCAATCCTGGTGTTGCACAATTCTCCTTCAATTTGTTATTAATTCAGTTCATTTTCATTCAGTTCTTTCTGCAATTTCTGATAAGATGGCAAGAGAACTATTTTCTTTAATGAAAATAATCACACACATGCCCACACACACACGTACAATCAATCACATTTTAACTATATTAAATAGTGGTGCCGCAAATACTGTGGGAAGTAAGTGGGTTTAGAAAGCATGACCTTAGAACAACTGTGAAACAATTTGCTGCTGACAACGTTTCTTTAAAAGGAACAAGTCTGGATTTATTGTAGTTAAATGGTCCGTTGGGAAACATTCACTATTTCAAATGTCACATACAGGAAACCCACCACATATCTTATTAAGACAAAATGTGTCCTTTCAGATTGTAGATTTGGAGTGAAACATTGCTCACGTGTCTTGTGAAAATAACTCTTTATTTATAGCAATGTAGATTTAGTTTAACGTCTATATATTAATAGACATATACGGGAATGAGGCAGATAAGTATCAAAATTGATGAAACTCTGTTTTCTACCATAAGTCCAAAGTAAGGAACAACAGAAAGCTAAGCTATGCTAGGAACAGACCTAAAATTGGAATATGGGCAGAGGGGATCTTTTCTCCTTCTACTGAGAGCTGGCCAGGTGGAAGCCAGCTGTGGTCTGGAAAAGCTATTTAGCTGTATGAGATGGAAAGACTATACAGCTGTATGAGCCCACTCACTTCTGAATTAAAGTGGGCTCACGTGCAGCCAGATGGGGCTTTGTCTTCACAAACACCTGGCACAGAAGTGAAGTGGCTCTGCAAAAGCTGGTTCCTGTTTGCATGAAAATTTGAATCATAGAATGATTAAGGTTGGAAAAGACCTCCAAGATCATCAAGTCCAACCTTTGACGGAACATCATCGTATCAACTAAACCGTACACCAGGTGCCATGTCCAGTTGTTTCTTGAATACTTCCGGAGATGGTGACTCCACCACTTCCCTGGACAGCCTGTTCCAATGCTTAAGCACCCTTTCAGTGAAGAAAAGTGACAATATTTTTCCTAGCATCCAACCTGAACAACCCCTGGTACAACTTGAGGCCATTTCCCCTTGTCCTATTCCCTAGCTGTCTGGGAGAAGAGACCAACCCCCACCTGGCTATCACCTCCTTTCAGGTAGTTGAAAGCAATAAGGTGAACCTGAGCCTCCTTTTCTCCAGGCTAAATAAACATGTAGGAAAAGGGGTTGAAGGATTATTCAGAGTTTGGAATAACAGTTTGGGTGTTAAAACCCCAAATCCTGCTCCCTCTGGGAGTCCTCGTGGCTGTGGCTGTGCCATGGAACCACTTCCCAGGATGGGGTGGAGGAAGCTGCCTCTGGCCTGGTTAGTCCAGCCATCACAATGCTCTGTGGCAGTGACTTGGGCTGGGACTGCTAAAACTCTCCCAGACAATGTTCAGACACAATCTGGGAGATAGCACACGCCAAGCATTGTTCTCAAAAGGCTATTTGGATGCAGCCACCCTGTATTTTTTTTCCTGGGAAGGAGAGTTGGGCATGTGGACATGAGTCAGGCTGCAGCCCTCGGCCTCAGGGCTGAAGCACAGGGCTCACCTGTGTAATTCTGTGCTAGTGGGGTGATGCATGAGCATTTCTATGTCTCGGGCCTGCAGATGCAAAATGGGGATCATAATAACTCCTTGCTGAGAATGAGCTCTAAAAATAAGTGTGTTAAAAAATAAAAGACATAACTTTCATGGGAAAAGGGTATTTCACTTCTGACTTAAGAGCATAAGCTACTGCATTTCCAAAAGAAGCAGATAAATCTTTTTATTCTCTTTACCTTACAGCGTTTTGCAAAAATGGTCATCTTAAACCAAAAAGTAAAACCAAAACAATTTTCATATTTTGGGTTTAGTGTATTTTTATTTTTTAATTATATTGTTATAACTGCAAACTCACGAAACTGATGTGGAAATTCCTTCTTTCTAATCCTCTGACATACATGAGAAACCGAAATTTTCTGCAACTATTCTGTATTCAAGGGAACTGACCTGCTCCCTTACCGTAAAAATTTATTTCAAAGTAATTTTTGCAGTGAAAAGTTTTACACATTTTCAAGTTGAAGACAAATTGCCGATAAATACATGAGAATTATTTTAATCTTTTTTACGTTCTTATTTTGAAAGTTCACAAAAAAAAAAGAGGAAGCAAGAGAGGGAGCAAGAAAGGGAAAAATAATGCAAAGAAAGAAGAGAACAAGAAAAGGAAGGAGAAATGTAAAGAAAAAGAAAGACATGTATATGTCACACAAATAAGGACAGAAACTAAGTCTTTAATGAGATGCTCTTGGAGTATCTTATGTCGAGGCTCCAAACACTGGAGGACAGTATGTCTCCCAGCCCCAAGAAGGATACTTGTGTATTTGATTGTATGTGAAAATTGAGGGGAATTAGTAACTTTGTTTATGTGTTTTTGCTTCATGTTACAAAACAAATCTCTTTATTGGGTATAAAAGGTGGAAAAGGAGAGAAGGAGAACAGAAAGCAAAACCCTCATGACAATGAGCAGTGGAACTGGCAGGAGCGATTACTTTACATTCTCCTTGCCTGAAATTATCTATTTCCATTCTATAGCATCTTTGTTTGTCATTCCCCTGCCTGTGTGGTTGCACATAGACTTTCTTTGTTTTTAAATCCAAAACCATTATCATGTTACCTTTAAAGTTTGGCGTCCAGCGACACAGGGGTCACCAGTGCCACTTTGTGCAGGGCTTGTATGACTTCATTAGCTAAATAGAACTGTGGGAACAGATTCTGGGTGACCCTCAAGCCACAGAGAACCGTGGTTTGCTCTTTTTCTTTTTTTTTTTAACATGTTGTTCCAAAGACACCCAAAGTTAGTTCTTTCAATAATGTTTTCAGGAACAGTCTTATAGAGACACAGATTTGCTGGGAATATAGTATACACCTGCTTTGTACACAAGGCCAAATTCTACCCAGTGTGGGTGTCTCTGAGGGTGTTTTCATAACAACAAGTTCCCTCAAATGCACAAATTTCATTTTGTCTTGATTATTGTAACCAGAAATCTGATTTTTATTCAGACATTCAACCTATGGAACCAAACACTTTTTCTCAAGCATCTTAAAACCAGGTTTTGTATCTGGTACCTCCTTGGAGCTCTGTGTGAGTCTTCTATATGGTTGCATGTTTCTGAAATCAAACCTCCTTTATTGAAAGGAGTCTTGGAAGGAGGAGGTAGACATGTGATGACCTGATATTTTTTCTAACCATGGGGGCTCAGGAAATTTGTTCTGATATAACTGGATCTCTTGTTCTGAGGCAGAGGTTGGCCAGACTGCACCATCACTAGGACTTCCAGGTCTTTCACATGGTTTCTCAGATATGTTGCTGTTTTGGTGACAGATCATTATCCCCATTACAGTTCAGTTTCTATTGCACAGAAGAGAAGAAATTGCGATTTTTTGATTATTGACATGCTGAACTGTGAGCATAAATTTCGTGGGTGCCTCTGTTTAGTGGGTATCATAGAGTTATATAATGGTTTGAAATGGAAGGGACCTTATAGGTCACCTAATTCCCAGTCCAGTTCCATAGTTCACAGGCAAGGGCACCTTCCACTAGAACAGAGTACACTGGAATTTCACCAGAAACTTCAACACGGCCAGGATTTCATCTCTTGGGCTCATCACAAGGAAAAAGAAAGCCATTTTGGACTTTGTTTCACATCCTTTCTCTATATTTGTTCACATAATGCTTTAATGTACCTACTTCCTTCTGTGAGTAAACCTATCCACTACGTTAGGAGTGGCCATCTGGGTCCTGATGGGTCTTCTGGTCTGTAGTTTTCAATCTAAGTGTTGGAAACATGGTGTAGTGCCCCTGTCCAAATAAGACACCTGCCCCAAGGATAGACAGTGATGACACATTGCCCTAACTGAAATTATTACCCAACATGCTTCAACTGCTGGGTGAAATTCTTACTCTCCCACATGCTTCTCCAACTTTATTTTATTTAAATACATTAAAGCCCATCCTTACTGACATCATTAATGACCTACATAAAATCAAATGTGTAGGAGATCAAGTGGAAGAATCGGTGTTTATATTTAGATGTTATTGTTTAAAGCAAAGCCAGATCATTAGATCAGTAAACAGTACTTTAGCTAGAAGCTTGGTCAGATGATAAGCACATAGTTTATTATTAGATAGTACTTTATTATACTTTCAAAGACAAACTAGATTAACTGGGTGAAATGATCATTTTCCACTAGTAATTAAAGTGATGCAATATCTTTGGAGCTGAACAATGATGAATTTTGAAGGGAATTGGATTAGAATTTCAACATAGGACTGGATCCAGACTTTTATGGGAAGGTTCATTCTTGTACTGTTCACATGGAACTTCACAGCTTACTTCAAAAGGCTGCTAATCCTTAACCAATGTCTGTCTAAATGATCTTTATTTGAAAACAATATTTAGCTTGGGTTAAATAAAAGTCCATCTCTTTTAACCTAGCACAAATCATGATAAGTCCCCTGAAGTCAATTGTCAGAGTACAGCGCCAAGGTCCAGGTCTTTCATGGGGTTAAAACAGGCAGAAATAAGAAAGGAAAGTAAACAAGATTTCCGGAGATTCTCGATTAGATGTTCATTGGGTTCATATCTTTCCCTAGTGCCTACACATGAATAAAGACTCAGAGGAGGATCTCACCCTCCCACTCTGACTTTCTGATGCAAGTAGATTCTGAAGTGAATGTTTGTGGCTGAGCCAACCTATGAGGTCTGGATTTTGGTTCAGATCCAAAACTGATAAAAGTTTCTCTTCTGGGTTCACTTTATACAGTCTTATCACAGCAAAACAAGTGAAGAGGTTTCTAGGTTGTCTCTGGGATGAACCTAAACACATATCAATAACTGTATTTTGTCTTTATGCATTTCTAAATGTTACCTCCTGACCTACCTCTGTTCAGTTGGAAAATCCAGAGTATCAGAAGATTTGGGATATTCTGTCACTGCAAACACATCTACTGCATCACTTGGGCTATTCACTGACTCCAGCTGCATTTAAAGAATTTGCTGAAAAAGAAATATGAATTCTGTACCTTGGTTTCTTGTTTGTGGTATGTCAAGCTATGAATTAAAGTCCCAAAGTTATGCATAAGTCACTGATGTGTTAATTTGGTTAAAGCTGGAGGTGAGCAGCTCATCTTTGTGACTGACAGATACAGTATTAGCACCTGTGTCTGCCTTGCTTGGCTTCTCTCTCTTTGCCTTGTAATTGCATCTGAAATCCATGCACAGAAAGAGCCGGAGTCACTCGTCAGAGTCGGTCTCTCCTGGAGAAATGGTGGCAACAACTTTGGCTTTCAATTTTTGCCTAAAAAAAATAAATTGGTTTTTATTCTTGTGCTGATCTGTTGCTGGTGGCAGACAGCAAGAAAATTTAGCAATATTTACTAATTTTCAGGTGTCAGCTCTTATTTAGTCCAATATGTTGAGATTTGGTATTACAGGAGTTGGGAGAATTTCCCACTGTTTCTTAGTTGATCTCACAAAGGATTTAATTTTGAATCCAAATTTTGCAGCCTTGTCCTCTCAAGTGAGTTTTAATACACAATTCTTCAGAGTTCATCCATATTTTATCCATTCATGCAGGTAAATGGGCATCTCTTCCAGGGTAAGTCAACTCCTCAATTTCACATCACAAGCACTGAATTCCCTGGAGAGGGTGGGTTGATTCCAGCAGAACTGAGAGCCCCCATCCAGGGCCCAACATGCAGTTCATGCTGGTTTTTTACCATTGATGAGAATTTATTTATCTTCTGCACCTATAATAAATTCTAAATGTATTTCTGATTACTTCAAAGTGTTTAATACTATGTATACATAGCCTTATTATATACATAATATTCACTGAAAATATGCTGAAGGTACAGCAAGACATACATGATGGAGCACAGGAGTATTGATTTGTAGGATGAAAACAGTAAAACAATTTTTTGGTTGTTGTTTTATTGTTTGGGGTTTTTTAATCAAGAGAGTTAAATGTCTATATTTTACTTCACAGCATTTTTATTTGTGTTTGTGCAGTAACTTAGATTTATTCGTGCATAACTGAGGAGAGCATTGCTATATATGTGTGTATATATATATAGGTATTTGTCTGAACTTTATGACTCTAAATAAAAAAATACAACTTTTCTTCTTTTCCTCTTAAAAGTACTCAAGGAAATATTAGATAGCTATCAGGAGCTTCCTTAAGTATAGAAATGTCATCCTCATCCATTTGACCCACTAAGGAATTAATCTCACATCATTGTAAGTTTGTGAGAGTTTTTAAGAAGGTAAATGTGGGGTTTTTTTTCATTTTTCCCCCTTTTAATAGCAAATAGTATCAAGAATGTTTGAAAACTTTTAGAATCCCCATCCAAGTTAATCCTTTTAAACCTAGCTATGCTTATTAGCTTTCTTTGAACAGATAAGGCTTAAACAGATGTGTCATTTGAAGAACTGAAGTCAATTTAATAGCAAAGAAGGATACAAAATAGTGGCTACAGAAGGTGAAATGTGGCATTTGATGAAATAGTGGTGATACATTTTTAAATCTCTTCTAAAACTATATTGTTGAAGTGACAGAAATTACTAGTGAGCTGTTATGGTTTTAGGAATTATAGGCATCAACCTATTTAGTGGTGCTAAGAAGCAGCTTGAATCCCTGGCTGTCTCTCTCAAGTCATTTCTGATGGCATGGCAGCTTCTGCAGTTCACTCTATCTACACGACAAGAAGTGCCTTGAATTTATCAGCCGGTGGGTTGAAATGTAAAGATAGGAAACCTCTTTATCCATCTTTAGGAGTGGAAGGAAATTCTTAAACCATCTGAATTAAAATGGCAATTTTAATTGAGTTCTTGCCTGTATCTCATTGCACATCCCCCCCCCCCACCCGGACGGTGGCAGCTGAGACACACCACATCACCTCATCTGGATTGTCCTATTGTGCCAAGGGATGTGTCTGCTGTGGCTGGGCAGGGTGGTTTAACAGGGATGTGTATAGCAAGTGTCTACAGAGTTGAAAGACATTTCATTAGACATATCTACAGCATACACAAACGGGAGAACTTTACAGCAAGGGCACATCATGCTGCTCCGTCAAGGAAGAGTCAAAGGAAATTTTTTTGCCATACAAAGCTTATCTTGGAAGGTTATTTACAGTTAGTATTCCAAACAGGAGCTTCTGAGTTTCAGAGCCATCTCTGAAAGCATGCTCTGGGAATTTAAAGCAGACGCAGTTTTGGAAACAGGAGGTGCAGAAAGATCTGGAGGGGGAGTTACTGGCTGAACAGCTTTTATTTTCTGCCTACAGCTCAGCAGACTTTTGGGACCTGCCTCCTAAAGATAGCATCCCACTCACCCTGGAAGAGACCTCAGTGGGTGCAAGTGTATCTCCACTTTTGGGTTCCCTCAGCAGTGCTCCAGTAGCATAAAGAAGCCTTATTCTAAATATGAATTAAGTCCTTTGATAGCAGTTTCCCTGCAATTATAAACTCTCATGACTGCCTTAAAATCTCTTTGCCTTCCCCAGGCTGCAATCAAACAAACAAGCTCTCTGTGTATTTTTCAAGCATTGCTGAATCTGAGGAAAATTTATCAAAACCTAATTTCAGAGACCTTCTTTGCAAATTATCCTAGAGTAACCAGGGAGCTGGGGAAGGGTTAATACCTGTATCCAGGCTGGACACTGTCCCGTGAGGATCAGTCCAATAGATGAGGTAATAGGGTTTTGCTGAGGCAGAGGAAAGGGATGGCTTAACGAGAGATGAACAGGAGCTGGAGCCAAATTTAAATTAATTAACTTCAGCTAGACTGAAATTCTATTGTGAAAAGTCAATGGCTGGGGCTAGTGAGCAAACTTGGAAACACCAGGCTGGGAAGGGAGTGAAATAATGAGTGTGGATCTCACAGTGACACTGATAACAAAGCCTTCAGTGGTTTGCAGCTACTGGTACACTGTGATTTGCCAGAGCTGTTTCTGGGCCCATCTCTGAGTGACCAGTGCTGCTAAATCCTGAGTGGTAAACACACATATACCTTTGAAAAATCTGCTTCAAAACTGGGGTGATCCTTGTTTTATAGAAATTCCCAAGTCCTGGAATAAATTTATTATAAAGCCATTACAGCTTCTTCTTAGCATTTTATTCGTTTTTTTTCCCTTTTTTCTGTATTTCAGGGGAGGGAGGGGGCAAAACCTCAATGTATACAAAATGCTTCAGACATGAGCACAGTCCTGTCATTCATTTATTTTGCAATTTAATTTTTTTTAAGCCGACCTCCTGATTTTGAGTGTATGAAATTCACAACACTGTGAATTTCATGTGACAAAAGCTAACTTGAATAAGCAAGCTCTCCATGACTGAATCTTTTAATATTAATGCTTTTGTTCATTTTCAGTAAGAAAATCCTGGGCCAGATCCTCAGCTATTGCAAGTGGGGGAGGCACCACCAAAAAGAAGCTTCATAGAAGTCAGTCATATTATTCCAAAATGTACCATTTGATGGTCTTGTTAAGTAGCACAGGTTTTTAATTTTACTTCTTTTAAAACAATTAAATATGCAGGTAAAAATAATTTCCTCTAATTTCATCTATCAAAAGGCAACATCATGTTGCAAGTTTTGGTGCCCTAAGTAGACAATGGAGAGATCATCATCCCTTCAAAGACCTCTTCAAAGGGCCCTTGAGATGCCCCTTTCTCATGAATTTTTGCAGAGGCAGCCTGAAGGATTGACTTTGAAAGATTTGGGTTGATTGGAAAGAGTGAAAAAAAAAAAATCCTGAGAGAAGTGTGTGCAAGAAAGAAAACTGCAAATTTGGGCCAGTCTCTGGTCTTTGATCCTGACTTAACAAAGTGATCTAAATTCAATACATGAGATAAAGTGTTGAGTATGTGTGTTCATGCTTTACTGAGCAGCACTGAGACAAAGGTATGGATGCCAACTGTTTAGCTGAGCCAGACTTCCAGTCATCATTTTTTTGTTGCTATTTTACCATGAACACCAATTTCGAGGTGTGTTAAAAATATAAGCAGAGGAGGTCACTTGTGCTTGCCAGGGCAATTGGTAGAGAAGGACTGACATCAGCTCCAAGATGCTGTAACACAGCAAGGGCTGTAACATACTCAATGACGTGGAATAGCACTCCCCATGTGTGCCTGCTCTCTCCTTTAACAGACTAAACACACATGTCTCTTTAGCCACTTAGAAAAAGATGTTATGAAATGACTGTAGTCACAAATGGAGCTTTAAATGGTTTTAACGCAATATGACAATCTGTTCACAAATCCTGATGTGTTTACAAAACATATCCTTGCTGCCTAATACGTTTATTTTAACACTTTATTCAGGCTTAAATGCCATTTTCACATGCTAGGTTTGTTTGGATTTTGCATAAGGTTGTACCACTTATTCAGGAATGTCGGACAATAATGCAACATTGGGAAAGAGTTCAACTTTTGTTTGGGTTGAATCACATTCAACTTCTGTTATTCACCATTTACAGCCTGAGTCATCAAATAACAGTTAGGACTGTTTAGTTTCTGTTCTCAGCCAGAACAGGTGATCTTCTCTTTGGCATGACCACAAGCAACAGAAGTTAGTCTCATCTGGACAGAGCAGGACAGAGGTTAAGTGATTTCCAGCATAATCAAGTATTTTGCCAGAGTGGAGTTTCATTCAGTTAGGAACAGATATCTGCAATTTTCCAGTCCAATATGCATGTTTGAAACGTGGTTGGATTCCTCCCCAGTTCTGTACTTTGTGTTGATAGGGTTCGTGGTTGACTCGTTATCTGTTTTCAGTAGGTGAGGGAATTCTGTTCCATCTGGGTGAATGATTACTTGGCGTTGGTTGTGTTCATCCTTTCCTAGGATGTTTTCAGCACATCTCATACCTGTGCTCCACACCTTGCAAATGCTGCAGATGCTGTGAATATCCAGTTCTGGGCCCCTCATTTCCAGAAAGACATTGAGGTGCTGGAGCATGTCCAGAGAAGGGTAACAAAGCTGGTGAAGGGTCTGGAGAATGAGTCATATGAGGATCGACTGAGGGAGGTGCAGTTGTTTAGCCTGGAGAAAAGGAGGCCCAGGAGAGACCTTATTTCTCTTTAAAACTCCTTGAGAGGGGGTTGTAGCCAGGTGAGAGTCTGTGTCTTCTCCAAAGCAACAAGTTACAGGATAACAAGAAATGTCCTGCACCAGGGGAGATTCAGGTTGGACAGCAGGAAGAATTTACTCACTGAAAGGATCATTAAATGTTGGAATGGGCTACCCAGGAGGTGGTGGAGTCACCATCCCTAGAAGTGTTTGAGATATGACTGGTCATGGAGCTTAATGTTATGGTTTAGCTTACAAGATGGTGTTTGGTCAAAGGTTGGATTTGATTACCTTGGAGGTCTTTTCAAACCTATGAAACCTATGACTTTATGATTCCATACCATAAGGTGCCAGATGACATCTCTTCAGCCAAAGACACCGTCATTCTTCCATGACATACAAGATATAGTAGCAAATCAGTACCAGAGTTTCTTCCTTCTCAAGATGTTCAAGGGTCATCATATCTAAAAGATACCAAAACTGTGGAATGAAGATCATGTGAACATTTTTGGTTTTTGATATAATAAACTTCTAGAGAAAGGTCAAGCTGGCTTGTGCTGGAGAATGACCACGAATCCCATGTCTGGCTCTCATGGGCTGCCATATCCCTTCAAGAACCTCTCCTATAGACAGCATTGACTTTTGGTCTCATTCAGCCTTTGCTTTAGTTTAACTCCTATGACTTTAGAGTTAGCAATAGGCAAGTTGAATACAGAATTTACAGACATCCTCCAATCCTCATATGGAAATATTTTATCACTAATGAATCAGAAGAAAGAGGGAAAATTACTGAATTTCTCGTATCACCTTTCTTATTATTATCCTTTCCTCATATTATGTATTTCTTCTCTGTTCACTGTACTAAGCAGAATGGACATATAATAATTTATTTATTTACTTTCACAAGAAAGTCTACCAACAGGTCATGACTTTTTAAAAGGAGAAATAGTAAGTGGTATTAGAGGGAAAGGATTTCCAGCCCTTACCACTTTCTAGACCATGGGTAATTTCCATTATAGTTGATATGGTATATATCAAATCAAAAGATTAATTTGTTGTTGTGGATCTTTTAAATCATATTTACCATAGCTCGTCTTCACTGCTGGTGAGGAGTTTAACTTTGATGATATCCACTGGTGGAGATTTAGCCTTCCTTTTGTCATGTTTTTCAACCAGTTATTATTATAAACTCCAAACTAACAGCCTGTCTAAAGAACACAATAATTGCAGGATGTGATTTTTGATTTTGTTTTGTTGGTTTGTTTTTTGGGTTTTTTTTTTTGGCATTTAAGTTAAGGAAGTCTCAAAGGAATTTTATTGTACTTTTAGTTTTCTTCAAATCTCACCTAACCCAAGTCAACCTGCCCATCATTCTTGCTAACATGGTTTCAGTAAAACAAGGCAGCAGTAGACCACACCACACATGCCACAGAGTGTATTATTCTTTCTAATCAAAAGGTTTGCTTTGGTTTCCAAAGTGTGGGAAACCTGACACAAGATGCCCGTCGCAGATAGGGAAGGATCCTCCACTCTTCAGCGTAGTGTAATAATAACAACAACAATAACTTTGATTTTGTTTCAAGACTTCTCACTTGGGATCCTGCAGAGGTTCTGATATCCCGCCATGCCAGCATATTATTTTTGGATTGAATGACTGGATGAGCTTGATTTACATCTTATCTCACTCTGTAGCCCATAATGTGTTTTTAAATCATGTCTAAACAATTCACCACAAAAGCAAAATTGGAGGCAGGCGGTGGGAAGTATCTTGAATAAGTCAAGCATCAAAGAGAGAAACCTCAGAGGACGAAGAGGGGTTTATTTGCAGCTGGCTGAGTCATGTTTCATGTGGGGTATGGTCCCTTGCTAATAATAAGCAAGCTGCTAAAATACAATTCCATGCTTTATTAACTTGTTCGCTGAGTTAGTATGTCCTGTGCAGACATGTTCACTGGTAACTTCTTTTCTTGAAGAACTTTTCCCCTGATAGCCTTTCAGATAACATTATAAAATAGTTTTTTTTCCTACGTTTCTTCTGACTTATGTCACACTGCCAAACCTCTGAAGAGGCTTCTGTTGTGCTGTGATGTAGCCTGCAAGGCGTGTACACTCTGAATCTACAGCAAAGAGTCTTCAAAGAAAGATGACAGTCACATCAAGTGAATGGTAAAGATTGTTGGTTACAATTGTTTCTGGATCAAAAATGGGGATTTGAGAAGAAAAGAAAAAAACAGTTTTTCGGCAAGGATTTTGTGTTCTTTGGAAAGTCTAGCTTTTCTTTGTTTTTCTTATAGAATTGTTTTGTTTTGATGAGGATATTATTATTACCTTTATTATTTCATTTTTAATATACTATCTTTCCCTCACTTTTGAGTTCTTTTTGGTCAAAGAGAAAAAAAAAGAACGTTAGAGAATAATGACATGCTAAATCAATTTTGAGACTTAGTTTTCAGGAACAGTAATTCAACTTTTGAGATAGCTCTCACTAAACTCTGAAATAGGGGGACACATGGAATTATAAGTTACATTTGGGAAAAACTGACCAACTCTTTAGCTAATCAGGCAAACAGCAGGATGGGGGACAAAGGCTGATCAGAGTTATATGTGGCATATCTCACCTCAGCTGAGCCCCAAAACATATGTTTTGTGTTGTACTCTACAAACTACTGTCTTGGTTATGTAGGGCTTGTGTTGAACAGTGGCAGATTTTAAACAATAATATTATGACTCTTAAGAGACTGCAATCAGTGCCTTAAATATACTGACTATAAGACTATATTTTGTCTTAAAATAGGTTCTCCTGAATATAATTTAAAGTTTCACAGTTAAAAATGCAAGACTTGTTGAAGGACAGAAGAAAGGAAGAATGATAAAAAAAAAGAAAAATTGAATTTGTGTTAAAATTGAGAGATACTCCTGATGCTGTCAGCTTTACTCTCAATGTAACCAGCAGTCCAGTGTTTAGGATGTTGTGGTTGGGATGGAGGAGGTAAAAGCTCCTGGACTGAATCAGGTAGGAAAATGATTTGACTCTTGGTCTTCCCTGTCCAATGAAGGGAATCCTACCCTGTAGATCCTGGTGAATGATCCTGGAATGATGATCTCCATTAACCCCCATCTAATGAGGAATCCCATCCTTGCTAAAGAAAACATTCCCTCTATGATCCAGGTTTATAGGCTGTGATGTTTTCAGATATCAATATTTTCTGTTAAAAAATCCAGAAACGTTTGAAAATCCTCTACCTGTCTTATTTTACCCAAAAAAGGGAAAAAAAAAAAAGAAAAACCAATGCCAACCTACCAACCAAAAAAATTTCCCACTTGACCAATAGGACACTCAAGCTCTTTTAAGCAGACTTCAGGTGTTTCTTCACTGGCTTCTGCGATTTCTCACACTAGAATTTCTTATCCCACAGGACATACCCTGAACCAAAGCCATGCTGCCTCTCAGGAGAGGACCTAAGGACCTGTATCTGCAGTCCTTCAACGTAGTAATATTAGCACTTCTCCTCTGAGGGTCAGCACTAGAGGGCAATACAGCCACACACTAAGCCACACACCAGTGATTTTTAGTGGACGGTGTTTGCTCCACTGACATGAAAAAAGGGAGGGTGGAGATGAGTTGTCAAAACCATGAGTCAGAGAGCAAACTGGTCCCACCTTAACCACACTGAAAAAGCCAGTCCTCTGCCATGCAGCAATTTCCCTTATCAGATTGCTATCAGAAATTAACACAGGGCAAATCTGCAAGATAAATATCATTAATTCCATTATTAGAGATAGATGATATAATACAGAGGAGTTTCACAATGATCTTAGAAATTAATAACTAGTATTACATGTATGCAACCAGCAAATACAGCTTTATTCTGATTAATTGCAAAAAATGTTTTCAAGACTGGCCAAAAGTGTTAAAGTCCACCTGGATAAACAGCAACAAAAAAACATACTCAGACAAATAAGTAAAACCAATATTATTAATACCAATCTCTGCTCAGGGTGCCATTCTGAACTTGGCCTTGCCCTCCACTTTACTGAAACTCTATATGAAATGAAGAGATGTCTGATACAGGACAGGCTAAAAAGTTCAATCTGTTGGGACCAGGATTCATTTCAACCCATCAGTGTTCTTTATTCCACTAAGTGGTGACATAATTACAGAGCCAGGATCCCCGGGGACTCTGCTCGAGCTGGCTTCAGTTTGCTGGCCATCCTGCAGAAGAATGACAACCCTACAACCCTAGGCAGTGGGCTTGTAGGGAAATTGGTCAACTCCATGACATGCTGAACATGAATTCTTTCCTGGAAATCTGTAACTGTCTCCCTGACAAAGCTGATTTTCAGACTCAGAGAAGATTGAAGTAGGTGCTGCCTGGCCTGTGTTAACATACAGCACTGCATTTCCCCCTCTCCATTACAGTAATGCTTATTTCATCTATCATTATCACTCTACTTTTCATGAAAAATAAACCCACCCCCTAGAAGGCTAGTGAACAAGCTTGTCTGCTTGTATTTTGGTGCTGCAATCTTCTTGGTTTAGCAGGCACAAATCTCTGTATTTACATAGACATCAAGAATGGAAATTTTACACTATGGAGCGATCTGCCAGAGTATTTTTACATAGATTCATACTCATGAACTCATTATGACCAAAACCTTGCAAATATTCACTAGTAAAGCAATTGGGATTGGGACGTGTAGAAATGCAGACTTTTGACATCTTTTCCATGTTTACACAGTGGAACTGTGCCAGGATTACTGCATCTTTGCAACCAAGCTGGGATAGGTACCTGGACATGTTTACTTTTCAACTTGGCATCACATGCTTCAGCATGCCCTATGTAAACAGGAAAAAGACAAAGTAACCTTTCAGTGTGATTTTAGCCTCTCCAACTATTTATTTTATGACACAGTGCTTCTACAGCTCCCTGCTGGCTTTAAGTTGCCTGCAGCACTTCCTCAGCACAAATATGTATAGTGATTTTAAGTAACTAGCAACTCATCAAGGCCCAAAAAAGTCACGAGTAGCAAGATGCAGCTCAAGAACAGACATTCTGAAATTCTACAGTTTAAAGACTCATTATGACCGAGAGAAAGCAGGGAATATGTTAAGTCAATATGGAAGAAGCTTTAGAGAGCTGTGTAAGAGGAGGTTTAGATTGGATATTAGGAAATATCCAAAGAGTGGTTGGGCACTGGAACAGGCTCCCCAGGGCAGTGGTCACAGCTGTCCTGTGCAGACATAGGAGTTAAACCTCAATATTCCTCGTGGGCACCTTCCAGCTCAGGAGATCCTATGATTCTGTGATTCTATGACATACCAAGGCAAATCTTTGCCTGGGATGGTATGCAGTGACAAATTGCTTAAACATCCCCAGATCAGTCTAGAACTTTTGGAGCAGCACACTGGTGATGGACAAATTTACATTACAAATTAGACAGTTACTTTTACGCAAGGCTGCCTGAACACGGATATGTGCTAAAGTGGAGCATATTTTTTTGAATGCACATTCTGAGAGATGTGTTTCATAAGGTGGAAGTCCTGATTTAGTCAAACAAGCTGCAACACTTCTTGCAGAGGTAGCTGAATGACATGTAAGGGCTTGCTTTGTACAGAAGGTCAGACCAGCTGATCCAATAGTCCATTCAGAGCTTAAAGTCTCTGGGAGCCCATAGTCTGAGCTACAGACTTAAGCCTCTTACTGAGAGTTGAAACAGTTTTTGTATTGTCCATAGATCATGTATAGAGGAGAAAGCAGACCAGACAGTGAGCAGTGGGTTGCTTACGCCAGGAAAGATGTAATTTGAAAAGGAATCCATCTTTATACTGAGTCATAACACAGGTTTTATTATTACCTCTCCATGTGTGGGTATAATACTTTATTTAAAGTTGGAAATGCCAAGTGACTCTGAAGTAAAGATTACAAAGCAGAAAGACTTTAGAGTGGTTAGCAAGATCTCACACAAAACATCGCCCCATGCCAGAAGATGAAAGGAGAAAATCAACAGAAATACAAACACTTAAGGGTTGTTATTGTTGTTTTTAAATTTGCCCATCCTCAATGAATATATAAGCACGGGGAGGTTGTGCTGCCCTGTGTTTGCTCATCCTTGGTCTTTCTCAGCTCACCTATTGCTTGGGTATATTAGAATCAAATAGCACCTTAAAAAAAAAAAATCACCACTGATTTGCATGGAATCAAAGGAGTTTGTAGCTATCTGAAGTTTTACAAGTGGGGACTTCACTTTAGTGATGAAGTTTCAATGGCTTATTTCCTGGTACTTAGAGGAGATTTGTGCTGCACCAGTAGCTTGTTAAGCTGTTACCCTGTTTTGTAGGTACTAATTTCTTTTAATGTGAGTTTACTTTGTCGTGCTTTGTTTGCTGTTATTTCTTGAGTGGGTTTGGTTATCTCCTCCTTAAAAGGAGATTTCAGACTGATAGTATTTACCTAAGAGAGCCATGGACATTATCTTAACCTTTAATGCATTTGTCACTATTTGGGAGGATGTACTTTTTACTGACTCTGAATAAATGTTTCTGAGTTAATCGGCAAATGTAAAAAATTTCTTAAGAATGATACCTGACCCTAAAGGTTAATATCATCATGCTAAACATTTTCTAACTAAAAAGATCAAAAAATTATATGAAAATAAGAAAGTTAAAATATAGATAGACAGACTTGTGGGGTGGGTGGGTTTTTCCCCCCTTATGTTTGCTCCAAAGTTCAATAAAGCCAAGGAAAGGTCCTCTTTCATTCTGTTAATTGAGTCTCATAAAAAACAAAATGCTTGTGTATTTACTACTGTACTTGTAAAACACATAAAACAAGTAATGTGCATCTAAGAGCAAAAGCAAGGCAATAGCAGGTCCTGATGCCTTCGAGAAGCCCAAGAGCTGCACATAAGCCAAAAGCATTGCCTTGAATGTACAACTTGATGAACAGCTCAGCAAAAAAACCCAAATAATAATTTCCCTCACAATGAAGATTTACAGCATATTCTTGCTAGATCACTTTTTTTCTGGTCTCAGTTTTCACTGGTCTCAGTTTTCACTGAAAAACAAAAGTTAAGATTTGGGTACCTTGTAAGGATTTAAGGAAACTTCCATGTCAGGTTTTGTGTAAGAGTTTGGAGGAATCTGCTGGCCACAGCAAGGGAGTACCTTAATCTAACAGATACATCCCTCACCAATTCGATTTATATGATCATTCTGGCAAAGTTCCTAAACTTTACAATGATGTTTTCAGTTGCAGTTACAGTAAATTGTGTTACTTAGAGGTAAATAGCAATATCATGAACATTATGTTAATCTTCAAATCTGTGTGATTTTTTCTGTGGCAAAGAGAAGTCCAAGCTGCAAGGGTGCTCTTGTGTCAGCAGAGCTGCCATGAATCCAAGGGCAATCAGCAGCAAGGACTTCTCATGTCAATAGATCAGACCCAACAAAGAACTTGGCTGATTTAAAGTGCCAAGTGTTTTTAAAAATTTGAATTTATTTTGTCAAGTGACTTTTTAAAGTAAAATGTAAAAATCTGGGAGGAGAGATCATAGTCTAAAAGTCCCTTCTTCTACTTAAATATCCCATCAGCCCAACCTCTATGTATTAGCATCTCCTGGGGGTTTGATACAGGATGACTTTATCAGCAGAAATGGAAATTGCCTGGGCCAGCCAATTCAGGCCAAATAGAAAACACCAGCCAACTTTCATCTGATATCTGAATTTCCACAAAGAATTGAAAAACCCACTCTCCTCTTTCTTCTCACGGCTTTTTTTATTTTATTTTATTTTAATGTGCACACATTTCTTCCCCCTTCAGCCCCAGTTCCTCCTTATCATCACTTTTTGTGGGTTTCACTCTTGAAGAGTGAAAGAGCCCAGAGATAGCTGAATTAGGAAATTTTTATACAACTTTTGACCGGGCAGAGCACCCAAGCACCTAAAATTAGATCACCATTATGTTTCAATTTCAAAGTACTTGTAATTACTATAAAAATTCCCTTACTGGAAAAGATCTGGAAATTCTTTTTTTTTTTTCATTATTATTTGAAATCTCAACTGCAAAAGAGAAGTATTGAGCAATCCCAGCCAAAATCATGAGTGTCCTCCAGCCTTTCTTTCTCATCACTTTACATCCTTTGCTAACCTCTGTTGTAGACTCAACAGTTAAACTTCCTTCTTTAGCTTGTAGAACTTGTGATCAAAACAAAGAAAGATGCTAACAAATAGCACATTTAATACGAGAAAATAGAATTACAGGGACTCGGTAATTTGCCTGAAGCCACACTAGAAGTTCCCTAGCAAGACAAAAACTCAAGCCTGGACCCCATATCCTAGTCTATGACTCAGATATTTAGGTGGTTTATTTATTTATTTATTTTATTCACATATTTTAAATGTAACAGCAAGGGTTCAAAGTGCAAAACCCCTCTCAGACAGGTTTTTCCTGGCTCTGCTGTAGGTTTTTCATGTTGGAAACTCAAGAGTTTAATGAATTCATGATTATTATTATTTATTACTGTAAACTGGCTTATGTGACACTGTCTGAGATTGCATTATCATAATGAACCTGAGCACAGCACCCACAGTCCCTCCTACACGAGGGAACGAAAAATTTCTAAGAATCAGATTTCTATGTATGATCTTTGGCCAATACCAAAGAAATATGAATCACTTGTCATGAGTCACATGAAAATGTTACAAGGCATAAAACAAGAGCTGTTCACGTGAAACATTTTGCCTGAGAGAAGGTGGCCAGCTGACTAGGTCAGCAAAATGGCTGCAGGACCTGCGAATTTCCACCGAGACGTTTTTATTTTTACACGTGGAAAAAAAAAATAAAATATCTCCTTTGTTGAAGACACTGATGCAGTGGGAAATTAGAATTGAGAGAAGCTGTATTTAAACAAAAAACCCAGCAAAGAAAAAACCTACCCTTGTCAAGGCCAATTTACCGTACCACAAGTTTTTAATGTATGTGAGAAGCGGGTTGATCTGAAAACAAAGCTAGTTAATAACAGGTTTTCTATTGCTCTTACCACATTAATGCCACAGAGGTGGTGTCTAAAAGACAAGCAGTGTATCTGTCTTTAACACTCTCTTTATCTCATGATTCACTGTTGTGTCTGCTCTGTAATTTTGCCATATCTGGGCTCACCTCGCAGTGGGTCTGTAGTGTGGTCTGTGCTGTGTGAGTGGCTGCTGGTGGTACCTACATGAGCCATGCAGAGAAGTCTTGGGAATCTCCCAAGAAACCAAGGTCCCTTCGGTGCAGACGTGCCCAGAACATTTCTGTGTGGATTTATTCACATCATCTGCCTATAAGACAGAGAATTAACATCTTCTGTCAACTCTGTTTTGGAGATGATAAACTACTGCCTGGTGAAATGGTGGGGCTTGCCCACAGTCAAACAGTGATTCTGGGGAAGAGCAAGGAGCTGCCCCCAAATTATCTCAATCTTGCTCAAAAAAGGTGCTTTGCTGCCGTAGCATCGTTTTCCCTGGATGAACAAAAGTTCCACGCAGCTCTGGGAATATTTCAGTTCTTCATTTTTGGATCAGAACTCTTTAAGAGACCACATTTGAAATGAAAAATCCTAATCTATGTGGATAAATGTCTGAGTTGCCAAGGACAGAGTCTGACTTTGGTGTTTGACAGATGTCACAAATGCCAGATAAGGGCAACAGAAGGAGTTTTGGTTGTTTTGGAGGTTAAGGAAAACATATCAGTGTTTTTAGTACGCTGCATAAATTGTTCCTGACATTGTGGAACCCTGGAAAACAAAGCAGGAGAAAAGAGCAGGGAGGACATGACAGATACAACCAGGTTGATGCACAGCTATCATGAAAAAAAAAGGGATTTGTCCGCAGAAAACACTTTGAATAGCTGATGCTGCTCCAATAAAGTTGACACAAATGTAACAAAATGGCAAAAAATGAAAAAGAGCTTTTCAAAGCATCCATTTTTTATCCCCACTACAATGTTTACTTCTCCTTTAATATACTGAAAATAAAAGATTTCCATCCCAGAGGAACGTTCTGGACATGCTATATTATACAGTAACACTATGCTCTAACGTTTCAGTCATCTAAACATTGGTTTTGGGATTACTCATGGAAATTTCACAGTGGAAGAGGAAAGGGGAGGGGAAGTTGCATGGAGAAGGGAGGGGGGAAACATCCCTTATTAAACCTCCATTAGCTCCAGAAAGGAACTCTGTGAAGTGCATGAAAAATATTGAGGATTATTCAAAGACATCTATAATTTGAGTGTCTGTTTTCAATGTCAAGTTTTCAATGTCAAGTTTCCTAACCCCTACCACTTTTTTCCTCTTTTTTTATTTTTTTTTTATTTTATTTTATTTTATTTCTGCAGAGGCGGATAATGATTATTACAGGAGTAAGTGGGGGAAAGATGGATTGTCTTTATACGAAATGTAACTGTTGGGTAAGGCAATTAAGCGGAACAGAAAATAACCAGGATTAAAACCCTTTTTTAGATCCTGCCAGGGCTGAAAACGTTGACACAGGGAAGATGTGTTTAAGCTCAGCAAAGTTTGGGTGAGGCAATTGTGAAGATGATGGTCTAATGACTGTAAAACCTTCAGAACGACAAACAGAGAAGCCTTCCCACGAAGGAAGGGCACCTTCTCTTCCCCCCTCCTCTTTTTAATATCAGATGTTAACTGCACACCTGGGATAAATATAACCCTACAGCTGTCACCCGGGGCTGGGACCCTGGGGAGGAGTGGGCTGGTGGGAACAGCATCTCTCGTCGCCCCCCACGCGGGCTCCTCTCGGCCGGGGTTTCATCCGGCAGTTCCAGCGAAAGCAGGTGGCAAAGCCGGGGTGAATCACTGAGCTGGCAACCTCTGAGTCAAGGTTGAGGATGGGGTTATTACACAACTTTCACGTTTGGGGTGGAGAGCGATGGGTGCTCAGGAAAGAGCAAACCCACACAAACTCACCGGCAGCTGGGGAAAGCAGGAGTCTTGATTAACCCTCTGCTCTCTCTGTTTGCCCTCCCGAGGCTCGCAGGGGAGCAGTGCGTGGGGGAGGCTACAGATAAAACGAGAATACGTGAAATTACACAGTGGTTTGTGCAATGCTGATTATCCCTCATCACCAGACCGTACCTCTTTGCTTTGGAGAACCAGTTTTAGCGGGCTTCGAGCCACATGGAGTGAGAAAAATCAGAAAAGTGACCCCTGGTACACAGGCACAGAGGGAGGAAGTAGATTTGTGAAAGCACCTCCCATCTGAAGCAGGGGACAAGCCACAGTCAGAGCAGCGTCCCCTCCTGCTGCTTCAAAACAGCTCCATTTTGCAGCCTCGGGTGCAAGATCCCTGGATGCTGCAGCCCTTCTTCCTCTCCTTTGTGCCTGCACCAGTCCGAGGGCACCAGCTCACCCCCAGCCCTCCCTGCCGGCTCAGGATGACAGATCTGAATAACAGGAGTAATGACAGCTGATGGTATAATTAGAGCAGTGAATTAAGTGTGGGAGTCCTGCAATTTGAGAGGCAGCTTGTGACCTCTGGGCTGTATCCGTGGTTGATGTGTGCCCTGGGACACCCCTCTGCAAGCAGTGGGATGGCACAGGCAGCGAGTGCTCATTTCATCCCTTTTTGGCCAGAAAACATGGTAGGTAGGAAAAAAAGATACCACATGCAACCTGCTCCACAGTCTGGGGAAAAAAAAGAATGAGTTTTATGCTGGTCAGATAATCTGCTTTGGTATTTCTGCTCCACAGTAGTAGTGTGTAATATTTCTAAATTGGTTGGACTTGAAGTTGTGTGATCAGGCACTAATGGACCTCACTGAGACCTTGTTCTCCCCAAGCAGCCTGAACTTACAGACTGGCTTCTGGTTCTCGAGCTCACCACTGCTCAATACATCACCTTGGCTGCTGGGGGGGTCAAAACATTGTTCTTTTCTTGTGTTACACGGTGAAATTTCAGACCCAGAACATTCTGGTGTTTGCTTCTGAGGAGAAAGTGGGGAAATTAATCTGTTCTGTTTGTTCTGGCTTAAATATAGAAACATCTGTTAAACTGTCTCCGTTTGCCTCCTGCCTGCATTAAAGTGATGACGAATTTTACCACTGATAATTGAGTATATTTCACTTTTTTTTTTTTGCATACAAGTTCTTTGAATGCTCAGGACTGCTGTACCTGGTGGTTTGGGTGTCTACAAAGTGAGAGGGATTAGATCTGTGTATCAGCCTCATGTGTCGTATTGATGAGCTGCCCCAAAGCTGCCCCCTACTCACCAGTGTAGAACTTTGTCAACTTTCCAGGAATGTCCCAAATATCTATATATCTGTATTATATTTAATATATATATATAATATATATAGTGTATGTATATATATACATAATCTATTTTAATATATTTATATATATATGCATATCTATGCTAGTACCTTGCCTCTGGGTTGGCTTTCTGACCAGAAATTGATTTGAGAAATAGAAATTATTTGAGCATAAATCCTACTGCTGAACACAGCATATCAGTGCTAAACAAAGAGTTCAAAGTGGAGGTGAAGAAGTTCTCAGCCAAGGGACCCCGGCAAGGAGTGCTCTGAGCTTTTCTGAGGCGAATCAGCCAAGTTCAAGGGGTGGTCACCTCTCTCCTAGGAATCAGAACACAACCTATAGGCCAAATGAATCCTACAGAAAGTATTTAAAGGAGGAGGAAGATTCTAAGGAAACAAAAAAATTTCCTTGCAGATGGGTTAGGGAAAAAGCTCCTGAGTGTAGCAGAGAAAAAAACCTCTAGAAAATGGAGGAGGAACAGAGGAACTAATGGGCTGTGAGGTTTGGGTCCTACTCAGGAGTTTGGTTCCATAGCCAGTGCCCTCA
The DNA here is from genome assembly GCF_009829145.1 of Chiroxiphia lanceolata. Taxonomy (NCBI): domain Eukaryota; kingdom Metazoa; phylum Chordata; class Aves; order Passeriformes; family Pipridae; genus Chiroxiphia; species Chiroxiphia lanceolata. The sequence goes on along the minus strand of NC_045641.1, from coordinate 5,063,491 downwards.
GGAAAGGGCACTGTCCTGTGTTTCAGGGCGGCTGTAATCCTTCCTCAGCTGCTGAGGCAACCCAGATTGCAGAGAACATTTAAGTGGGTTGAGTGTAATTACCTGATTGGCATTAAGTAACAGTGTAATTAGCACTTTTTGGCACATCTTCCCCTGAACATATGATATTCAATGGTTTTGTAAATAAGATATTTATATGACACTCCCAGCAATACGCTTAATGATGACTTTAAATGTTATTCTCCATATTTTCCAAAAATGATGCTTAATTAGGGTTGCTCGACACTGGGGATTTCTGGTGTACAGAGTGATTGAGTTAATTGGCTAAATTCTGCTGATTGGCGTAAACTGTGGCCAGTGTAAAGAGCTTTAGTGAGACAACTTCTGAGGCTGTAGTGGTAGAAGATAATGCATCTATGGATCATCAGGAAAATTCCTATTCACCCATGGAACCTGGGGAATTCCTTACTGCACAAAAAAACTACACCAGGATGTAGGAGAATGGCTTCAGATTTTTGAGAGAAATTATTTTATCTAAACTCCTGGACGTTTAAAATTAATCAGGGAATGAACTGCATCTTCATTCTGTAGCTGTTTGCTTAGATCTAACAACTTAATCCTAAATTTCATGATGTGAACAGTATAAATACCCTGCTTCAGTGCATTGGCTGCAATGCTGCAATTAGTTTCTAGCAAAATAACATCCAAAATAATCACCAAATGTTCTCATTTGCTGATAAGGGGAAAGAAGTAACCATCTCAGAAGGCTATGATTATTAATCTTATATAAATCCCTTATTTTTAGCTGAGATGTTTTGCATAGAAACACTTTTCTCTTTCTCTACCTGTAACTGCCAAAGGGTAAGAGTAAAGTTTCCCTTGGTTGTTTAATCCCAAGTTTTCTGCAGGGTTTATTTTACGTTCTTTGCTAATGGCTGGTTCAGATCATGAGTTGGATCAAGCTTCCTTACTGGAGGATTAGGAAATGTGACAGTTTCCTCTTGTTCCAAGAGAAATACATGTTTTAGGCATTTGGTGGAACCCTGTGGCTCACCATGAATCACAACTTTTGGTCAATCACTGCTCAATACCTGTCTACAAATGCTGGGGGGAGGGGGGTCAGAAATGGAATAAACTCTGCGCTTTCTCTGCAAAATTAAATTATTGCAGTGAGCTTTGGATGACGTTATTAAAGTAACACAGTGAGAAATACAACTTTTTTCCCTTTATTGCCTTGAGTCAGTTGATAATTCACAGCGGTGAACAAAAGAAAGCCAGTGGATAACACATGTTAGCAAGGTCTCTGCAAAATTACCATCTGTATTAGACTTTTCCTTTATCACTGAGATCCGCTGCCAGTTCACATTAAAATTCAGAGTGCTGACAAATGCATTTCTCTTAACACCATCACCATTATTTTTTTTCTTTTTACTAGGCAGGAGCAGGGCAGTGACTGGTAAGCAGAGCTCCTGGCACTCCTGAAGGTTGTTTATTGAGGGGGAAGGATCTTATCATTTCAGGACAGCCACATCCAGCTCATGGGCTCTGAAAGTCATGTAACCATCAGCATGAAGAGTTTACCTGTGGTCCCTCATACCATCAGGGAAGTGAAGGCAGCATCTCATGCATTAAAACAGCACCTCAGTGCAGCATCCTCCTGGTACTGCTGCCCACCACATGATTTCTTGGAAAGGGGTTTATTGTCATGACTTTGCACCTGGAAGTCCAAGAGGAGGTCAGGACCCCACAGCAGTGCAGATTGTCACATTTCAAAAAGGGAGTTTGTGCTTCAGCTGATCTCCACCTCCTAAGCACTGCTTGCTGGTCAGCAAAAAGGCCTAAGAAATATATTATTAATTATTATTAGTAGTAGTATTATTACCTTGGAAAAGCTGTTGTAATGACCTAACGTGATGCTGAAATTGCCACTCATTGCAGCTACTTCCCCTATGGGGATGTTTTAACATTTTCCTGTGCCTCTATCCTGATCCTCAGCTGCCATTGAGCCACCCAGGCGGTGAACTCAGATACTTTACTGTCTGTATCTGGCTTTTACACCAATATTTTTTGCTGTACTAGATTCTAAGTACATATTAAAAAAAGAGTTAGAGAAATCTTTATCAGGGACACATACAGGGAATCAGCACAGATTATCAGTTTTGGAAGATGCTTAGAATGAGTCTCACCTTTTGATCAAAGCTATCACCTCTCCTTTTGATAATAAAATCTTCACAGAAGTGACTTGTCCCTGATTTGGGGTGAGAAATCTTCCACTTGTTTGCAAGCACAGGAACTGTCAAACCTGACAACCTACGTTTGCCTGCTGTAAAATCTGTGCCAACAATCAGTACCTCAATCTCCAAAGGTCTGAATGCTTTCAGCAGATCATCTGACCTCTCCAATAAAAATATCCAAGCTTAGATCATCTGATCAAATCCTCTCAAACCTTGCTAGCCATTTAGGACTCACACACATCCCACCAGAGTGCCAGTGCTGATAACAAATGTAATACTCCAAAACCCAAGGAGAGCATCGGTAAGACAACTATCTGGGTGGATTCTGAGGCCCAAATTCTCTTCTTAGACTGGCCATCATGAGTTTAATATAATAGAGAGCAACCCAGGGCTGATATGTTGTTCAGATTCTTTTTTCCTGGGCTTGAAAGCTCAATTTTCATGTTTCATTGTCAAAATCTGAAAGCAAAACAAAACAGAACAAAACAAGCAAACAAATAAAAAAACCCCTCACCAAAATAAACAAAAGAGAAGAGGAAAAATACTGAATATTTGGTTACGTGTCGCTGCCCATGTCAGGGGTATTGAAAGTAGATGATCTTTAATGTCCTTTCCAACCTAAAGCATTCTATGGTTCTATGATTTTTTATCCTTGTTAGCTGTTCTGTGCATCAGCAGGTTTTTGGTATTTTTGCTCTAGTGTTGTGTTTTCTTTTCCCGTCGTCAGGAGAATTAATGCTCGTTCAGTTATGGGAAAAGGCAAACCCAGGCTCTACATACACCATATTTTGTGTATTCCACAACTGGGTATCAAACTCATGATATTAACTGAAAGCTAGAATTCTTTTGAGACACTTCTAATTTTCCAGAGGAAAAGAGATTAAATCTGAACTACTGAGTCTTTTTCAGTTTCAATGATGGTTGGTGAGAGAAGACCTGAAACTCTTGCTTTACACTCATCGTTGACCACACATAGTCAGGCTCTAAATAGGTAATTAAGAGTCATTTTACTGTTTACTTAATATGATAGCAAGGGCTCTAATCTAGAGTTTTAAAGTGTTTATTGCAATGCAAGCGCATAAACACTGAGGGAAGTTTCTTTTGTGATTTTTTAGTGCACTAGATGGCACTAAAGCATGTCTTTTATATACAGGGGGAAAAATCCCCACAAAAATTGATATGTAGGTGCAGTAAACTTGAACTATTTTGGTCAGGTATATTTTACGAAAGTTCTTTGATATATTATTTGTAATTTTTCATTTTAATTTTCAGATCATCAGAAACAGAGAATTAATTACACCCACTTTGATATTAAAAGAATTTCAAATTGAAAATAAATAATGCTGGGAAGTTGAAAAAAAAAAAACCTAAAGAAACTAATTTACCCCAGGCTAGATGCAAAATTATTCTAATGTTCAAAGATTAGGGGGCTTGATGCAAATGAAAAAAAGTTCTGTACCAATTACATGGCTTTTTCATGAACTTTAGATATCAAAAGCATTAAAGTCACCAAAAAGTATATAACATCTTCAGGTTTCATACATAGAAAAATCATTCTTAGTATATAAACAAATAGATAGCTCCACACTGTCTCCCAGGCATACCATGTTCAAAACATCAGGTGGAACCATCTTGAAAGAACAGGGCACTTTTTCTCCCACATGAGTAGCAAGGAAACAAAATTAAACTTTAATTTTTCTTTACTTCTTCCCCTCCCTTCAAATGAGGAGCCACCGCTCAGCTCATTCGAAGCTTCTCTTAATCAATTCTTGTGTGTTGTATACAGCACTCTTTGCTCTCTTATATGATCATCATAAACAACAACAAAGGAACTATGAAGGGTGGATCCCCTGTAAAACTCAGCCTTCTAGACAAAACCATAAAGAAATATGTCTTAGGTCATCTTGGGTACTTTTGACTTGTAGTGCTGAAGGTGCTTACAGAGACATTTCAAGTCTTTATGATGTTTTGATGATTCCAAGGTTGTTCACCGAGTGTTTTGTCAAGAAAGGAAGGAGGAAGGAAAGAATAAGGAGTTAAAAGAAGTAGAATAAAAAAGCAGTAAGGTGTGGACTGAATGTGAGCTCAGTCCAACAGTGATCCTGCAGCACTGTATTTCCAACAGCTCTACAGCAAAATGAAAGTTAATGCTTCAATCACAAAGGTGAGATGTGAAGTCCAGAATGTAAATACATGGAATATATGGCCCAGGCCTGGGCCATGCACTGAGCAGGCTGCAGAGGTTCTGCTTTCATGCTCAGGTCTGTCATTGATCTGACACCAGTTTCAGAAGCAGTTGTTTACCTGCAGGATCTGTCAGGATCTGTTTTCCCATTATGAGATGTGGCTTCATTTAGCTACAAAGCCAATTAAGGGGCTGATCCACCAGACACTGACTCTGCCATGAGCAGAGCTGCTTTATTTGGGGAGACCTGAGAATTTGCCCTCATGTTTGCAACAGAAAGCCCATATGTGCATACTATTGAATTTATTACTTTTCTGTCAACTGAGTCAAAGCCTTCATCTCAAGAAGTATTTCACTGGAAGAACCTAAAATGCCCACATGAAACTATTGAACATGACCCAAGAGCACACAAGTCCTTAAATTACAGTGTTTGCAGCAGTCAGCTCAAGCTATTCTGAGGGCCAATATTTTTAGCACCTCTACAGAAAATAACTTCCCTGAGAAACAGAAGTGAAACGGTTTTGGGAATACTTGTTCTTAGCTTCCCAAACACTTATTTTCCACTCTTCAAATGCATAATATCAAGAAAGATTGCATTGGCTAATGACTTCACCAAAAAAAAAAGATAAATAGGAGATAGTGGAGTTGCACCCTCGCTAATGTCAGTGAGTATGATTTCACCATAGAGTTGAACTTCACTGCTTTAAATATGATAAATGACCTTGCCTGTTTCGTGAGGATACTATTGATCTAAAATGAACATCTTAAAAAAATTAATTACAGACATTATCGATAACACCTCAGGTTATTAAAAATGAAAGAATGCTAAACTTCCAATTTACTTTTCCCCGTGCTGCTTGCAATTCATTCAGTCTAGACAATTTCACCTTCTTTCTCATTTGGTTTCAGCTGTTGATCCTCATGTGATAAGGCTGCAGATACCAAAGGGGACTTTTTAAAAAAAAAAAGTTTCATAACAGAAGAAGAAAAAAATTAAAAGCAACCCACTTGTCCTGACACTCTCCCCGCTCGGCTTTAGTGATACATACTTTGCTCACACATAGGGGGAATTACAGTGTGTAATTATTATACTCTCACAGCCCTCCAAGTGCTTGGCTTCCATGTCACCCCCCCTCACTACTTCAGCTAAAGATTTGGGTACTGCAGGTAGCTCAGAAGTGTAGATCTTCATTCCATCCACCTTCAGACACTTAACTGGCTTGGGTTGGAAGGGACCTTAAAGCTCATCTCATTCCAAGCCCCTACCATAGGCAAGGACATCTTCCACTTGACCAGGCTGCTCAAAGCCCCATCCAGCCTGGCCTTCAACACTTCCAGGGATGGGGAACCTTCTTTAGGCGGAACAGTCCAATTAAATATCCAACATGAATCCACTTTACCTAATTTCCATACCTACTGCACACTGGTGACACCTTTTTTGTTCTCCTGCAAACTCTCTGACCCCAAAAATTGGTTCCAGACCCTGGGTGGGGAATATCTTATCTAAGAGCACTGCAGACCCCTCTCCTTGAAGCTGAACCACAGGAGCTGTGGGGTCACTTGGATAGATCGTGGAAGTGTCTCTTGTTCTGTCTTACTATTGACTTGAGAGTGAGACTTGAAAATCACTTGGAGAACTAACTTAAATCCCACACAGACACTTTCTGTGGACCTAGAGAGCCTTTGGACTTGTCCCCAGTTCAGCAAGTAATTAAGGACATGATGTGCATGATTATTTAAGTACACAGTGGTGATTAGTGACTGTGTAACTAAGTCACATTGCTGTAGCATTATAACTTCAGGCATGCACCCAGTAGATTACTTAAGTATTTCAGAATGAAATGTATATAATTTTCCCATAAAAAATACTACTGGCTTTTTTAAACCAACTAAATTAATTTTTGCAATGATTCTTCCTAATTTGTGTCCATTGAGATTTTCTTATTGTTTTCCTCCCCCAACTTCCCTTCTTTCTTCATTTTCAACAAGTAAGAAAACAAATGATGGAATAGTAGAGCAGGACATTTAACATAAAGTATTAGTAAACAATATTTCAGAGTTTGGTTTCTGGTTTTAATGTTTTCCCTAGGTAATTCACACACAAATAAATTATTTTATTCAAGCAGTTATATGCTAACATAACCAACAGCTGAGGTCTTAAATACTTGTTAAAAACAGGTTTAATTTTTCAGTTTAGGAAATAGGTAAGACAGCATCACTGTAAATAAGCCTGCATATTTTAAAGCAAAATATTTTAGATTTCTTTATAACTTAAGTATGTCTTAAAAATGTACATGCAGATCACATTGAAGGATAGAGACTTCTTTTCTTTGCATTTACATTATCCGTTGAAAGAATTCTAATGCTATGAACAACTAATGAACAACCTCAGAGAACTAAGTTAACTGAAACCCCATCACATCAATGCCATATTCTGAAACTTTTTGTAAAATCAATTGTGTTTTTAATATTGCTCTCACTGCCTAGTGGGGAATGTCATTGAACAAGGAAAGACTTTTAGATAGCTAACGATGATCCAGCCTAACTCTGCAAAGAGGGAAGGAAAAGAGTAAAATTTAGAGCAAAATCAATGCAGCATAAGAGGTTGTTTTATTTAAATATTTGCAGCATACTCCACTCCAACCATAGCTGACAAGATGCAATGTAGGAATTACTGCATGGTATTCAAAGTCCTGTGTTTGCAGAACATCTGGTTGTTTCAGAACCATCCCCTCTGACCTTAGAGCCCACGGATGAACAAGAGGAAAAGTGGTGAGCTCCAGGGAAAGAACTGGGCAGCTGGCAAACAGCAAGGTTAAGGAGATTCTGCTGTGTGTGAGATTTTTATAGACATACTTAATGTGTCCATGTGGGTCTGTACGTGTTAGAGTATATCTATGAAATAAAAGTTGGTTACAATAGATGCTCTTATCTGACCTACTTAAAATTGTACATGAAAGCACAGTTAATTTCATCTCCTATCTGTCAGATTGATACAAATCTCCTGTTCAGTATTAATTATTGTATGCATGAATATTCTTCATTTTTGGGGGAGACCTGATGATTAAAGCTACTGCTGATAGAAATTCTGTGCTCATTAAGATTCTGTCCCTCCACCCCCTCACTGCATGTGCAGCAACTTTTCAGTCAGGATTCTTCCCCTTTTTGGATGCCATTCAGTCTTTTGCACTTTGGATAAGGTATGTAAAATGCTACCTGCATGAAGCATTAAGGTTTTTAAACTCAGTTTATGTTCATTGTACTATGAAGTAAGTGGGAGCAAAGTGGTCTCAATTTTCATTTGAGCCTCACCTAAAGGCTCAGAGCTCACTTTCCTTTGGTTTCTTTCTGCTTTTAAATCCTGCAAAGTAGCTTTTCCTCAATAGCTCATGAGTTGATGCAGGGTGTTAATGACATTTTTATTCTCTTTTAATAACATAATACGTTCCTGCCCAAAATGATGTCAGTGATAAGTGTAGAAATCAGGAATTCAAAGCTAAGGTTAATCGGCCGTAGTGCTGTTTGTCAAACAAATCCAGAACAAAAACTTGCTGTACATCTGGGTCTCTGTTTATGGCTTTAAACTTTTTCCTTCCACCTGGAAGTGACTTCAACTATGAAAGCCCTGATGCTCCCAGGTCCTCATGTTCTCTGAGCTGATGCTTCCAAGCATCAATAGGAGTCCTACAGACTTCTGTCATTGCTGAACAATAGGATCTGCCCTTCGTGGGTTCTGGAATCTGAACCAGATCAACAGTTAAACCTTTCTATTTAGGGTGTCTGGGGAAAGGAGTAATAAATTGTGTTTTAATGGTCAGGAATGCCAAGAGATTTTAGTTATCTGCCTTGTACACATTATTTTCACAGGGAGAAGTGTGTTTGGATGAAGAACAGGTCCAAAGGAATAGGGAGGAGAAAAAGAGTATACTGTTTCACTCAGAAATGCTAAGTGATAAATAAACTGTTTTCGTTAGACATTTTAAATTAGTGTCATTAAAAAAAATGTAATCAGACACCATCCCCCCTATACCAAGAAAGACACATTCCAGGATAGTCAATAGACTCTTGATTACATGTTTGGACAAGGTACCTGAAAATCAGGTTAAGCTCCCTGCTCTGTCAGAGCTGAAACCAGAACTGTTCTGACGTTTTAAGTGAGTCCTGCAGTTACTGGACTGCTCTGGCTATGAGAAATATTCTGAAAACAACATTGTGAACAGTGGTTTTTTTATTTTTTTTTTTTTTTAGTAATGGTGATTAGGATTTGATTGATTTTCTTAAATATTTAAATTAGGAAGTGTCTGTGCAGGTCTCACTCTGAAATCTTGGAGCCTGGTTTCTCAGTGTTCCCTCAAACTTATCATTTCCAAGTACATTTCTGTACCTTTCTTGTAGCACAGATAAGGAGGAGTGTCATTCCTGAGCCCTTTAGAAGATGCTGCTCAGAGAGGCTGATGTACCCTCCAACATGGAACTGGGGTAGTTTATTCTGGAGAAAAGGAGGCTCAGGGGGAACTTTCACTCTCTGCAACTGCATGAAAAGAAGTTGTAGACAGATGGAGGTAATTTTTTTCTCCCATGTACCAAGCAATAGGCAGAAAGTGGAAACAGTCTCAAGTTGTGCCAGGGAGGTTTAGGCTGAATATTAGGAAAAATTTCATCACTGAAAGGGGCTTCAAACATTGGAACACTCAGCCCAGGGAAGTGATGGGATCACCACCCCTGGAAATGTTCAAAAAATATGTAGATGTGGCACTTACAGACATGGTTCAGTGATGGCCTTGGCAGTGCTGGGTTAATGGTTAGACTTGATGATCTTACAGGTCTTTTCCAATCTTAATGATTCTGTGATTTTACAAAGATGGATTGGTCACGAGCAAAGAGCTCCACAAAAAACATTGAACAGAAATCTTGGCATCTGCAATTTTTCTCTGTGCTACACTTTAAAATGAAAGTAATAATTAAAAGAGTGAGGAAGAATACATTATCCTAAACTGTGCTAAAACTGAGAAAATGTGCACTTTATACTAGGTAGTTCTAGGTACCTTGGAGTGGCTTCCTTATTCTCACCACCAGGCACCTCTGAGAAATATGGAGTAGATAGTTCTTAGGCTGTAATCAACAACCCTCATGCCACCATTTCCAGTGGGAAAAGTACCTTGGCAGTGGCCAGCTCATGATATGTGGTTTAAAAATTACTTGGTCAGCACAAAGCATCTTTACTGAGCTAGGCATGTCTGTGAGGGTCAGATCTGAAGGTGAGATTTTGAAGGAAAAAACCAGAACAGCAGATGAAGGACAACATAAACTGGTTTAATCTAGATATTCACTCCCTAATCTCTCAAACATCTATGGTTTTCTTTAACTCTACATGAACCTTTGCACAGTGTGTTTAGCTGCATAGTGCACTGTTTTTTTCAAAGTCCTTTGGTTTGAGAGGAAAGAAAGAAAGAAAGAAAAAAAACCCCTCTCGTCTCAGAGTCGCTCTACGAGCCATTTATTAATCAGAAATAATTGTGGTCAGACATTTAGCTGAGAATGCTGGTATTTGTCCTAATGTTCTGTAAATGTTTATACCAAACTTAAATGAATGTAAATACCCCATCTCTGAGCTCTGTGGTAAATCGTTTGTTCTGCACTGGAAGCATTTGGCGGGGAAGTGAAGCTACAGCCCATTCCTACTGAAATAGTTGACACTGATGGCAACTGGCCATCTAATCCCTGAGCTCAAATGTAAATACTTTGCTCCACAAGCAAAGCTGGAAAAAAAAAAAAAATAAAAAAAACACCCCAAAACACAAAAAAATAAACAAGCCAAATTTTTGGTCACTTTTGTTCCAGAGAGAAAATAATCTACACCAACCCTTTTCCTGACACAACTTATTTATCTCTGCAGGCTGCTGAGCTCTGCAGCCTGACATGTTAAAAGTCAAGTCTAGGTTCTTCATCTTCTCCCTCCATCTCAGAGTTCAGGTATTTGCTTGTCTCCCCATGTTTTAGCTCATGATTCAAAGGGATGAGTAGACAGCAAAAGTTTCAGTTGGCTTTGGGTGAAACCTCGAGCGTTTGTTTTCACTGCAGGGAAAACTCTCATTGATTTCAAAGAGAAGCAGGACTGCAGGCGTGCGCTTCCCTTCTGAAAATCAGAGCTCCCAGATGCAAATTTAAGACTTGCAATAGACAGGTATCAGTTCCGCTAATTAAGTCTCATTTATCTTAACCATTTCACTGCTTAATCAGATAGCACAGTGATAAGAAGCTATAAAAATATATGACAGATAGTCAAGGTCTAGACTCCTCTAATGTGGCAATTTTTTATATTATGATCTTCCTTTGTATATGCAGATGAACCGCTCTTTTATTAACTTCCCTTTGTAAGCATTTCACACGCCAAAAAATCAGATAGGGCTTTAAAAAAAAAAAAGAAAAAAGCTTTCCAAACTGATGAGAATGAATTAGCCCATAATTGGACTGATTGGTAAAAGTTCAGTACAATGCAATAAAAGTGCACCATTATCAGGATTTAAACTTGCTACGGGGAATTTTTATTGCTGCTCATTTAAAACATGTCATCTTTGGCTGCACTCTGCAGGGACTTACCAGTGTTAAAGTAGGTAAAGAAACCTGTAGGAGGAAAGGGTCCCTCATATAAATGTAGGTAAAGCAAACGTTTAATTTTAATATGTATATATATATATTACTGGAGTTACATTAGTTTTCATAGGCTATCGTCTCTGGTTGTGGACAGAAATAGAATCTTGGACTCATTAAGGTTGGAAAAGACCTCCAAGATCATCAAGTCTAACCTTTGACTGAATGCCACCATGACAACTACATACTATAAATACTAAAGAAGAGTGGCCATCTCTCCTCACAGAGCATCTCTGCTGCAAACCTAAGCAGCAGTCTGAGAACCTCAGCGTGTTCCTCAATTACAGCAATGGAGGAGGAATACACAAGAGGTTTATTCCATGCAGCAGAGACAAAGATCGGGGAATTTAATGCCTAGAAACAGAAGCTAGGCACTACCCTGACAGGAAATCCATCACAGATTTTTGGGTTGGAGGCAGATCAAATATAAAAATTATGTTGAACTCTTTAGCTCAAAATGGGGAGTGTTTCTCACCTCATTGCTTTGTCTCTTTCAAACATTACCAGGGAAAGTGTATGGCTTTTACTTTGCAGGTAATGAGATTCCCTTTGGTTTTCACGTTCCTCTGAGTTTCAAACTTCTGGATGTTTCCAAATGGAGGGGCATCCTATGATCGATCACTGCTCCTGACAAGAAATTTCGTCGAGAAACTTACTTGTTTTCATTCCCTTTGGGGGCTTCCGGAACATCTTGTGGTCTCAATGGATGTCAAGAACCTTTCAGGATCTCATAATTAATTTTAAAGATTTTGCCATTTTTCAATTGTATTTTTCAATTCCCTCCCAGACTCTTGGAGAAAGAGATACTCAGTGTGACTTAAAGGTTGTCTCATTGGGAATATTTCAGAGGAGGGGAAAAGCAAATTCAAAATGCACATAGTAAACATATTTACTCATTCCAATTAATGTTAACAGAGCCTCAGTTAGCCCATAGCTGTGTCCCTGAGAAGACTGATAGGTGGACTATTGGACTAAATGATCTTAGAGGTATTTTCTAACCTTAATTATTCTATGAGTCTATGATTCTAAGAGGTAGTGTTAGGGTAAACAATTAGAACATCTTGATCTTGACCTAGAAACTTTCTGGTTCTCATGGAAAAGTCTAGTCACCAGTTAAAGAAAAGCAAAAAATGTAGTCCTAAGCAAAAAACCCAAACAACCCCAAGTGCTGATCACAATGTGCTTAGCAGGAAAGGAAATACGTAGAATAACCATAAAATTAAAGGTTCCTTTTGGTGAACAGGAACTCCTACAAGCATCCGAATGGTGACGAAACTACCGAGCTGTGCGATCCCGCTATCAGAACCGCATCTCTTGTTCAAGGAAAATTGCCACAGCCTCTCTGTGCCTCTCAGGCTGATGATTGTGACCTTTGCGGGTCTAAAAGAGGCAAAAAAATAAAAAAAAAAAGAATTGCAAGGCTTTCAAATATTTTTACAGTAGAAAAGTACCTATGTCTTATACGAGCCTTTCAATTTTGTCCTTTCCACTCGAGATTTCTCAGTTTACGCAGGGATATCACTGACAGCACAAATAAGCTTTCAGTCTGATTATTGTGATTTTTGCTTTTCTACAAAATGGGGAGGAGAGCTTAAAAAAAAAATTGCTGTAAGGAAGGTTTCTACTGCTAAAGTTTAAGAATTTCCAGGCTACGTACAGACTTACTTCATCCTGAGCCTCGGAATATCAGGGTGAAGTATCACAGCTTTTTTGCAGAATTAGTTTACTGGAAAAGACAGCTTGAAATTTCTGACCTGAGCCTTAAAGCAAAAATCTAAATGGTTTTGCAAGTGTTTATAATCTATTCTGTAGTGTTCTCCAATTCCATGAGATTTCATGGAATCACAGAATGGTTTGGGTTAGAAGGCACTGTAAAGATTATTTCACTGGTGAGTGAACTATTAAGATATTAGTATCATAAATATTATTAACATTGATCCATTAGAGAACTTAAAACTCTATTTTCTAATAACAAGCAGAGATCATAGCTCATAATTCACTTTTGATGTTTGGAATATCCGGTACGGTTTAAGTTTTCACTTACTGAAGTCATATTGCCCTATAAGAATTTCAATTTTTATGACAGGAAGACTTTAAACCTTAGGACTGTAGAGAGATATTTTTATTGCAAATTCTCAAACAAAAATAAAAACAAAATATTTCCTAAATATTTTCCCAAAAACAAAAGATATTTCCTATCTTTTTCATTTTTAAATCTTGTAATTGCATAGCTCACCTCACAATTTAAAGAACGAGGTGACTTATGAATATTGAAAGAGTGAATAATTAAAATTTCGACAGCAAAGAAAGACCCTCTTAGATCTTGATGAACTAAGTCATGCTTTTTAACTGCGCTTTGCAGACTATTTTTTATTAAAATTATGATGATTTATGATTAATTCAGCCAAACCAGAAAAATGTAATAAAAAAAATCAGAATTTCTCACATTTTTTCTTCCTCTTCTTATTTCTTGACATTTATGTCTTTAACTGTGAAGCTATTTTTTTTCTTTGTCTGATAATCTCCCACTTATATTGGAAACATATTTGAATAGCCTATGCCTGTTTCTTTGAGATTGTATTAAGCTATTGATGACAGTTAAGCCAGAATGTTTTTTTTAAACTGGAATTCAGTGCATGTCAGAACAGAAACTGAAGTCTCTTAGGTGTTTAAATAGATTATCAAGATGATATTTTATCAGCATTAGGGATATTATAAATGTATTTATATTGAGGGAAAATAGATTCTGAGGCATTTAACACAAAAGATACATTATATTGATTTCTACCAATCCCTTAGAGATTTCACTTGGTAATATTTTTGTGTCCTGTGGTCCTAAAACAATAAAAGTTGTGAGGAGATAAGACTACTGTGGTTTTAATTGCCCTTTCTATAGGGGAAATTACTCTGCACAGCCCTTTACCAAGCCGTTCGTTGTCTGAATGCTTCCAAAGCAGAAGCCTGTACTGAAATCTTAACACACCTTGAAGTTGTGTTATCTTCATCTTATTAGAGAACAGCTGGGCAGATGTGGTACAGACAGCCCTTCCCTCTGCCTTATTTTTACACAGATTAAATTATATCACCTATTTTTTTCTGAACATAGGCAATCAAAGAACAGAGATGCAGCAAGATATTTGGGAGAATTTTAATTTGTTTATTTTTCTCTCTACTGTACTATCCCTTTGCCAATGGTTGCTCTCTCAGAAACCAGATCTTGTCATTTGGGCTTCAACATGTGAACATTGGTGAGATATGGGAACCAGAAACCACTGGGTACATTTCCACCACTGTAAAACATTGAGTCTCATTTTCCTTCTCCTCCCTGTGTCCTCAGTGCCCATATTTCATGAGTTATCTGGCTCTTGGCTTCTCTTTGAGAATTAATCAACTCCTGTGCAGGATTAAACTCAACTGTAGTTCCAGGGACAGCAAGTGAAAGATTGTAAGGGAGTAAATACTCTGGATTTGGGTTGTTTTGCCTTATGCAAACCTCCAAGACTCTTCAAGTGAGCTCTCTACCCTCGCACATGTCACTCAGCATCTTAGCTCTGGCCAGCTGGCGAACACATATTTTCAGGTTCTACCACAGAAATAATGCTTTAGTGGACTTCAATACAACCCTTAAATTATTTCAGAAATCATAAAAAAACCCCAGCAACTAAGAAAACCCCAATGATTATATTTTACAAACTACAGGGCACCCCTTTGGAAGCAAGTCTTTACAGGTGGGAGCATGGCATGGCTCTGTGGTGAGCTCCAAGCTCTGTGAAACCAGACACTCTGCACCATTTAACAGGGTTAATTTATATTTGCATCCTTCACAATCTGTCCTTGTTATGATTTTGTCCTGGAAGGGGATGGAGATATGGGGCTGTAGCAAGAGTGACCCTGAGTATGCCCAAAGCAGCAGGGTCCCCAGAGGGAGATGATGACCACAATCATTTTTTACTGTAGCAGCAAATCTCTGTGTAGGCTGTTAAGAGAAAGAATTGCACCATCCCTTCCCTAGGAGGACAGCACAGTGACTCATAACAGCATTGGTATTGCTCAGCCCGAGATCCAGGAGTGGGAAGGGAAGAGCCCTCACAAATACTGAGTTTACAAATAACAGTGAATTACTGATTCTGATACTTGCTGTCAGGAGCTCAGACAAAGTTCCTTTCTCTCTGTCTATAGTCCTGTTTCTCCCCTGGAAATCCCTTACAGGCCAGAATACACTCTCTGGATGATGGCATCCTCTTAAGTTAGGTGATAATGCATCCTTCCATAATCTGCATCTAACATTAACTAAGTGCTTTTATTTAGGGTGAATGGACAATTTGACTCCTGTTTCCCTAAGTTCTGCAAAAGAAAGATGCTGTCAAAGTGAAAGGGTTAGTAATTTTCAAGAAAAAAATAATAAAAAGAGAGAGTTTTAAGGAATTTCAGAAAATTATTTTTATTTTACCGGTGAGTAATCAGAAATCTCAGCAGATTTAAATAATCCATGCTCAGTAACAAGTTTAGGTAGGAAAAGAACCTAATTTTTCTAATGTGAGCCTGTTATCTCTCTCTGTCATGCCACTGTCACCAGTGAAGCTATCAGAGAACCACTCTTCCTTCCTCCCTCATGATTTGCGTGTCCTTTGTAATGGCAAAACGTCTTCTTGATACAGACACCAATGAAATACCTCTTTCTAAATGTTTCTGCAATTGTCTTTTTAAAAGGTGGTGGATCATTTAGCTTGGTGTGCTTTAGTCTTGACACTTTATGCATACACATAAATATTCTAGGCCAACTGAGGTACTAATTGAAAAGGAATTTCCTAAGTGTGTGTTTTAACAAAAGGTTGGATGAGCAGGAGTCAAGCTCCCTGTTTCTTTTCCTTGGCTTTTTGTCTGCTGCATCTGCATGGAAAGTTATTTTATGAGCTGAGAGGAAAGAACCTAAGACCCGACAAATATCACAGCCATTAGCTAATCTCCATGTTTTAAAAATATTTGATAAGTAAACTTCGTTATGCCAATAAGGATTATTCTGACCTGAATTTAGGCAGGGAATCCTGAACTCTACTCCTCCTGGTAGAAGCACCAGCACCCTGCTGCTCTGCTGGGGATGGAGTATGGACTGGGAGAGCAGGCACAAACCTCTTGGGTGTCCACGGAGAACTGGGGTTCCCAGGGTTGGAAAGTAGGAACACCAAGGACAAAAGACCACCCTTAGAACTTAGAAAAGCAGGAGTTTGCAAGGTCTCCTTGCAACGAATAGGCAAGGTAAGACATTGCCTTGCCACATTCTGTCCTGTGACAAAACTGTGGCTTCAGGACTAGTAACATTTGGGTAGTCCCTGCAAGCCTCACAAGATGGGCTTGGGTGCATTGTCCCCCTGCCTCAGTTTCCCTTTCCCGATGGCAGAACAAAAATGCAAACACCAACACTACATTTACAAACACCAATATAGATTTGTCTTAAGAAGAAACACTGTAGGAAATTTTTATGAACATGAAGACCTGTTGAAGGATGCAGTTGGCTGCTGCAGCTACTGTGTACCCAGTGGAACACTCCTGGTTATACCATATCTAGACTAAAGATTTGACCCTCTGGGTTACTGTGAGACAACTACACAATGTTCATTTGTGGCAGATATCGCAGTGTTTTCTAGTTCTCCTTTCCCTCCTGCTGTGAAAGCTGTGGAGAGATAAAGAGAAAAGGAAACAAAGATGAGCTGATGGGCTTCCTCCTCCTCTGCAACAAAACCAAGGCTAATTTACCAAGAGGAACTGCTGCAGATTTCATGAGATACGTAAAGCTTTAAGCCCAAGTAATCACCACTGCCAAACTAGTCTGTTCAATGGGATAAAATGCCTTCCCCGTGCCCACTGGGTGGGAAATCGGTTGATTAGAGGCATTTTCACCACCAAAAAGCCTTCTTACACGCTGCCTCTAGATGACCTTTTACAAATCCCACCAAATCCTAGCTGGCTTCCTACCATGTTGCTAATAGTTTGATCTGTGACCTGCTAATGAGGTACATATTGTTTCACCTCCAGTTAAGGTATTAGGATGTCTACTCCAGTCTGTAGCACCACAGAGATTATAGTAGTTTGCGCCAGGAGGAAAAGAAATTTCCAGGGCATAAGTCATCATTTAGAGTTATTAACAAAGGGATTTATTATGTTGCTCTGCTTCAAGCGGCGGTGTACACGATGCCTAGAGCATGCCACAGTGCAGCTACCTACCACATAATGTCCTAATGAATCACCCTCTGCTGGAGGAGCTGTAGAACCTCAACATTCAATCGCCCATTTCTCCCACACGCACCGAATTGACAAATAAGGCCACAATGGCTTTGCACTTTTATCAGGTAAAAGTGATCTCAGGAAGATGGGTACATCGAAACCGCATCAAGAAGTATGTGGGGTGAAGGGAAAATCCACTTTTTGGAAAAAAAAAAAAAAAAGTTAAAATTATTGGTGAGGAAAACAGCTGCAATGCAAAGTGCTAAGCCCTGTCCCCACGGGCACTGGGGGGCTGTGTCTGTGCCCAGACAGTCAATGGGATCTTTAACCATGACTTCAGGGCTTGCAGAGTCAAGTCCTACTGTAAAAAGAACCTTGCTTTCCAGAGTTGGGAAAATGAGGCTGACTAAAGGCTATTGAATCCTGCCTGTCCATGCCTGCCCTCTCTGTAATTTATTGTAATTGAAGGCCAAAGGCTCTCTCCTCTAAAACAAGCAGTTAAGAAATAATTACTGGACCAGGGTTTGGTGAGGTTTAATTAAGCCATGTTTAGAGTACATATGGAGTTCTCCAGGTGCCAGGAGAGACAAATTATTATTTATTTGCTTTTGCTCATTTTATTTGCATTTTCAGGCTTAAAGGCCAAAAGGACTATGTTTTGTTCTGATTTTTATTTTCAGTAGAGGTGCTATAAATTTTCTTATTTACTCCATATGGAAGCAGACTCAATTAATATTTATTTGTCTGCGGTTAATAGCTCAAATAATCTCTGAAATGCCACAGTCCTCTCTGGTTGTGTTTTGGGAGAGGTGAAAAAAAAAACCTCAACATTTCATTGAGCTCTGTTTGATAACTGAGGAATTGTTAGCATTTTTCAACACTGTTTTGATTTCAAATTCTCGCTAATGTGTTTTTTTAGGGACAAACTTTCCCCTGGTAAAGCCTTCTTTCACCCTCATGAAAGTAAGTCACTTTATCTTGGAAGAGAGCCAGCCTTTAAATGGACTGAGAAACAAGTTCACCTCCTTCCATACAGTCCCTCACCATCTTCCTCCCTCTCTCCTCCCTCCCCTAACCGTGCCCTGTATTAAGAAATAGGATTGAAACAAGTCTGGTAGTCAATCCCCTTGGCAGATTGCAATATTTCTCCTGCCTCCATTTATTTATCCCCCCTAGCTGATGAGCCTTAGGAGTGTGGACTTTTAGCTTTTTGGTAAATTATTGATTCCTTTTGATAGTTTACAGGGGGGAAGGCTGATGGCATCACAAGCAGTGACTTTTAGGACCATTTAGGTGCTCAAAAGAAACAGTTTTTAAGAAAAGAGAGAAGTAACAGAGGTAACTTCTATTTTAAAGCAAAGCATGGGTCAAATTCTGCTTCCACTGAACTCTGTGGAACACCTCCCACAGCTTGTGCTAAGAGGAAGCCTGGGCCCAGAGGATGACGAAACCAGTGATTATACAGCACATTATGCTAAAGAAAAATTAAATCAAATGCAGCTGCTTTTATATAATTCAAAGACAGAACTCACTGTTTTCTTAAATTATTTTTGGTTTCTTTGCCCCTCTCCCCTCTCCACACACTGATTCCTTGCCTACAAAGAAAAGCTTCAAAGAACAAAAGTAAAACCAACCCTTTAAGTTTTACTTTTTTACCCCCTTTTTTATCCATTGAAAAAAAATAAAAAGAAGTTTCCTCTACTTGACTGTGATGCAAAAAATCCTACTTTTTAGCCCCTTTATGGTGTTGGGGGACTCAAAACTGCTTTTATAGGGACTAAGTGTTGCCCCAGCCTCAGCTTTGGAAAAGTTCCACCATCCAATCCAGTCAAATGGGTCTTTCACTAAGTCATGTCCATTCAGAAAGACACGTTTTCAAACAAGAATCTACAAGCTACTGGTTACTGGAGCCTAACCTGGCTAAAAAGGGTACATCAGAAACCCACAGTGGGTTTGATAAAAGGTACATAAAACAAGCTCAAAATTCACCTGTTGTTACTAAGAGGGGAAAAGTCATCAAATTAAGATGAAAAGGGCTGTAAGGTAAACAGATGTGTTGCAAAGGGCAAAATATTATCTCTCCTCCTACAGAAAAGTCTTCAGCTGAAAATATTTGAGTTTTTATTGAGTCATTGACAGGATTCCACATTTAAGGGCATTTTATTCTTGCTGTTCAGGTGCTGATTCATCAAACTTCTGGAGCCCACATGAAACCTGAGCATGTTTGTGATTCCACTGAGTTCAACAGGGGCACAATCACATGACTAAAGTAAGATATGAGAGTCCCTTTCTGAATCAGGGCTCTGTGCCAATGACAAAACTTTCAATAGCAAGATCTGCCATCAAACAATTTCTAGTAGAATATAGCTTGTGCCTTGTTTTACTCAGTTGATATTTGGTTCTGTAGCTGAATATAAGCAGACATCATTATCAGTAGATTCTTGACAACCAGTGTTTGTGGAAATAACATTGCTGATATAATCCTGATAACTGCTAAGCTTTGTACACCTCTTTGCCTTACTTTACATCTCTCAAGAAAAGGCAATTGCAACCATGTAAGCAAATTCCCCATAGATCTGGAAGAAAAATGTATCTGATATAACTCTACTAATTTTAATTATTTTTGAGTTGTGCTAGATGGTTCTGAGAGCATCCGAAGTTGTAACTAAGTAGATAATTTTGCCCATAATGAGATGCATAGTTTAGTACATGTATTCTGAAGAATCCAATTTATTTTTTATTTAATTTTTTTCCTGTTCTGGGGCAGGAGGTGAGAGAAAACTGCCAAGGGGAAATAAAAAAAAGAAAGAATTAGAAAGAACTTTTTCAATGAAATTATTATGGAAGTCATACACCATCAGGTTGCCTACATTCATTTTGCACATATAAAGTACTTTGTCCTGGAATGGATGTTCATAAAAGCCTCTCAATTCAGGCATTTGACAGATGAGATCTGTTCTTGATGTCAGTAACTGAGTTACAGGTCTCTTCCTCTGTTTTGCTACTGTGATTCTTATTCCATTTATCTTTGTGCCCACACAGAATATCAGTATAAATTTATACCCATGTATGCATATTCTATACATACAGCCTATCTTTATTATGCAGATGATAGCAGTGTTAAGCTTGCTGCAGAGGGCATCTCTTTAATATTTCAGAGGAATGCTAGGCAAGGAGATCTATTCTTGAAGCCCACAATATTAGAATAAGAATGAAACCATTTTCACAGCAATGCAGTGCGGAAAAAACAGTAAAACTCTGCAAACAATAAACACGGGGCCTTTTTTATGAGATGCAGCAAAACAAAACCTTGTGTTGAAAATATTTAGAGCAACCTCAGCACTCAGGAATGGAGTTACCAGGGTCGGTTCAACACCTCCCTGTGCTCTGTGCAGTCAGAAAGCAAAGTGGGTGGAAATCATTACTGTTCTCTGTCCTGGTACAGGCTCGTTCTACTCCCACCTCACTTGGTGCAAATGAATACAAACACCACGCAGGAGAAACACAGAGTTGTGGTTCTGTGCAAAACAGTGAATTTTCTTTCTTTCTTAATATCATTCCACTGTTCTTTTTTGTTTATTTTTAAATTGATGCTAGTGCTGCTATTATTATTGAAATAAAATGGACACCCTCATATTATTGGCTCAGGTTTCTGTTTTCTACTGCATGTGTAAAAGACAAACTTATTAAGCAAGTTCTGTTATTTTCTGTTAAATTACTGAAGTGTGTTTCTGAGGACTTTCAGTGTAGGTTTCCCACAGGCTGGACTTTCAATAACACTGTTGTCTTCCATGACCTGTCTTGCACCAAGTCATACTAAGGCCCTTCCTTCAGTTCAGAATTATTAGGACTTTCTTATTTCTCAACCAACTATTTGTAAGAATTGTTCAGCATCCAGTGTTTTCAGAACTTCAACTCATTTGCTGAATTTTATTTAAATCAATCAATAAATTTAAAAAAAAAAACAAAAAAAAAAACCCAGAACCTTGCAGGGGGGGGGGGGAAATGGACATCAAACAGACAATCAATTTATCAGTGGGAGTGCCTCAGATTTTTTTTTTCTTTTTACAAAATGAGATTTTTTTTTCACTTCAACCAATTTTTGAGCTTATTATTAATACCCCCAAAAGTTAGGATTCATCTAATTTGACCTTAGTTGATTAATACCTAGGCATCTATTTGGAAACTGTCATCTAGGGGGGTTAAACTAGATGACATTTAAAGGTCCTTTCCAACTCTAAGTATTATGTAATTCTCTAGGATGAATGGACATACATGGAGAGAAGGTGTGAGTACCACCCAGTCCTGAAATATATTCCTCAAGCAAACAGCATGACTTGACATTCAGCAATAGTTCTGTCCCTTTCCATTTCCTAACTAATGAAATACTTAATTCTGATTTATAGCTAATGTCTCTGCTACATGAGAATGGTTAGGTGAGGTTTATCTGGTTCCCAGAGAACTCCATGGGAAAACCATGGTGAGTCACAGTAAGGATATTCTGTCTCTCTTGTAGTAGAGATTTGATGGCTCTTCTGAGCTGATTTTTCAAGAGTAGCATGAACAGTGTACTTGGTGACCCTGAAATCAAATCCTCCAGTGCCTTTGAGATCCCTACTGCAAACCAAATTCTTTGCTAAGCTGAATGAGGACGGAAGTACTTAAGTTCTACATGACTTCAACTTAAGCTCTAATGGCACAGTACAACTTCCAATTACTAGATAAAGCAAAGTGACCTGAATCAAATTATTAATCACCAGCTACTGGGTTTGCTCATTCAGACTGTAAATATGTACAAGGTTCTTCACAAGGCCTCTGAAATGGCTACTATTTTTCCTGGGTCTTGGCACCTCCGACACTGGAAAAGTCAAGGCAAGACTATCATAGGATCTTGTAGAATGGATGAAATTAGAAACCATAAGAGAGCTCAGAGAAGATTCAACCAAATGTTGCTCACATGCAGTTCATAAACAGAGTAGGACAGTTACAGGTCTAAAATAGGGTTCTTCTGGATTTTTTGTGAGTTGTATTTTTTTCTTCTGAAAAAAGCCAACAGATATATTGATAAGAAACTAGTGAGATAGAGGGGAGTCCTGCAATATCTAGTGCTTTCAGAGGGCTGAGCCATAATATTACCACAAAGAGTGTCTACCCACACCTATTGAAGCGTAGCTGGTTTTATGTTGGACTTACCAATGTCCACAGAAAATACTGCACAAAATTTTCCTTTGATTCTTTCAAACTATGCATAGTCAATTCTCAGAAAATCTAAAACTCAATTGCCAATCATGATGCTTAACAGAACAGCCTTTTGCTTTCATTGCACCTAAAAATGCAGAAAAGGAGCTGGAAAACTGGCCTTTTTACTTTTTGTGGTGAGTTTTTTCATTAAAATATAACCTCTGTAATTAATTAACAAAAATTAACTCAAATTTCTGAATGACAAAGTGTAGACAAGAGCTGTTGAGGAAGGACTTTAAAAGCTGCACTACTGCAAATCATAGCAGTGTAAGACTTACTTCTACATAGATAATATATCCCCAATTGCCTTTGAAATTCCACAGTAAGTGAGAGGAATAGAAAATGAAGAGTAAGAGATACTGTAAGCAGATGCTCCTTAACATCTCTATCAAGGCAATACATTTTAACTTGGTGTGTTAAAAATGCAAACAAACCCTATTAGTCCTAAGATCAATTGCAAGCACAGAGAAACTCCAGGTTTAGGAAGCGCATTCTGTCTTGTCAAGCTCACCTTATCATCATGGAAGAATAAACAGCATAATTATTCTCACCTTTTTGTTTGTTTTCTAATTGGATCATTTATTACTTTCGGGAAATTCAAATCCACATCAGATTTATAGCACGAGGCTTCTGAAATATTGCTTTGGTTATAGAAATGCCAAAGCTGGCAGGTAAGCTGTCTTGTTGCCTCAGGAGTCTTTTGCATGAACAAAAATTATGGAAAAGGCCTTTAGAATTGAGTAAGTTCAACAATTTGTTTCTGTGTTATGCATGGTTGAAAACTCTGTTCTTTTACCGATATTTGAGCTCCATTTATCAGGCCATGGTTTATAACATTGGTGTGTTTGAATCAAACACACAAAGGATGGGATTGTAACTGTTCTGTTTTGCAGAATGTATTCGACTTCTAGGTTGGCTGCAACAGGCTTTTGGATGACTCTTAACACAGTTTTTCTGGTTAGTTACCAAATGTCTACCAATGTGAACCATGGGTGATCCTGAAATGGCTCCTCTGCATTCTTTGTAAGTGCTCAAGCACCCAAACTGTGTCTTATTTAGCAGTGAATGAAGGCTGTGCTCTCTGCTGCCCAGCAATGCAAGTTTCTGCTGTGCCTTTCCCTAAAAATGCAAAGCAAGGCCTAAAACATCATCATCTCAAACATGTACCTTAGGAAATTTGATTTAACTCTCCATCTTATGATGTTCGAGAAGTTGACTGACAGGTTCATAATGTCATTTTGTGAGTCAAATTGCAGATAGCATATAGTATTTCCTCAGGCATAGAATCAAAGACTCAAAGAATCATAGAATGGTTTGGATTGGAAGGGACCTTAGAGATCACCCAGTTCCACCCCCTGCCATGGGCAGGGACACCTTCCACTAGACCAGGTTGCTCAGATCCCCTTCCAGCCTGGTCATAAGTATACTTCCAATTAGAAATTTTTTGTGTTAAAGGGAGTGATTTTTCTGCGTTCAGCAAAAGACCTCGGACCACGGGGAGTTTGGCATTTGATCTAAACCTCACTGAAGCCACAGAAAAAACAGGTTTGAAATCAACCACCAGCCTAATGAGCTGTCATGACTTAAAAAAAAAAACCTCTTGCCACAACTTATGACGTTCCTACACATGAGAAACTCCCATTGGCACGAAGTGTGATGGTGCATGGAAGTGGCTTTCTGTTTGATAAGCTTTATCTCTGCCCAAGACAGGAAGAAGCAATTGTGGGGGAAATATGACTCTGTGTGCACATAAACACTGTGTTTGTCCCCTTGGATGTCCTTTACCACCAACAAAGGAAAATGGGGGGGTTTAGGACTTGGTTCATCTAAGTTCATTTAGAAGTTCAGCTTTAAAATACAAGATTGGTTAAGCAGTAGAAGAGCTCATTTATCTTCATAGTCCGTATTAGAAGAATAATTTGGAAGTAGGCATCGATAGAGGGGATGGCCAGAAGATATTCCCATAAGCACTCAAATATTTCCTAAAACAAAATAGAGTTACATAGCAGAGGCCTGGAAAAAATGCAGGGAAATAGGGAGAAACAGAAATAAAAGAAAGAAAGAAAGAGTATTATGCTCTTTTTTTTTAATTTATTTTTTTCAAGAGTGATGCTTTAGAGCTGGTGACAAATCAGGAAGATTAAAACTTTATCTTCCTTTCTTCATACACATATCTGCAGTTTCTAAAGACTGTGAAGTTTTATGAGATAACAAACAGAGGAACCAAAAGAGAAAGTAACAATTCATGTATATATCTCTTTTTAGAGCCTCTATTAAAATTATATATTTTAAAGTAATGAAAGAAAACGTAATTGAATCCTTACATATAGGATTAATCAATTTTTTAATTTTGTTCTTTCTCAAAACAAGCCCAAATATTGTTCAAAAATCATTCGAACTTAAAATTTTGAATGGGAAGAGAAAAACATAAAAAATTTCAGTTTCATGGAATTCAAGTAAAAGCAGTTGGTTATTTCTGGTAACTTATCACTCATGAAAACTTTCAGAAATTAGTTATTATTTACTATAAATTAATTATTGTCCAGTATATTTTGTATAAACATATATTTCATGGGATAATGAAAATATTTCTGAGGCAAAATATCTCATCAGTCCAAGGTGTATGGGACCATTTGTAATTGGAACATTAATTGTTATTAGGCATTAAGAATGGGAATGTCATCACTGTGTTTCTCAAAAAAAACCCAAACATGACACAACACCAAAAATAAAAAAAAAAAAAATAAGCCAAAAAACTCCCAACCAACTGTAGTTAAAAGAGCTGTAGAAAATATGTTAAAAACAAGCAGATAAATTACAGATCAGCCACGGGGATATTTTTTAGAGGAAATAATAGCAAAAATGGAGAGTATATAATATATTTCCACAGACAGTAAGGAAAGCCACCTGATCAGAGAAATCATAGATAAAAACCTGGGATGGCATCCCAAAAACCAGTGTTTTCATGTGCTAAGATAAAATGCTGTAACACTCTCTGTAAGTATGTAAATGATTTTTAAACCAGCATGACAACAGAACTACCCTACCCCTGAGTGTCTGGACAGTATTGCAGGAGAAGGACAGATTATTTCCTGAACCTCTGTTGCCGCAAACACAAGTATATACAACAGTAAATGTGTATAAGCAAATTGTCACTTTAAATAACAAGATTTGCATGTTTACATATTTATTCTGTTATTTTGACAGATCAAGGCCAGAGTTTTCAGTCCTGGTGATGAAACAGCATCTAGAACATACCCTAGTGCTGACAAGATTCATTAGGGTTTTATGTCACATTTTAGATCCGTGATAAGAAATCCCCGTAAATGTAACAAGAATGAGGATTGATTCTTTGCTCTCGCTTTTATTCAATTGCTTGTCTAAATGACAGCCAAGAACCCTGAGCCCAGGTGGGACCTGCTGCAGTTCAGTTATTACAGCCAAAGATTAGTAGTCATATCACCTTGAGTTTAATCCTCCTTTTTTTTTTTCCTGATTCACAGCAACCTTGGGCAAAATGGATTCTTTCTCCTTTATTCACCTGCAAAACAACAGGTTGTAATAATCTTGTGCTGCCTCCGGGTCGCTGCATCATGATTTATTTTTTTAAAGTGTAATAAATACATTAAAAACGCTTTCAGATGATAATTGAAAAGAACAACAGTACAAAGCACTGTCACCGTTATGACCTGCAGAGCTTTGTCTGGCAACTGAGCAAACCCCTAATGACAAAGAAGGCTTGTGTAAAGCTTTTACATCAAATGGCTTTTCACCCATATCTATGCTTAGAAACCAGTTTATCCCAAGTGAGGATGTGGCCCAAATCCTTATTTTTCTCGGAAATTTAAGCCTGTGGTGAATCTTTAATATCTTGATGTTTATTTAGCAGCTGCACAGGGCAGAGTGTGGAGCTCAGCATCGCCTCAGCACAGCCCAAAGGGTCAGTACCCCAGGAAGGTCAGGTTGCATTTTGCCAGGAGACACCATGGAGTGGACATGGAATTTTCTGCACCCACACACTGATCAATTCTTGCTCTGAAACGCTAAAATATCCAAATACAGCACAAAACTAGTGACCAATTCGTGGCCTGCATCTGACAGCCCCGTTCTTTCCCTATGCAAATCAAACCACGCACAGAGAAAAGGCCCTTCTGGTCCACTTTATTACAGGAAGGAAAACCCCACTTTTTACCGGCATTGGTCGTAAAAAAGTGAAATATTGAAAGTTCATCCAAAAAAAAAAAAAAAGTTGGCATTGTTTTTCACCGAATTTCTTTTGCCCTTTTCAGAGTATTAATTTAAATAGATCTTTCCTTTTCTGCACACTTTTTCCTGTATAGTACGTCTTTCATTCACTACCTTTTTCCACACACATCTTTTGTTCTAAGCAGAGAGAAAGCATTTATTAAACAAAGCAGATTTAGTCTTAATTCACTTAAGGTCTTGTTCTTTCTCCTCATTACAGGCTAAGTTAAACAATATTATTAAAGCATTTTTTTAATGTTTTTGAACTTACCTTAATTTTTCTTTTTTCTCTTCACTAATGGGAAATGCTGTTACTCATTCTCAGTCCATCTACCCACTAGTAACTAGCTTCTGACAATTAAAGTGCTAGCATGTAAATTCTTGTATGACATGCCCCTATCTGAAGATTAATTTGTGCAATTCATGACTGATGAGATGCATTATTATCTGCAAACTTATCACCTCTCTTACCCAAGTTCCAGCTCAATCTGATCTTTGTTAAGGTTTAATGAGAACAAATGCAGTTCCTGAGAAAAATGGAAAAAAGGTGAAAAATGCAATACATTTTGTTTAAATCATTTTTAGAGTGACTGTCTGTAGGTGTTGGTATAGTTATGAATCATTTTATAACCAAACTCGAAACAAAACAAATTAAAAAAAAACAGAAAGGACATTTTTTCTTAGAAAACTAACAGTCCATCAAAATATTTCCCACTTTAGCACTAAAAAGGGGAAAAAAATGGAGCTTCAAAGGATATGAAACTGCAAAATTATAATTAGGGAACAGTAAATGTGCACTGACATTTGGAGGAGGGTTGTTTTCATTTTAAAAAAAATCGATCCATTTGGTCAATCTCCTTTGGGATTAGTCATAAAAACCTTCCAGGACTTATCTCCAACAGTTTCTTCTAAGGAAACTGAAGATGATGCTTTATTTTGGGAGCTTGTCTGAAAGTCTTGTTGAGTTTGGGGAATATAGTTACTAATACAAAGCTGACACAAAGGCTGGTACTAAGCTCCAGCAACAGATTTTATTATATTCGTGCAGAGCAATGGGATCAGGATCAGCAGCCCAGCCCTGGTTGCCATGATCCATGGACAGCCTTACAGTCCAAGCAACACACATATCATATATTATTTTGTGCTTCCTGTCTCAGCCTTGCATTTGGCAGTGAACCTTAGCCTGCAGCTGGGGACTGTTGCATGAACTTGGTGGCAGCTGAGAGATCTGAATACTAGTTCTACATCTTAGAACTGTAGAATCATATAATTGTTTAGGTTGGAAAATGCCTCTAAGAGTCAAATCATTAACCTAACTCTTCCAAGTACACCATGTTCCCAAGGGCCACATTTACGCTCTTTATGAATTCCTTATTGATGGTGACACTACCACTTCCCTGGGTAGCCTGTTCCAGTGCTTGACAATCCTTGTGGCGAAGAAATTTTTTCTAATATCTAATCTAAAGCCCTGCTGCAATTTGAGACCGTTCCCTCTTGTTCTGTTCTTTTTCCAGGGTTGTCATTTTACCTCTTTTTCCTCTATTTCCCCTCCCCTTCCCCATCTACTTTGTCAGTTTAGGCTGCAATCTCTCTGAGCCTCTCTGTTTTTTTCACTTTGAGGTGCTGATTTCTAGAAAGCTTCTCAGTATTACCACAGTCAAACCAAATCACTATGTCCAGGAGAGACCAGGGGTTGAAATCTGATCTCACATGCACTGATAAATGCTGAGGTCTGTATCAAATGGTGTATCAAATTAGACTTGAGCTTCTCTTACTGAGCACTGTAGTAGGGTGATACTTCTGTCACAGAACTGTTCTGGTTTTGGATAGGGCAAACCTCCAGTTTCTGTGATACAGGCGTAGTCTCAGGAGAAGTGATTTCTACAGCTCTTCAGCCCAACTGACTTGACCACAGAACTGAAGAAAAATGGCTACAAATGAGCAAAACCTTAAAGTAAAGAGCAGAAGGAATCAGAAGACTGCCCGGTGAGGGTGTTGAGGACACATCGACGGCTTGCTGAAAAAAAATAAAAACAAACAAAAAACAGGAGCCTTTACAGCTCCTCAGGGAGCTTTGGAGGAAGACCTCAAACAACTCTGCTACTTAGTTCTGCTTTAATTCTTGTCTCAATGTGGAGAAATCTTCTGTAACGTACAAATAGCGCTGCCAAGGGCAACAAAATTTGTGTTAAATATCACAGACGAACGAAAGGGTTGGGAGGGGAAGAGAAGTCTAAAACTTCTCAAAGACTCTTGCAATGTCTTTTCCTTCCTGTTCTGTGCATTGATCTCTTTTGCTCAGGTTGAAACCTCCAGCTTCTGAAAGACACCCACAACTGACACCTATTCCACTAGACTGAAAACCATTTGAAAATTATGTTGCACTGTGGTTTTTTTACAGTCACACAGTGATCAGACTGGAATAGATTTAAGACAAGGTTATTTACATTAAAGAAAAAAAATTGATTGCTTGTCTAACAGCAAAACATTGTTATATGCCATTAAATGATAAGGACTGAATACAGCACAAGGATATCTCTTCTTTTCATAACACTGAACACATTTCTTATCCTCCTGACATTACAGTAATTTAACTTTGCAAAGTTATACTCAGATGCTGCTAGTTTTAAATGCTTCTGTACATGCTTATACAATTCATACTGTGATATCCATTCTCAAAATAACTGTCAAACCCACCTGCTTTAAGGAAGACAGTATATTGCCCTGACACACTGTGTACTACAGAACCAGAGCAAGGGCATTTCCTTGCATGGTAGAATCATCATTTATCAAAATCTCATTTGGCAAATTGCATTTCAAAAGAGATCATGCACAGCACAAGATTGAGGCCTTAGTTTGTTTGGGAAGTGGGGAGTTTGAAGCCTTTTCCTTCTATTTTACTTTTCATATTTCATGTCTAGGGACATGAGTAATGTCCCTGGATATCAGAAAAATGAACACTTTATTCAGCCCTGGTTCAGCTTGGTTGAGAGAAAATACAAAGCTGAATCCTAAAAAGCATCACTGTGTTCATAACCTACTTAATAACCCTCAGGCTGCAGTTCTGCTCCCTGGGGTTTCCACAGTCACTGAGTCACCTTGATCACGATCCTGATTACTGATGGCTCCTCCTGCAGTCAATGGGGAAAGATAAGTTCTCAGGGACATTCATGGTAGGAAGCCTGAATCACCCTGGGAGTGACATCAGTCCTATGGAAGAGCCCATGCCCAAGGGGCATGCTGTTAAAAAACACCCCTTGGACATAAAATTCAGGGAGGGAAATGAATTTTGCTACTCCTTCCCTTTTTTACTGAGAAAATATGTTTGTTTTGGAAAGGCAAAACAGAGAGGCAGTTGTTGTGTGCTGAGCAAAGACTGGGGAGACGAAGCGGATGCATTTCAGAGGGCTCTTTCATGGCAGGAAAGGGAAATGGGTTTAAGATCATACAGCAGTACAGTAGGTTTGCTCACCTTTTGCTTCAAAGATTCACTCATCTTTTGTTCCATTTTGGGCACTTGGATGGATTTATGGGCTATGCCATTTGCTTGGCTACAGTTAAAATAGCCTTTTTTACCCCAGACTATGCCGGCTAATACCAGCCATGGTCTGCAATCCACTTTCTGCAGTGCTCTTAGCTGAGTTTTTTCAAGATGGCACTAATATAACCCACGGTTTAAAGTACAGGAAACTTCTAAAAGAGCCTGAGTTACAGAAAGATAATAAAGAAAACAAGTACATTAATGTTGATCCTTTTGCTTTCACAGGAAAATGCCATGGTAGGAGTGACCTGGATCAATGAAGATTTGGATATGGCCTTCACATACCACCTCTATTAATAGCAGAGATTCCCTGAGTGTTTGGTGGTCCTCAGTGGTGTTCCTCGGGGGTCAGTGTTGGGATGGGTGCTGTTTAACATCTTTGTTGGTGACATGGACAGTGGGGTTGAGTTCACCCTCATCAAGTTTGCTGACAACACCAAAGCTGAGTGGTGCTGTCGACACACTGAAGGGATAGGATGTCATCCAGAGAGACCTGGATGGGCTTGAGAGGCAGGACCATGCAAACCTCATGAACTTCAACAGGGCCAAGTGCAAGGTCCTGCACCTGGGTCAGGGTAATCCAAAGCACAAATACAGGTTGGGCAGACAATGGATTGAGAGCAGCCCTGGGGAGAAGGACATGCTGGTTAAGGAGAAGCTCAGCATGACTCATCAATAGGCCCCTGTGGCCCAGAAAGCTGATCATGACCTGGGCTGCATCAGAAGAAACGTGACCAGTAGGTCGAGTGAGGTGTTTCTCCCCCTCTACTCTGCTCTTGTGAGACCCTACCTGGAGTGCTACAGCCAGCTCTGGGGCCTCCAGCACAAGAAGGATGTGGAGCTGTTACAACAGGTCCAGAGGAGGCCACAGAGATGGTCAGAGGGCTGCAGCACCTCTGCTCTGGAGACAGGCTGAAATAGTTGGGGTTATTCAGCTTGGAGAAGAGAAGGCTCTGGTGAGACCTCAGAGCCCTTCCAGCACCTAAAGGGGTCTCCAAGAGAGCTTGAGAGGGACTTTTTACAAGGATATGTAGTGATAAGATAAGGGGGAATGGCTTTAAACTGAAATCAGGTAGGTTTATATTGAATATAAGGAAGATTTCCCAGAGGTGAACTGGGGTTTTGAGCAACCTGGTCTAGGAGAAGGTGTGTCTGGTCATGGCAGGGGGTGGGAACTAGATGATCTTTAAAGTCCCTTTCAATCCAAACTATTCTATTATTCTATAGTAGCAGACTATATTTTTTCTGGGAGGACAGTTTTTTCTAGGGGACAATTTTCTTCTAGTCTTTTTTTTTATATACACTGACTCAAAATTGATTTGAATTTCTACATTATGGTGTAAATTAAGATTGGGTTCATTAATGTGTGGAGTCTGAGATTACTAATTTCTGGACTGTTTTCATTCTCAAAGACAAAATATTAAAAAAGAAGTATGAAGAAGTGGTATCATGCCATTGAGGTAAACAGTATGAAGATTTCTTTTCATATCCCTTAAAAATGACAGAATTTTTCAATCATAGCTGAAATCCACCTGGAAAAACAAGAAATTTAGCAAGAGTGTTACTACTGTTTATTCTGTCTTGGTGAAGCACAGCTGAGAAGTCAGAGGTGAAATAGTAAATGCTATACAAGAGTGTGTGATCCCAGCAGTGGCTCATCAGCTGTTCACATCCTCCAATGAACACACAACCATCTGGGAAATGGATCTGTCCTGAATGGCTACAGGAGGTTACAGCTTAATACAGCACAGGCTCATGAAAACCAACATTTTGGGTGCAGACATCACTGTAAACCTCTGGAATGCTGTCACCTCAGGATTAGGGCACTCCCATACTCCTTTGGGTTACTTTAGCAAAACTGATATAAGATGAAAATCCTAGAACTTATGCAGAATATAATACATAACTAAAAGACTGTGGATTCTTCAGGGAGAGATTTTCTGGATTCTGCCAGGGTTGGGACGTTTGCCCATGCTGCCTTAATGACATATATAGAAAAACCCCATTTTCTTTCATTTTAAAAGGATCTAAAATGATTTTCTTCTGTTTTTCAGATGAGCAACTAAAGAATCTGGTAGATTCTTCTGACCCTTACCAGACAAGTCAACTCTGCTGGCTAATTGAAAGATCCAGAAAGGGACCCAAAGAGTCAGGTAAGGGAAAAAAAAAGGACAGTTCTGTTTTGATTACATGTACAGATGCTGATGAATAGAGAGGACTTGGTAAACTCCCAGTGTACAAGGTTCACTGAAATCTTGGGTACAATCAAGTTTACTTTTCCTGTCTAATGACTGTAATGCATTCGGGGAAAAGAAAAACTTAGATAAACAGATAAAATAGGTCTTTTTCATTTCTCTAAATTCTTTTTTCTTTGAAGTCATGCATATAGCCACATGGCCATGTCATTTCAATGTTTGCTTTCCTATCAAAATCACTACCTTTGTCACTATTGACTACAAGAGCAGCAGCATGGGGTTGCTTCGTGTTAAATACTCATAATCTACTGGGTTGCCTTTTCATTTCCAGGGTGTGTCCTCTGTTAGGCAAACAAAGCAACATCAAAATGGTTAATGGGAGATTATTTTTCAGTGATCTTAACAAGCAGAGGTGGTTACATATTGGTTAGAAATGTTGACAGCAGAACAAGTCTCAAGCCATGGCTGAGGAGCAGCACAGTGGGCTCTGCCAGTGAGCAGTGCCAGGGTACTGGAGTGTGCACAGTAAATTGTCAAACACATCCTGGGAAACATAAAAGAAAGAGGCTGGATTCTACCCCATGAACCACCAGGCCAAATTAATCAGAGACTGCTTGACAAGTCATGAAAGACAGATTCTGTGACATGGAGGGGGGGAAAAAAAAATCAGAATCTGTCATTGTGCCAAATCAATCAGAATTTGTAGACTGGATCCTGATAGTCACTTGGCTATATGTTAAAAAAAAAAAAAAAAAAAAGAAAAAAAAAAAGAGGTTAAAACTTTGGACTTTGCCAGTACACAAATTTACTGGTCAAAACAGATAAAAATGGGCAAAGCAAAATGAATATAAGTTGTGGCGTTCAAATACAGGAATTAAGAGTGAAATCTGATACTCTGTAAATCCTAAATATGGACATCATGCTTATAGGTACACACAAGGATTTCTTTCATATTTATCAAACACCAAAAGAATGCATTGCAATGAGCTGCTGTTATCAGACCTATGGCTTTGGAAAGTTGCTGATGATAAGAATTTTGATCAGCATCCAGCGCAGAATAGATGTATTCCTCTCCTTCTACTTTTGCACAAAATCATAGAAAGTAGTAGTTTCATACTGATTTACTAGATGTAAATAAAAGGTATCTTTGCAATTCTGTACCTTTTCTAATTCTGTAACCTGGAAAAAAAAAAAGAAAAGGAAAAAAAGTTGAAATATCTAGCACTGAGGAGATAGAAATTCTAGCACTTCAGGCCAGATTTTCAGAATTAACTCCATCTCAAAATTCAATTTCCCTTTTACCACTCATTTTATGAGTTAATACAACAACAAAAAATAATACAAACAGCAACACCTTTTACAAATTCCTGTCATGCTTCCTATTCAAACTGCTATCATCTTAAACTATCTCAGACTAAGGGAAATACTGAAATGTTTAGGATGCAGTTGTTATGTTTCTCCTAAATTGGATGCAAATGCTGAGTTCAGGCATATATGACTTTATACTAAGCTGTCTGGTTTCCTTCAAACTTGATTTCTTTTGTAGATCTCATTGAGACTTGAGGAAAATTGTTTCAGTGGTTCCAGTCTTCCAGCTCCTTAAATTTGGCAAGGCATAGATTAAACTGAGATTAGGTTATTAAAAGAACCACTATGGGGAAAAAAAAAAAAAAAAGAAATAAAAATTCTTTTGCATATAGTTTAATAAAAGTCTAAGGAAGATGCCTATGCTTTTCATATTTGTTCAGCATTTTCCTACACATTTTCCTTAATAATTAGGTTATTACATGAAAAGAAAAAATGGTCCTCAATTTTAAAACAGCTGAACACAGCCCGAACTTTCTGCATACAACTGCAGCCACATGAAGCCTTCAAAAGAAATAAGACTGCTCCCTAATATAAATGCACATAGATATGCTCACAGGTCTGTGTTTCAAGGTTTGAGTGTTAATCATTTTTTATTTGTCCTAATTACATTTTTAATTGAAACATACAAGAAAAAATATGTTAAGTTCACTCTTGACTAATTCACACTCAATCATCTAAACATAAAAAAAAAAAGAAAAATAATATAAAGCCCCAAACAGTTACCTTTCAGTTGAATCCAAGCATGGATAGTTCCAGCCCCTCAAATTTATTTTGAGAAAGTTATGAGTGTCTGAAAAGAAAGGGGAGGGAATAGGCTGGAACTGACTTATGAATGCCATATTGTGTAGATAAATCCTGTTTGCCTCTGTTATTACAGAATGTTACTCCTTCCCTGCAGATTAACAAATAAAGAAAAATATATACTAGAAAGATTCCAGTCTTTCCAAACTATGTATTATACACACTGCTTATGATTGCTTTGATCTTTTCAATTTCAGAATTGTAAGTCTATTAAAGGTTTAGTATACTAAGAATCAGGAGCTAATCTTACATTAAAGTGATTTGACTCACAATAGTGTAAAATGTTTATACAACCACATATGCAATTTATTTAGATGCCACGCAAAGACCTCTGAAATGATGGTCTTACTCGAGGGAACATACCTGAATTTCATGTCTTCCCTCTGTAAAGAAGCTACCAGAGTTTAGACCTGAGACATGGGCAACCTCAGGTCAAAGAACTTCACTGAAATGTCCAT
Source organism: Chiroxiphia lanceolata (assembly GCF_009829145.1). Taxonomy (NCBI): domain Eukaryota; kingdom Metazoa; phylum Chordata; class Aves; order Passeriformes; family Pipridae; genus Chiroxiphia; species Chiroxiphia lanceolata. The sequence goes on along the minus strand of NC_045641.1, from coordinate 5,028,350 downwards.
GTCCATCATTTTCACTGCAGATGGCTTGGCCTGTTACAGAAACTCCATCGAAACAAAGAATAAAGCAAATAAATAAAGACCAACCAAAGTTAATACACATTTGGAGCTGTTGGTGTTATGTTCTTGGTCTCTATGTAGACAAGAGGTATGCTGTCATATGAGTAATGACACATCTTCAGTGCTCTTTCTGGAGTTCCTTGCAAAGGAGGAGATCAACTCCTCTGTGATCCATAAGACGAAAATGCCTCAGTCCAGGGACTGCCTCAGTCCAGGGTGCCTGAAAAGTATTAGCATGACTGCAGAAACCACAGAACTATATAATATATATAATTAAGTATATCATATATATAATTCACTGTGGGGATAAAAAGCCCTTCTGTCATTCCTGTTAACTGGAGAGTGAAATAATTCCCTGGAGGGTGTGTTGTTTGATTTCCTCTAATGAATGGGCACCCTAAGTGCTTTATGGCTTTTAAGTCTGGGATTTAGCATTTGAACCCACAAGATGTTGAGCAGATTAGTTCTGATCCTATATTGACTTAAGCACACATGTAGGTGCCTTCCAGGACCAAACCTTCAGTGTTATGTGAAGAAGAGATGAAACCTTGCTCTTCTGCTCTTGCATATCTCAGGCTCCAAACCCAACTGCTAACACACAAGGAGTTCATTACACCAGCTCAATTTCCCCACCTTTCCTCTGGTGAATTGTATTTATTCGTGTGATGAAAATCAGGCTTCTTAAACTCTGCCTTCTTGTGCAGCCACAAACATCTGTAGAGATTCAGATGCCAAAGTCACTGTACTGGGCAACTGGGTTTGTTCCTCCCTATGAGAGAAACCCCAGATGAATTAACCCTCTCTAACTATGAATTCTAACTACGAATTCCCTTCAGCCTGGTTCCACTGAGTAACACAAGGGAAAGGACACTGGAAAAATACATGAAAATCTCATGGTGAAGTTGTAAATATTTTGCCTTTGGGTACTATGTTCTAATATACGTATTTGATAAAAATGTCATTTGCTAGCACTGTTTTCTTTTAACTTATTAAATGCATAGGTAAACTTTCAGAGTTTTGTGGGAGTTTTAGTTGTTTGGTTGGTTGGTTTGGTTCGGTTTGCTTGGTTTGGGGTTTTCTTTCAATTTTGAATGCATCAGGCATGCTTTAGTTCTTTCTAAATCTCTTTATGATAGTCTCCTATGTGACAAAAACATGGTATATCATCATAATGTTGTGAAGATGCAAACATCCATCGTTACCAATTTCATGTGATTATAAGACTAATAATCTATGATCATAATATGTCATCTGAATATTTCTGAAATTCTTCTACGATTTTTTAATAAATAACACTGTCCTTACTCTCTAACTTGATAATGAACCTCTGGTTTAGAGATTTAGGGTTTCAAATCATACAGGAAAAAAAATCCTTTGCTTTTTTCCTGACTCAATAAAACCCTTTTCCATTACATGGCATTGTTGGTACTGTTTCAGTGTCATAAATAAATAAATAATAACTGAATGTACCTCTGAAGGGATAGATATGCCATGTAAGGAGTTTTCAGCTCTTAAAATGATAATGGCTAGAAGGGTTGCTTTGAACCCAAAACTGAAATACTCAATCTAAACAAACATTGATGATGGTGATTTATTTCACATCAAGTGTCGCATGAATTTTGCTGCTGCTTAAAAGAAAAATATAAATTTCACTTTGTCAATATGTATTATTCACTTTCTTCTAAACATCACTGTCTGAGCATCAAATGCAGAGAAAAAGCTAAACAGAAATCACCCAGAGACAGAGCTGTGTAATATACATTAGTTTCAAATTGGAAGCATATCTGTATAGATTTTAACTTGATCTTTCGAAAACAGTTAAAAAAAAAAAGAAACAAAAACACAAACAAACAAACAAACAAAAAGAAAACAAAAAATAAACCAAACCAAACTCAAACAAACAAATAAAAAGAAAATAAAAAATAAACCAAACCAAACTCAAACAAATAAACAAACAAACAAACAAAAAATGAAAATGAAAGAATCTGTATTTAAACAGTCTGGAGGGTTGTTGCTAGAAAAAATTTTGTGAGGGTACTAAATTAATGCAGAAAGTCCTGAAGGAATGACTTGATAAGAAGGAGGAAACAACAGTAGAGGGACTATTTTACTTTAGGATTTTGAAGAAATAACAGAAGTCTCTATATAACAGTAAAATCTCTTTCCTCCAACTGTTACATCTGCAAACTGCAAGTCTTTCCAAGGTCTCAATGAGACAAAGGCATAGTATTCTGTTGTAGTTATTTCCATGATCTAATATAATTTTATAGAAAATTATTGGAAAATAAAGGATGGTTTTGAGATATATTCCATGGTTATGTCTTTCTAATATACAAAATTTTGGAAAGATTATATTTTTTCCACTTTCTGTTTGGTTTTTACAACCAGTTATATTTTCCTATCTTTTTTCATCATTCCAGATAATTTAATGAAAATATTCAGCCAAACCTCTTTGAATGCCTTCCTTATTACTAAAACATATTTTATGTTTAACACAACACAAGTTGAAAAGTTGAATTGCAATTTAAAAATAAGTAAGCAAAAAATTCTAAGATAAGACCTAAAATTTGTCAGAAAGTTAAATAAGAAGGAAGTGCCAGTGTGGATACATAAAGAAAAAACCTTGTGATTTATCTGCTCTTGCACTGGGGGCTGTTGCAGAGATGAGGGGTGGTCTTACACCACCCATGAGATTGCAAATCTCTGCTGTATCTGAGTGATTTACAGGAACCTTTGAAGACAGGTCTGTAAATAAAGAATTATTTTCACCTTGTTTTTCTCCAGAAGGAATAGAAGACTAAGGTTCCACCCATTCTGATGACAAGAATCAGAATCCTGTGTTTAGTTTTAAGCCTCTCACTCCAACAAAGACATTGAGGTGCTGGAGCAAGTCCAGAGAAAGGCAATGGAGCTGGGGAAGGAGCTGGAGCACAAGTCTGATGCAGAGCAGCTGAAGGAGCTGGAAGGGTTCAGCCTGGAGAAAAGGAGGCTCAAGGGGGAACCTCTACAACTCCCTGACAGGAGGTTGTAGCCAGGTGGGGGTCAGTCTCTTCTCCCATGAAACAAGCAACAAGATAAAAGGAAGCAACCTCAAGTTGCACCAGTGGAGGTTTGGACTGAATATTAGGAAATTCTTCACTGAAAGAGTCATCAAGCACTGGAACAGGCTGTGAACAGGAAATGATGGTGTCACTATCCCTGGGGGCATTTAAAAAATGTGTAGACTTCACACTTGGGGACATGATTTAGTGGTAAACTTGGCGGTGCTGGGTTTATGATTGGACTTGATGATGTTAATAATCTTTTCTAACCTTAATGATTCTATGATTCTCTTCTCCTCTGCTATCAAATATTGGTCCCCTACTCACATAGTTTTGTGCTTTGTTTTCCTTCTGCCATCATCAACCGCTGGGGTGATAACTGATTAAGGCAGATTTTCCAACATAAACAGTTTTTAAGACTGTCCCATGGGATTAGTCTCTCCTGCAAAACACCTTGGAAAGAAGTGACTCTTACCTTGCCCGAGACCTTTGAAATCTCTTGAAGGAAATAAAAAGAAAATACAGAGCAAGTAAAATTCAGTGAAAAGCATATTTTTATGAAAATGTCAATGAGCAAGAAATAGACCTTTCATCAGCTTCTGGTTTCTGATTTGAAAATTGGTTTAATCTGAACGGTGACTGGAATGGTTTTTGTAGCCACTCTGCCTTAGTGAGCTCCTCTAGAGAATTAGAAGGAAATTACGGGGATGCTTTGAATTATGACTTAAGGTGGAAAACTCTGATTCTTCATGGCCAGAAAGCACAGCAGGATATCATGGAGCTGGTATTGAATTAAAGAGATTGGTTTGTTCTTCTTAAATCAGGGACAGAAGTCGAACACATCTTTGGCTCTATAAAATCAGCCTCTCCTCAACAGACAGCATGCTGCAAAGATGCTTAGTTTTTCTTCCTGAGCTTGTCTCAAGATTGGAGTGGGGAAAGCAATACCAAGATGAGACAGGTCTTGCACAGTTCTGACATATCTGCTCCTGTACCTGAGACAATAGGTCTCATAGGGAGGTAAAGCTTATTTTTTTTACAGTCCATCTTATTAGCCTAATTTACTAATTCTGGACTCCGAAGCCCCCATATTGGATTTACCAGTTTGGATTGCCACTAGCTTGGGGGTTCCTAGTTCCTTTTTGGTTGTATCCAACAAAATTTTCCTCATTTAAAGGAAATAAATAACACAACACTGTTCACAGGGTAGAAGACAAACATTCAGAGCTTTGTTTGTCTGTTGGGTGACTTAGATAAATTGTAGATGATCACTGAAATGTATTGAAATGCAGAACTCACAATATCATAGAATCATACAATCATATAATCACAGATCATCCTGAGCTGAAAGGGATCCACAAGGATCATCAAAGTCCAACTCCTGGCCCTGCACAGGACAGCCCCAAGAATCCCACCATGTGTTGTCCAAATGTTTTTTGAACTCTGTCAGGCTTGGTGCTGTGACTGCTTCCCTGGGGAGCCTGTTCCAGCAACCAGTCACCCTCTGGGTGAAAAATCTTTTCCTAATGTCCTGGAGAGCATGGAAACATGATCTCAAGAACAATATAATTTTGCAGGATTGGCTCAGGTGTGAGTGTCATCTGTGTTCATTTTCCTAATCCTGACAGGAGATAGATCCGTTATGTCAGAAAGAGAAACAAGGTCCCTTCTCTTGGTGCTAATTAATTCCCACATCAAAACTGAGTTTTGAGCTCCTCACGACAGAAAAACTCAACATGAACCAGCCTTGTGTGCTCACAGGCCAGAAAGGTGAACAAATCCCGGGATGCATCAAAAGGGGTGCGAGCAGCAGATCAAAGGAGGTGATTCTGCCCCTCTGGTCTTGTGAGACCCCACCTGGAGTACTGTGTGCAGTTTTGGTGTCCCCAATATAAGAAGGACATGGAACTGTTGGAGCAAATCCAGAAAAGGCCACAAAATTGATAAGGGGCCTGGAGCACCTCCCTTATGAGGCTGAGAAAGTTGGGGCTGTTCGGCCTGGAGAAGAGAAGGTTTTGTGGAGACCTCATAGCAAGCTTCCAGTATCTGAAGGGACTACAGAGAAGCCAGAGAGGGACTCTTCATCAGGAACTGTAGTGACAGGACAAGGAATAATGAGTACAAACTGAAAGAGAGGATGTTTAGGCTAGATATTAGGAAGAAATTTTTTACTGTGAGGCTGGCGAGGCATTGGAACAGGTTGACCAGGGAGGATGTGGATGCCACAAACCTGGTGGTGCTCAAAACCAGGTTGGATAAGACTTTGAGCAACCTGGTTGAGTGGGAGATGTCCCTGCCCGTGGGACTAGATGATCTTTAAGGTCCATTCCAACCCCTTAATAATCTATGATTCTATGATTACTCCTGAATTCTCACAGTAAAATGCCCTAATACAAAAACATGTGTGCACACACAAACTAAGATTGTAATTCAGGATATATTTTTAATAATAATTTCTGAAAGTGCAATACAGATTCAATTTATTCTCCATTTTATCTAGTATGTCTGATGAGTCATTTGAGTTTAGCTTTTGGAGATGAGTACAGTTGGCATTGGAGGTGGGTTTCTGCAGTCAAGCCCAGCATGTGTCTGCAGTTCTTTGTAAAAACATCAATCCTTATAATGCTGTAGGGTCAGTCATCCCTCCCTATGAGCTACATAGAACATCAGCAGAAATGGCTTCCCTTCCAAATTTCAGCCCCAGTCCTGACCTACCTATACACTCAAATATAAAACTTTGAAATGACTGCTAAAAACCACAGGTTATGACCTAAAGATTCCGTTTCTTATAAAAATGAAAAGGAAAACACCAATCTAGCAACAGTTGTTGTTAACAAGTTTCAGATGCCCAGCTTGCAGCTCTGCAAGGGGGTGGATCTGGTTTAGACTAAGAGCTGCAGCTTTCCTTATAAAACAACATCACCAAAACTTTTCTTAGAGCCCTAGTGGGTGTTCACAATCACATGCCCTTCATCCTCAGGTATCTTTTTTTTTTTTTTAATTTTTTTCCCCAAAAGTTTACCTACAGTTAAGATTCATCAAAGAGATAAAACTCCAAAGAATCCATCCTAGGTTATATATGAAATTCAGTAACTCATGGATAACTGAAGTGTCGTAAAACTCACACTAGAGTCTGAAGGCTTAGGATGAGTGAAAAGATCAAGAAAAAACATAGAAATATGCCTTTGAGGTAAAATATTTTGGATTAGATTTAAATACCAGGCTGAGTTGTGTCTCTTCCTCAGTGAGATACTGTCATGTTACTTCTCTCCTCTCGTAGGCAGAAACCAATTCTGTGAGAAAACCCCAATCTAATCAGAGGTGGATCTGCTCCCACATCTCCTTTAATGAATATTCCTATGAAACATTCAACTTCTAAACTTTCAACCACAAACTAAAACCAAGTAAGAAAATCCACCTCTGCTGGGCAACAAAGATATAATAAAGCAGCACAAGAACAAACCTTTCCCCCTTCTTACCATGTCCTTGCATGCCAAACCCTTTTTTCCCTGCTACCCAGCTCCAGGCTCTTTATTAAACCACATGAGAACTTCACTGTGGCCATTGCTGTCCAAGTAAACTATGAACAAACTAATAAAATATTTTATTATATTCTAGATAGTTTTACATTCCCCCACAGTGATGAAACCTTCTGTACCTAGGCGTACATAATATATTTTTAACAGAGTAGTGGCTGTAAGAAAGAGTTTTATATAGGACCTCAACAAGGGCTTTGCTCTCCAGCCACCTGCACCTCACTGATTTGCACTGTGAAGGGTCTGAGTTCAACTGGGCTTGAATTCAGATTTTTATCCTTGATTCAGGATAAGAATCAGGATGGAACATTTCCAGAGAACCTGTGAAGGTAGAGATGAGCCTTTTTATGGGCTTGTGATAACACAGTTCCATTTTCTTTTTCTGAACAACCCCAACTCTCTCAGCCTGTCTTTGTAGGAAAGGTGCTCCAGCCTTGTCATCAACTTAGTAGCTCTCCTGGGGACTTGTGCCAACAGGTCCAACACCTTTCTTGTGTTGGTGGCCCCAGAGTTGGACACACTGCTTCAGGTGGGATCTCATGAGAGAGGATTAGAGGGGAAGAACCACTTTCCTTGACTGGTCATGCTTTTTCTAATGCAACTATTCAGCTAGGTTACTCCACTGATTATGAATTGGAGCATGATCAAGCACTTACATTTTTAGATTACTCCATAGCGGGGTTTAGACTCACAGGAATATTAGAGCAGGATGTGATTGCAGGATAACATAAGAAAATAAGTATCTCAGTTAAAAACAGAGTTGCTAGAATTTTTCATGTTCCACACAGACTTAAACTACGAAGCCAACAGAGTTCTGCATACCCACTGCTTTGGTGAATGAGGCCATTTCTGAAGGTCTGAGTCACTTTCATGCTGTGTAATGTCTGGGGGTGGCTCACGGGCCACCACTTAGCGTGTATTGCTTGGTTCAGATTAGCACCACTGAATCTGTCCCAGAGAGTTTCAAAATTATTCATGATCTCAAACCTTCAAAGCTGAACAGTGAATGAAAGTTAAACTCATTCAAGGACACTTGTGAAAGGGATAGTTTCAGGACAATTCAGCATTTATCATTGTTCCAAGGAAAAGATGAAGCTTTAATCTCTCCACCCCACCTGAGACTAACAGAGTAAATTCACTAAAAGAGTAAACTAATTCTCTGTGAATGTTTGTGTTAAAATAAACTCCCTCTTTGGACATTTTCTCTTTCTCTTGAGTACTTTTTTGCTCCAAAACATGCAATACGCTTACCATGTTTTAACTTTACTTATTCTTATTTAAAGCAACTTTTGGCATCTAACGCAGATCTTATTAATGACAAAATAATCCCAGTTCTGTTAATGAGTCACTGGGGTCACAAGACAGGCAGCTCCAGAGTGTGGTTCCTCCCAGTTTGAGAAAAATTGTCCAAAATAGATCGGTTGACACGTCTTTGGAAATGCCTGTGCTTGCGCGACAACATTCAAATCTCTTTTCCTCAGTTAAGCCATTTTAACTCTGGAATTATTATGCTGCTTTGCTTCACAAGACTGTCACTCAGATTGTTCACAAACTGCTTTGAAGGTGGAAAGTGTTGTTATGACTCAGAATGTGTAATTGTGGCCTCCCTCTAATGACAATGGATACCAGCTTTGGTTGAAGTGTTAAATATAAAATAAAGACATAAGCAAAAAATGCAATGTGTTTGTTAGGCTGTAAATATCAAGTGAAAATATCTACCTTTAGATGGATTTTTCTTCCCCTCTGTGTAAAATTGCAAATATTTCTACCTAAAAATAATGTACCATTTTAGGAGTGAACTTGTATGAGATAGCTTCAAGGACCATTTGTATCAGCTTGCAATTCAAGAATAAAATTGAAACTTACTTCTTTATCAAAAATGGATTTATAATCTTGGACTTTACACTGTAAGCCAACTCTTTCTTATTGAGAAGTCAAATTGTTTGTCCATAGAATTGCTTCCCCTTTTTGACTAAATTGTTTTTAGCTCCAATTCAGAATTATGTCACAGAAAAAGAATTCTTGGAGAAATAGTTACTCTTTAAGCAGTTGTGATGAAATCAGGTGTTTTAAGGAAAACTGCATCCAGTGTCAGTAGTAAAATACAAGGAATGTATAAAGCTCATCTTATAAAAAACTAGAGGGGAAAAATGGACTTCATATGAGAGAAGTAGAGAAATAGAGAGAGAAAGAACAAGGAAAAAAGAAACACAGTGTTATTTCATTTAAAACAAATAAACAAACAGACAAAAACAACCTCACACCAAAAGTCATTCTTCAATTATCTTTTTTTTTTTTTTTGAAAGAGCTAGAGTTATAAAAAATGAACCAGAGAAATATCAAATGACAGAATTATAGAATGGTCTGGGTTGGAACGGATCTTAAAGATCATTTCATTCCACTCCTCTGCCATGGGCAGGGACACCTTCCACTATCCAAGCTTGTTTCAAGCCCCATCCAACCTAGCCTTGAATACTTCCAGGGATGGGGCATCCACAGTTTCTCTGGGCAACCTGTTCCTGTACCTCCCAATCCTCAATGCTGCTTCCTTTTGTCTGATTTAAATCTACCCTCTCTCAGTTTAAAACTGTTACCCTTCTCCTGTCACTACAGGCATTGGTAAAAGTCTGTCTCTCTCATAAGACTCTTTTAGATATTGAGAGGTCACAATAAGGTGTCCCCAAAGCCTTCTCTTCTCCATGCTGAACAGTTGATAACAATCACAACTAACTTTGGTTTTGAGGAGAAATAATGAAAACCTGAAGAGCAAAGGAAATTTAATTTAGTATTTTTGAGAGTTTCTTCACCCTTTGGGAAAATTCAAACTTGTCACACACAGATACCCTCCTCCTCATTTTTGTTTAAAGAAAGGTTAAGGTGACAATATTTGCCTGTCTTTATTTCTGCATAGATGATTCATAATAATGTGTATACATAGCAAATTCACATTATGTGGGAATGAAATGCGTGTTCTTACATAAAGGAGTGAGAAAATCAATTGTGTTTGGCATCAGCACTTGTAGACAGGAGTACAGTTAGAAAAAGGTGGGCGGCTTTGCGGTAACAGTAGAGGGAAAAATTAAATTCTAAGAAATAAGAGGGGGTTAGTAGCTGTATGGAAAAAAGGTTATTTTTAGACATAAGGAACGTGCTGTGCTAATATGAATGTTTAAGCCTTGAACGTTGCCTTGCTGCAAAAGGTCAAGTTCTCAAATCCCATTTTTCAGACTGACTTCTTATGTACATAAAAAGTTGTAATAATATGAGAAAGACAATATTAATCCAGGTGCAATAATTTAATTTTTTATGTAGGATTAAATTGGATTTTATTTATTGTTGTAACTCCATTAATTTCATACTAATGCAAAGCATTGCAATAAGGTGTGTGATACATAAACAGCAGGTAGGACAAGAAACCTATTCTCCATTGGCCATTCTTGACAGGTGTCCCTAAAATTGATTTATCCTTCCACATCAACTACTCCTGTTTTCCTGTTTTCAGACTGCACTGTGCCAACCATTAGAGGGGTGTGGGGAAGTGGAGGGGGGAGAAGAAGAAGAAATCTCTCAGTAGGCCCCAGTTATAAGCTCTCTCCTCTTTCAGGACAGATGATTGGTTTCCCAAAGTGCATCTGTGGCAGAGGGACAGTTGTTGGTTCAGTTTAACCACCAAGTACTGCCTAAACAAAGTGAAGGACAGTTACTGTGCCATATTTACATTTACATGGACATAATGTGACAACCACTCTGGAAAGACAGAATCATAGGATCCTTAAGGTTGGGAAATACCTCCAAGATCATCAAGTCCACTGTCAACCCAGCACCACATTCACTGCTAAACCACGTCCTCAAGAGCCATACCCACATGTTTTTTGAACACTTCCAGGGGGTGGTAACTCTACCAACTCTGCCTAGGTAAGTACTTGGGCAGCCTGTTCCAGTGCTTTAGAACCCTTTCTGCAAAGAAATTTTTCCTAATATCCAGTCTAAACTTCACTCGAGACACAACTTGAGGCTATTTCCTCTCATCCTGTCACTTGTTACCTGGGAGAAGAGGCTGATCCCCACCTCTCTACAACCTTCTTTCAGGTAGTTGTAGAGAGTGATAAGGCCTCCCCTCAACCGCCTTTTCTCCAGGCTAAACAACTGCTCTCTCTCAGGCTGCTCCTCATAAGATATAAGGGAATTAAGGACCTTCAGGACTGGGAAAAAAATATTCCAAAAACATCCCCACAAACAGATAGAATTTGGACTAATAATCCCATTTAAAAAAATACCTCTGCTGTAAGGATGCCTATAGTCACTACCCCAGTCACAAGTAGGGGTTTGCTTTTTCAGCACTAAGATATGCCCAGCTGGTTATTTTTTATTGACCCCAGATTTTGCAAAAAATATTGCACAGGCTGTAGAACTAATTATAGGACCCAGGTTGCCTTGGCCAGTCTCTGAGATGGAGGCACCCAGTGCAAGTAACCAGGAAAGTAAAAGTCTTTGATTATGGATCCTTGAGCCATAGGAAATATCAGTATGAATGAGATGACAGGGTTACTCTCACCTCCCTGAGTTGTTACCACAACATTGCAGTGTTTCTCTTTCATGTGTGAGGACACATGAACAATTTTTTCCTATGAAATGGTATCGAGAGAGATGTGGGTGATCAAACTGGCCAAGGAGAGTCGAGTTCTTCCATTCTACCTCGGGTTATATTTGGTGTTGAGGTTAAGTGAGAGAGCCCGAGAGACACGTAATTCCATCTGAAAATGGTAAAATTAAACAGGAGGACCCTATTGCTGACCTTTAGATTGATAGAGAGCCGCCTACAATTCACTTACTTACATTAGATGGCAGATTTTTGGATGTCAAATTAAAATTAAATCTCCTCCACTAGATTAAAAATAAGCCAATAAAGTAATTTGGTCACACAGAAAAAAAAAATAATTAAGGTGTCACATAAGAAACAAGGAAGACAGTGCCATTCACAAGAATACCTCAGTCTTTGTCTGGAATATTATGCACAAGGCTGATTATGCATCTACAAGAAAATTATTTTAAAATAGGAGAGAAAAGCTGGAAGGGGGTATAAGTCTGGGAATAAATGCAGTGGTCTACAAATACATTTGGTAGGTGAATGCAAAAGAGAGACAATCTAAAACACAATGTTATCATGAAAAAGGATGATATAAATTGTCCATTAGTACATTTAGCCTGGAAATAGGGATATGATCATATGTTTTAGCAAGTGGCTGACCTATATAAAGCAGGATTCACCATCCAATTCCATGTGCCTGTGATACAGCCTGTGCAATCTCCTTAGCTATTCATGTCTCATTATACATGACACATCCTTCTTGATTCACATTAGCCACAGAATGCTGGTTTTTGCTGACTGCATCTTTCTCTTAAAAGACATTAAAAAAGGGTGAGGGAAGTGAGAAGAAAACCCTTAACTGTGAAAGTAGGAAAAGAAAAAAAGAAGCTTAGTGCAATGTGTGCATGTGTGTGCTCATTTGCAGATGTCCCTAACACTAAACACAGTGTAAAACGTATAGTCAGAACTGGATTAGGATATCTGTCTGGAACTGAAATTCAATTTTTTTTATCTGTCTCACAGTTCTTAATGGATTTGAGATTTCTTAGCTTATAAAGTATCTCAGAAAACGTAATGAACACTAAGACAAAACTTAGGCTTGACCACTTTGCCTTGTGACAACCTTGTCCAAGAGCTGTGCCCTCAGACATATGCTAAGAGTAATTTGCCTCTTGCTTAAACACAGAACAGGTAGATGCTGGGCAGGGTCTCAGAAAGAGTTCATTTGTTAGGCTCAGTGGCTCCAGCCTGGGACAAGGTATTGAATTTCTAGGCCACAAAGACTGAGCACTTAGTCTTTGACCTAGTGACTAATCCAGTTACTCCTTGGAAGAACATCCCACCCAGAGGCATATCTTGAAAGGCAGAGTCCATGCTAATCAGTGCAACAGCATGACCTACATCCTACCGCAAAAATCCATGTATGTGAAATATCCCTGAGGCCTGGGGCACTCCAGAGGTTAAAATAAGAAACATATTTACTTAATAGTTAGCTAAAGCCTTACCAAAAGCTCTTATAATTATAAAAGCTCCCAACCCCTTTTCCACTCCCTTTCTTCCTCCTTCGTCTGAAACTACAAAGAGAACACACAGCAAACTACTGGTTTAGGGCACAGAAAGGAATCCAGTTAAATCTTTTTGGGTTATGTCGTGAGAGGCAATTTACCATCTCAAAGGTCAGAAAATGTGAGGTAAAATGAAGAGAAGAGAAAGACCAAGAGAGAAACTAATCAAATTTCAGCAGCAGAGAACAGCAGAGCAGTGGCTCTTGCAGATGAGACTAAGGCAAGGAAATGATAACTTTACACAGCAGGATAGGAGTCCAAAGCCTCCTCAGTTCACTCTGGTGACAGTGCCAACATGTATATCTGGGTAAGGTGAGTAAGGGTCAGACAAACAGGTATTTCTTGTAGGCAAAAAGCACATAAAATGCATCTGTTTATAGATACAACCAGCTCTGGTTCTGCCATAGACTGCCTTTGAATTGCAATATCTTGCTATAAGGAAGCCAAGTTTTAGCTGCTAAACCAACACTGAAGCACATGGAGCACCTTTTGCTCAACAGGGATAGTGTACTTTTGAAGAAAAATACTCTAAAAATAATAATAATAATAATAAACTTCTCAAAAATCCTGTCAAGAGAGTAAGTTTTTATTGTTGCCAATACATAGAAGATAAGGTAACAGTAGCTGGAGAAGGTCAACCTTAGGACTTGCTCCAGACAGCAGTGTATTCTATTCTAATGCTGTTCCAAATATGCCCCAAAAAAGGCCAGCATTGCCCTGAGTGTACTCATGGACAGACTTTCAAGTGCTCCAGTTATATGAAATCTGAGATATGGCTTCCCTGCCTCCAAATTGAAGCACACACAGAACTTTATTCTTTTACCATCACTCAGAGACATAAAGGGCTTTGTCCTTGTGATAAAATTGCAAATGGGAACTGAAGCTGTGGAGAAAGACATCAAAATTTTTCACAAAAATTTGGAACCAAACCGACATAGTCCTACAGGAAACAAAATAGTCTTCCTTATTGTTTTCATCCACTTTGGTCCACTATAATCTCAAAATATAAGCTAATCCTGAAATACAAAACCTGTGTGGTTGCAAACTACAGCTGTGTATTTTTCACATATCCACATATATAAATAAATCATAACAAATTTATGCAAATATTTAATACATTAGAGAATTATTTTAGTGCCTGGAAAGCAACTGAACTCTGTGGTTCATCACTTTTTCCTTGTTTTATTTGCATGTAATGATCATATTACTTCCCTTTGCCCATCTGTGGAAAAGTTAATGAGGTTAAAGCTGAACAGGGTTAGAAACATTGATAACACTGATCCTGAGAAATTAGAATCACAAGCAGAGGATATCAGCACAAGATTAAGACTGGGCAAATGGCAACCCCTTTAAATCTAGTCTTTATTGCTGATTGTATTTTACAATTTAAATAATGCACTTTTTTTTTTCCTCTTAATGTCAGAAGACAGTAGAGAAGTAGAGAAAAGTCAGAGGAAAGAAAAAAATAAAAGTTGTGGATGCCTCATCCCTGGAAGTGTTCGAGGCCAGGTTGGAGGGTACTTTGAGCAATCTGATCTAGAGTGGAAGGTGCCCCTGCCCAAGGCAGGGGAGATGGAACTAAATGGTACTTAAAGTTCCTTCCAACCCAAACTATTCTATGATTCTATGAGAAGATAAAAAGAGAAAAATAATGGGCAGGAAGATGGATAATACATGGTAAAGCCCCTTTACACTGCAGTAGAAGTGCTTACATGTTAAGCAGATTTCGAAGTCTTTGGACCAAGATCTGAAGTCAGGGTGTGTTGAAAAACTCATTGGAATCAGCAGGGTGTCTTCCATTGATTTCAAGAGCTACCCATGAGCCCTAAATCTGACGTTTCAAAAAATGCATAAAGACCCATAGGTACCCATAAATATTTCCACACTTGAATTCCATCCTATAGTTCATACATAGAAACTTTGAAGGTATTTCATCCATGCTGATTTCTTTTACATGCTCTATTATGAACAACATCTAAAACTCTCCTCCCTCTTCCTGAGAACAAAGACATTATCCTGCAATTCTAATACATCTTTTGTCATTGGACATTATTTCAGATGACTTCTCTGCTATTCAATCATATGAGATAGCCCGAAAGATAAATGCCTTTAGGGGCAGCAAAGAACAATACAGCAATATTTTAATGTGTCCTGGGTTTTTGCCTTTTTTTTTTTTATTTTATTTTTAATTCCCCCCTTTAAAGTTTACTTGACAACTGCATTTATTTCATGTTGCAGTTGTTACAGGTTAGCACTATTGTTTTATCAGGTAACATTTATCTTCAGGAAGAAAGTTGTCCTAATACAGGACATATATTATCCAAGGACAAATAGAAAGGGGAACACTTCCAGAGGGTAATGTTAATGTCCCTAATGCTATAAAAATAAATGAAATCTGATTAACGGTACTATGAAGAAGTAAGTCATAGCTCGTATATAAAATATAGTTGCCTTGATTGGGAGCATTATTTTTGGCATTTCAAGGAAGTGCACTAGACAACGTGAAGGCATTAAAAGTATGAAAAATATCTTAGTGCTTTGGTATTATAAATAGAACTTGAAATCTGTGAAATCAGGGAGCTTTTAAAATCAGCTTTTCTGCAGTGAGAAGGAACACGCTGCACATCTTTCCTTATGTTCCCAGCATGGAAAACGACACTTGCACAGTGGGGATGTTGGTCTGTATGGCAATGGGAACTTTGGGCACCTCTTCTTCTTGAGGGTTGATTCATGCGTTTGGCTCCTCCAGGATCAGGAGAGAAGGAAGGGGAGGGACTTGGAAATCAAGTCATCATTAAAGTTTCTGGACATCAGCAGCTTCCAGGGGTATTTGAAAGAAATTTCATTAGACACGAAACTGAAATCCTGCTGTCAGATCCAGATGCAGTTTCCAGATGCAGACAAAGTAAGATGACTCTCCCTTGAAATAAGCTGGGAGTTTCTCTACTGCTGAACTAACAACATAAAACTAATTTTGTCCTTAAATTGCATCTTGCTGTTAGTTGATACTCATTAGGAGAAAACCCAGGTGGAATTAAACAGGATATAGCATTTTGAGGCAAGCTGGGTTGGACCCCAAAGTTCCCTATTAAGGAGATTTGCAGTGTGATTGATTTGCACTTAGTAAATGTAAACAAACAAAAAAAAAATCCTCTCCTTTGCCCTACATCTCACATTGCATGAGCATCTGCAGAATGGAAATGGAAAGCTACATTTTCAAATCAGAATTACAAGTGCAGGATATCCTGGGGTTTTTTTTGCAAAAATGTTGACGTTCTCTGAAATTCATGTCACTATTAAAACTGGAAAAGATGGATTTTCACACTTGCAAGTGTCACTTAAAGAAAACTGAAAAATTTCATGGAAATACATAGTTGATCTTAGAAAAGGATGAAATTTAAGAGTCAAGAACACAGATATTCCAGATGCCCTGTCCAGCAGGTCATTGGTTTTATTTTGAAACAACTACCATGAACTTCCAGTGAAAATTCTGCATGTTCTGACAACCTAATTTTTTGGGGTTTTTTTCATTTCAAAAGAAAAATTCATTCATGATTATTATTCTGTTGACAAAAACCATCTGAGTCAATCTGAAACAAAGGAACCAAAACAGTTTAGGCCCTATTTCTGTTTCAGCTGTTTTTTCCACCTGTGTTTCTATATTTTAGTTATAATGAGAAAGTGATGCAATGCTCCCTTCATGAACACAGCTTGAGTACAAAATAAAATCTTTTTATGAAAGATTTTATATCGTAGACAGGATGACATCAATTCCCATATGTAAATGGGAATAGTTATAGCAGTAGAAGGCAGCTTTATTCACATGGCAGCCCTTTGTTTTAAGATATGACAATTTAACTGATGTTAATTGAACAACAGTTATTCCCCTGTAAAAAGAGGAAAACCCCCCTACTCTCTAAATAAGAGATATTGTTTCATCTTTTTTTATTGCATTCATCTGCATTTAGACACATCTTGGGTCTCCAGAATTAAACTGAATTAAACCTGCAAGGCTTTGGGGTCAACATTTAAGTTCTTGGCTCCAGCTGGATTTTCACAGTGCTGTGAGCCAGTGGCAGACACAGCCTAAATCTAAATAGGTCAGGCCTGAATTTGCAAGTCTGCAGCTGGACTACTTTGATGCATAAACCACATGGAGGAGACTCCCACTTCTAGAAAAATGCTGGTGTGTCCCCAGTAAATCCACACAAGCATTCAGCTGCAGTGAGGAGAAGGAAAGATGTGAGTGGAACCAAAAAGAAAGTCTCAAAAACACAGCTATATGCTGAGATACTAAACAGTTTGAGGAAAGACTGGCTCTTGTTTCACATCCATTCCTGTTGCCACAAAGTATGCAAGCAAAACTGATTTCAGAAACAGGAGAGATCCAGGGCCATGTCATTTCCCACCACTGAATTCATCTACACCATTAAGAATTATCTTCATATTTCCATTATTTCCAATTTCCAAGTAAGCTAAGCCTGTAAGCTTTTGCTATTAAGCTTGTCCATACTTCAACATTTGCATTTGCATCTCTTTTTCTGGTACATTATTCATTAGCTTATTTATCTATCTTTTTAATTTTTATGCCCATCTGCTTAATTATCTTCTTAGAGAGATTATCAATGCCTTCCATTTTCTTTGATGTCAATTTAAAAAGGGACAATGAGTATAGAGACAACCATCATTTCAACCATTTTGATGACAAGCCTTGTCCTTTGACCAGCTTGGCAATCATCTGACCCCATTCCTGACCTTTGCATAATTACCTATCCAATTTCCTTATCACCATTCTCCTTTTCAGTTCCTAAAAGCAATATAGCTGTGGTCACTGTCAAAGTCATGGTGACCTTGTTAGGACTCTTTCTATAGCCCTAATGAGATAACCAGTTAATCACTTATTCCTTTATCTCAATCTCAAGTAATTTCTGAAATTCCTGTTATGTCTTCTTTTTTTTCTTTGACTAAGTGTTAATTAACTTGGCCAACTCTACCTTTTTTTGCATTCACCCATTATTTAAAACAATAAAATATATCTGAATAGTTTTGTTCCTACATTTCCTCCACATACTCAGAAACATCAGTTACTTTACAGATTAACTTTTTCCTCTACTATGTACTCCTTAAATAAACACAAAGTCTAAGGAACTTGTGTGGAAGCAAAGCCCATGAAGCTATTACACAAATCATTCACAATAAGAAATATCAAGGGTTTTTTTCAAGATGGAATAGGTGGAAAAAAATGCCAGCTTCAGCTTGCTTTCAAGGTAAGGTTGGAGGATATTCTACCTGCCCTCCCTGCTGATTTCCTAAGTCTTTCAAAAACTCCAGGAGAAATAGATGGACCACTCCCAGAGACCCTTAGAGAAAATTACAACTGTCAAAAAATTAATTTTGATACAGATGTTTATTTGGCATCCCTAACCTTTTCATCTGCTTCTTAAACTTGTGGAAGTATGTTCCATACTTCTCAGAGGAATTTGTCTCCATATAGACATTCGTCTCAATTCAAATGTGTCAAAGGCCAAGGCAGAATGGAGGAAAGAAAGAATCATAGAATCATAGATTTATAAAATGGTTTGAGTTGGAAGGGACCTTAATGATCATCTAGTTCCAACCACCTGCCATGAGCAGGGATGCCTCTCACTAGACCAGGCTGTTCAGAGCCCCATCCAACCTGGTCTTGAACACTTCCAGGGATGGAGCAGCTACAGCTTCACTGGGTAACCTGTGCCAGGGCCTCACAACCCTCAAAATAAAGAATTTCCTCTTGATATCTAATCTAAACCCACCCTCTGTCATTTCAAAACCATTGCCTCTTGTCCTGTCACTATCTTCCCATACAAAAAATCCCTCTCTCTCCTTTTTATAAGCCCCTTTAAGATCCTGAAAGTCTTCAGTGGGGTTTCACTGAAGCCCCCTATTCTCCATGCTGAACAACCCCAGCACTCTCAACCTGTCTTCCAGACAGAAATAATGGACTAAAAAAAAAAAAATAAGGTCTATCAAGTCCATATAAGTGCAATAAACTGGGTTAAGGAGATCTTGCCAAGACAATCCCAGCTGTTGCTGTGCAGCATCGGACCAGGTATCTATAGCCACTACCATGTTTGTGCTGTTTTCAGCTTGAGTTAATAAGCTTTAAATGCACACATAACTGGCTCAAGTAAAGTCAGCTCAGCTGTCCCTGGCCTTTATCTCCTCTGAGGTCTGATTCCAGAGGTAACTTGTGAGGAGCCAGCTCAGGTGTATGCAGCCACAGGATACACATGCCTCAGGAGGAGTTGAATCAAGGCTGAGTGTACAGGATCCAGCATGTTTTTCAGGGATATCAAGCAAGCTGGCTTTCAGAAAAAAGACAGTCATGGGAAGGAATATCTTCCAGAGGGTTTCAGGTGAGAGAGGCATTCTGTGGTCTTTTCATCCGAGTCCCAGACAAGCCATTACAGTGAAAAATTGAAATGAAGTCTTTTGATAGATATATAAATTTTGAGGTCAAAAAGGACTATTCTGATTATCCACTCTGATCTAGGAATAGCGGTGCTGTGGGATCTTTACTACACCCCCATCAGACTCTTTGCCATCCCAGAATATCTACCTTGAAAGAGGTAAGGTCTCATCAACAAAATTTCTCTGCAGCAAGTACTCTTAATGAATCCCTCCAAAACTGCACAGAAACAAAGTCAACAGATGTTAAACACATGATCAATAGGCAAAGGCTGTAACTGAACAGCATTCATCTCTTCTTCAAAACTGACATACTCGTGGAGGGAAACAGTGCCAAAACAAATACAAGCAAAGCAATAGCCTGGAAATACTTTAAACATATTATTTGAATTCTCAGAAGTATCATTTTTAACTTAAAGTAAACATTGGCATGCAAACCTAACAGTCTGCGTAATCCAGTCTTGAAGTGTAACTTTATTTGTTATGGGGATTTGCTCAAGGAAAGAGGGAGGGAGGGCGAGGTGGGAAAATAAATAAAAAACACCCCTCCTTCCAAAAAAGAGAAACCCTCTTCTCCTACTACAAAGAGGAACCGGTTGTTTCTGCAACGCTGCAGACATTTCACAAGGTCGTGGAAGTGACTGTCTCAAGCTGCTTTAGCAATTTGGGAGGAAGGAGGGATTGAATTGTTGTGCACTTGGATGTTCACTTGGCACACCAGGATGGGTAGCCTTTGTTGCTGTTTTAATAGGAGTCAGAGGCGAGGACGTGCCAGCCAGATTTCCACCCTCGCGAGCGAGGGAGCTGGGAGCTGTGGGATTACTCTTGTGTGAGGAAGGAAGGGCCATAACCCTCCTCCTTTGGGAGTCTCTTGTGTCGTGCTGCGGCCCACCGGCTTTTCCTGAAATAGTGCCGGCTTCTGGCAATCTCCAAATAAAGTCTTCAATTAACAGGGAAACAAAAGCCTCTGAGGACTCCAGCCAGGATGTGCTATTAAATGGGAGAGGTTGCAAGCACCTTTTCCAGCTGAGAGAGAAATGAGGAGAAGCATACCAAAAATATTTTAACAGGAGACAGTTGGCAGAACAGCCCTCCCTTGCTGGGGATCAGTTTTATGCACTCACAAAAAACCAGAAATCTTCACAGAATCATAGAATCATGAAGTCATTCAGGCTGGAAAAGATCTGTAAGATCATGGAATCCAACCTCTAACCTAAGACTGACAAGTCCACCACTATACCACTGTGTCCCCAAGTGCAACATCTACACATCTTTTAGATACCTCCAGGGAGGATGACACAACTGCTTTCCTGGGTGGACCGTTCCAAGACTTGACAACTCTTTCCACTAAGATTTTTTTCCTAATATTGGATATAAATCTCTCCTTACATAGCTTGAGGCTGTTTATGATTTTTTTCCATCTAAATAGTAGCCAATAAACTGAATTGACTAATAAAGTAGATGAGTCTTCTTGGCTTTAATTAACTAATAAAGCAGATGAATCTTCTTGGCTTTATATGTATCAGTTCTCCATCTCAACAGAGTTATCTGACTTTCAGAGCTCAATATGCCTTGACCAGGCTTTACTTTGACTATATTATCTTAATTGCAAAACTAAAACTGTCTAATTTAATGTCATGGCCATTGGTATACTGTGATACACCATTTATACTTACCACCTGAAAAATAGAGGTTGGCTTTATAGATCTAAGACTGAAATACCTAGTTGAAGCTTATTGCCTAGATTTTCCCTCTGGACAAGGGATTGGAGAAAAAATATGAAGAAATTAATTCTGTTCTGAGATGTTTTAGTAAAATGAGTAACATAAACCACCCTCAAGAAACATCCAGCTCTCCTCAGTGGAAGAAAGAGGGATCCTTGCTCACCAGCTAAAATTTATACTTTGATTTCCAGTTGACCAATGCTGAGATGGTGAACCTGACCCATTTGATGCACAAGGTCATGTTGGAAGAGGTATCTTTGTCATTTATGAGTGGAAAAGCAACCAGAATTGACAGCATATATGAGAGAT
Source organism: Chiroxiphia lanceolata (assembly GCF_009829145.1). NCBI lineage: Eukaryota > Metazoa > Chordata > Aves > Passeriformes > Pipridae > Chiroxiphia > Chiroxiphia lanceolata. Next base: position 5,007,083 of record NC_045641.1, on the reverse strand, counting down.
TGCACAGGCAGCCTACAATAGATTTCTGCTGTCATACAGTGCTTTTGGCTAGGATAGAGTTAGCTTTCTTCCTAGTAGGTGGTACTGGGCTGTGTTTTGGATTTAGGATGAGAATAACGCTGGTAACACACTGATGGTTTGCTTGTTGCTGAGCAGAGCTTACATTAAACCAAGAACTCAGCTTCTCATACTGTGCTGCTTGTGAGGAGGCACACGAGGAGATGGGAGGGGATGCAGCCAGGACAGTTGACCCAAACTGGCCAAAGGGATATTCCAGGCCACACATCATCATGTTGAACAATAATATTAGCTGGAGGTGGTCAGAGAATGGCAGCCACTACTTGGGGACTGGCTGGGCACCAGTCAGCAGGTGGTGACAATGGAATTTGCAGCACTTGTTTTCTGAATTCTCTTATGATCATTATTTTCCTTTCTTTTTCTGTCCTATTAAATTTTATCTCAACCCATGAGTTTTACCTTTCTTCCTGATTCTCTCTCCCATCCCACTGAGGGGGAGAGAGTGAGTGGCTCTGTGGTGTTCAGCTGCCTGCTGGCTTAAACCACAACACTGCTTCATACAGAAAATCGAGGAGAATTTGTCTCCACTTAATAATAACTAATTAAATATTCATTGAAACAAAGAGACAAACTGGTTAAGTAGTTAATGCTTCTCTATAGATCATATGGAAGATCATATTTTTAGTCTCTGCCTTAATGACTGTTTAATTATTTATAGACAATGGAAGCACTTCAGTAGAAAGTTCTGAGAGACACCTGCCTCCATACGGTCACTGTCACAGGAACTCAGCCAGTCCCCTCTGTTTGTGGCTCTTATCTGGGCTGTGGAAATATGAGGCTGAGTTCTAGACCTCACAACAGAAGGACCTGAAGTTAGATTCTTTCCTTTCTCAGTGAGCCCCAGAAGGCATCAAACATGTCAAGATGTAACGTCTACCTCTTTTCCCCCAAATTTCAAAACAATTTTCCCAATGCAGAATAGGGGAGGAATCACAACCAGAAATGAAAGTTATATCCAATGTTTTCACACCCTGGAAGCTCCTGGTTTCAGTTTTAACCCGAGATTCTCAGCACTACTTTTGAACAGCAAAATGTTTTCATAATATGAATGCAGCCTCACAAACCACTGAGTGACCAGAAGCATCTACAATGACTGAGAAGAAGATTACAGAGATTGTTGTTTAAAGAAAAGGGAAAAGAGAAAAATTTGAAATCCTGACTCTTCTCCTCTTTCCCATTTTCTTAAAAAAAAAAAAAAAAAAGAACCAAAAGAGAGAAGAAAACAAAAAACTCAGTGTAGCTGAAAGCCAACTCACCTCGGGAAAATAATTTGGCATCAGCCTTTATCGACAGCTGCGCTTCACTTGAGCACCTGTGTGTATCATTGCAAGTGATGAATGATTGGGGAGGCTGTTTTGTATTAATGGAACACGTTGTGGCAAAGCTTGTATTTATATTTACAGGATAAGTTTGAGTTGAACCTGTCTTATAAGACTCAGATCTTGGTGGTAAAGGTGGGATGTACTGGTTGTGTCTATATTATTAAACTTAGGAATGCCTCCACATTCTAAGGTCTGAGTAGATGCATTGGCTGTGTCCCAACTTGATGTTAAGGTGAGACCATCTCCACCTTATCCCAAAGTTCTGGTTTTCATTGAACACAACAATTTTGCTAGATTCTCAAGAGTGGTGTCTATGCAAAACAGAAAAAATATCTGGGAAAAAAATATATCTCACTCAATAGAACAGACTTCTGTAGAAATAAAAACTATTCATGCTGTTTGATTCAAATTTAGAAATAACTTCAGGGAGGACAAAGGTGGGGAGTGGGAAAGGAGCTAAAAGAAAAAGTATTTAAAGTAAATCATCTTACTATTGTATTTCAAAATACCATCTTCACAAAGAGATTAACTTGCATCAGGGAGGAATCTTAAAAGGAGGATAAATAATAAACAAGCCAAACATTTCATAAAGCATTGGATAAAACATTTGTCCACTAAAACTGGAGAATTGTTTCACACACAAAAAGAAAAGAAATTGTTTTGGATTAATCCAAGTTGAAAATGTTTTTTCTGGAGATTTTTGTTTTCCTCATTAAATTGAAAGCTCTTCTTGTTTGTACTGCTTTAAGATATTTATTTCCAGAAGCTTACTTCAAATCCCATCGAGATCAACAAAAGACTATCAGGTGACATTAGTTGCTGTTCATTTGAAGTCCATGAGATTAATTTTTTTTTTTCTCTGTATTCTTGTCAAAGTTCTGTTTTGTCAAAGCCAGGGAATCTTCTACATCTTGTTCTTCTTTTTAGTTTTTAACATTGCATTTTGGAGAGATTATATAGGTTAATAGTTTCAAATTCCTTATACAAAAAAACCCAAAACAAACCAAAGCTTCCTTCTCTTCTCTCAGTGGTACTCATTTTGGGGATATATTTGATATAACACCAGTATAATGCTAGAATTATGGATTCTTGGCTGGTGGAAATTTCAGCAATTGAAATGATGGATCAACACCAGTTAATACCTCTTAAAAGTCTATCCCACCACTTCTTACAGGTCAGATGATCATAGCACACAGAACAAGCAACAACAGGATTGAGTAATATTTACTAATCTCACATACACTGATTCCAAAATACAGGAATATATATGCTATGCATCAGTTCTGTCTGTTACCCAGGCTTTTGCCTAGATATCAATAGTCAGAAAATATAATATTTTTTGTGGAAAAATGTGATCATTAACTAACGGGTATTTACTTTAATTTTTCTATTTATTAGTGAGGTTTTCAGTTGCAAAATGTGTTTGTTCATCAGTGGAGAATCAGTATCACCCCTAATAATTACTGCATTTTTCTCAATTCCTGACTACTATTAAAAATTATCATATATGTGCTACGAAGTTCTAATCAAAAAATTCTTAAAATCCAAAGTCCAGAAGGCAGTGCAGGTTTTGACTGTGCTGCCCCAAACACATCTAAAACTTCATTTATCCTTCAGTTTGCTCAGCTGAGTCGCTCAAAGGTACAACTGAGGTCATCTCCTTTAGAGTTTTCCGATGTGCTCCTTGGGATTTGAAAACTGAAAAATTTTAGCAGTTTCAACATCAGTGAAAACAGTTAATATCTTATGCATGTAAGGACATTTTTGTCTGTCATTGGAACTTTCTCCATCTTTCTCTTTATATTCCTCAAGCATATGCCCACAACACACACACACACACACACACACACACACACACACATATCCAGGTATATTAACTTGAAATGGTGAAGACTGATGAAGTTCTCTTAAATAGGGAAGAAATTACTTTTTCTGAACTGTGAAGAAAAAATAAAACTGAAAAAAATGTATTCTAGCTGATCAAAATTTGATTTTTACATTTTATTTTACACCACATACATACAGTACACATATTAACAAGAAATTCAAAATAAGAAGGCAGTTAAAAAAAAGCCAGAAAAATATTTTATTCAGGAATGGTAAAATTCAACTGTTTATATTGTCAGAAACACACTTATTTTAAAATTTAATTTCTGGTGAACCTTCCTCTAGCCTATGAACTGATTTTTATTTCAAAGAACTGTTCAATATGGAGTTGCTGTTATCAAATGTAGTTGAAGCCATTGACCTAAAATTTATCTTCCTGAACATTATAGTCTAACTATAATTTTTGTCATTGTACTTTGTTTATATTTGAAAATTAAAACAGAATATATTATCAATAATAATGGCAACTATACTATTATTTTTACAAATTATCTTTCATTTTGTCCATTTTTCGAGGTAATCCATGTGTTATCCAAATAATTCCTTAGGAGAATGAGATGCATTTGCCTGATTACTACAGGTGTGATATTTCCAAATGAAGTGATTGCTTTAAAACCAGTCTGATGCCTGCCGTTGGTGTCAGGGGAATTATCTATTTGACCAGATCTAATTGTGCTGAAGGGAATCTCAAATGCATTTAGCTGCTTCTCCCTCTTTTGTACAAGAGAAAATTAACTGCTTAATTAATAATGAAAGCTTGATTTTAAAAATGAAAATTAAAAGTGTATGTTGGTACTTTAAATAATGATGATATTTGAAGTTTGGTGTAAGTTTATTTGCTTGCAGAATGCTGCACTTGTTTTTATTAAAAGTCTACATAAAATACTCAAATGGAACATCATCTTGCCTAACCTTTAACAGTTTAGTCCAAGATGCTCATCAGATACAGTATTTGGGATTCAAGGAAGACAGGCAGGGATGCACCCTGTCAGTGGCTTCTATGCTCTGCTTACAGGACACACACGGAATAATACTTGAGTCAGTGGTGAATTAAACAGGTTTGAGAACAGTTTGGATACATTGCTTTCAACAGTTTGAACCTGTTACAGCTAATTACAGTAGCTCTGCCTGCTCAAACCTGAAGGACCAATGTGTTCCTCAGACATTGTAGCAGCTGAGCATCTTCTGGCCACCATACCACAGGTCAACAGGCTTGTGATTTCCACTTTATTGCAGGTAAGCTGGGAAACTGAGATTCACATGACATAATCCATGCCAAATCTCTGGAAAAGAGTGAAGCCAGATAACGCTCATCTGCATCATGGAAGAGCAGGGCAGACACAGAAGGAGCTACTCAGATCTTCTGTGACTTTTTTGAAAGACCACTTCATGAGAACATAGAGGTGACAATGGTAGTGCTAATATGTCCAAAATAAATCCTATTTTGAGCACGAGTTTTGCAGGATTTTACTCCTGTAGGTTCTTCCCTGGCACTGTTGATTATCTGCTGCAGCCCATCTCTGTCCATTACCTAAAGAGCTTTCTCTCTATTTTTCTCTACATGTGCTTTCTCCATGCAATTCTCCTTGAACTGTAGACATGCATTCCATGCATTATTGTTATATTTTGCAATTATTAACCTTCTTGTGTTACTTCATAAATTTGCATTTTTTTCAAGCTGTAATGCCCATTCCACGTCACCTTTTAAATAAAAGCACGACATCTCTCTCCTGAAACATCATTACTTTACAATCTCACAGAAGCAGAACTTTTTCTGGGCTGCTGTTGAAGAAGAGGTAAAAGGCTTTAGTGGTTGATTGCAGGCTCTCAGTCACAATTATCAATATATTCTTTTATCCAACTCTATTGCATTGCTTTTGAAGGGTTCAGCTGAGTAGTAGAAGCCACAGAACTTCTGCTGAGACCATGTCCTGTTTTCTTGTTACAGGCTTTAAGCACTAGAAAGTCAAGGATCACTGCACACTTTCAAAGACTCAGCATATCAAGGACACAGTGTACATCTCTTTTGGAAAGACTCCACCTTACATCTCAAAGATGTGCCGAGATAAAGAGAATTCCTTCTCTCCTGCTGTATTTCTATCCATATTTCTAAGATGATTTTGATGCATGTATTCCAAAGGCAAAGAATTATAGGAAAATGTATTGTGTTGTCACATATATTTTACCTACAGGTAAGATACAGGAATGAGTTTCATTGTTCTGAATACAAGTTGCACATTATTCCTAGACTTTCTCCTCTGGAGTGTCCAAGTTTGTATAGTAAGGAACTCATGTAGAGGCAACACAAAACATGGAAGGTATACTTTTAATCTTACACTAAACTTCACAACACTGGAATTTGGTAAATCTCTGAAAAACTTTTAACATGTCCAGGGGTTACCAAATTCATAGAGATTTAGCATATTTTCCTCTGACTTAATTTATATTTCTCTCACTGCTGTTGGTAGTTAGTTATTTAAAACAAGCACATACCACTATCTAATACAATTGGCAGATCTTTTAATGAAACCAAATCTATATAAAAGCAATAGAAGAATCAGATGCAAAAAAACCATCTTGCTACATATATGTGGTATATATCATGTACATATTTCTCCGTTGCAATTTTTCTGCTTTCTCTGCTTCATCCTCCCTCCAATCCCTTTTGTATAAATTTTCAATTTGTTTCACTCTGCATTCCCTTAGGAATCTCTCTCTGTGTCATCTTACTTATTCCTTTCTTAATGGTCTAATTATGTTCAACTTTGAGGTGTATATACAGTCCTTTAATGGTTCATCAGACTCTCAAGAAGACAAAACAGGATTCTTTACTATTATTACAATACCTTTATTTTACTGCTTCTTTTGAGGATGTTTACTATGACACATAAAATATTCATCTATTAGTATTTTCCTTGACAAACACATCTTCTATCAAAGCTGTTTCTTATCTGTGAGGCAAATTGCAAATGGGTCCCACTCAAGAGGGTTAAACCAGTTCTTTGGGACACTGTAGCTGGTTAAAGAAAACTTTTTAAAAATCCTCTATACCCTGGAGGTAGAATTTGTCAAGATGCTCACGTAATTGAAATTTTCTATGGCTGTTAAGAACCAAGAGAATAGCAGTTCTTCCCTCCAAATGAAATCTCACTGCCAGATTTGTATGACATTTCATGATCCAAGCTTAATTTGTTATACATTGTTCCCAGAAGGTGAGATGAGATTACATGGAGCCATACATTAGTTAGAAGATTTATTTTACACTTACCCACTCAAAGTTCCTTTCTAGTTATTCAAACAGAATAGAACGATCTTGATTAGTTAATCTCTCTACATCAGCGTTTTTTCCACAGAGCACTTCACAGAAATGTTTTAAAATTTCACCACAATTAAAAAAGCAATTAAAAAGGATTATCAAAATCAAAGTTGATCTTTAATTACTGCCTATATCTAGATCTTTATTCCATGATACACCAGATAAAATACTCTTAAAAATGCTTTGTTAATGGCTTTTTATTACTGAGAACATAAGAAATTTCAGTCTTTTGAGGCGAATCCCTTTTTAGATCAACTTCATTTTCAGGTTGTCATCTAAAACTTTATTTCCATCAATCTTGTCTTGCTCTAGCTGAGTAAGCCATTCCTTTATCTTCTGCCCACCGTGAGAATTGGCCACCTTGCAGTGACTTGTGTAGTGTGGTCAAAGTACGGCAGTAATTTCTCCAGTGAAAAATTGCTCTTTATCTCCATCTTAGTGAGCAAATCTCTTCTGGCATTTGTTCAGTCAGGTCTGCCTGTGTGAATGGTTGCAATCAGCTTTTGGTCATTTGGACTTCTGGAAATATTCAGGGCCGTCTCTGCTCTTTTTCCTCAAACCAGCGCTGGCACAATGGTGTGCTAAAAGTCTTTGCAGTTTTACAGTTTTTGCTGAAAAATAGCTGTTGTGAAGCAATAGCAGAATGGCAAAAGCTTCTTCAAGGATGGTTTCAGCTTTAATAGCTGTAGTATTTGAATTAATAGAAGGAAAGAGAATTAAAAATGCTGGTACTCTGGCCAGTTCAGTGTTTTAACATACTCACATTTAAGAATATTCTGAAAAATAAAGGAGGGATTTTGTGTAAAACTGAAAAAAATGTATTAAAAACAAGAACATATGGATAGATAGAGATCTCACTGAATTGGAAATCTCTCTATAGTGAGATTCCTGCTTGGTTCACTTAACAATTATTATTGCCTGCTAACCTCAGATTGACAGTGAATCCCAGAAACAACCCCAGTTCACATCCTTTTATGTGTAAAATAGTGTGAGCGAGGCTCAGTTCACCAAATTTCATCAACATGAAAACTGTGCATTCTGTCTAATCTAGTCACCTAAAGCTTGAGTCACACACCTCATCATGTCAAGTGCCATCTGAGGTGCACTTGGAATTCAATTACCTCCAAAGGGGCATCTCTTGTAGGTCCTGTATCCCACCTACCAACCCCATGTGAATACCTCAGATTTAAGGGGGGCTTTCAAATGGCACTAAACACTTATTTTAAGCAACCTGAAAGCAGACTTTGTTTCCAAAACATTCTAGGAAGGTGGCACCACGGATGTAAAGTTTTGAGTCATTTAACCTAATTCAAGTATCTTAATCTATGTGCCAGACCCCTAAATTTTAGATGTCTATACATAGGAGTCTGGATGTGAGATGAGTATCTGAGGTCAGCAAAAAGTTAGATAAATGCCAGAGAAAAGAACATGAGGTCAGCATGTAATAATAAGGATTTTTATTTAATGAAAGTTTTCTGAAGTTCTCAGGAGTGGAAAACGCAAAAAAAAACCAAAAAAACCCCACAGTTATTCTCAAATACCTTTCCCCTATTTTGAGACACTAGAGAACCACCTCAACCCTTACATTACACTAGATCCTTCTATATAGAAGATCAAAAGCTCAACTTTTACCCTTCTGCCCTTAGAGTTTGTGGGACCCTGAACCCAACTTGTTTGGACTAGCGCAAATTGATATATCCAAATCAATAAATCCCTTGTTGGCCTCTTTAACTCCATCTGAACTCGTTCAGATCCCACCACACTGAGCCCCTACCAAGACGCTACAAGCACAAGGCAAGTAAAAAATCTCAGGGTCAGGTGAAGCTTTTCTGAAGTGACAGCTGAGTGAGCACCTTGTCAAAGAAATTTATTAAATAAAGTCTCTGCCCTCTCCAGTACAAGCATTAGGCCATGAGGCAATGTTTTCAGACTCTCTCTCACATGGGAATTTTATGCTGCAGTGAGATATGAAATCCTAATATTCTCAAAATCTTTCTTTTTTAATATCTGGATTCTTTCTTAATTATTTTCAGATTAATTTCCAGTTAATACATAAGGATGAAATTTGGCTCATGACCTATAACCCTAAGCATGTTGTAATTCTGTTACCAATCTCCTGATTTCATGGGGGGCTTAACAAGCACCATATGTGAGGCACTGTGTTCCTCTGTGTTAATGTGGCCTAATGATCCAGGGAATCTCTGCCTCTATCCTGCTTTGCCACACCATCAGCAGCCTGACAATGGCAATACCAAGGTCTGATTAAATGTTTTTTTCCATGTCTGTGTCCTCAAGGCTGAAAAGGGCCCTAAGACACCACACTGTCATGCTTAAACCAGTCCACATCATATATAAACTCAAGTGTGTTAGGTAACATAGTGGGAGAAGGAGAGAGCTTAGTTCCATGGTTTGGTGTCCTGCTGACTGCCACCTTTCAAAAAAGGGTCTGAATTCACGAGGTTTTTGTGTTAGCACTCAACTTCTTTCATCTGCTACCACATTTTCTCTCTCTTTCTTCATGCTCCCACCTCTGGGGCATTCTATGGACACACAGCGAAGCTGATCACGTTAAAAAATGATCAGGTTTGAAGTGAAAAATTGAACTGTTGGGGTTTTATTTAATCTGGAGGCCTTTCTAGGGTCACTTGACAGTGTGGCTGTGCTAACAGTGGGGTTTGGCCTGTTTGCTTTAGCTGGTGCCTCTCCTCAGATGATGCACAAGGTAAGAGCCATTTTCCCCATACCTTTGTGATCACCATGATCATGCTGTTCAACTCACGCACATCTAACAAACAGTGTAAAAGCAAAAAAATTACCCTGAACTGGGTTAAATGGTTCACACTGTCCTGAGGACAGTTTGGAGACAAGAGCTTCTCAGTTCCCAACTATTGGCGGTCACTTAAGAGAGAGATTACCAGCAGTAATGAAGAGGGTAGCATAAAATATTATATCAAATCAAAGGGTAGAACACAACTGGTATCTCATCAGTCAAGTCAGAAAAGAGACCAGCATTCAGAGCTGAACTGCCTACTGACCCAGATGCTTCCCTGAACGCATATGCTTTATCCCAAAATGTCCATGGGAATATTTCTACCAGCTTTTGGGATTTTTGGATCACATCTAATGGGCCTGGCACATTCCTTGCTGTTGAAAGGAAGTTTATTTTCATGAGGTAGAAACGGCTATTAAATCACAGGCTGTTCCCCCAGTGAATCATAACATAGAAACACAGAATGGTTTGGGTTGGAAGGGACCTTAAAGACCACCTAGTTCCAAGCCCCCTGCCACAGGCAGGAATGGCATCCACTAGATGGCTTAAAGAAAGAGTTCCAAATAAGCTCTGCCCTATCCTGGACCTGATCCCTCCTTCAGGAAGGACTCTATTTCCTGTGCTTGCTTCAGAGAAGAACTTGTTGCCCCTTTCCTCCTTCCCTGTTTGCCAAATGTTGTCATCCTCTTAATTGCCTGTTCCTGACACCAGCCCATAAAACTTTTCACTGACTACACCATTAGTGCTTTCTTAAACCTTTACGTGCAATGGCTCTTAGAAGCTGCCATGGATCTAAAGTATTGTCTGAAAATGAGCTTCAAACCTAAAGGTTTTTCAGGCCTGTGGGGGAGAAAACCCATTATATGTGATAGTTCTCTGCAAATGTGGGTAATCACAGATAGAAAAATCCTCCTTACCACTGCTGAAAGTCTCTGTGATCGGTTGCATTCACGGTTTCAACCTATAGACTGCAGGACTGAAAAGGCTTCTCTAATGATTTCTACATTGGACCAAATGATACCCTTGACAATAAGGTAATCCCGAGAACACTCACTCGCTTCCAGTTGTCACCACTGGGGCCACAGGTTGGCACAGATGAACCAACACGCTCCTCCAGACCTGCACTTGTGTTTCAATAATAAAAGCCCAAATGCAGAATGTTTTTTCTCTCTCTCCTCCCTCCCAAATGCTACTGATCGTCCTATTACCATGGCAACCAACTCCTGCTGGCATGATCAAGAAAAAACCTGATTTGGGATTTTAATTAATTGCTTGGAAATGGAAATGTAACAGTGACTGGCAGTTCAACTAAGCACGTTTGCAAAGTGAATAAAAATAGAGTTTCTGAAATACTTGAAATTGTTTCACTGGATATAACCCACATTTTTTATGAGACACCTTAATTTATTCCACTTCATAAAATAAATCTGCAAATGTACTAAGCCATTTTGTCAACACAAATCATTTTTGGCAAATACTTTAATCCTTCTTCTTAACAAAATGTATTGTATTAAGAAAAAAAAAATCTAACCCATCAGTATAAACCCATAGGTTTGATCTGAATGTATGCCTTTTTCACCAGTGGGTCATATTTATAAAAGGCTTTCATCTTGCCTTCACAAAAGAGGATGTGCTTCTTAGGATGCATGTGATCACTCATTAACATTTATGGCAGCTACACCCCCATGTTCAGAAGAGGATGGAACAGAAATGGCTTTCGGTTGATTTTTATGACCCCCAGTCTCCCTGTTTTCAAAGCAAATAAAGTGGTCACTGTTTGGGTCTGCCACCACCCTCTTCTGAGTGCTGCCAGTGCTGCTGAGGTGTGTGTCAGAGGTCCCGTGTTGCTCAGCCAAGAAACAACTCCATTTCTCTCCAGATTTTTAGGAACAAGAGGATAAGGAAGATATCCTTGTTATCTCTAGGCAGTTCTGAGTACCCAAAGTTTTCAGCATTATGCTAATTTTGCAGATCTTGTAGTTTCACACAGTATTTATATAAATATATATATACATATATATGTAGATAGATACATCTACCACTCCTTTCTTTAAGAAATTAGAAGAGGTTTGGAAGGATTCAAAAGTCCCACATCACGCCTGAAACTGGAATTAAACTTCATCAGCTTCATAAAGGCCTGCAAGTATCTCTCCTGAAAGAAGGATATAGTGAGGTGGGGGTCCATTTCTACTCCCGCACAAAAAGCGAAAGGACAAGAGGAAGTGGCCTCAAGTCACACCAAGGGAGGTTTAGATTGGATATTATGGAAAATTTCTTTGCTGAAAGGGTGGTCAGGAATTGGAACAGACTGTCCAGGGAAGTGTTGGTATCACCTTCCCTAGAAATTTTCAAAGAATGGGTAGATGTGGTACTTAAAGACATGTTTTAGTGGTGGGCCTGGCTGTGTTGATTAGTGGTTGGACTCAAGGATCTTAGAGAACTTTTCCAACCTCAGTGATTCTGTGATTCTCCACCTTGATATGTGGGCTTGATGGGAAAGCTACGTAGCACAAACATGTTTGTACTGTAAATGTGGTTTACAGTTTATTTATCTTTCCACTTCCTTTTATTCGTTACAGGCCAATGACCTCCCTCACAAAGCTAAATGTGAACAATTCTTTGTTAACTCACTTATTTTTACATATTTTCTGATTTTCCTCCAAGCAGATTTTGTCAGACTTCCATATTTAAAATACTCTGCACCTCCCACTGCCAGAGTATTAATTCACATTGCAGGATCACATCGCTGACCCAGAAGTTACTGAACTTTCTTACTCAGTGACTTAATTACATTAGAGAGGTGACTGTTCTTGCCAGTTTTCGCACATTTGCAATGATTCTTTTTAGTGAAAACTATTCACTCAGCTCCTGAACTGTGTCTCCAGCTCATGGTAGACAACCCCAATGAGCAGAGCTCTACTGGATGATAAAAATTGAGTTTAATCAACTTTTAAAGATTACACATCACACAGTTGGAAGAGGCCCTGAAGAAGTCATTTTGTTTTCACTCTTGGGTCATATTTATTCACCATTCTCCACTGTTTTTCCTTTCTCCTGTGGCATCTTTAAAATACAGGTAATGATTTCCATTATTGGAACATATTTTTGGACCTAAATATCATTAATCTGGTAGAAGTTGTGACGCAAAATGAAAACACAAGAAATCTGGTAGTTATCTGTCTCTCCAACTCTTTATCATCTATTGGTATTTCTAAGGCAACTATCTTTGTGTTATCTAAGCACTGTAATATAATACAATCACTTGCAAGTTGTATCTAAGTGCGGTGGGTTTTACTTATTAATAACGTAGCACTTATCTTCAAAGTACTTCACAAACTAATTAATTCTCCCAGTACCTTCTCCCTGTCAGGCAGGTGAGACAACTATTATTCCCATTATACATATCAGTATGATTATTACTTGTGGAAATAAGGTTAAGTTAGTCATCCTATCTCCCAAAAGAGACAGTGAGTGTTAGAAAGAGCACCTGAGCTCAGTTATTAAGGAGCAGGAGGGCTTTGACTTGTTTTGAGGCCTCATGCTTGGGTAACATCACTGGTAACATCATAATTTTGTGCTTCACTGAACACTAGAATGGTAAAGCACAATGGGATTCTTTGGGATTGACTACTTTTTTTGTTTTTTAAAAAGGACCCTAACCCACCAACTCCTTGCTGCTGTGAGTCGTCCAGATGCATCAAGCTTATCAAACAACTTATCCTGACTTGGCTGCTTCAATTTCAGGTGCCTCATTATTTTGGAATTATTCCTCACCCAAGCAATTCCTTCACTCAAGTTTCTGCATCTTCCAGGTAAGGGAAACACATGGGAAGGATATTTAACAGACATGGAAAAGAAAGAAACAACAATAATAGGGCCTACTTGTTAAACCAGTCCAATTCCTTGATAGTGCAAAAGCATTTCTGCCTCATCAGACCCTTTACAAGTCTATCTCTCAAGTTTATCTGAAGGTATGGATATCTGATGCCATGTGAATACACATTTGACAGCTAATTCCCCTCCTCACAGCTTCAATGGTTAGCTTGGATTTAGGATCATGCCATGAGATATTGCATAACTATTGGCAATAGCTAATGACATTCATCAGATGAGGTAGTTAGAGAAGGTAAACAAAGATAAAGACATAACAGTTGCCCAAGTGAAGCAGGTCTTATATTAATTAGCCCAATAGAACACAGCACCCTGATCAAGGTGTAGGGTGGCCCATAAGCTACTTAAGCTCCCACTTCTTGTGTAATGATGATACAGTGGACAGAAGTCTGCCAGCTGCATCCTTGTAGGAGAGTACCTTCCTCGGGTACCTGCCAACAAAAACATCGTGCAGCAGGATTAAAATGCATTTTAACTGCTTGCTGAAGGTCAACTTGACAGTGTAGCCATTGAGTATATACATACACGTACAGACAAACATAACTTTATTCCTACAGAATTAAAAACATGAGAAATAGGATATTGGCACACCTGTGTTCTATAAGGATGAAGAGTGAACTTCAAAAGGTTGGTTTGAGTTTCAGGAAAACACTCCAAGCCTTTGAGGTAAAATTCATCTACCCTAACTCAGGTGTCTTAAAACTAAACAACTAAATCTGAGCTCGTCACCCTGAGCTCCCTTCATGGAGATACATGGGCATCTCCAGAGTTTAATTCATCTTATCCTATCATAACTGTTTGAAATAGATGGGATGACTCACTCCCTGGAGGTGCCCTCTTGTCTCTGTTGACTTTGAGGAGAGCCGAGCTCAGATTTAGACATTTAACTTTTTGATACACAATATTAGGTGTGATGAAGCACACCCTTATATCCTCTTCTCAGTCTTTGTTCCTTTCACAGTCAATTGGTGTTGACATGGAAAATGTAGAACAGAGTCAATGAGTATTTGGTGGTTTTTTGCTACTTTTCTCTCTAGTAGGACAGTTTTTGAAATAAAGAAGTACAAGAATAGGAAGGAAAAAGCCCTAGCTTATTCCTCACAAGACTCAGGCACAGTTTATGACATTCTGTAATTTAATAAAAGAGGGACATGCTGGCAGGACACTCTCCATTTGATATTTCTTTACCACAATACACAGACTTCTATTTTAGCAGGTGAGTAATGTCTTTGACTTCAGGAAGATCACACAGCCAGTGAAAGTTGAGCACATACATAAATGTTTTCAGGATCAGGCACATATAAATTAATTAGAATTACGTATTTAAATAGCTTTGTGGGTCTTGGCCTTTGCTCATAACCTTCATCATCTCAGGCCTGAGTCTGCAGCCTTTACAGAACATGATACCAGACATACGTTTTCTGTTTGGAAGGGAGATGCCAAGGGTGAAGGGGAGAAGGAAGCAAGACAGATTTACAGTTTTGACTGGACAGTGGGATCATGATTTTATTGGCAAAATTTTTAGATTGTTCCTGAGATACTTATATTTATGTAAAAATGCTGGAAACCTTATTTCAGGAAAAAAAAAAAAAAGAAGAAAACAGTGCAAAGTATTTGCCATGGGAGGTCTGAGCTTTGAAAGGAGATGAGGGTACTCTTTGCATTTCTACGCATTTATTTGCATAAATACACAGAAACTAGGGGGAAGACAGGACAACTTTCAGCCTATTACTAGTCAAGCTGCTAAGTCACTCATGAATCTGCTTTAACTGTAATAAATTTTAACTGTATAGTATTAGCTTTGCATAGACTTTTCAAATAAAGACCATTTCTGTTCTGTGTTTGCACAGCACTTAGAACAAAAGAATAATAAAAGCAAGAGCACAGACACGCACAAAAAAATATATATTTTCTATGCCCAAATTAATGGAAAGAAGAGAAACCACAACTATTCATCCACTTTCATCTCATGACAAACCCTTTACTCCACATTTCAAAAGAGTTCGGTCTTGCAGAGTCCCCCACTACCACTTTCTGTATCTCAATTTAAAATGAGAACTTCAAGTTCAGTAGAAAGCAGCTATATAAAAGCATCCAATTCTTGTTGATGTAGCCTGGAATAGTGGGTGGGCCATCTCTCAGGTGAGAAACAGCAAGCTGCAAAGCAAATACCTGAGGTGACTTCTTGCTGTTTGAGTCTGCTACCCTTAGGGCTGTGTTCTTTTGGCTGGGGATATCTGTTGATCTTACCTCTTAATAGTAATTATGCCAGACAGCTTTTTGGCTTTCAGTACTGCTCCATAGGTAACATAAATCATACAAATTATTACCACAATGCTAAACTATAATTAGCCACAGACCCTGACATGCTAAAAGGTGTATTAATTTGATAATATAATAAATACGTTACTGCATAAAACTATAATTATTACTTCAAAATTGACACTTATACCAGCTAGATTTTTTTTTTCTCCCAGCAGGCAACTCAATTGTACATTGACCAATACAAGAAATGCTACTTGAATGTAGTGAGAGACACTGAAATGCAATTTGGTAGCACATGGGAGGCCTCTCTTAAAGAAAATGTCACTACAGTTAGTCTGTTTTTTGGAAGTTATAGTTCCATAAAGCAATAAATTACTCTGTAGTTCAAGAGGAAACACATATCTGACAAATAGCCCAGGAAATGGGAACAATATCAATGAAATATCTAAAATGCAACCAATAAGGAAAACAATTCACGGCTAAAAATAAATAAGCACGCTTATTTATGTTGCTTCAAATGCTATTGGAAATAAAAAAAAAAAAAGGGGCTGACACTATAGGAGAAAATTCTACTTTTTCTGCATGGAAAAACTGACAGTGTGGGAAAGACCGAGGTCCCAGTTCTGCAACTGTATGGGTGTGGACAACCCCTGGCACAGCTCCCAGGTTTGTTTTATTCAGTGACTGCCTAATGCAAAATACATAAACAAGCCTGGGAACAGAGGTCATAATCCAGACCTGCTCCTTCTCAGCTCGGCAGCCTAACTGCTGGAACATCAATTCAGGATCCTGTTTCTAGCTTTCTTTATATTTTTTTTTCTTCCACACTGTCAATATAAACTTGTGGGAAGTGAGTCTTATATGTACAAGTCTTCTTAAACTCAGGGAAGGAGTGAACTCAGTTCTTCCTCCTGATTGACCCCTTTAACTTCTGAGGACTGTGCAGAAATCAGTCGTTTACAACTCCACTGGGCTTTATTGAATTGATATTTACACACTGAGTGTTTTTGGGACAGTTTCTGTTTCAGTTTCTTCTTATTATTAAGTTCTTAAAATGTATAACTGATAGAAATCTTCAAAAGTATTTGTTTCCAAGTTTTCTTTAACAAGCTGAATACTGGTGATTTTTGAAGTTCTTCCCTCATTTTTTCCCCCATTTATACTTTGGCTTGCAAAAGGAGGAAAACAAAAAGTATCAAAGGAAAAGGGAATATCAAGTCTATTTCAAGTTTTCATTTCTGGGTGGCATTGCTATCATTTAACCTCATGTATTTACACTTAGATGTTTGAGTATGAACCAGTTGCCATAGGCATACTCTCTATTCAAAGGACAGCTATAGGCATCTTTGGAAGAGGCAGCAACTAAATCAGAGGATCTTCTCTCTGCAGGTGTTTCCACTAAGAAAAAGTGAGACAACTATGATTAACTCAATGAGCTTCATCCAGAGTTTCTGGGGTTTTTCCATCAACAAAGTAGAAATAAAGGGAGGGGGAGAATTTTTCAGAAGGAAGAAGTGAAGAACAGAGGAGAAATGAAGGGGAAAAATATTAAAATATTAATATTAAAAAATTAAAACCAGCTTAATTTCTTTTCTTTGATTAAAAAATGTGAATGCATATGTTGAAAGGGCTTAAATATGCCCACTAACATTTGTTTTAAAATACTTGAAAAAAAGAATTAACAATTAAAAATTTATAATTTGATATCAAAAACATTTGCCACTGAAGCAGAAAACTTCATTTTGATACCC
Organism: Chiroxiphia lanceolata; assembly: GCF_009829145.1. Classification (NCBI taxonomy): domain Eukaryota; kingdom Metazoa; phylum Chordata; class Aves; order Passeriformes; family Pipridae; genus Chiroxiphia; species Chiroxiphia lanceolata. The sequence continues at coordinate 4,989,803 of NC_045641.1, read as the reverse complement.
TTATCTGATACAGACTTCTGTTGAGAAGGGATTTATTCTTGACTTACCTGCAAGATAAGTATATTTTCAAATGTGAGGGATCTTGGGAAGATACATATTTTGAAGAATCCTCATTATGATGCTTGAGACCACACAAAAGAGTGAAAAGGTCCTGATTCTGTTATATGTTCAACTTCTGTGTAAATAGTCTTAACGAGTTGAGTCCCTGGGTTGCACTTAAGGGTCAGTGAGAATCAATGTTGTGCAGATTTATCATTACCTTTAGCAGTTGCTCCTCCACGGATCAAACTGAACAATGTAAATAGGTCAATGAAACTGCTTGGCAAGAACTCTTCATCTGACCTACTAAATGTATTTTATAATGCTTTATTGACATGGTTCTCCTCAAATGCCTGTTGGGAATGTATTAACAGCTTCAGCAGAGCTTCTGGTGACTTTCATCCAGTTGGGACAAAAGATTTAGTGTATGGGGAGAGCAGGAAGAAAGATTTCTGCAATATCATCACTATTTTCTGTGAAACATGAGCTGAGAAATCACCATATTGATGCTCAGATTTGGCAGAATTATTGGCCAAAACTGGAAAGAGAAAAAAAGGGAAAAAGAAAAAAAGGGGAAAAAAGCGCCATAAAAATATATGATAATTTGGTACCGAAAATGTGAAAAAGCGTGTTGGAATGTGCTGCTTAAGTTGGGAAAAAAATTAGGACCTAAACCTGGAGGTATAAAGGCTACCTTTGTTAACTTCTTAGAGAACAGCTACTGCATGCTCTTCACAGGGAGCCTTGAGAATTGTACAATCATAGAATCATTTATGTTAGAAAAGCTCTCTAAGATCACTGAGTCCAGTCATTAACCCAGCATCGCCAAGCCCACCACTAAACCATGTCCTCAGGGGCAACATCTACGTGTCTTAAATGCCTCTGGCAATGGTGACTCAACCACCTCCCTGGGCAACCTGTTCCAAATCCTTGACAACCCTTCCAGTGAAGAAATTATTCCTAATATCCAATCTAAACCTGCCCTGTCACTACTTGAGGCCATTTCATTTTGTCTTATAACTTGTTTCTTGGGAGAAGAGACTGACTCCCATGTGGTTACAACCTCCTGTCAAGTAGTTGTAGTGAGCTAGGAAGTCCCCCCTTAACCTCCTTTCCTCCACACTAAACGAGGTGAATTATAATAATTTTCCAAATTGCAGGGTACGTGAATGTGGCTTTCTAACTGAATTTTGTATTTCTTCTTGTAGATGTTCTTGGTCTCAGTAAATTGCTTGTTTGAATGCACATGCTGACAGTAGATATGATAAGCTACAGAAAGTCTTAACTTATTTCTCTACCTGTCTTAGGTTTTTCCTATGTAAATGATTATTACAATCATTTTGATGAATCGTTGTTTGATGGAAATAACAGCTGACGTACACAGTTGGAATTTCCTCCTCTCGTTACAGCACTTTGGGGGAAGGAGGGAAGAAAATAAAAAGGTAGCTGTGATTACTTAAATCTATCCTTTTAATAACGTAGTAGACAGTCAGCGATGATGATGTGATTCATTACTTGCCTATAACGTTAATTATACATTATTAGCTGTTTCACTGTATGATACCTGGCAATTGGTGATATGATTCATAAAATGCTATTGTTAAGCAAATCTGCAAATCTGTTTGATTTAGGTTAAAAGAAAGGGCGATAGGTCATAGGAAGTTGAAAAAAAAAAAGTGTGAGAGAGAGAATAAAGAAAAGACACCGACATAATTTGCGGTTCTATTTTATATGAACAACAAGGTTTACAGTGAAGAGCTGTTGGATACAGTTTCGGTGAGCAAGGATTTTGCAGAGAGATTAGATCAGTTACAAATTGCTAAATCTGATGACTTAGATAAAAATTTAACCAGAGGCTTTGAAAGAGGTAGAACATGTTTCTGTGGAGAAGTGATTGCCCCGTACTTCCGAGATAGAGCTCATCACAGAAGGCCGCACTGACTGTGCCCTCAGTGAAAACTGAACAGGGAAGAAATCATCCATTTGAGAATGGAGATCATTTCCAGGTGCAACAAACTGAAAACTACACTCTCCAAATGCACCCTATAATTTGGGAAACCCCCAGAAGGCCATCCTGCAACTGTACTATTGTGTGTTCCTTTCCAGTGCAGCTCTATCAGATCTGTGTTACCAGCTGGGTAAATTGAATAAAACAATTGCTTCCTTCTCCACAGTCTTTGTAAGATTCCAAAACCTTTTCCCATTTCCACAAAAAAACCACTAACCTTAACCAACCATTTAAAAAACCCAAAGAAACAGATTTTGCCCAGAGATAGCAAATACTCTCAAGGTTAAACATTCATTCCAGACCAGTTCATATCTGCACTTTATCTCAGCTAGGAAGGGGAACTGAAGCTTCAATCCTTCTTGCTCCAGCAACCAGTGACTCATACAGAGTGGACCTCATCCTTTCACTCATGTAAGTCAAAAGTAAGTTATAAATCTGAGCTTCTGTTTCTCAGGAAGGGCACTGCCCATAAAGGCCCATTTCACAAGCAGACTTCAATTCTTGGGAGTAAATATTTCCTGATTAGAAAAAAATTGCTAAAAAATAATAAATAAACTAAAAAAAGAAAAAGCCAAAGTAGTAAAACAATTCAAACAAATATTTTTCCTTTATTAATTTTAATATTCCTGTAACTCTTGGGGGAAGAAGTTAAGATGAAAGTCATATTCACCTTGTTCTCAGGTGGATTTATGTCTTCTCTTATCCCAGATAAAACTCCAAAGGAATAACGTTTCACCTACCATACATTCTCTCATCCATTTCCTCATATATCCAGCTCTCTGTGCAACATCAACCCTTATCCCAATCTATTCAGAGAGAGCAAGAGAAGTGCCACATTTTCAGAACTTCAATTGCATTAAAATACATGACCTAGAAACACTTCATGGAAACTTTTAAGATTATTTGCTGCTATGTCTTGTTTCTTAAGGCAATGGTTTTGTGGGACAAAGATAGGCCTGGGAGCTAGGAATTCCTGAATACTCTCTCCAGCACTGTCTTGACTGTCTATTGCGTACATATCACAGTGATTGTGTGATTTATTTATAAAACATAGATTAGATTAACTCAAGATTAAATTAGATAGAACAAGTCACTTAAACTCTCACTGACTATTTCCTCATCTGTAAACCAGCGATATCTGTATTTACCTATTACACGTGGTGACTGTGAGGATTACTTAATCTCCCTAAAGAATTATCATGATTATCATTAATCTGGAACACACAAAACAAGCCCCGATAAGGAAACAAGCTCGTGAATCAGCTGAGGTGGAGTAAAGGTACCAAAGCAATTCTTCTGCTGATCTGATAGTCAAGGTTTCTTGATAAAGGTTTAGGGATGGCTTCATTTTACATTAGGCATCCAAAATATAATGTTTAATATAAGATAGTTGTCTAAATTCACTCTATAGACAAAATGTGTATAGATGGACATCATGCATTAAGTGAGTCAATAACAACATGATTCTGGGATGAATCACCTAATGGATTCCCTCCATTATCTGTAGAGGGAGCCTAGACAACTAGACAAGGGACATTTTAGGTAGTTAATGTTATGTGAGACCAAACTGAAAGATTTAGTAACTTGCTTGAAGTTATGCCCACATTGGAGCAGAGTAACAATCAGTACCAGTTTGCTCCCAAATGCTTGCCACTACTTCCCTGCATCCTGAAAATTTACCATCCCTTTTGTAGTCAACAACATCACATGATAGCTTTTAGAAATATCGTTTAAAGTTCTTGTTAATCAAGAGACAAAAAAGTATCACAACATAGTCCAATATCAGAGCATGGTATTTTGTACAAGAAGAGCCTGCATTTAGGGGCAGGGGGACAGAATGAAAGTGTTTAGGGTAAATTTGTGTTTCCTAGATGATCTGTTCTTTTGGGAAAGGGCAGGAGTTGTTCATGGAAGAAGTCACTCCATTTTGGAGTCTTTAGCACAACAGGTGATTAAGACTCATTTCTTCCCTCTGGAATTTCTTTGCTGCTCCATGAGATACTGAAGGTCCTCCTATATGACTTTGCAATTTTCTACTCCAGTTCTTCTCTTCTGAAGACTTATGCCCCCTCTCTCTTCAGAGAACAACACTGTTTTGTTCCAGAATTAACCTAACAGCAGAAGATCCTGCCTCTGTGAGAAAGAAGAAGGACCATCTCCCACTTTGGCTCCTGCTCTGAGAGAGAGGTCACACAGAAATCAAAGGACATAGGAAAAAAGGTGGAGGATGTGAGGCTGTAGTAGGGACAGATATGGAGAAGGGCTGGGATGAACTTTGTTGCACAGGTTGAGTCAGAGTTGGGCCCAGGGTGGTGTCACACACACCAGAGTTACACCAGAGCCCTGTTGCCTGATTTAGTTTGGTTTCACACACATTTAGAGCTGCAGCATTGTCACGGTGCAGCTTCACCACACCTCCCAGGTTTGCTCAAAAGTAAGAAGGTATTTCTCCTCCAGAGCATTTTTAAAACACCTGATTAGGCAGCTGCTGTCCTGACAACACGTTTTGTGTGTATGTTGGGGGTGAAAAGTGAGAAATACCTTCTTAGTGCTGCGAGGGAGGGGGCTGAAAAAAAATAGTGAATACGAGCAGGTGGGAAGACTTACCTCCCCTTAGCAAGGCTCAGCTGCAGAAAGGCTTTTAGGTTAGATCTAAAGCTTTTCTGAGTCAAGAGGAAAGCTGCTATTGACGTAAAGCAAAATATGTGGGTGAAGATTATAGGAAAGTTTCTTGGGAAGAAAAAAAAGAGGCAAAACCTATATATAGATATTTATGCAGTGAGAAGCAGTTTAAAAGCTAATGTTTCTTCTTAAGAACAATGACAAAAAGAGTAATGAGATTGAGCAGATTTTCAGAACTTTTAGAAGTCAAAACATGGATGGCTTTTAATTTGTTATAATCTTAGAATAGGGGAGGAAAAAAAAATCCTTCTAAGCCTAAACTATCTCTTTGTTTTTTTTAGAAAAAGGAAAACTATTTCAGACAAAATAGAAACCACCCTGAAAAGCCATCTGGAGTTTGAAATTAATCCAGACTACCTGTGAGTAAGAGCTGCAAAGAAGGGTCTGCCTTCACTCGTGTCTTGTACTAAACTAAGAATGCTGTCAGCACTTAATAATGTTAGTAGTAATAGCTCTTTTCACACACCTTTTCACTTCTCGTTGTTGGCTGGGGCTGGAAAGAGCAGAGCCTTTCCAAATGGAAACAGAGAGCACTAAAAATTACATTTTAAAAACAAAAACAAAAGAAAACCAAACAAACTGAGGCTGTGCTGAAATTTTCAGTCCTTCAGTCCAACTTTGAAAACTCATTAGTGGTAGATAGTTCAGATAAGGTATGAATCCAGATGTTACTGTGTTTATCTTCAGCAAAACTGAGTCCAAAATTGTACTAAAAAAAAAAAAATAAATGGCTGGGTTCCTAAATCTGAATTTAAACATGTAAGAAAATGCCTTGATGCGTAAGAGCATGAAGACATGCAGTTTTTCTTGACCTTAATAAGATGTTCAAGGTACTTAACACTTTTGAAAATCAGGCCACAATTCAGCAAAGCATTTCAACATGTGTTTAACATTAAACACATATTTAATCAGATTAAAACATATACTTAAGCACATTCCTGAACCAGGATCAATTTAAACATGTGCTTATGATCTTTGCTAAATAATGTTCTCTCTTAAGTTTCTAAATAAGGTTTTGAGAGCCTAAATTTAGTTTTTTGATTTTACAAAAACTTCATTCTAGTTTGAATGATATAAAAAATTAAGCAAAAGAGAAATTTCTTAATACTCCTATTTGTTTTGCTAATCATGTTTATCAGTGCTTAACAGACACCAGGTAACTAAACATTTGAGTCATTAAGGAGAAGTAAAAATACATATTTTTGGAAAACTTAGATCTTTCATATGCAATCCAATTTTGATTCCTTGAAAGTGTTTTATATCAGATATTTTGACCCAATACAATCCAAAATTAGAGACACAAATGAAATTTCACCGTGTTTTCTTTAATTTTATCCACAGTGTGTCTATTACTCATATTGGCACAAGGAACAGGAGAATTATTTTTCTATTTAATTTTTCTTGTTCTGGCTTTCCTTGTCTTTAATTTCTCTTTCTCTCTACTTAATTTTTCGTGTTCCTGTAGCAGCAGAAGCCACATTCTGTCCCTTTCTGTTAACACACCTGCATACATTTGAGTTTCCATCAGCCGCCCATCAGTCTACCAGTTGTGCAATTACATGTGTGAAGACAAAAGCAGTGTTGATGGCCACGATTTTGATTGGGGTAATAGTGACTCACTACACGGCACCAATTCAGAGCATGTCTATGCTCACATTTGCATGGACGTGAGGCAGCCAAGGCAGCTCACAGACACATAAATAAGATGGAACAAGAAGGCTGAATTTGAAGTTTGTTGGTAGTTAGACACACACCGTTCAGGCTGGATGATAACCAACCTCCCTACATTCTCTCTGTCACCCCTCTGAGGTAGAGGACGGCGGTCCAAGCTATGGGATGGTCCTTCCACAAATAAATTCCCTCTTTGTCCTACTCACATTGAACATACACCAAGTCCTCCCTACTGCTTCACAGGCTGGATGGGGCTCTGGGCAACCTGGTCTAGTGGAAGGTGTCACCGCCCATGGCAGGGGAGTTGAAACTGGGTGATCTTGAAGGTCACTTCCAACCCAAATCTACTCCATGATCTAATGGTTTAACATGTGCATATTTTTACCATGTTTTAAATAGGACAGTAGTTGGAGGTAGGTTATCTCTGGATTAAAATTAAGGTTTTTGGAGAGGAGGTGCTCAGGGTTAAGTGCGTTACCAGGTACTGCTTAATCATTTGCAAGCTGTAAATTCATTTTCAAGCTTATGCCACGATAAGTTGTGTTCACATTCACAGCGTTGCTTAAACTAGAGCAAATCCCTGTGTGGACACACTAATTTCAGTTTTAGAGTGGCTTATCTGAGTTTATCGTAAACTTGTTCTGAATCAGCTTATGCTGAACTGAAATAAGCTTAATTTAAAATTTAAATAAAAGGATAAAGATAAATGAAATTGGTGTAAAATCACACCTTTATTTAAGCCCATACAACTCTGTATGCAGATAAAATCCTAGGACTTGTGTTTATTTAAAAGTGAGTGTTAAAGAAAATAGAAAAATACAATGAACAGGGTAAATATTTCCAACCCCTGTTGAGAGGATATTAGAGCAACAAAGAGTTAAAAATAATGCAATTTGAAAAGAACTATTCTAAAATTGCCTAATCTCTATGGTTCAGAGCCTCTCCCTTTCAGCCACATTAGACAGCAAGACCCTGCAGGCACAAAATAATACTTTTATATAGTAGCACTTTACATTTTCTGTACTGTAAAAACATTAACTAATTAATCCTCACAACAACCATCTGAGGTTGGGAAGTGAGGAATAATATCCCATCCTTGAAGATAGAGAAGATAAAATATCAGGCATGCCAAGGGCCCCTGTTCCTGAGTATTGTGTGTTTTGTTTTGCGAGTGAGAAGGCCTCTGACACCAAATATGATGGGCTGAAGTTGGACAGCTAGAGCTGGAACCTCCCTCCCTCTCCTATGACAGTCTACTCTTGAAAATTTGGCTTCAGGAGATATATTTTTCATGCTCCAAGCCAGAAAGGTCCTTAATCAAATGCTTAAAATGAATCACAAATAACATGGGAAAGCCAATGGTCTCCTGTGAAAAATACGTATATTTTTCAGTGCTTTGGTGTCTCAAGTCCAGAGACATATTTCTAAAGAAGCTTAAGTGCCCAAGTACCACTGGGGAGATGAAGAGTCAAAATCCCAAACTTCTGGGCCTTGATTTCCAGAGCCTGACTAGAAACTCAGAAGATCCTGGTTCCCATTTAATTTGTAGAATTTGTACCCTGTGAACTCACATGGAGGAGGAGACATTCAGAGAAGTCACCAGTCCCCTAGACAGGTCAGGCCCTCTAAGGCAGTGAAGATATTCTTAACCACCTCAAGGGATTCTGCCCTGAATCATCCTCTGGTGCAAATTAGTCACTCAACCTAGCCCACACAGTCTCAGAAATATAGATTAATGGAGTCATTAAGGTTGGAAAGACCCCAAGATCATCAAGTCCAACCTTCTGCAGTCTCATAAAATGGTGAATTTTAAACTAGTGGGTGACACTTTAATATTTCTTTACAACAATGTTTTCCCCAAGCTCCAGGGAAGGGCACATTTACCTGCGTGTTTGTGTTTCACTGAAGGGAGTAAGGCATTCTCACCACCAGACTGCACCTGTCTCAAAATTTAACAGATGATTCTTCATAACCACACCTTCACGAGGTGCTGGATGGAGCTCTGAGCAACCTGCTCTAGTGAAAGGTGCCCCTGATCATGGCAGGGAGTTGGAACGAGATGATTTTTAAGGGCCCCTCCAACATGGAAGGAACCTTAAAGATCATCTATTTCCAACCCCCTGCCATGGGTAGAGATACCTTCCACTAGACCATGTTGCTCAGAGCCCCATCCAACCTGGTCTTGAACACTTTCAGGGATGGAGCATCAGCAGCTTCTCTCAGCAACCTGTTCCAGTGCCTCTCCACCTTCACAGTAAAGAATTTTTTTCCTAATCTCTAATCTAAACCTGCCCTCTTCCAGTTTAAAGCCATTCCCCCTTGTCCTGTCACTACATGCCCTTGTAAAATGTCTCTTTTTGCCTCTCTTGTCAGCTCGTTCCAGAGGCTGGAAGGTTGCAGTTAGGTCACCCAGAAGCCTTCTATTTTCCAGGCTGAGCAATCCCAATTCTCTTGTCCTTTCCTTGTAGGAGAGGTGCTCCATCCCTCTAATCAGCTTGTCTGGCCTTTTGTCACCTCAGTGCTAGGGGTGTAGTCAAAAGTACTTGGTTATGGTCCCTCGTCCTTTGAGACACGTGGCACCTCCAGGACAATTAAGCCCAACTGAAGTCACTAGACAGTCAGCAAGGTCCCTCTCTCTCTCACTGTCTCTGTCACCTGTAGAGGCACTTTGGATAATTAAGTTAGACTAAATATCCAAGTTTAAGATAGCTAAAATTGGATCAGGCAAATGCAGGTATGATTTATTTATTAATCTATGTCATAGGAGGTTAAAAAATTCATTCCTGATAAACTTACATGACGGTTTCTGGTGATGGCAAATGGTTACACAGTTAAGTAATTCTCCATATCAGCTGAAATAGGACTGATATGAAGTCTTGCTCTTCCTGGAAACAGGCACGTAGCTGAATTATATCATGCAGCCTCTGTTTAATACTTATGTGTTAGTCCAGTTATTGTTCTGTGAGCTTCCTCCTCAATATTTATTTTAAAACATAATTCAGAAATCCTCATTTTTTAGTGCTAATTGAATACAATAGGACCATCTTGTCTAGAAAAGCGAAGGTGGCTGCAAATGAGAGCTCTGATCACGTTCTAGCACGCCAAGTTGAGATTTTGGCTGGCACTAACAAGCGTTGCAACATTTATTAATTCATTACTTGGGAAATTGTCTCACCCAATTTCTTCAGGCAGCACCTCACTCATTGCTACACGTTTGGAGAATAAGTTAAAGATGCCTCATGTTATTTCAAAGTCTTAGTCACTGTTGTTTGGGTGTGGACACTCCTTAACCTGAGCTTCAGAATTTGAAAATAAATGAGAGGTGGAGGTACAGAAACTATTCTCATCAAAACCAGGGGAAATGAAGAAGCAGAAAGATGAACTATCAAGTAATTAAAAAAAGAAAAAAAGTTCTCCTTAGCTTAGAGGGTTTGAAAGAATCCGTATTGGAGAAGTGATAGCCTGGGAGACCACTAGTAGTTATGGAAACATAAAGCAGCACAGTGCCCATGGCATCTGAGGTACACCATATCACATAATGTGATAGTCCTCAGCACCTTGGCATTCCTTTCAATGTATAAAAATGCCAATGGAAAATATATAGGTCTCTACTTGGGCAGACTAGGCCTCCAAAGCAATGCAGAGAATTTCATGTTTCTGATGTTCATCTGATGTGTCTTCTTTTATCAGCGTCCCACAGATCTGGAAACATCTTATTCAAGCAACTACTTCTTTCTGAAAGACTACAAATGTTCTAAATGGTTCATAGACTTGACTCACAAATGGCAGTGTCTTAGATTAAGACAGATATACAGAAGAAATTCTTCCCTGTGAGGGGGATGAGGAGGTGGAATGGGTTACCCAGAGAAGCTGTGGATGCCCCATGCCAGGCAGTGTTCAAGGCCAGACTGGATGGGTCATTCCAAAACCTGCTCTAGTGGAAGGTGTCCCTGCCCATGACAGGGGAGTTGAAACTAGATGATATTTAACGTCCCTTCCAGCCCAAACCATTCTCAGATTCTACTCTATCAGTCCATGAACATAAACCACCAGGACCCTCCTGTTCTGCTTATAAGCCAGGCCACCAACACTGGCCCTGTAAACATTGCTGAGGACCATCAAAAAATGACAAATAGACAGATAAAAACAGGACCCACCAAAGCAGTTTCAAGTCATACCTAATTACAAGTTGAAATCCTCCCTTGTCCCTACCCTTTTAGACTTCAGGAGACATATCCTTTACTGTTATTACCATTATGTGACTTAGTGTAAAAATAACCAAGGAAAAAATTATTAGTCTGCGTTATACAGAATATCAGACTCTTGTTCTCAGTTATACATTGTCTTTGATGTTTAATGAACCTTTGTAGTTTTTTTTTTGTTCTGTTTTGGTTTTTTTGTGGTTTTATTTCTTTTTTTTTAATGTGATTTCACAATATCAATGAGATTTTGGGAATCTCCTAACAAACTATATTGAGTATGTGCAGAAATTATGTTCCAACAGTAAAAAGAACCTTAACAGGTAAAAACATAAGAATAGTTAAAAAGGCTTTTTTTTTAGATAAACAATAGAGTGTGTAAATTGTAAATATAGACTTAGTCTAGGCTAGTCCATATTAAAAATAAATTGAAAAAAATTGCAGACATTGTTAATTTAGCATGAAGGCAAAAACATTGCTGAAAGATTACTGTAATGGAGTATAGTTAATTCCATTCAATTCTTTTTCATGGTTCTTAAGGATAGGTCAGAATAAATATTAAATCCACAGGAGATTTATTGCTTCCTTGGAAAATCAATATGCCGTGAATCAACATTAACACGAACTTTGGACATTCTGTGTGTTTTCTTTCCTGGGAAATTTTTTTGTATGTCTGACAGTGTCCACGGATATTTTCACCACGACTCATGAAAAACTGTATGCAGCACCATGCCAGTTAATTGGGATTAATACACGGATTTAGCCAGGTTTGAGGCTGGAAGGATCTGAGAACATTCTTAAGGAAGGTGGAGAATCGAGAGCTAAGCCTTGAACGCAACTGAGCTTGGGTTAAACTGACTGGAAGTCACGGTCAACATTGTGCAAGCGACTCAGACTTCACCAACATGTTAAACACAGCCAACATTTGTAATGGAGACTGCCCCACCTGCCCAGCCTTTGCTAATACGGTGGATAATTATATGTCATCAATATTACCACCCTCCTTCTCTGGTATCTCCCTTTCCATCTACTCTTTCTGTCTGTTGCCATCACTGATTAAAATTTTGCTCAGTTGCTACTGAAATGTAGGTTGGGTTTGTGTTCAACTCCCCAGCACTTTGCATAAGGTTGGCATACATTGGTAACTTGTTTGGACCAAAAATCAGGAGTTTGGGGTAGTATTTCACCTAGGGCGCTACCTGCCTGACTGGTGTACTACTAATTTTAAGTTTGATTTTGGTTTTGCTTGGTTGTTTGGGTTTTTTTCCTCTGAAATATCTAGTCTTCTGTTGGAGGTCAGTTCAGCACAAGGCTGATGTTATTCAGCTCCAGATTCAGACACCCAAATTTAGAGGTATAATTATGTGAACTTAGATTTGATTTGGTTGCCCACACAGATATCTAGTGCCATTTGAGAAAACGTGGCATATCTTAGACATGTTTGTAGGCCTTGCATATTTTACCCGGGAATTATAAGAGAACCTCAGGCCCTCTCTGGCCTTTCCTGGTACCCTTCCCTAAGGTGTCACAAAGGCCAATAAAAACTCATGGTTAGGAAGCTGGACCACACATTTGCATTTGGTCAGTTGAATCTGTCTCACACAGACAAAAATAGGAGTTTAAACACCATTTGATATAGACACCTGAATGGTGTCTCAGGTAACTTGGGTAATTGAGCCTGGAGTGAAGATATTCTTCACCTGAGCTTGTTTCTGTTACTTGAAAACGTTTTGAGATATACAAGGGTATCCCACCTGATCTCAGTCAGGTGACGGCCTCCCAGAGATCCATTCAGGCATCTGCCATTCATCTACCATCCACCTGGAGTACCCTAAGGCATCTCAAATAGCAGTAGATACATGTGTTTAGGCAACAGAACTGTGTCCCCTGTATTTTCAAACCCAACTGTCGCACTGCAGCTTCCCTGTCCCTCTGCCTTCCCCACCTTTTCCACACAAGATACCAGTTCATACAACACCCATCCTTGTTTCTACACCACATGGCTGGGCAACTTTACAGATCCTAAGTAAGGCTCATGGAGCCCACAGGCTTTTTGATCATGCTGCAGGTGAGCACTCTGCAAATTGGCTCCAACTGGAAGAGGCTGGATGTTTGATTCTTGTTATCAGAGGTGATGCACTGCAACCCGGCAAGCATGATGAGGTCCCTGAAATAATCTCACTGTTGTATCTTGTTATACAGAAATGAATCATGTTTAGGAACAGATTTACCTGCAGGTGGAGTGAATAAGGAGGAAAGGACAACTGTGAGATATTTAGCTCTTCTAAATGATATCTCTTACTTGCCCACCAGAATATTGGTAACACTCATGTTTCTAACCCAGTGTAGCACCAATTTTTTCAATCCTCTCACACAGCTGTAGGGAGCCAGGAAAAAGCTTATACAAAAAAAATGCAAAGGATCTGTCAGGGGAGCTGGGGGTTCAACCTTACCCATCTCTTTCCCACCTCAAACTATCCCCTTCCTATATTTTACTTTTATTCTGTGAACCATACCAAATGCATTCAGTGTTAACAAACTGATTATGAAACAGGTATTGGCTCAAATGGGAAATAATTAGGAACAGTTTCAGTAGAATGGAACTGGAAAATGCTTTGCTGAACTCTCTGGAGCAGGGTTTATCTCTTACCACTGAAATGCAAAGTCATACAGCAATTGGCCTTCAAGGTGTGTCCACATTGCAAGTAATGGTAAAAATAATATACACAATGAAGCTGATGCTGATGACAATATAATAATGATAATAGAAGATATTATTAGATTAATTGAGAAGACCCACTGCCTGAAAGTACAGAGCATGACATTCAAGTATCGTTTTTCTTTTTTAATATAATTCCACATTTTTATAATTACTGTTGGTTTTTTGGTTATCCGTCAGCACATAGTGGGTGGAAATAACTTCGGGTGTGACTGATGGAGCTAGTTGTTCTTTTTTAATTTTTTTTCTTTTCTTTTTTTTTTTTTCCTGCTGAATTTCTTGATGTGCATGCTTTTCCACACAGATGGCACCTTTGGCAACAGCCTACCTGGCAGGATTTCAGGGCACCATTAATCTATCAAAGCAATGCTAATGAAGTTGGACTCTTAACAGTTTACTCACCATCTGCTTCTAACCGTCATCCTTCTCTGTGCTGTCCCTAATGCTTCCCTCGTGGAGGATGGGAACTCTGAGCAGCGCTGATTAATGCTCTTTAGTGGTACAGCTACTGACTTCCTGTAATGCTTTTGCTGAAAAACAGTGTTAAAAAGTCAAAGCCACAGCTACTGAAAAACTTTTCAGAAGCCAAAGGTCATGTTTTAGCCCCTCAAAATGGCCTAATTTTGCCTGACATTGTAGACGCTTAGGTTTCCAAGTTTATACATTTCCTCTAGATTAGGTTACATAAGAAAAGTTATTAAATTTAGACTAATGGATTATACTATAGTGTGTCATTTACATTAAATATTTCTGAGTTTATCACAAGCCTGAAAAAAATGTTTGTGGCTTATTTATCTAAAACACCTGTTTTTTTCCAGTGATACTGCTTGGTGTAAGTAAAGATATTGACTGTCCACAAACCTCACTTCACATTAGATATCCTGACCAAGAGTTACCACAGCCACCATTCTTCCAGTAAACTCCCTTACACTTCTGCAACAGTCTTGTATTGCCAAGGTGTTCCACACCTATTCTCATTCCACTATGGACTGGATTTGCAAACTAGGTGGTTTCCCTGCCTATATGGCCCACAGGACCTAAGCCAGAAATGTTCTCAGAGTACAGAGAAACCCATCCAAGAAAATGAGATTTATTGCTGAGTTCTTTGTATTCAAAAGTCTCATGGCTTCACCTGGAACGGGCCAGTCCCAGGTGCAAATTTCTCTTGTTCCTGAGGGGATTTGAAACCACATCTCTATTTCTCTACCTCCCAGGAGAATACCCTAACCACCAAGAGATAGTCCAGGAGATTGTGGCTCTCACAATCATTTCCAGTAAATCTGTTCCACATTAATTAAATATTCATTGTGCTTTTGGAAGAGATAATAACTCTAGACAGAGGCAGAATGGGAAAACTTGGGTTTCTAATCCCATATCTAACAGAGTCGCTCATCATGATGTACTGAGTTTGTGAAACTAATTTTTGGAGATTCATGCCTTATTCCCTGAGTTTGCCTAGGGAGAACATAAACTCCCTTTGAAGCTCCATACACTAGTCAGTAGCCAAAGTCAGACACCGCAGCAATGAGCAATGTACTGTTCCAGTCTTTCTGCACCTCTAGTGGCTGATACATCATTACCTGAATTATTTTCTTTTAATTAGAAAAAGGAAATAATAACAACTCCCCAATGTCGTAATTGTAGATAAACAGTGATTTATTAATAACAGTTGCTGCATACATATGGGCTAAGCAACTTAGGACAGTGAGTAGAACCATTAATTATAACTGCTGCAACATTTATAAGACTAGCCAATGACAGTGAAATGCTCAGCACTGCAATTCATGTGATTATCAATAAAATAGTGAGAAAAATGGTAGAATTCTGAGCCTGGCTTGCTGTTACCATCAAAATAGAGCAAAGCAAGGGCTTGGGAATGGGCAGTAGAAAAGTTTAAGGCACCAAAAGATGCTTGTAATGAAAAATTGATCAAGAAAGAAAGAAGATAAACAAACACGAGGGATGTGATAGAGATCATAAAATAGGTTGTTCCCAATTACCCCATTTCATATTACAAGAATAATGAAGCATCCTATGGAACTAGATGGCAAGACGTTCAGAGAGGATAAAAGGGAAGACATTTTTTCACAATAGATAATTGACCTGTGGAACTGATTGCCACATGATAGCTGCAAGTCCAAGAGCTTAGCAGGTTTTAAAAAGGATTAAACATGTATAGGGATAATTAGTTCATCCATTATTAAACAAGATAAGTTTTATTAGTCAGTAGTTATATTAAACAAGATAAAGACCTTGTAGGGAACTTTAATTCTTAATCGGTGAGAAATTCCTGAATATCAACTATCAACTTCCAGAGCATTTTCAAAAATAAATATTTTTCTCTCTGTTTCATGGGAAAATTTGAATTTTAGTTCCAAAAAAGCCAGCACGCTTCTACCATCTCTTGTCTAATATAACTAGCAAATAATGTGATTTTATCTTGTCTTAAAGATGGATTAGCACTGACATGTCCTGGCTAATAATTAGTATCTGCACTGAAGTAACTCCTATAAGATGAAATGAAAACCAAGGTTTTTCTGCAGAAAAGCAAAAAAGAGAGTGTTCCAAACTAAGACTAAGTTTGGTTTCTTGAATATATTCTACCCAAAGAAAATCGCATCCTATGTGCTTGTAGGGTAATGGGGTGTCTTGCATTCTAGAGTGACAGTGCTCGTCTGAGGGCTCCACCTATGTGCAATCAACCACCTTTCTTTCTCACTCATTGTGAAAATATTCCTCTTTCTTGGCCCAGGTTCCATCGTACGTTTGGAATTGACGAGAAGCATCTACAGGAAAATGTTCCTCCTCAGCTTTCTAGACAACCAGTGGAGAAGGTTGCTACATCCAGATGGTGGTCTGAAGAATCATGGGACCACGGAGACCCTTAGGTTAGAAGGGACTTTTGGAAGTCATCATGTCACAGCAGAGCTTACACTGAAGTTAAATCAGACTTTGTAGGCTTTTTGTAACTTCTGGCTGACTCCATGGAAGGATGGGTATCCTATACAAAACTCTGTAGTGACAACAGAAGGAACCCAAAGGAAGCCTAAATGAGCAGCTCCGTGTAAATGGAGCAAATCAGGGCCATTGTACTGAACTCCTCAGATTTACTCCTTCTCTCCCTCGTATCATATTCTTTCCACACTCCTTGCTCACCCATACAAATATGTCATTAACCCCTAAACAGGCATTTTCTAGTAGTTAGAGCGTTAGTACTGTGTTCTGAAATGGCTACCAGGTACCTTGCTCTGTGCCCTGATAATACTACAAATATATTTCATCTTGTTCCTGAAATACATCTTTTCCCTTGTATTTCTCTTCTCTCAGTCAGTCAGTTGATCACGTTTCCCTCCCTTTAGCTCACACAGTCTATTGCTCATAGCTGGGGCACATTACTGAGAGATGCAAAACAGGTTTGGAAACAACCTGCACCAAACATGTTCCTTGCAAGAAGTAAGCTAGTATTGAGGAACAACATTTTATTTGATGCTTTTCCCACTAAAGTAACATTTTCCCCGCAATTTTTCACCTAGATAATAGATTTCTGTGTTAAAGTGGTGTGATCACTACTCTGCTTAAGTCTAACATAAATATCTCAACATTAAACTTGCAACTAAAGTGTAGACATACCTTATACACATCTCTTGATGGCAATCTTGTCAACCACTAATGTAAAATAAACCAGAATCCAGCTCCAAGAATGCGTGAGATTGACATCAAATTATTTCCTTCATTTGGCTTTTGATTATTGCGCCCTCAGGGGTGTTCAGGTACAGGCACGTCATCAACCTTCATTTCATTTGTCCTGTATTAATAATTTTTTTATGGTAGTCAAGTATGCAATGGATTATTGGAGCACTGCATGTTTTTGAATGTATTTATCTCCACATCATTTCTATGAGGAAATCAAGTACATTCATTCCCATTACACAGATTAGGAACTGAAGCACAGAAAGGAAAAAAACAACTTGTTGAAGGATAGTGTCCAAGGAAGAGCAAGGACTAAAAAAGCAAGCCCACCCTTCGTTTCAGGGATTAATTTCTATTATACTGAAATCTGAGATTCTTCCATAATCACGTGCTGCCAGGATAAAACACAAACTACAGCAAAAATTCCCCTGAAAACTTAAAAATTTAGGTTTCTGTAGATTTCTAGGTCTCTACAGGTTGAGATTCTTTTCAGTTCTCTTTTTGGTTCAACTCAGTATTTCTTTTTAAGAACCAAATGCCACACATCTGTCCCCAAGAAACCAACAACAAAAGGTAGATGTTGCTCTAACAGTGCCTGTGTACCTCAAAGTGTCACTTTTCCCCCATCTGCTCTCTTTCCCCCTCTTTTTTTTTTCTTTATTCTCCCCCCCCCCCCGTATCTGTTTTTCCTGTTCTCATTGTTGTTTGTTTGTTTGTTTGTTTTTATCTCATGCTGCTGTGGGTTATTCCCCCAAGCTCTGGGAAGATCAATCATACATTACAGGATCTGGGAGCAAACTGGCCAGGTTACAGAGCAGCAGCTCTGGGTTAAATCACAATGTGTTCCCGAAACACCTGTTAGAGCTCTCCAAAACATTTCACTTGCAACAACTTGCTGCAACACATAGAGACCTTTTCAGGCACGTGCTTACCTGGGAACTTCCTGGTGCTGGTGCTGTGGCTTGTCTAAATAATAACCAGCTCTCTGTAATGCTAAACTTTATCTCTGAATGTTTCGACAATGTTGTACAATACGGGGGGGGGGGGGAAAGAAAAAAATACTAAAAGGGCTGAATTCTGTCGTTTAGTTTTAATTTATTTTTTACTATAGATGGGTTGTGGATAGGTGGGTTAATCTGTAGATATCTCCAGGCAGTTGGTAATACCAATTTAACATGGCTCTGCCTGCATTTTATCTCAGCTGGGATGCTAAATTAAACATGCATTTAAAAATAATGGCATCTGAACAGGGCGTCTCATTCCATTTTAGCCGGCTGCAGTATTTTGTTATGTTTGCATGTTACTCTGTAAATGTTTGTGTTCCTTATCCTGATTACAGATGCAATTTTACAGCCTGTTTATTGATTTTAAAACTTTAGAATACCATTGGCATCGGCCATAAGGAACCTCATTTGTCTGGCAAGAGATTGCAGGAAGAATTTTAGACCTGATTAATTTGGTCTTGTGCTGCTTTTCCACTTGAACTTGTAATAGGAAGGCTACATATTCATCGTATTGTTTGTATTTGTAAAAAGCCAATGCATCACATTGGTGTCTTTAAACACATGCAAGATTTTTTTCCCCTTTCTTATTCATTTTAGTTATCTTGTATAAACAGTTTGAAATAAATAAGTGTACACACGAAAATAGATAAGAATTCACAAGGTTCTGTTAAAGAAACACACACAACTAAATATGTACTGCATTTCTCCCTGTAAATAACAAATCCAAATAATACTGCATTTTTGATATTCTGTCATAACCCTGAAGTTAAGTCAATTTAAATTTTGCCTGAGTAAAGAGTTCATGATCTGACCTATGAATTATCATAATATTTAGCACTGACAGAATAAAAAAAAAAAAAAAAGGAAGAAAGGCTTCTTCAAGGACACCTCTCAGGCAGCAGTGTAAGCCAAGAATAACAACTGATTTAGACTTCACAGCAGTCCTGTGGACTAAGAATCATCCTACGTTACAGAGAAGAAAGATAAAGCCCCAGAGCTAAAAACTTCTGAGACAACACCTACAAATTCATCGTTACCATTGGATGAGTGAAGAATTCACAAATGCTTTACAGGGGACACAAAAGCAGCAAAAAGCACATCGTGGCCAAGAAAATTGGTCCAATGTTAAATTGTCATTGAAGAGTATTTGATGAGTGACCGACAAACACACCTCTAGAAAACTTTTATTTTGCTTTAATCACATTATTCTCCAAACCACAACCTGGACTGCAGCAATATTATAGGCAGCTGGAGTAGGAAATCCATGGGGCAGTTGATGCCTGTGAGCTTCAAGATCAATTGGATACCTAATGTTAGACAAGTTCTCCTTTGGTTGAATACATCTTTCTTCTTAGTTCAGTGTTTATTCCCTGGAAACACCTTTACTGGATAAATATAATGGATTAGACCTTTTTCTAACTTTCCTTAGACAAAACTGATTTATTTTTAAAATATTTCATATTCACCCTACACAAGTTGGCCAACTGCATCTGTCCAGTGGTGGAAAAAAAAAAAGATAATGTAAATAATTTCAAAAAGGAACTGTACTAAATGATTGATGATATTTTCAATTAGAATTATCCTAGAAATGTTTAAAATCTTTGTATTAAAACAGACTTATATGTTAGTCATTATGAAGAAAAATTAAACTTTTCTGAATGAAGAGAAGAAAGCAATGAATATTTAAATTATTTCAGAAGATTAATCTGCTGTAGGAATTACTGTAAAACTTAGAAAAAAATATTTTCATATTTCTAAGAAAAATGAAAATTTCCTTTATTACTTTATAAAATGAGTGTGTTTGCTTTGATTATTGGAAAGATGTAGCATTCCATCTTAGCTGGGTCTTAGAAAACTGAAAATCAATGCATTGAACAGCATTCCAGTCTGCCTGGTTTACAAAGAAGAGGTAACTCATGGCATGGCCATTTTAGGATATGTTCTGAAAATCATCTTGTCTGATGAAATCTGTACCCACTGAGCCTTCCATAAAGTCCAGTTGCACAGCAGAAAGGCTGAAGTGATCAGCTCTGTACAAGGAGAGACCACAGAACGAGGGGATCTTCTGCTTTCTAACACAGGTGTACAACTTGATGCAGCACAAAATACGTCACCACATGTTGATTTTCTGTTACTTTCTTAAGTAAGAGCTTTAATGAAGGGTATAATGATAAAATTCAGAGGCAGCTGGAAGCCAGTATTGTCATTTTGTCAATAATTTCTGTTTCCAGAAAGATTCATGTATTACCACCATCTTGAGCAAAGAAGAACCTTTTGAATCTTCTCACAAAATCACCGGGCTGTAAGCAGGAAGGGTAAATGAGGTACTACCAGGAAAAACAGGACAACTGACTTCAGAGAGAAAAGAGAAAATGCCACAGAGAGGAAGGGAAAGAACAAAATGATAAGTAGTGGGGAGAAGTATATCTCAGTGCTGAAAACTAAGATAAGCAAAACACTCTCTTGGAGCAGTAAGCAGAGGAATCCTCCATAATTTGGGGTTTCTCTGGGAGGCTAGGGAAAGGCCTGCACCAGTAGAAATACGAAAATTTTGGGTTAAGGTCAACAAAGGTCAAAACAGATCAAGGCTGAAAGGGATCCAATGGTTGTAGAGTCTTCATCTTTGGAGATAGTCAGAACTTGACTGGGCTTGACCCTCAGCAGTCTGCTCTAATTGAGTCTGCTCTGACTGTGAAGTTGGATTTCCAGAGGTCCTCTCTAACCTCAGCCACCCTGTGCTTCTGTGATTGACCTGATAACTAGACATGTGTTACTTTTGTTTTGTTTCCCATCAAGACCAATCTCTCAACACTGAAGAGCTGCATTCCCTTTGGACAGGGATGTCCATCTGACTTTAATTGTGTGGCCAGGAGATGTGCATTTCCTTTAGAAGTACAGTGGCTCTGGCAGCAACTTCTATGTAGATGCACATTTTGCATGCATAAAGGCTCTGGAATTTGGTCAAGATCTTCTACAGGTAAACTTGACTGCATTCTGCTCTGTGGATTTAAAATGGTATAAGTGACACTAGTAGATAAGTATCAAGCCTGGCATATTTTCAAACAGTCTGATAGCGATAATGAGAATGCAGAATAACCCAAACTTCTTCCTGGTGTGACCTCATTGAAATCAATGAGATATATAATACAGACACGATCCTGTGAGGAGGAGCCTCAAAACTGACGTGTAACTTAACCTTCCTGACATTAGGAATTAAAAGAAATGGGTCCATTTTACCAGAGCTTGGTAGGCAGAGCTTCCCCATCACAATCACAGAGGACGTTTTGCTGAAGATGGTGTAGGACACTGTCCACCAAAATGCTCGTGTTCTGTAATAATGGTTCAGTTTTCAAGTGTAAACCAAAATAATGTCATTGTCACAATGTATTTGTTGTTGTGGCATTCAAATACCAGATCATTTCAAAAAGGAGATACTGCTACATTCCACATGATGGCAGGAGATCTGTTTTTCTTACTGCAAAACCAGAGCTTACAGTTTAAGATTGTCCTATTAAATATAGCAAGATAAGCAAGCTCCCATATTCTCCAAGCTGTTTCATAATAATATGTTCTCAAGACATACTCAAAAGGGACAATTCTTCTTTGTATATCAAAAAAAAAACAAAACCCCAAACATGCTGAAATAGTTTTGCAAAGTTTACCTAAATGATTAAATAAGTGCTTTGTAAAATAATGCATACAAGTCAACTGGTATTTCAGGGCAGATTTACAATGCTTACTTTGTTTTTGTTGTACATAATTAGGTTAACTCACTAAAGGTTTTTCTGGAATGCAGATATTGTTCTTTATATCTTCCTTTTTTTTAATGAAAAGGAACTTTCAGGGACAATTTAGTGAGACTGATTTTAGATTTTTTTTAATACAAGACTTTTCTTCTTATCTTTTCAACTGAAGAAATACTAGAAGCATTAGGATTGTTTTTTCATGGGGTTGAGGTTCTGGAGTGCTTTTGGAGCACTTTAATTAAAACATCAAACAATTTTAGTAGGCAGTGGAATACAAAGAAATATCTTTTAAAACATTAATTTAAAATGTTTTTCACTCTCTTGAGTTTGATTATTTTGTTATTCATTTTTATTCTCTACCAGCCATCTGTTGATCCCATATATGAAAAATAAGACCAATAACAAGACTAAAATTATATACTTAAAACATGCTTCATTATTTGCTCATGTATTGGTGCAAACAAAGCAGGAGAAAATCTCACATGATTTCTTGTTTTTCTCTTGTATGTAGCTCATCTTTAAGCAATATGCATGAATCATTAAATTCTTATGCAAGAGTATGTGCTGTTAAAAAAGTGCACTGAGTTCGTCCTGTGTTTTTCTCTATCAGGGAGTGCCCAATTCTTTTGGCACATTCCTCTTTATTAACTTGATTTTAGGGCCAGAAAACAATGATAATATGATGTTCTGATATCACTTCAGGCTCCCATTACCTGCATTGAGCTGTTTCCATCTTGGTTAATGACACAAGAAAATTGGAGGATGGGCAACCACTAGTAAAGGTTATTTAGAGACTAAAGACACTTAGGAGACAGATTAAATACATAAATTCCATCATTATCATGTATCAAATCGATTTTCATGGACCTTTTTCCCCCTCTATCTCAAAAGTCAGCCCCATACATGGGGCTGAAGCAGTGGGTGTAATAGAAGTGTTCATGTTTCTCCAGCTACTTCTGGCACAACAAGGGGGAGGAGCAAATTTGTAGCAAGTGTCCAGGCAAAACAGCCAGAATTAACGTCAGTAGCAGTTTGGACAGGGTTACATCCCTCCACCAACCATAGAAAGCCAGGGGACAGACCCCAGCCTGAGAACCACCCTTATCTGCATGTTAGTCAAGAGCTGCATGGTGGTCACTCCTTCCCAAAGTATCCTACTTTTAGGCTGTGGAAATGAGCAAAGTTCTGGGGATTATTTGGCGCTTGGGAAAACATAGAGGCAATATTCTTAAAATTCAACTTTAATGGCTCTAAATCCATCCTCTAAAAACCAACAAAAGAGGAGATATTCCCTTTTGGATTTATAACGCAGCCAGCAGAGAGTGAAGTACGGTGCTTAAAGTATAAGTCCATCAAAGGCTGGCACCTCCTTCCTTAATAAACCTTTCTCTTTGTGTATTTGACTCATACTTGATCATTTTAACTGCATTTTAGTACTGTTAGCTCTGGGGAGACAACTCAGCTTTTGGCTCAGAGATCAGGAATGGAACTGTAGGATAATTTTCAATTATAATATCTCTCATATTGATGATGAATGATACTCAAGAAAGAAAACAAAAACCTGAGCATGATAACATAGTTTTAACTTGTAACCTGAACAGATGTGGTCTGTGGACTTTGAGACTTAATAACAATGGAATGCCACATTATTATTTTCCAATACTTTCTGAAGAGGAATTTCCCTGACTGGGTACTGATGACAATTTAAAAAAACATTTTTGGACTGATCAGTGCTTAAAACTCAGTAGCAGTCAGCCAAGCACATTCACTTTGCAACTCTTCCTCTGTAGCTTGCTTTCAGCACATCTTTTAATTTTGGGAAAATTATTTTCATTTTAGTTTCTGGTCTGTTTTATGTCCCGACACTCATGAGCTACTACACAATTTCTGTGATTAACTTGTAAACACTTGCAGGTAATATTTAACTTTTAACTGCTTATATTATCTTATCTCTTTTTTTTTTCTATGTCTTATCTAGGTTTTGCTTTTAAAAAATCAAACCAAAAAACTCCCCAGCAAACCCCTACATTTAGAGCAAAATTAGACTCAGCCATGCTCCTTTAGTAAAAGCGAGGGTGAATTTTGGAGAAAGTGAAGCAGCTATTTCTTTTTTCAGTACAAATGTGATCTTGAAAATCCACAAATCAAAATGCTTATCTTGTGTTGGTGCCAGCACATAAAGCATGACTCCTTGGTAGATGAATGTCTACTGTAGAATGCATTATTAGTCTATTTAGCCTCGTGTGCTGTGCTGACCTACTTTAACTTATTCTTAATAATGCACAGCACTGGAACAATATTGACTCACATACCCATTTCTCATATACTATAAAGTATTATTAATACACTGGATTTTTTTTCCCCTCCAAAGCAAAGATATGGTTAAATCAAATGGATCTTAATGTGAACATCGAGAAATGAAACAGATTTGCCCTTGTACAAGCAAAATGATGTTTTATAAGAAAGGTATTTCATTCTGCTTCCCCTGACAGATGTTCCCTTAAATATGCTGTTGCTATTTTTATGCTGAGCAAGGTGGGGTTTCTGGTTTTGTTAGGTTTTACTGTAACATTTCAGAGTAGTTTTTCTTACTTGTATCTAGAAAACACAAAACAAAACAAAACAAAGAGAAACAAAAAGCCAACCAAACAAAACTGAGCATGTTTTAAAAAGCCTTGACAAGTTGTACCAGAAAAAAAAAAAACAACCCGACAAAAATCTCTTTAAATAAATATTGTTAAAAAGGGATTATATCACAAACAGGAGCATGTTCTGAGACAGTAAAAGCAAAAATCAGCATAATTCATGTAAGATGAATAAATTGCTCCGAGGATCTTGATACCTCCTGAGTCTGATGAGACCAAATTCCTGATGAGAGAAACTAAAGAAAAGACCAATTACATTATAAAATTGTCTTTGAATTTATACCCAACTAAAGGACAAATATTTTTCTACATTTAAATCCTGCAAGTGAACTTGCTCATTTTGGTGAATCATTATAAAAAATTCCCTGTCCCTTGCAATATTTGCTTTTCACTGTTATTATTTTCTAGGATGAATCAACAGATTCTGGTTAATGACTGGACACACTGCAGTGAAGAAACACAAGAATTGAGATAGTTTCTCCTTTCCTTCTGTCTCAGGGTAATTTGAATCTAAAAAGCAACAACAATATTAGCTGTCAGTCCCTGGACACACAAAACTAAATTTAGATGTTTAACACAGAACATTTGACTTGTGATTTTTTGATTTCAAAGCAGGCTGTGCTTTTTTTGAAGACATTCACTCAAATGTCAGTAGCTGCCCTTGTTGCACTATGAAACTCAGATGTAAGAAGTTATTTTGGCATCCTTAACTCCCATCCTTTTACTATTTTTATAATTTCGAAGAACAATTTACTCAGGTAAAAGAGCAGTGTTACACTAGTTTCAAATAAGGGACCTTGGAACAAGAATCAGCTCAGATAATCTAAGTTTATATTGACTTATTTTAAAATACTGACTGTTTTATATGATTAATTAAAGGGTACGACAGCTCTGCTGTACTGAAATAATTAACAAGCTCTGTTAAGTGTTAATAATTTGGCCTTTTTTAATAAATGAAACCTTCTCCAACTTTTCAGCTTTAAGCTTTGGATAATACTTCAATTTGCTCTGGAGTTTCAAGAAAATTAGTTAATTAGTTTTTCAGAGATCTAATCAGTTGGATATTGGCCTTCAAAAATGTTTGTACATGTACTATCATGACTTTTAAATCTTCATCAGTTTTAAAAACCATAGCAGAAAATATTTTTTTTTCAAATACTAGAATCAGTCGTTCTTAGTGAAATATGGCAATATTTTGTTAATATGAAATCAGGAAACAACATTTCTAGAATTATGTGAATACAAAACTTCTCAGACAAGGGGAAAAGACTTTGACAACTTTCTCCAGTAAAGCAAAGAGAAATGTTTTGAATGTTTAGAAAAGATTTAATTTTTTTTTTAACTTATCTTTTAGAATTTTCTTGCACTGATGCTTAAGGGCATAAAAAATAGATTTGGATGATTTGTAGGAACTTCCAAAGAATAAGAAAGGGTCTTTATCCATTATCTGTTTTTTTTGATGACTGTACCTCTGATTAAAATGCTCAGTTGCTGAAGTAATGTGAAATTACTTCAAATTAGTAATGAAGTAATGTCAAATTACAAATGCATTGAGGCACTCGTGCTTGCATATCTCTGACAAATGTATTTAATGAGTTGAATGAGCACCATTCTCTGATCCACTCAGCAGACAACACTCAGGAGCTGGAAGTCTTCTTGAGGTTCAATGCCATTCTTCCAGTGCCCCATTTCCCTCCCCAAACAGTGGATCCAAAAGTCAATAAAAAGTGTATGAAGGTCCTTCCTTGGAACTCAAGGAAGGGCTCTCATGGGGGACTTTTACCTGAATGAGGAACAAGGATGGTCTCAATGGGAACAGAAGAGGCTGTTAAAGGGCAGGAGAGGTGGACTGTATGAGGACTGTGGTCATCCTTTAGCCCCAAAGGAGAATTATACCTGGCTCCACATTAGTTGTGTGGTATAACAAAATTACCTGCAGGATGTGCATGCTCACAGGAATGTGCATTTGTAGATAGCACCTCTCTCTAATGTCTTGTGAAAAATATTTGGAACACTTTTTGTGCATTTTATTCCACAACAGAAGAGTTCGGTTTCTGTCTCTTTTCTAAAAAGCTTTTGAAATGCTTGTTCTTTCTGAGTCTATTCTGGGTTTAGAAAGCTGCATCACTATGTGATACAGAGCAGGGACTCAAACAAGCTTCTTCCCAGTTTATTGTTGTCAATAGCATGTGATCAACATTCCCTTTGCCCTACTCCATCCTCCCTAAGTCCAATAATTCCTTAGACAAAAATAACTCCTCCTCGGGGGAAAAAAAAAAAGCAGTCACATGAGTTGGCACTTTTTGCACTGTAAAACATCCTATTGGAAAAGTTCCTGAGCAGCTCCCCCTACAGATGTACGTGTATGGATAGGATTTATTTCATTGTATCATTATTGACATTGACAGAGAATTTCTTATCTCTAGCTATTAAAGATCAGACAGACATGAACAAGATTTCTCTTCAAGAAGACACGCTAGCACATGATGAAATGAGCTTGAGAGTTCATTAAAGGTGCTGTTCTAAGAAAGATATGTAGCCAGGGTTTTGCCAGCTAATAAATGACCCTGGATCTTTTACTCATTGTCTATTACATTTGGAATTGCTGCATAAATTGTGAGGACCTGTTTTCATAAAATTTAAGCATGTGCACTCTTGTTTTCTATTTCCAGTAGACAATATCTCCAGGTCATACTGTACTGTGGGGTCTCACGGTCTCAATACTCTTTGAGATCGATGTAATCTTTATCTTTTTCATCATCATGATCTGCAGTAGCAAACACTGGATTTGCCGACCCTGGGTTTTCACAAATCAAAGGATAAAACATTGGGGAAGGGGAGTTTTAAGTAAAAGCTCAGGGATCAGACCCATTTTGGTTCATATGCCTGTAAGCTGGTGTATTAGGGATGGATTTAAGTGGACATGGGAAGGACCATATGGTTATTCCCACACTGTGTCTCAGGGCAAGTGCAGTGCCTTGTTCCACCCTCTCTAACAATCTGAACCTGAATTTGCATAGTCTTCTAAACCAAAACCAAACCAAACAAAATACTGACATTGAAAGAGGCATCCACACTTTCACTGCTCTGATATAAAGACTGCAATTCTACCTACAGCTCAGTCACATAAGGATCAGGAAAATCCTCCAGTTTAATGACTAAATTCATTTTTCCTTCCTTGAACAAAATGCACAGTTATCAAAGCCAGAAGGTTCACTGGCAGTTTCTCCCAGCTTTCACTGCAGGCTGAAAATGGCATTCTCATCACAAGATTAATTAATATTCTTGATGCAAAGAGATAGAGGATAGATTTACATTCCACATGTTATTGAATAACTCCCACACGTAATATTGCTTTGGCACACTTTATGTTCCTGGAGTTAAAGTGCACATCAATAGCTCAATGCATCGATAACCTGAGTGTCAGAACAGCTATAAAACCTGATTCTCCTTGAATTTTGCTGTTTTAAATACACCAGTCTCCTGGAAAGGGGTCTTTGTTGATGCTATGAAAGTGGCACACAAATTAGAGGAGCTGAATGATATAATCTTGTATAAACCAGATTTTTGGGGAATGCTCTCAGTTTTTGTTTTATTTTTTTAGCTTAGTTTCATCTTGCTGATGAGTTGCCTTGAGAAGGACTAAAAACTACACTTCACTTTAATTTTTCCACTTTTTGGAATTGGTTGGTGAACCAGTCACTTCCAAACTCAACTCAGGTCTTTATTGGGCTCAACGTGTCATCACAGCTTTTAAGGTGTATTATTAAATACTGTAATAGAAGGTTTTCAAAGAATAGGATAGAATAGTTCAATTGAAAGTGACCCACAATGGGCATTGAACTACTGTTATTGTCCACTGGTTTAGTTCAAAGAGCTAGAAATAGTGCAATGACAATTGCACAACCCCTCAGAGTGGTATTTTTTTCACTAAAGTGCTAAATGCTTTGGAGACCACAAAAAAAAGGCATAGAAAGATATTTAGAGTACCAGGTTTGTTGGGGTTGTGTCAAGGCATTACATACAACAGATGGGGAGGGATAAATGTGGTTTCAACATTGATTGCTTAATATCAATAACAGCAATTTTATATTTACGGGTTTAAAGTTAATTATTTCCACTCTCTTTCTTTATTTTCTTATTTCCTTTCTAACTGGTTGATATTTTACTACTCAATAAGCTCACAAATAGGCTTCAAGGTTTTTCTGGAGAAAGAACAAAGACATGAATGTGCATCTACCTCTAGTTATGTGGTGATATCACACCAACAGAATCTCCATTCAAATTTTTGGAGCTAAATCCAGCAAAACTGGTGTGTCATCAGACTCAGCTCTACGCTTAACCAGCCTGCTCTCCTGGTAAGATATGATCTAATATAATTTGAAAACAGATAACATCAGCTGGGAGGAAAGTTTGTGTCAATAAGCTTAGAAGGGGTTTTTGTTTGCCTAGTAGCACATCATTTTACTTGCTATTGGATTGGTAAAATCAAACAGACTATAGCATATATTGTGGTTTTGTAACCTAAAAAAAAATAAAAATATAATATTTTCCAAGTAGTGAACCTTTCAGTGTACTGATATCTCCTTTTTACACATGAGACACTAAAGAATAGAAAATATGATTCATTTTCAGAAAATTTCAGGCATACCCATGCATTTTTGACATCCGTAATTGAACTTTTCTTCTCTGGCCCTCTTTACAGTCAGGGAAGAAAAACAGGCACTTTCTAGGCATGATTCATATGACCTAATTGAGAAGAATCTTTGAGAATGTGATAAGTAGTTCTGGGCTTCCTGGGATATATCAGCCAGATTTCCCCTGACTGTAAAGAGAAACTGGATTGACTCGCACAGACATATGTGCCTCTGCTGTCAACGTCTGTCTCTGGCCAGATGAATCCTACCCATTCTGAAAGACAATTCAGGAAGTCTGTGATGGAGGAGCATTTCTCCAGGGTGAGTATCATGACCACCTCTCAGAAACCTGAAAAGCAGGTTCTGTCAAATGTCGTCCCTCTATATCTACCAGCCCTTATTCCAAGCTGTCCTACCCATCTTTCAGCCTTCAGCAGATGTGCTAAAAAAAACAAATGTGTGCTGGCCTGCTAACTTGCACTATTTGCTACCCAACCAAAGGGTTCTACACCACCCTGCTGAATGCTTACAAGATCAACAGAACCCATCGCCAGAGTCCTTACGCTAAAAACTGAGGGTAAAAACAGTGTAAAAAAAATTCCAGGTCACCTCAGATCCTTCCTCTACACACATTTAATCTCTGTTGGAATCATTCTTACTCACTGTTATGAATTCAGTCCATGGTGTGTATGAAGCAATGGACAAGGAAGTCCAAACTGTGGCCCTTGACTCACGAGTGGCTCATCTATGACAGTGGTCACATTGTGCTGGGTCAGTGTCATGGCTGAGGGACAATTTGTGCATGGGGCAGGAGTTTAAAAGCTAGGCCAAATTCTTGGATAAGGGAGAAAGTCAGGCAGGGGTGCTAAGGCAGGATCAAACAGCCCAAATCCATCAGGCAACGTCACAAATTTGACAGGAGCTGTGTCTCCCTTGGCTGTGAAACATGGCAGGAATTCCCTCCATCGTTGCCACCCCGTGCTCCCTACCTCTCTCCCCTCTCACAAAGATTTTGGAATGTGACCCACAGAACTGGGGAGGTAGGATGAGAACAGTATCCAAAGAACACGGTTAATTGCTTACAATTAATATTGACAATTGCACAATCACATGTGAAATAGTTACATTACACAATCTCTTACATAACACCTAATCTTAACCTAATTCTGCTCCACTGCATATGCCTTGTACTAAAATACTGTTGTCATTTAGGAGGAAGAATATCCCCATTCAAGTAGAATTTAAAAGTGGATGTTACGGCTCTTGAATTATTCAGGAAACTGATGAAAAAGCAACATTTCTGGTTTTACTGAGGTTTATTTTATTTAAGACATTTTTGCCATAATATCATTTGCTATCTTAACTCCTGGGAAACTGATGTAGATTATTAAATTGTGCCAGAAGTAATTTTAAATGGTTCTAAAAGGAGGCAAAAAATGAGCTCCTTAACAGAAAATGACAGTACATTTCCCCTTCCCTACTCTTTGATTTTCTTTTTCAGCAGGATATTCCCGATTGACTTAGAGGTATTTTATGTTTCAACAGTCACTTTTCCCAATTTCAGCAACCCCAAGGGTTACCTTACCCCTGTTAAGGAATGTGCCTCAATTTTGAGTGTTTTCATGAGCCCCAAATTCTTTGTTCCTGAAACACAACTGAGTGTTTTAAAACTGAACATTTAAAAAAAGACCTTCCCGGGTTGTTTACTAGTTATTGTTCTTATAATTGTTTTTGAATGTAACCGTTACAATGCATCATTGCACACATTTCATAAGCACTCATCCCCTAATGTCTGGAACCACTTATCTGTTTCTAATGTGTATCATGCTTTCTAATGGAAACCAAGGTCTGCTCTGACTTCTGGTGACAATTTATTAACAAGAGCAGGTTATGAAGAAGAAGTAGACTCCTTAAGAAATCACCCGTATGTCTCACGAATGAGGGAACTGTTGAAACAAGTTTGTCCACAGCCAGACTCAGCTGAACTTCTGTTGGAAAGTCAGTTTGTAACTGTGGCCTCTGAAGTTTTGCCCCATCTCCTGCAAAATGCAAAATGCAACCCAGAGGAATACCACAGTATCCTCCTGAAGGGTCCTGCAATATCCAGCTTCTACTCCAGAGTTTAGAGGAGTGACCCAGGGATACACTGGATTTCTGTAATCCAGGAAACAGTAAGCAGTCCTTTCAATGTTCTTATCCTGGGACAATAATCATGAAGGCTTGGTATAACAGTCAAATTGTTTGTTAGGTTGGATGTTGATTGCTCTAATAAGTTAAACTTCTCTCTGGCTATCATTAGATATAATTCAGCCTGGAAGTGATGACAAGGTAGGTCTTTGTGGCTGGAGCATCCTCTTCCCTACAGTTATAGAAAGAGAACACTGTCATCAGCTGAGGTTGGAAAATCTAAGGAAGCACTAAAGCAAATAGGACTCTGCCTTGGAAAAGAGTCTGCTGAAGATGATTGTGAACTATGCATTTAAGAATAGTATGTTCCCTTAACATGTGGAAAATATATTTTTTCCATGTTGCTATAGAACTTATTGCCACAGGATGTAGTAAAGTGAAAAAAAAAAAAAGAAATTAAACAAATTAGCAGATTAGTCTATTAAAGTTTTACCACACATTATTCTCCAAATAATTTCAGCTAACATGAGGTAGATTACCAACTATCAAAGGATTAATTATTCTTTTCCTCAAAACACTCTATCATTCACTATTAAAACAGGATTCTGAGAAAGATTAATTTTGATCTGATCCTGGATATTGGGTTCATGTTCCTGTGCTTCAGAACTCTACCATCATCTGAGAAGATGTTGGCAAAGAGAGAGGGTCTTACATACTGGAGAATAAAATCATAGAATCATAGAATGGCTTGGGTTGGAAGGGATCTTAAAGATCATCCAGTTCTAAGCCTCTGCCATGGACAGGGACACTTCCCCCACACCAGGTTGCTCAGAGCCCCATCCAACCTGGCCTTGGACACTTCCAGGGATGGGGCATCCACAGCTTTTCTGGGTAACCTGTTCCAGTACCTCACCACCCTCACAGTAAATAATTTCTTCCTAATATCTGATGTTAACCTGCCCTCTTTCAGTTTGACTCTCCTTCAAGGGAGAGTGCACCCCAAAACGAAGACACCGCCATTTTAGTGGCAGCCAGTATTTGTCTTCCATTTCAAAGAGAGATGTGAACCTGGAATGCTGAAATGGCTTTGACTGTGAAAAAGGAGTCTTATATTATACGAAATGTGCTAAGTGTATACTGCTTAGCTCTTCTCAGCTGAGAGTGTGCTAAAGGACTACCAGGTCTTCAAAGTCCTGTGCTTACCATCATCACCTTTTTCATACTTATATGGCTGCAATTGTCATTCTCATAAACATCCAGAGATCTCCATACTCTCCTCTCTTCAGACAAAATCTGAAGCAATAAGGACCCCTGCACCAATATTTTACCAGTAACAGATTCATCATTGCTTACAGGCTTGAGGGACGAAAACTATACTGGACACTTCTTGGTTAAATGTGTGTTCTGCGCCTTCTTTGAATACACATTTATTTAGTTTCATTTTGTGTGAATTTATGTCACTCAATTACAGGAGTAAAATAATCTTTGGTTAAAAAAAAAAAAAAGCATCGGGACAGCAGCTATTAAAAGACACACACACTATCTCTGTGCCTTGTAGATTTTTCTAACGTAAGGGCAAGCTTCAATTAGCTCAGCATGATATTCAAATCATGACTGTCATAATGAAAGAATGAATCATTTTCCATTTCAGGGAGAGGGTAACAAAAAGCTACTATAATCAGTGACGTAAGTTTGACTTGTTGATGTACTGAGAAGGACTTTCATTTGAATTGTTTAGGTTTCAATCAGCTTTATTGCTTTATTAATTAGACCAAATCAACGTTATTACCCTGCTTTTTTAGTCACTGCATTTCTCTTGGTACCTGTTGAGGGGGAGCCCTGTGGGAAGGAGAAAAGCGATAACTACAATGTTATTTTTGAGTCACAATGAGTCCTGAAATTATCCAAAGCATATTGCCAACCACTGGAAATCTGGATTCCCAATGCTTCAAGAAATTGTCACCCTGTCACTGTTGTGAATGACTACGTGAGGACAGTTTACACTGTTTAGTAATAGAGTGATCATACACTGTTCCCTTTACACAAGCACAGGAAAGTGTGTTGTAACTCTGCCATTAAATCCAGTCTTTCCCTTGGTGAACAGAAAAATATCCCTTTTCAGCATGCAGAAATGCTCCTCTTGCACTGAGGTGCTTCACCTGCCACTTGTGATTAATTTCCCATTCTGCCCAGTGTCTCACTTGGATTATTAATGATAATGCTTTGATTGATGACGAGTGTCTGCTAAATACTTTATTGCCAAGTGTGCAATAACACTCCTGTTCAAACAGATACATGGTGGAGGGGACCAGCCCAACATGCACGTGAGTCCATATTCTCTTGGGCAAGGGCTTGAATCCAGCTCATACCAGGCTCTTTACCTACCAGCAGATGATTTGGTGGTACCTTAGGAACGGGCTACAAATTCCTCACAACAAGCGGGAATGACAACTATAAAAGAGCTCATCCTTAAAGTCAGCCTATGTGGTGAAGTCCATGGAATATCAGACCTGATAACCTTCCCTTCTCTCCTTAAAACATCCCAGTATTGTTACCAGTGAACAGCTAACACATGTTAATTTTCCCACCACGAGGCCCTGGTTGGACCAGACATTGCAATTTTATCTGGCGTTAACCAAGGCGAGGTCAACCCTGGGCTGGAGGGAAGGGAGGGGAGAAAGCTTAAAGTGCTGACCTCATTTAACCACTTTGCAGAAAAAAAAAACAACAGGTGTCTACTTTCCAATCAGATTTTACACTAAGATCATTATCACACATTAAGTATATCATTAGTAAAAAATAAAATGCACTTTAAAGGTTCCTATCCGAAAAGTAATCATTATCTTACTATTGCCTCTGCTTATCTCTGATGTTCATTACACTCAACTTTTATTTTTACAGAAGAGCCTAGAAGCCTAAACTGGGTCGAAGTTAGACATTGTACAACATACACAGAGTAAACAACGTACTGTCCCCAAACAGTTTGCAATCTAGAAGGCAAGATGGAACAGGTGGGTGAAGCAAAAAAGCAGATGGGAGTGTAGAAATCATAATGATAGGATGTGTTAACACTTGTACAGTTCATAGATGAATCATCAAAATAGTTGAATTAGAGCAGTCTTTCCCTTTTGTCACATAAGACAAATATTAGAATTAACATTCAGTCTTGTTTGGAGTTTTATTCAGGCAAACAGTCTTGTACAGTTGAAAAGTAGATTGATTTCACTGAGGTCTAAGCTTGTCCAAGGAACCAAAAAGTGAATATTTGCAATGGACAGGCAAGTCCAAAAACGTATTTTCCCAACTACCTAATTCATCTGCCTCCATACAAGGATTCTTACTGCTGATTAATTATTCAGCATTAATTCAGTGAAGAGCTATGTATTGATCCAAAGTGAGAACCTGAAGCTATGGTGAAAACCTAAGTCACAGCAAGTCTTAGAGGGGAGGGAATCCAAGTGTCCGTGGTTGCTGAGTATCAGACATATCTCAATGTCATTAATTACTGCTGCTGATTATCCAGACATAGAGGAGACCAATTCAGAGTCACCAGGAAACAGAGAAAAGGATCACGATCCAGAGGACTAAAAATCATGGGGAAATAGCAGGAAGAAGGTAAGGAAGCCTTGGCAACTGAAGGACCTCTGAGAGTGAGGGGATATTGCAGAATCTTGATAACGTGGAAGGAATCTGATAAGGGAATTGTGCTGGTGCCAAAATATGGCTCTGCAGAGAGATATCTGATCACATACAGGAAACACTTGGTGGTCTTACACCATCTTTTCTCAGCACATGGAAATAATCCCAGTGCCCTCACTTCCCCTTGCACTAAACAGTAAGCATCACCTGGGTAGGAAGATCATGATACCTGCACCTTTTGTAGGTACTGAAGGGAAACAAATGCCTGAAAGCCAAAACTGCCCTGTTTTTTTAACCCTGACTGCAGTGTGCCACTCACCACATCTTAGTGAAGCTAATCCCTTAATGTTGTAGAGTCTTTGTTGCCTAAAGTCTATGAATCAAGAGCTCAAAGGATCTAAAATAAATTTCACTTTGACACAGTTACAGGCCGAATACTCCAACTCATGCCATGCCCAGGGTAAAATCAGTTAGTCATCAGCAGGTGGTTTTTGACACTTTGTGGTGTAGGAATAAAATCCGTTCCCATAAATAAAGCCTAAGCTTCAGTGACTCCAGTTGCATTATCCATGAAGCAAAAACTGACACTTGTTTCTGCATTTTGTGTTGTACAACTCTGAGTTCACAAGCAGTTCCTGACAAATAAACCCGTAAGAAATGCCTAAATTAAACCTTACCACATCCCAGATAAGCAGCTGCAGTGAGGAACAGGGAAGAATTTGGGCTAGGATTAACATGAGGTTCCCCTGGGACAATAGGATTCACTGCAGCTCAGAACAACTCTGCAAAGCAGAGAAATCCCCATCCTATCACTTCAACAAAACCCATTTAATTCAGTTGGGGCAGATGATGTCTCTGTCGGAATCAGATGCCCCATTTTTGGGTTTTCATCTTTCACAGGAAACATGTCCAGTGTGAGAAAGCTGTAGGTTTGTGGGTATGCACATAACGACTGGCAGACAAATTAGGATTAAAAAATTGGTATACCAAAACTTCTGGTGTACCACAGATGCTTTTTAATAAACAGGTCTTTTATGAAGTTACGTGTTGCCATAGAAAGAAACTACATGTCATCACAATTTATAAATGCAGTGTTCAGAAATGGGTTGTAAGATTTGAGATAATTTTTGCATCTCAGAGGAAAATAAATTCTTTGAAACTAACCCACAACTTAGTCCTACCCTGATATTCATATTTTATCAACAATCTCACTTGACGCACATGTTTTTGCTTGGGATTTTGACAAAGATATTTATCATTTTTGCAGCAGGCTTTGTAGACCTTAGTGGGTTTAATCTCAGCTTGGCATCTTGTGCATTGAGCACATCTTTCTGGTTTTGGGTCTGAATAATTACGTGTTTCAGAAGCAAAGCTCTAAACAGTGTGGATATTTTGGGGCCAAATGAAGTTGTATTAGTGATTAAATGTTAACATTAAGTAAAGTTTGCCTAAAGGGTTTTAGGGAAACAAGGCAGACTCACATTATACAATGAAACTACTGTCATTGTAGATATTATTGATAAGTTTTCATTGTCGCATTTCTTATTTCAAGGGTTAATTTCCAATTATCTCAAAACAGTGAGGTAAAGCCTTGCAATGCCCCAAGGAGATACAACACACACTGGTTTCTCCTCAGAGCTGCCAAAAATACTGCTTGGGTGTCACAGACAAGAAACACATGAGTAAAAAAATCATTGTATGGGTGGGCAAAAAGAAACAAGAAAAGCTGAAAAAATGCTACTGTAAACTAAGGAAAAAGTAAAAACATGCATCATGATCTTATTACTAATTAAAATGGAAAAATTAATGTCACAATAACCTGTTATGAACACTTAAGACTGCTCACTGGGAGAATCTGAAGGACTTTTTGGTCCCACATGAAAAATGATCAAGTGAAATGTGCCTAATTTCTCTGTGGATATCTAAGACACGTTTTTCAGAGGGAACATAAGTGTCTGAGTTGGGCTGTGGTAACAATCCTGTGCTCTCTGGACAACAAATACTATGCCTGGGGAGGACGTGGTAACCCCACATGCTCCAAGTCACTCCCAGTGACTCTAGAGACATTTTTCCTGGGTCTTTCCTTTACATGTAGAGGTATCAGGTTGCTGGGCTTTGCCTCAGAGAGGTTCACATCTTAGAATCATAGGAATCATAGAATTGGTTGGAAGAGACATTAAAGATCATCCAGTTCCAAATCCATTGCCATGAGGAGGGATACCTTCCCCTAGACCACGTTGCTTGAAGCCCCATCTTGTTCTCCTTCTTTCCAGCATATTGAGATATTTCCTAGATATTTACTCCAGCTAAGAGTGCAAAAACATATAACCCAAAGGCCGCTCCAGCTTCTCTGCTGCTGAGGACTGTGGTGATGGAAGGTACTGAGCACTAGGCAGGTGTCTCTGAGAGCCAGGGCTACCTCCATAATCAGGCTGAACACAAGCAACAAGCAGGAACAACCTCCCCAGTTTGGTTCTTAAAGTATTAAACAGGATATTGAGAGTTGTTCTAAACACATCAGAGGAAAGTGTTTACATTTATTCGATATACTGAAAAATCTAACTAAAAACTAACAATGCAAAGCAAACCAAAAGCAGCTCTGCCTTTGAAAGCTGAACATTCTGGCTGAAAACTGAAGAAAATGTATTTTTATATTAAAATGATGGGTTTCCCTTTAAAGAAGGGATGTTTTCACATCCAACTTGTTTTGACAGAAAAATTTTAGCCAAGTTGTAACTTAGAAAATACTTTAGTTCACTGAGGCCTAAATCCTAAAAAAAAAAAAAAAAAAAAGACAAAATCAGAAGGATTTACTTTTTTCTGAGCATGGTCTCTCACCTCTCAACACTTTCATAAAAACTTTTGGATGAACTCTAGCTTGGACAACCAATCTTCCTGGCCTTTCTGTACATCAAAATCATCCCAGTGCCAAAAGTCACACAAGGCAGATCAGGGAGGGACAGTTGATAGGTGACAAGTATTCCCAAGGATCCCATCTCTCCCTCCCCTGTTGGATGGGACTGGGAAAGGTAGGTTGGTGCATTCTGGGACACTTCACACTCAGTAATCCTGGCTGAGTCTCATTTGCAGAGCTTAACCAAAGCCCATGCATCAGAGGACATATAAATAAAGGACCTGTTTTCAAGTGCAGGATTCCAATGTAAAGACTTTCCAAAAGACAAGCACAGTTTCACTCTTTCAATATATTTCTATGAAATATACATGGATGAAAGGAGTACCTGTTTAGTAGCTATTTGCTTTTAAATTAGCAGAGGCTGTTTGTAGACAGGTTTATATTTGGCAAAGCAGCCTCCATATATCCTGGCTACATCAGGATTAAAACTCTCAGACATAAGCTTTGTCAAGTGCAGGGGACAACATAAATGACTGTTGATTCATATTCTTTTAGGCCTGTAAAGTTATAACTATGTAATATGAACACAGGCTCTTTAGGGTAGTTTAGAGCCAACCTGGAACCCTTCCAGCCTGCATCGAAGGATTTAATGGCATAGTTTTTATTTTCTGCTTAGTGCAGTGTACCATTAATTGAAGGTAATTGTCAAGAGGAGACTGGCTTTCAAAAACTACATAGCTCTCGACTGTTCCAGTGCAGAATGGATGTCCTGAGTTTAGGATCACATTTCCCCTGTGCTCTACATTACATTTGTCTTGTCACACAATTGTGTGATTGTGTTCAACTAAATAGTTATTCCGTGCTATTACGGCATTTCAAAATGAGGACTCAAGTAACACTGCAGGGAAAGACAGAGAGAGAGGGAGAGCCAGGTTTGTGCTGGGATGAGGACTTGTCTGCTCGAACTAAATAAAACCCTGAAAGGTGTGACAGGTCTGAAGCTTTTAATGGAACAGCTCGTTTGGTTTGCTGAAGAAGGAATCAGTTTGTGGGAGAATATGTAAAAGGGAAGAATTTGCTTGTCTGCAAAGAGTTTCAGCAGTCACAGAATGTGTTTGTCTGGCAGTGTTTCTCTACTCCCAGAATGACATGTGAACATGAAATACTTTCCTGCACCCTCTGCTTATCTTTGCAGGAGTACAGGAGAAAATCATAGCGAGCTCCACTGTGTTCTCCAGATTGGACAGTCAGAAGACCAGGGCCACAGGGTACTGTACAATATACACACAAATTTGGCCTGCTGACTCCAAAACTACTGCTGTGCATGAAGGAATTACCATCATTTACTTAACTGATATAATATTGCCTTTTATTACCTTTACTGCAGTAATCCCTGGGAATGTCAGACACGATCCATGAACCACATCATGCCAGGCACAGTACAAACAAAGAGAAGAGCCCTTGGCCCAGTCTGGAGGCCATTTGTATCTCAGGGTGTAACTTGGCCCCAAACCTGGAACTTAATTAACATTGATTTTGATGAGGTATGAGGGGGAATGGAATCTGGTCCGTCCTTCCACAGCTGCACCGGCTTTGCAATGTGAAAAAGCAAGGAGAGCCAAAAGTGATTAAGAAATTATTTTTGAAACTGGAGTCAGCACATGTAACCACAGTTAGACAACAGGGATCAGCAGATCTGCAATGTAAGGAGGTTTGAGTCTTACAAAGCTGCTTTAAAAGTAAAGTTCCCCTGTGAAAGTCCCTCCTGATTTTATCATCAAATTTATCAGCAGCATCAGCTGAGGAGTGTGATTAGCCATGGAGGATGATCTGTACTCTTGTCTCTTTTTTCTTAGAAATCATTTATTTGGGTTTTGTAATAAGCATGTTGTTTCTCAGAGGCATTCTCTGGATGATTATGAGGGTAGTCATTTGATTACAGATAGCATAAATGCACCTGTTTCTAGCAGAAATGACACATACCATAATTTAGCTAGAAAATATGGGTGATCCTCATTATAAATCTCACTGTGTGAGCTTCATTGGTGGTCTCCGCTTGTGCAGGAACAGGTGGCTGAATCCTGAACAGGATCAAAATGGAAATTCCAGGTGATGTTTTCAAACACTACCTAAGTGAGTGCTCTTTATAAGTTCAAACATCTTGAACATATAGCGAAACAGTGTTTGTGAGTGTGTGTTTGCAACATATACATATTATATATGTAATTAGCTTTCAAGGGACTCATATATAGATGTTGCACAGTCTGTAATTCATTACTGAATAACCTCCCAAAGTTCCCAGCCCACTGATGAGGAAATAATACTTTACCTGGCCAGGGCTGTTCGGAATGGAAAGTTCTTTTATACGTTTTTGAAAGAGAGAAAAAATATCAAGTTATGCTGGGTGAAATATAAGGCTTCCATGTGGTGGTTTTGTTGTTCCCTTCACTAGGCTCATGATCTCACTCTCATTATAAAAACATTTGAACTACTGTCCCAGGGTTCCCCAAAACCCATTACTGATCAAGTATGGAGAGCCTATGCATGTAAAAAAAAGATTAAAGGCACACTTGCAATCACATATTCCTCCCAAACACAGGACAGTCATTGGTTTCAGAAGGGTTTCATCTGTGTTAGGTGTACTGTTGGACTCAGTGGAGCAGAGTCTGAAACCTTTTTTCACATCCTAAAGCTACAGCTGTCAATCATTTTTACTTTTATTGAACCCTAATGGTCACATTCAAGCAGGAGGTGCCAGTGCTCTCACCAGGCTTGAACACGCAGAGATGACTGTGGGACTAAACAGAGAGTTCAGTGGAGCTGCAAACAGCTCTGATCTCCTTAAAATCAATATGAAAGAAGATTTTTGTACGATTGTGTGTGCACTGACACACATAGGAAGTGACATTTTGCTTCATATGTGCTTAATTGTCGCCTCCAATATATTTTCTAGACACATCCTGTACTGTTCTGAAAACACATGGATAAAATGGTAGCTTAAGAACCATTCTGACCACTTGCTGGCATGACTCTGAAAGGCTGTATGTGGAAACAGCTCACCTCTCTAATAAATTATTTGACACATCTCCATAAATCTTCAGTGATTGAGAGACGTTGAGCTGATTCTGGTATATCTTTTAACGTATTACAGAAGCAAATCTCCATTCCTTTTGGTGCCCCCAAGCAAAACAAATGGTGCCAACCAGTAGCTTTTAGTAATGTTTAGAGCTGACTATCATTTGGGCCCTTTGGGTGATTAATCAGAGATATAGAAGTAGGTAAACACAGTGCTATTAGCTTGTCTTCTACTCTGGTATAGACCAAGCTTTCCATAACCCAAAGGACATGGAACTCTTAAAAGTTCAGTGTTTGGGAATTTAAGTAATTGAGGAGAGTAATAGCTCTAATGCATTTTGCCACTTGCCATGTACTTTTGTAGAGAGCATATTGACAGACTGGAAAAATCCTCAGAGGAAAAAAGATGTAAGAATTTACATCGAGGAAGAAAAAAGGACAGAAGAGACAGGGGTTCTTTTGTAAGGATAATAGTCAGCATAAGCTTTTATTTCTATAATTAAAAGAAAAAAAAAAGAGGTAAAATCATTTAGCAGAATGCTGCAACTCCATTCTGACATGATTGTCTGCTGCGTTTATGAGTTTATAAAACATGCAGGTTATGAAAATAGGAATTCTCTTGTATGTCTTTATAGAAGATTCATTTACTGTCTCTGAAGAAACTTCAATTTATTCATAGATTATGTAGTTCATTTACAGAATGTTTCCCTGTTTGTAACCTATCAGCCTCTTTCTCTGAAGTGCAATAATGGAAATGGAAATGTGAAAAGAAGCAGCTAAAATCAATGGAGCAGAATCAGAAAAGATGTTAGTAAATGTACTGAAATTAGAAACAGAGAAGATGCATGTTTATTATTTTTGCTTGAAAGAAATATACATGTATGTATATATATGTGAATAAACATTTCTTTAATTACTTTTTTTTTTTAAATTGAAACAAAGTGGAGGCATCTAGAGATTTGTGCAGATATTCTAGTTTTGCTGAGGTTTCCTTTCAAGATACCACTTCAAAAGTTCAAGTATGGACTGAACATCTTCTTTCCTCTTGTTGTCTGCATGATCAGCCCCTGGAAAACCCCTGGATTAGCCCTTTGAAGAACTGGGCTGTATCTTCAACTCTATTCCTTTGTGACCATGGAGCAGTGTCTTCAAACATCACCAATTACATAATAAACTTTACACATACTCTCTGATTAGACTCTAAACTTCTTTGGCTGTGTGTGCCCATCAAGCAGAATTCAGCTTTAGTGGACTGTTGTCTGGGGCCTCTGGATACTGCCTGAATTCCAACAGTGCTGTACTGAAATGAGGAGAGCAAAAAAAGTCCTTCATCTTCCCTCAGAACCTGAATCTCACTAACTCCAGATTATTGTCTGTGCCCCAGATAAACATTTGAAAAAGACAACTTTTCTTTTGACGTCTGCTGCAGTATATTACTAAGCAAGTCTAATTATCACACGCTGGCAAGCTGATGTGATTTAAACCAAAAATGAAACTAAAATGAAAAGGAATTGGAAGAGAAGAGAAAATAGTGGAATAAAACTAGTATAATGCTATAAATTGTCTGGAAATAAATTACCCTTCAGAAACTAATGGTGATTGTACTGTCTAGGTCAAAGACTGTAATAAATTATTCTCATACTTTAGCATTTTCCTACTGGTAGCCAAACATTCCCAATATGGTTGGTAGTGGGAATACATGAAACCAACAGTTTCAAATACATTGCTGAATTGGACTGAATTTAATGAAGTGTGAGGAAGCTGTGACAATGGAAAAACTGACTCAACAATGAACAAAATCAACAAGACAGGCAAAAATAAGTAAATATCTGGATGTAGGGTTTCCATTCACTTCATTCTCAGAAAAGATGGAACATCTGTACTAAAATAAAATTCTCTGAATTTTGATGCGAGGTCTAAGGTAGGGCTAATCCATACTCCATTGGAGCAAGTGGGAACTTTTCAGTTGTTTTCTATAGTTTTTGGAGAGAGACTTAGATGTTCAGGTGTGAGTACAGGATGAAGGTAAGGCAAAATTTTTGGTGTCCAAGAAAAGAATTGACAAAATGGAAAGGTTAGTAGCTAAGAAAGAGTATAGCTGGCCAAAAAAGGTTTCATCTTGTTATGAAAAATGTAATGAAAAAGGTCCCTGGAGAGATTTTCAAGCAACTTTAAAAAAACAGTTATTAAATCTGTGGAGAATTTCCAATGAAATATATCTTTAAAAAAGAAAATAAAAAGCATCTGGTATATTTCTGAAATTACAGCTCTACTTGAAGAAAAATGGTTATGAATCAGGGTCTGTTCTCAACTTAATGTGAATATATGACTCCCATTGGTGGTAAAAGGAACTTCACATGCATTCCAGAAGGAAATCAATGGCTATTCCAGCTATGAAATATGAAATGACCCTTCTGATTTCATGCAACAGGAATAAATACATGGAAAAAAAATGTGTCTTTCTAATATCATTGGCTCAAAAATATCTTAGTAGATTCGAAGTAAAATTTTCTGAGTTACTAATAATGATTTAGTAGAGTACCTGCAATGTGTATTTCTCTGTAAGAAAAAAGTACACTGGGAGAAAGAATTGAGTAGTATCATAACATCTCTTTGCATGGGAAAAACTCATCAGTTTTTCTTCAATTACCACAACTGTTGTTAAAAATATGATTGGAAGTGTCACTCTCCACCTCTGGAAGTGTTCAAGGCCAGGTTGGATGGGGTTTTGAGCAACCTGGTCTAGTGGAAGGTGTCCCTGCCCATGGCAGGGGGGTGAGAACTGGATGATCTTTAAGGTTCCTTCCAACCCAAACCATTCTACGATTCTATGATTCTAAAAATTATTATTTCCATTAGTGGACATAAATATGAATTTAACATTCCAAATCCCCCATGAAGCTATCACTTACAGTAACTAGATATCAAAAAGTAGCATAAGGAGAGAGCGATTCAGTAAAGTAGGCCAAGGGTGGTGTCCACAAAGAGTTGCAGGTTCAACACACAGGAGACATTATTCTTTGTTACAAATACTTGCCAGTGCATTGACAATTTAATTTCATCTTGTGTGTAGCAGTACAACCTTTAGTAAGACTACTAAAATCAGTGGACTTATGTTGAAGTGAGAGTGCAATTGGATTTATCCTCTACAAATGAGCTGCTTGCCTTCCCCCATTTTATGAGTATAAAACAACTGTCTGCTGTCCGAATGATTAAAACTAAGAAATACTTTTCAAGAATGTTTATGAAAATTTCATCTGAACCCAAACCAAAACCCCAAAATATTTGTTTCT
The DNA here is from genome assembly GCF_009829145.1 of Chiroxiphia lanceolata. Classification (NCBI taxonomy): domain Eukaryota; kingdom Metazoa; phylum Chordata; class Aves; order Passeriformes; family Pipridae; genus Chiroxiphia; species Chiroxiphia lanceolata. The sequence goes on along the minus strand of NC_045641.1, from coordinate 4,945,775 downwards.
CAACTCTACTTTTCATTTTTTCTCTTAACAATGACACAAATCTTGTCTGTTTTGTAGTTCATTTTTCTATTCCAATGTTACTGTGGGGAGAAAATTCAATGCATGAAAGCAAGAGCTCGCTGAGTATTATCAAAACATGTCCTACTCATTCAAGGACCAGTCTAAGCTACTATCCAACACAATATCTTTTATGATCTTTTTCACACACTTCCTTTTTTTTTCTTTTGACAGAGACTGTTCTTCCAGTCATAGCTGTGTCTCAAACCTATCAGAAAAGTCTTTCCCTAACTGTTCAACATCTCTGCTGGGAATTCAAAACGATGGCAAAAACCATTTCAGAAGGGAAACTGCATGGAGACTTGCTGCTTGAGAACAAGAAAAGATGATCACTCATAAAACACAGGTAGGAAATGAAACAGGAAAGCTATCAGATCCAGACTTCCTCCATGAATAGAGGTTACCAAAACAAGCACTCCAAAATAAAAAAGGAAATCATTGACATTTGGTCAATCGGGACTGAACTGGCTGGAGCTGTTCCGGACAGAGGCTGAACTGCTGTGACTCAGACAACCAGGCAGGAAAGTTGCCAAGGGCCAAATGCCAGCAAAAACATGTGAAATGTGTTACTCCACTCAGCTTAAAGAGACTTCCCAGCCTTCCTCTCCTTGACTGCTCCCCTTTTCTTGGTGAAACCGGACTTGGGCATTGGCAGAGCTCTTCAGATGGCTCCTACTGGAGATATGAATTTTCCCTCCTGCCTGGCTGTCCCTTCCCATCCTGCCAGCCTTACTCCTTTCTAAGAGACGCTTTTTAGATATCACATCTGCTTTCCACCATGCCCATGTGGAGAAAATCTTGCCTTATACCCCTTCTCAACTCCATAACACAGCAGTTCTGGTGTTTCTAAGACTCCTTTGTGGAACAAATGAGTCAAAAGGGCAGTAAGAGGCCAGACCAGAGTGAGGGTTTCACCTGAAGACATTAACACCCACAAGGACAATTGTCATCATTTCATCTAAATCCTACCTGATGCTGTCTATGGAATTCCAACAGTGATAAGTTCACTGAGCCCCCCTGAATTGTACTGAAACTTGAGGGTATTTTTCATGATGGTATTTAGCCCAGATTTTAAAAATGCAAAGGTCTGAGACTCTACTCCTCTTGATAAGCTGCAAAAATGATTAATTACTCACATGTTAAAAAAAAATTAAATCTCTACACACACCCTCACATGGCTTATAGGAGGAATTTTGGAGTTCAGAAATTCATCTGAGGTCATTCCTGTATAACTCCCTTAGTCCTAAGAAACATTTGTGGATTATTTTAAATCTTTATGTTGCAGAGTCCAGCTTTTATGTCATTCTTAAATTCCTTCTCAAAAGCATTAATATTTTGATGAGGTAGAGTTTAAGTTCTGACTTGTGTGACCACAGTTTTATATAATCAACACTAGGCATTGGTAGACCAGTTACATTCCCACTTTTTTACCACGTAGATTTTTTTAAATTATAGTACTATTAACATCTTGGTAACTGTACATTAATACAATAAATTAATGTAATGCTTGCAATACTCCTACACCAGTTATCATAAAGGAGTTATAATTGATCAAGGGTCTCAGAAAATAAAAATAAATAAAAAAAACCAAACAAAAAAACCCAAACAAACAAAAAAAAAAACCCACAAAAAACCAGAAATATGAAGTAAAATGAATTTTGATACATACACTCTGCAGTATCAACAAATCTGAAGCTGGAACACTTCACTCAAACTGATTCAGATGTGAAAGCATACACACCAGAGTTAGAAGGTATAAGTCCTTGATAGAAAGAGAACACTTTTAATCTTCTCTGTAACTATGATTTTAACATAGTCATTGACTAACATTTTCCTATATATGTATTTAAGATCCTAATCCTTAAATGTGGAATTCAACTAGAGAAGAGAACCAGGTGAAAGGCATATGTTGCTATTCCTGCTGTGTGCTGTGCATTAGCTTATTCGTAATAAAGGGAATATACAAGTTTGAGATACATAGATACATAGATACACAAACAGATAAAAAGTGGGTTCTCATTTGCAGAATTCCTCAAATAGGTGCATTATTTAGTTCTCTTTTATCTATTCAGATATCCATCTTCAGGAGGGAAAAAATGCCTAGGAATTCGTTTCCTTTGAGAGTTTAACTCTCAAAATTTATCCAAGGAGCTGAAATTTGCCAAAAGGTTCACAGGTTACTGTGGGCATCTTACAGATGCAAAGTGAAGGCTTACAGAGTCCTTGTGTTCTTAGAAAATCAGGCTTAAAAGGTTACATTTGTAAATCTTTTTACAGAGCTGACTCAAACGTGGGTTGAGTAGAGATCAAGGAAAAATTCATGACCCAGACAGCAGCTCCAGCTTTTGAGGTTACTATAAAATATGGACATGACTATGGAACTTTTTCTCTCTCTGACCATACTTTCTTTCTGTCCATGGCAGCACTGGACTTTGTGGGTTTTTTTCCCCAGATCAGATCTCTAAGAAGATGTTGTATTACAGGGATGGTGTCATATCTGCCACACTCCTTAACCAAAAATCACAGAACCTCAGCATCAGTCAAGCTTCAAGTGACCTCTGGAGATCTCCTGTTAAATTTCCTGCTTTCAAGGTAGACCAGGTTGCTCAGACCTTTGTCCAATAAAGTTTTATTTAAATTCCTAAGAATTTAGGAAGATCCCACTGCCTTTCCAGGCAAACTGTTTCAGCTCTTAGCCACTTCCATAGTGAACACACTCCCTGTGTTTAAAAGTCTTATCTTGCAACATCAGCACTGCCTCTGGACCATTTTTAGTACACACTTGGCAAGCATCTGGGTTCTTCTTTCCATACCATCCTTTAGGCAGTGGGAGATGGTTCTATCAAGCCTCTCCTTCTCTTAAAGATGTTTTTTTCTCTTCTTCCTCAGCTGTGCAAGAACCCATGTGTAAAGCTACAAAATGGAAATGCATAGCAAACACATCACATCATATTAGAGGCTTGTCTGACCATGTTCTAGGCAATCATGTGGTGCATTGATCCTTTGAGACCATACATCAAGCTATACATGGGGAGTGCCCTTTCTAATGGGGTTCCTCCCAGTACAGGATCCCACTTTGTGCTGTTGCACCCATTTTTGCAGCTAAGAGTCAAGCAGAGAGCTATTCCTTTGCCTGTGTTCCTCATGGCCAGATCATGAGAAAATACAGTATACACACAAAATCACTCTCCTTTAATGCAGCTTGTGTCATAATAAGGATCTATGTGACTCTGAAGGGGTGCAGATATAAACATGTAAAATTTAGGCACCTGAGTGAGCTGGTCACTTTGAGCTCTGTCATATCAACAGAGGGAGAGAGAAGCACGTGCAGAGGATGATTCAGCTCACTGAAAACCAGGTATTTGAGTTGCGTCACATAATTTCCCCTCTAAAAAAAAAGTATCTTTTCCACTGAGAACCTGATGGGATTAAAACTCGTACAGAGACAAATTTTTGGATGTTCAAAATATCTGTGAGATTCTCTTCATATGAAGATATTATCTGCATCACCAGGACATTCAAGAATTCTTGAGTCAGAAGGACTGATTTCTGTACATCATTAGAAAGTCAGCTTTGACAGTGGCTGATCTGTTGGTCAAAAGACCAACAGCAGCTTCTCCCAACTCTTTGTACATTTGCTGCAAACTATTTGCTGCATGTCCTTTTTAAGCCAGATTTTTCTCTGACAAAACTGCTACATTATTGACCAGGACTGAATTTTTGATGTGGAATGAATGGTTCAAAAAATAAATATTTAAGTTTCATGTCAAAAAAAGTCCAACTGTGATTCAGCATTAGCAAGAAATAAACCTTTCCATGAAAATAATGAAGTAAAATAAGAAGTATTTGAAGTAAACTTAAGGTTAAATGATTTTTACATAGCTAAGCTCTGTAAATAATCAAAATTTGCTGAAAAATCTGTCTTTTCTTCCTGCAGCTAGAAACAGAAAGATATTTTTAAAAAATAGGGTGGTTCTGAAAAGATACTGAGATGGGCTCTGAAGAACTGGAATCTTTGAATATTTTTTTAAAAACTCCTGAAACTCGAAGGCTTTGCCTCAACCTGAATCCCTGAGCCTTTTGAAGTTCATCATTCACTAAAGTTCCTAGAGATGACTCTGTTCTGTTCACTAGTCCTTGGAGACATGAGCCCGGGATCTCCTTGGAACAACAAGCATCATATTATGGTGTGGGACAAAAGAGGTGAAACTACTCAAAGAGAGCTGCATCACCCGCTGCTAAACTCAGAACTGTGCAAAGTAAGTTCATAAATCAGGAGATGACAGTAAATTTTTAACAGTGTATATAATCAGATATGAGTAAGATCCCAGTTCCTTTTACAGGCATGATGCTGCAGAGTGATATGGATAACCTGGTGGCACACCTGTAACCTCCAGGTCTGAAAGACAGAACTGTTTGCACTTTATCATTCCAGGAAGAAAAAAATACCCAGACCTCCTGCCACAACACATCCTAAATGGAGCCTTACTGTCCCAAGGAAAAAAACCCATAACGTACAAAGTATACCTTGTCAGTCTCAGTCTCAGTGATTATGTACTTCCATGGTATGTGCAGGATTTATAGAGCAATTACATCCATTGTGACTTTGTAATTACAGTATTAGGAGGTCACAGACAAAGAAACTTTGCCAACTCTATTGATTTTTAAGGCTAGCCCGAGCAGGATATGGATTTGCACTGGACTTGTAACTTTTCAATATGTACATAAAGTGCTGTGTGCTCAGGAGATGAGCACTGGTAGGGGTTGTTCATGCCAGCTATGAGCCAGTGTCTGATTTCTAGGGCTCTTTCAACATAAATCTGCATGACCACCCTGGAAAAAGAGTGTCTTTGTGGAAATAAGAGATTGGAGGAAACAGTTAAAAGTCATTTAGCAACTAAAATCAACTTTCCTGACTACCAGCATGGTTTGGATTGTGTTTATAGCCCTCAACCATTTACTTTTTGAACCATCCATTCTACAGCAAAAATTCTACCCTGGACAATGAGGTAACATAAAAGCTGATCGATTTTTTTAAACTCTACAGTGCATTTTCACTAGAGAAGAAAACCTAAGAAAGAAAGAGTTTTTATCAAGTAAGTGACAAAATTGCTTGAGTTATTGAACTGAATAAGGTTGAACTGATCTTACTTAAGTAGATAAGAGCTGTGTTCACAGAGCATGGTGGATTCCTACCACTATTTCTGAGAATAATGGGAAACCTCAGCCATTCCACAGAGACTATATACCTCAGGATAAATTTAGGCACAGAGCTTCTTGCCAGTTGGTGCACCAGCATAATTGAGTTTCTGAAAAACATAAAAAATATTTTTAAAAAAACTGGGGAAGGGTTTTTTATTTGTTTGTTTGTTTCGTTGGGGTTTTTTTCAGGGTATTAAATCAAAACTAAAGCTTTCTTTAAAAAAAAAACCAACAAAGAAAAATGTTTTTTTAAAAAATCAGGGACTTCACAATGCTTTCTACTGATTCTGATACTATGCATTCTAGATTTCTTTCAAGCATGAAAAGTTTCTTCCACAGGCTGTCTTTAATAATTATGTAGAAAATGTATAGGAAAAAAATGGACTCTCTGGAAAGACTTTCCCATGGAAAATATTGAAATGTAGTGCTCTATGTAGTGATAGAACAAGGGGGAATGGCTTTAAACTGGCAGAGGGCAGAGGGTGGGTTTAGATCAGATATTAGGAAGAAATTCTTTACTGTGAAGGTGGTGAGGCACTGGCACAGGTTTCCCAGAGAAGCTGTGGATGTCCCATCCCTGGAAGTGTTCAAGGTCAGGCTGAATAAGACTTTGAGCAACCTGGTCTAGTGGAAAGTGTCCCTGCCCATGGTAGGGGGTTTGGGATGAGATGATCTTTAAGGTCCCTTCAGGACTAACCTGAACTATTCTATGATTCTGTGATGATATATCTATATCTAATACTAAGCACAATTCATTTTTTCAATTGAACAAAAATTTGGCAAACTGTAGGTGGCACCATTGAACATTTTGGTACAACTGACTGCATTTTTCACTGAAAAAAAGTGTTTTGCCAAAAACTTAGACACTCCAAAGTGTTAAAAAATATCAATGTTAAAATAACATAATGTCCCAACTGCTAGAGAGAAATTTTTAACAGCCTTTTGAACAAATACCCTTCACAATATGCTTATGAAAAATCTATGCTTTTTTATATGATATTTTGGATTTTTTAGATTGCTGAAACTAGGATCAATCTCTCTTTATCTCCTATTGGCTTCCCACTCTGGTACATCCTAGACTGATCTGAAAATTATGCCTGCCTAAAATTCAACCCAACCTGTCCCATACAGATGAATTTTGATGTTGTTTCAAAAAGATAAATTATTTTCAAGGAACAGAAATATCACAAAAACAATAAATGAAATTTGCCTCTTTAAGACAGCAGAGTGTGGAACAAAACCTTTAACTGACACTGTGGACAAGACCGTCCTCTGCACCAGGGTTACTGAGCACTGCTCTGTGTAACATAATGGGGACATTAAATAAGGGTAAGTGTAATTAATACATAACATTAGTAAGAGTCAATTTTCATTCTCTTCTTGAGGCCGACTGGCATTATCATTATTTTATTTTTTAATTTCCTGCAGATATCTCCTTCTTTAGTCGCCTTCTCACACGACCGAGATAAGCTGTTGCACGTCTCGATTTGAAAGCAAGAGGAATGGTAATTAAGTAATTTGAAAATGAAAAGAGCTTAATCAAAGGGGCTTGTACAGTATGAAACTGCACAGAACCTCCATCTACCTTTGAGGAACACCCTCCTTCACAATCTCATCTGGCAAAACAACGACATCCTGATCCTGGTTTCATTTATTTCAAGAGCAAAGCCTCCACTGATATGTCTGACATGACACCTCAAAATATCGTTATTTCAAGGGGTGAAAATCAGTTTTAATGCATGATTTAGGGCTGGGAATACCAAAGAAGCTCAAGTCACTCCGAATCCACAGTGTGAATTTGATCTACAGGGGTGCCCAGGCACACCAGGTTGCACGCTGAGTTGGTCACACCACTGGCATGATCTTCACCCCCTGGTCCCACCAGTTTTCAATCATCTCTTGCATAGCTTTTTTCCCACCCTGTGGCCCAGCCTGATCTGCTCCAGCCCCATCTGTGAGTACCCAGTGGTTCATTTTGGGGCAAGAATCACAGAATATGCTGAGTTAGAAGGGACCCACGAGGATCATTGAGTCCAACTTTAGCCCTACACAGGACCACCCAAAAGAGTCACAACATGTGCCTGAGAGTGCTGTGAAGCCAATAAGTGTGTGAGATCTCCTGGGACTCCGTGATCAAAGGAGATATGTTAGAAGGATTGTTTCCCTGATGCAGCCAATGCCATAATTTCCCTCGATTGCCCAAGCTCAATCCTTTGTGTTCATTGTTGATACTGGAGCTCATATCCAGACAAATGAGAAATCTGAAGCAATCTAAGAGAAGTAACTATTTACCAAGGATGTCAAGGTACTGTATCTATTCATGAAACAGGTAAAATGTTCAATAAAGAGTAGTCCAATAAAGCAGACACAGGTAGAACTTGTTTTTCTTCTTGTGACATTTCCCTTTCTTTCCTGAGGCAGGAGGAACACCTTGAAACAACCCATGGGAAGAGAACATAAGAATTATATCAGTCTGATTGTGTAATAATTAGACAGGTCTAATCAAGGATCAGAGAAGCTGTGGGTGCCCCATCCCTGGAAGTGTTTAAGGCCACGTTGGACAGGGCTTTAAGCAACCTGGTCTAGTGAAAGTTGTCCCTGCCCATGGCAGGGGGATTGGAACGAGATGAGCTTTAAGGTCCCTTCCAACCCCAAACATTCTATGATTCTGTGATCATAATAACAAAGGCTTCAGTGACACTCTGGGACACAGTAGTAACAGCATTCAAAAAAAAAGAAAAAACAATAGGGAGAAAAACAGTGGATTCTGGTTTTAACACCTCAGGGTTTGCTCATCCCATAGGTTATCCCACAACTTGTGAAACAATAAATAACACTGAAGTGTGAACCAAAACTCAAGACTTTCCTTTTACTTGAACATCGTGACACTTGGGCCACAGACACACAGAAGTATAGTGTCCTCATAGCATGAACCCTCAACTCTGGCCTCCTCAGCAAAAAAAACATTGTTTTGTTTCCGTTCTGACATAACCTGATTTGGCATTGCCCATGGACAAAAAATGATGGATGTCTGAAGACCCTTTACATAAAGAAAAAAATTACATTTGGGTCATCCACGCCCTGGACAAGCAACCCTGTATAAATAATACCTAGATAAGGGAGAAAAGAACCAGGTCATGTGTTTCTGCTCCAACTAATATACATGTGTACGTGTGTATAGTGAGATACAGATTGTCATGGCTATTTTTCTATACAGATTATGGTAATGATTAAATGAGCATGAATAAGGACATCTGAAAATGATAACAAGTAGGGGAAATTCCATCCTATTTTGTGTCTCTATCTTTTCTGTGAACATTACTTTGTTATCTGCAATATGCAAGTCTTTTGAATAGGTGCTATTAATTTAATATGCATTTATTCTTTCTGATCTTTCTTTAATTTTAAATTAAGTGAAGTCAATGATCAAAGAAAGGCCAGAATAATAACCCTGTAGGATGACATTTTTTTTTATGTCTTTTCTTTTGGTCACAGAAAGCAATGAGAAGTAGCACTGTCTGTTTTTTTCTGGGCCAGTTCTGCAATATGTACCTAGGTGACAATGTGGCCTGCAGTAACACCAAAGTACATGGGAGTCACCCAAATAAACAACTGCCAAGTAGAGCAAAGGCCTATGATTGAGCTCTAAACACCCTTATTTACCTTCTGTGTTTCAGCAGTTGCTAAGAGCCACAAGCTTATTGCTCTAAGCCATTAAACTTGGAGCAGAGAGACTATTCCTGTATAACTTAATCTCCTTATGAGTGAAAGGCATATACTCACACACCCAAACTCTCTTCAACAGAATATTGAACTATCCTCTTTAAAAAACTCGGTCAAGATTGCAACCGCCCCTGAGCTTCCAAGTTCTTTGTCATTCTGCAGAAACCAAAGTCATGTCTGTGAGAGAACCAATAGTCAAATATTAGTCAGGCAGAAGGAGGCAGAGAACTGACCAACCCATTTCTTATAAGGCACAACTAAAGTAAATTATTTTCAGACAGACCCCTCTAGTACATATGCAGTTTTATCCAGAGTGATAAGCTCTGCAGAGATGATGCAGTTTTTGTTAGACTTACCAGTGTGGTTGGGAAGCAAAAATGACAAAAAAAGCCCAAACTGTGAGACACAACAGAGCTTCACCTGGTCAAGGGTTTGTACATCACATATTTAATCCTTTTCTCCTCTGTTAATTTCATCATCTCTTTCTTAAAATCTTTGCTTACATCCATAGGCAACATTGGGTTGTAATTCAGTGGGCTATAAGATGCTCAGTTGCCTGACACAACTCAAGGTGCCTTCTGTGTTCAGGAGTTAAGCTCTGGACTATGAAGATGTGAGGCTGGAAATTTTTTGGAAGTTTGCCCTCTTCTTGACTTGCCATTGCCGTAGCAGTTAAAGAGACTAAATAGCAAACCCTAAGGTTTTGTTTCTGTGTGCTAGACCATCTGAGAAGGCCAAAGGAGCTCCTTATCCAGCCTGGACACTTTGGGGGGAAATGTCATAGTGGATAGCACAACTTTTGACCATGGCCAGTTCCAGTTTTGCTAAATTGTTATGCAGAGTGAACAAAGAAAATTTTGTTGAATTCTTTGTCAGATTTAATGACTAAAAGAAATCTTTAGTATGAAAAACTCTGTTTCTCTTTAAAAAAAAAATCATTTCTGGGCAATCTTTGCTCTTTGCCTTATACCTACTGTGGTCAGAATTAGTTGTCTCTACATTGGACCAGTCAAATCTGCATTAGAATTCAGCTCATGTCTCCTCCTGCCTCTGGTAGTACCTCTGCCTCTATCAGCAGGTGGGCTTTTTTTAATTTATAATGTCTGAAATAATGACAAAAATGGGTAAAAGTTGGGGGGTTTCTATTCGTTCTTTTCCCAAGAAGGCTTTTTTTTTTACCTTTCTGACACTGAGAGTGTAGGTTTGGTGCTTTGCAGTGTGTCATAGGGATTGTTGGTAGGGCTTCAGAGAAAAGTGTTTTCTCTGTTAAGGAACTGGGGAGGTGGAAAAAGACCTCTTCATGTGGCCTCCTCTTCTTCCATCACACAGCATACAAGAAAAGCCCAGGGAGTGATATATCAGCAGAACTGAACCCAGGTCTGTGTCACACTTTGAGTATTGTTGCATTTTTCATCTGAGACCACTTAAGTTTAGCAGAAAACTGGATTTTCTAACAATTCAGAAGAATTACTTCGATACTGGACAATGGGCAGAACTTAAGTGCTACTAGATTTAGAGAGATATAAGTCAGTTATTTCACTCCTCACTGAAATGCATCTATTTCTGGGGTGAATTTTGGGAGTTGCTCATTCCACTGGTACACAATAGGTTAAGATGGGAGGCACAGGTTGTTGTTCACAAGCCACTGGAAAGGATGACCTGGGCAAGTACAAATTCAGGCATGAATTTCCATTCCTGGAAAACATTATTACCATATCGAAAATGCTGTTGTTCAAATCCCACAGAGTGTACAGATAAACATCACGTCTTGATATCAGTGGAAATTAACCCCAGTATCAACAATAAGAGTAATTATTTGTGGAGAGAATCACCTCACCTAAATTTAGTTATCTACAAGTCAGGCATCTAATCTAAGCTACCCACCTAGGCTGCCTCTGTGATGAACAGACAGAAAGAGGCAGTGGGAGGGAAGGAGAGTAGTTCTATCCCAAGATATATGTCCTGAGATAGGTAGACTGAATCACCTTCCAGAGGTGCTTATCTTTCTTTATTGACTACAGAAGGAACACAGATAATTAGCCATGACTAGACACCTAATTTTTAGATAGCTAGACACCTAAACTTCATCAGGATGAATCAGAGCCGAGTGATTACGGCTAAGTAAACTTCCTCCTTCCCATTCATCAGTGAGGGAATGTCTGATGCCTGAAACATAAAGCTTGGGTGGTTTCCAAAATCATCCTTTTCCTTCTCATTTAGAAATTTTTAATTCTTTTGTGTACTGCTTTACCTCATTATGAGAATATTCAGGTAGTGGTTTCCCTTATGCAGTTTGCTGCCACTAGACTGTACACAAACTGCTATTTTTATAGGAATACTTACAACAAGAAATGAAAATGACAACACATGATAAATATGTATTTTAAAACATCATAATAGTATCATTTGTATTTTATTTGCTTTCCTTCAAAATCTGGTGTAATTTTATGTACAGCTTCTATTTCCCACAGGATTTAAAAAAATTACATCTTTTTAAGAAGATCTGCGCCTACAAATAAATCCTGTTTCATTTTATTGCAGTGTTTGATATAATTTGTATAAGTTACAGCCTAATAAAAGATAGGGGAGCAAACTTCAAGCCACATCATCTGGTTTTTCCCCCCAGTAGAGATATAAAATTATATTTGTTCTGGTTCTTTTTGTGTGGTTCATCAGATTAGGAAATTTTATTAGACCTCCTACTTCGGGCTTGCAACAATAAGATCCTTCCTATGCCAATAAGTGAAGCTTAGAGAAGTTCTGATGCGCTTATAGGCAATGTGAAAAATATAGGCTGGAAAGGCATCTTCATTTATTTAAGCACATACTTAGTACAAGATTAAAGTTATTTGCTTACATGCTGTCCTTAATATGGATAGGCTTAAAGGCATTTCCATGTATTTTCCTGAATGGGAAACACATTCTCAGATGTGCAATGAATTTTCATTATTGTTTTTTTGATGTTGAGTATGTGAATGTTACATGTGCTAATGCACACAAATGGAGGGAGACCCTGGTAAGTAAAGTTCACAGAGCGCAACGCAGGGGCAAATGGGTTTGAATAACAGATGAATAAAAAATCATACCTTTGGGCTGAAATTTCCATGCAAAATTTTGCCTGCATTTCAAATGCAGTTTGAAACACATAGTTGCTACTCTGGATGTTGGCACATTTTGTCTCATTCCTGGCTATATTTAGCAAAACAGATGTTTAGGTACAGTCAGGTGTGTTTTTCAGTACCAAAATTTCTCTTAAGATTCACTAGGTGCAATAGAAAGCCATGTGCTTCCACAAGTCTAGACTAATCTTTTCCAAGTCTTGTGAGAGGAAGTAATATTTTCTTTAAGGAAATCTGGATGAATTAAGAGACTCAAGCAGCGATGTAGGGCTTGCGCTGTGTGAGTTGGCTGCTCAACCACGGGTGGTGAGGAGTCAACTAGGAATTTTACCACTAGCCAATATCCTAAAAATCATTGAACACTTTGGAGCTCTTGTAGATGTGGACATTGGGATCCCTGGGCCAAATCACAAAGGGAGACATTAATGGATTATCATATTTGAAATTATCACAGGCCTCAGGGAGTGAGTTTCTGTCTTGCCAGGTTTGAGAACAGTGAAACCAAACTGTGAAATCACTATGATAAAACAATCTGAACTTTCTGTAACAGACAGGTGGGTATTATTTTCTGTTTCTGAAAAACCTGAAACCTTTTTTTCATAGGAAAATAAAAAGAAAGCTAACAAAAAAACTGTGGTTTTGTGGTTAAGTGACTGAATTCAGACTAGGCAATGCTGGATTCTGGTCACAGCTTTACTTTGGTATGAGTCTGGGAAAGCCTTTCTCTTTTCAAACCCACAGCAATATTTAGGTGCACACCTGGAGCTAACCAAACCAAAGACCGTAGAATCATAGAATGATTTGGGTTGAAAGGAAGCTTAAAGATCATTTAGTTTCAACCCCCCTGCCATGGGCAGGGACACTTTCCACCAGACCAGGTTGCTCCAAGCCCCATCCAAACTGGCCTTTAAAAGATCCCCTAGGTAATCCCAGTTAGTGAACTCAGTTGAGAGTATCTACATCCACAGGACCAAAACCTTAAGTTCTCTCTGTGACCCTTACAGATGTGTAAATTTAAGTCTAATAAATGTCCTTCATTTTCTGTCTCTATTTGTATTCTATATTTAAGTAAAACCTGTGAGGCAGCCCTTTGGTTCTGCTTGGAATAATTTGAAATGAAGATTTCAGTATCGAGGAAATTGGTTTAAAAAGGAAGTGAGATGGGAGTATTTGAAGAAATAACAACATAAATGATACAACTTTGGAGAAAAAAGAGCTAAAACAGGGCCTTGCTTAAGGTTGAGAAGGGGAGAAATGTGATATAGAGTCTTGGAATGGTTAGGATTGGAAGGGACCTTAAAGATCATCTAGTTCCAACCTCACTTTATCTGCTGATGTAAAGAAAGGCGGGTGAAGAAGGTAATCTGTTCACCTCTGCACTCGTCAGCAGGACAAGGAAGGATGGGTTGCACTGGACGACCCTCTCAATGTCCCCTCCAGGCCTATTGTCTGCAGTTTCTAAGACTGCAAATTTTCTTTGGACACAGGATGTTGTCACAGCTGGTCCTGAGCTCCCTACACACCTCCAGCCCTCCTGCAGGATGGAAAACCTGAGCGCAAACAAGCGCCTTTGTGTCGCGGTAGCTTTTGGCCAGAGTTTATAAGAAGCCATCCATCAAAGAGCAAGAATGCTTACAAGTTTAGAGTTGAGAAAGTGCAACAGCAAGCTTTTGGGGGGATTTCACGATACTGATTTCTTGGTTTGAAGCAAAATATATTTACAAGAGCATCTGCTGGTGTGAGTCTCTTAAATGTGGCATATACCCCGTGTTACTGCTTCATCATCATGTATAATTGGCAATAAACCTATTTAGAATTCAAGATGCATAAAACTGAAAGTCTTTGAAGGGAATAGCTGCTGAGATTATATTTATTGTGCTTTCCCACAATATTTTTCTATGCATAATGTGATAAACCTCCAAGGTGGTTGTAGGCAAAGCTAAAATATTCACAAGTATGCAGTTATTATGAATTTAGACAGGTTGTAAGACATTTTGATATCAAACTCTTAATGAATGGCAGTAAACATATTCTACATTACTTTATTAAAATGCCTATTAAAACATACACATCCACAGAATGATCACTGGATGTGTTTACTTGCAAGCAAAAAGCCCATGAAGAAAACAGCATGGAAATAAATTTTCTTTTCCTGCACTGCTATGATAAGAATTAAGGCATGCATTTAAAGTTCGTATTATTTTCAGTGTGTTCACAGCACATCCAGATAATCAGATATTCAAAGGAGGATTCCCAGTCAGTTCCAATATGCCACAACTCAGTAAATCGAGTTGTGTAAATGATAGTTGCATATCCAACAATGTTCTTTGAGACTCCAGAAAACCTGCTACACTCCAAAACAACAACCAAAAACCCAAACAACAAATAGCCAACAAATACATTCTGGTTAAATTGATGCCTTTCAAATAAAATTTGTCCATATTTTTTTCTATTTTGTTAAGTTTTTATTGACAAAAATTTAAAACTAAAAAGTCATGTTCAGAGAGGAGATGGGGAATTTTTTTACCTTTTTAAAAATTCCAGACTGTACGGTCTGAGGGGCATAAAAAACTCAAATTATGACTTGAAAACATATGGAAATTTATTCTTTCCTAGTAAAAATTTCTATTTTCTTCACAAAAATATAAGTCTCCTGTAATTCCATACCATGGTATTAATCTGGAGAAATTGCAACTCCTAAGGGTGCTGAATATGCTATATTTTTTTGTGGGCAGTGGACAGCAACTGTCCTCCTGACAGAAATACCTCTGTGTTGGTTCCACGTGAGATGTCCCCACCCCAGTGTGAAATAAGTGTCTACTAGACCAGCAGAAAGAAAAGAGCTATTGTGCCACAAATTCACACAAAACATGACTTCAAGGTGAAGTGTGTGCTGGATCAGCATATGGTGCCATGGGACTGGAGAGCTGGGAGAGGAGTGGGGAAAGGCACTGTGACACAGTTAATACGTCCCTTAGGATAGACTGAGTAGAAGTTAATGCCTGGAGCTTTTTACCTGCTAACAGAACGAGAGAAATTATCTTTAAATGTTGGTATCTTCCTGATATATGCAGATTCTGTAGTTTTTTGCTGGTGTGGTCTGGGTGTAAGAAGCTTTGTAGGTTCACAAGAATAGTCACCTGCTGGATACTGAGGGTCATAACATGGGATCTCTGCATATGTCATAAATACACTGGGAAAAATCCTGGGCACAACAATAACCAGCACTCATGATTTTCTTCTTTTTGGCAATGCAACTATCTTGCTCTTCCTAGATGAAAGGAGAATGGCTTAAACTGAAATAGGGTGGGTATAGATTGAATACTAGGAGGAAGTTCCCCCTTTGAGATTGGCAAGGCACTGGAACAGGTTACCCAGAGAAGCTGTGGATACTCCATCCCTGGAAATGTTCAAGGCCAGGTTGGATGGGGCTCTGAGCAACCTGGGATACTGGAAGGTGTCCCTGACTATGGCAGGGGGTTGGAACAAGATGAGCTTTGAAATCCCAACCCAAACCATTCTATGATTCTATGATCCTTACCATTATCAGTCCCCAAGAGGAGATAAATTGTTTTCATGTGTAAACTGAGTACCAACATTTTGAATTAACAGTGGGAGAGGTTTGCAAAGTGAGGTCCTATACTGATCTTTCCTTTGCCCTGAACCAGGAACTCCATGGAAATAACCAGTACCACTCTGAAAGAAGTTAGTTTACTATTCTTCTGTGCCATGATTACACAATAGCACATTCCCACCTACCTGTTGGAAGTATTTTCTCTTTCAGAAATAATTTTTTGGAGAATGTAGAACAACAACATACCCTAGAAACCTCCTATTTACACAGAACTGGTGTTGCTATAAGAACTGTTTATACAAATAAGTAACATACCCCACAGTGTAATATATATTCACCTGCCTAATGTACTTTTTGACATATGATGAGAAACTGCAAGCCTTAATCCCCAAGCCCAGGTTAAAATGAAGGAACAATGTACCATCCAAATGAAAGGCTGTCATTGTTCTTGCTGGAAACAGACACACTTATTTCCATGTCTGGCAATAATATTGTTTTAAAGTAAACTGTGAAGAAATTATGCAAGCTGAGTCAAAAGCTGGAATATGCATTTAAACATCCTATTAATAGGTTTGGAACAGCATGTTTATTAAAAATTTTGCTTCACAAGGAACTGTTTTCCCTAAGAAAAATCTACTTGACATGTCTTTATTTACTGCCCGAGCTGTAATACAGTGTTGTTTAACCTCACTTGTATTACTGATAAATGCATTATGGGATGCCAGATGGACAAAGAATAGAGTAAGAATGGAGAAAGAAAGGGAAAATAAAGAAGCAACGATGTCATGTCACTCTTGTCTGACACACTGGGAGTTCAGCAGCCCCCTCTCCATGAGGGGTGTTTGTATTCTCAGTGTATCATGAAAAAGGACATTATCAGGATGGGTTTGAAAGAAGAATATGTGCCAATATGATTCCAGGTGTTTCCCCAAGCACAGACACAGGCACAATGGTGCCACAGAAGAAACAAGGAGGAGCTGGAGGAGATGTGTTAGCAGTGAATGGAAAGAGATAAGCACATACCACTTGCATGGAGCCATGAGAAGCCACCACTCCATTGTGCTCCCTGTGCCCCCCTTGGGTGCTCCACACTTGTATGCAGAAGTCCCAAACCCTCCCAAGCTCCCCAAACCCCCAAACATCTACAGAATAATGGTACAAAACCAGCAACTGCTTTCAAGAATTTCTCAGGGCAGCTCGAATCTCCCCTTTATACTTTTTTAAAGCCACCACAAAGGCCATTGTATCCTAGTGAATTTACATTGAAGCAGAATATTTTTTTATCCCCCAGGAATGGGGAAAAAGGGCAAACTCTTCCCAGTGTCCACATCAGTTACATATTTCCCCTTTTCTTTCTGCCCTCTCCCCCCGTCTCCAGCCCTGCTGCTCAAAGGAGAAAGTAACAGAGATATTTGAGATCATAAAGGGTTTTGGATGAGTGAACCTGGAGAGAGCAAAGCTCTTAGAAAAGAATTAAAAAGATCACAGTGGCATGCAGTCATGTTATATAAACATATTCTGAATGGTACCATCATACACCCAGCCCTGGCGCCACAATTGCATTAAGTGAAATTTTATACAGAAATTGTGAAAGTGCACCGGGGTTGGCTGATTATCTGCTCTTTCTGTTCCTTTTCAGACATGAAGCAAGAAGCCAAGGTGCTAGAGAAGAATGTGGACAGTGCCAAGAGGTTCCTGACCTAATCTAAGCAAAAGGTTTCTGTCTCTTCTTGGTTGATTTTGTTTTGGTTTGGTTTGATTGGGGTTTTTGGGGGTTTTTTCCGTCTTTCCCTCTCTCTTTTGGTTTCCTCCACAGAGTTCAAAACTGTCAGGCCTGTCAGAAACAAACACATGGAACTGACTGTCACTGGGATTTAAAATTTTCAAACACCTAAGGAAAGAGAGGGAAGAAATTGGAATAAGGTTATGACATAAGAACTATATGAGAACTTCCTCAAGTGTCTAATGAATATTTCCCCTATGTATCTTGACAGTTTTGAAATATGTGTGTGTGGGGAATTTACAACACTATTTAGGAATTGTTTATTATTTGCAAAATAAGTTAATTAAAGTGAGGCTCTGATTAAAATGAAAGGGTCTGGCTCATTTGAAATATTAATTTAGGCCTTGAGTTCTGCAATCTGCCTGCAAGGGTCTCCCTGCAAGATCAGGGCTATGTTTGTTGAGCAGTAAAGCATTGTTGCAAGTAAAGCCAATTTTTTTTTCGCTTCTAATGCTGTCTGATCTCTTTCCCTTAACTAGACCAGGTCTGTTGACTTTCAGGGCAAACTGCAAAGCCTCACTATTACTTGCACTAAGGATGAGTGTATTGTTTGTGTTTCAAGAGGAAAGGGAGTTGGGAAAAATCTGTCGTGTGGGATATGGGGTAGATTTGTTTGGAAGTTATCTTTCCTAGTGATGTTCTTACTTATCCCTGGTACTACCACCCATAGGATGTCCCTCCAAAAAACTATTACTGACAGACACTGCCCTGGCAATGAGAGACAACCACTATCCAGCCACATATGAACTGGACTGAAACTTTTCAAATAAAGAATATTGATATAATTTCTACAACTTCTCCCTCTAGCCCAAAAATAAATTGGTAAATTTACTTGACCAAATAAAATTTCCAGTCCCTGAGACATGTGTTGTTCTGAATTAAACCCTTTTTCTCACTTCCTACACACACATTAAAAAAAAAAGAAAAAAAAAAAAAGAAGGAAAAAGAAAATATATCTCCCTTTATTTTCTTGATCAGCTCTGAGTGTAAATATTAACCTATGTGCTTCTCTGGTGCAGGAGTTCAACACTGTGACAGAATACTTCCAAATTACAGAAGAACCCAACTACGTCAGGATTAATGTCAAGACCCTCTATTTTTTTAAGGGTTCCAAATCACACAGGGCTTGGGAAATCTCTTCACCCAAATTCCATAAGAGGTATTATAGATAAACAGCAGAAATTGTTTCTTCCTATGCATGAACTAAAAAACTCCACCTGCCATGTCAAACAAGGCCTGTTTTACTGCAATATGAGCAAATATGTGGTATAAAATTCCATGCAAATCCTATTGTTTTACTGGCTATACTGACACTAAACCAATTAGCAGAGAATCTCTGACTTTCCACTGGACAGCCCCAGGTCATGCTGGCGGTGCAGAGCATTTCAGATCTCTGGAGAATGCCCCATTTTTTATATCCTCACCAAACTGTATCTGCTGCACTGCAGGTCCTGATGTGAAGGGAGATGCTTCCATTTGCTCTGCTGTTGTTGCTTGCCCCCTGCTCCCTCTGAGCCAGAGGAAGCTCAGGTATTAGGTTGTTTAAAATTATACGATTTCTATTTGCTCCCTGACATGGAATACTCAGGTATAGACCTTAATTAAGGCTGTGAGGAGATGCCCCAGCACAGTAGGGAAATAGGTTTCCAGAATCAGGGACTGGACCACATTAAAAACTGGTATTGTCAAAACATTCATGAAATTAAACTATTTTGACAAAACAGTCATTTGGATAAAACATATCTACAACAATGAGGGCTTATTGAAACTGTTCTCCTCCCTTCCAGCCCTGAGTGTCCCATCAGAGCTTGAGTGAGGATGCCACAAGTGTCCTTGCTCTGGTGTCAGTTTAAGAGTGGGAAGCCCATGGGATGCCACAGCACATAAACTGAGCAGGTAACAAACCAAGGTACCCCAGAGCTGTCTCCCTGTGTTTTACACCTTCACAGTTCCTCTGCTGCTCAGCTTCTTCCTCCTTGCCACCACCACACTGCAAGCCAGGGCAAATGTGCACCCTTAGTGTTGCAAGGAATGATATTTTCTATCTGTCTCTAACCAGTAGGTACTTTGTCCTGATTCAAGGTATCTTGATTTTTATTTTTTTGTTTGTTTTGTTTTGTTTTAGGTTTTCCCTTCTCCCATGGAGTGGAAGACCACCACAAGAAGGTGTGAAGACCATGCTCCTGCTCTTTTGAGTGTGCAGTCTGAACAGAAGGCCCCTTGTTTCCCTTTTTAGGAGGGAGAGGGTCCCAAAGGGAATGAGATCCTCAGGATAAAGGCTTTCAAAGAAGAGCAGCCTGTAGGAAAGGTTTCAGTTCAAGAGCAAGACATACACAGATAAATTTCCATATGAAGTGTCTACAAGAGTGCATGGAATCTAGTCTGTCATCATGGTCAGGAGTTATGTCAGACTTATCTGCTCCCACCTTGACATTTACTGCATTTGAGAAGCCTTGGCATACTGAGACATAAATTAAAGGTCCTGAGTGCGCCATATGTTCTGTTAAGTGTGGTTTATTCTTTACAGTGCTGACTTGGCAGATATGAGAAGGACATGGAAGACAAGCTCTTTTCTGTAGTAACAACTGGAGACCTGGTGGGATGCTTTGAGGCAACTCCAAGTGGCATTAGACACTTCTGTGTGGACAGCCAGATTAGACCCTTAACATGCTCAGGGGAGCCTAGAGAGGTGGTCACTTCTTCCCAAAATAGACACCATGATTTCATTGATTGAATTGCTCCACAGACTCCACTCAGTTATCCAGTTATCAACATCTACATCCTCAATATCTAATAATCTCCATCAAAACACTGAAATGCTGGTGTCTTCACCCCAGACTGAATTCCAACCCTGTATTTTAGTTGAGTTTATGCTTTGGGTCCTAGAAGTCTCTATCAAGGCTGCAGTGCTGCCACTACATCAATAGGAGGTCACTACTTAAGCCTGGAGCTGCACAGCATTTTCTTCAACAATTACCAGGAGTAGTCTGGGACTTAACACAGGCCAGGGACTAGTCCCAAGAAGCAATTTAGATGCAACAAGTCTGTTTTGAAGGGTGAGATTTATACACCATGTGAGCCATGCTGTCTTCATCAGCCTTGGTGCCACAGAAAGGTCCTGTAATGTGGTCCTACAGCCCTGATCTATGAATCACGTGGTTGAAGGTCAGCTAAACAGGATTTTCTGGGACTACAGTTTTAGATTTAGGTTCCAAAATCCCAGCTGATTTGTCTTCAACCCTTAGACCTTAACTAGAGTTGGAAAAAAAATCAGGTTTTGATAGTTTGAGAGTAACATTAAATGTCTAACAGAAAATATTTGCCTGATTCATTTCAGGGAACTTCACTTAAAAATTCCATTATGTCATTTAAAATTTCACTAACTTTCTTCTGTCTAGACTCCTGTTAATGAAGGTGCTGGGGACAATGGAGATCCCTGAGTCCACTGGAGCTTGTAGGGTCTCTGAGGTCAGAGAAAGTCATTTATACACAGGATTATATGTGGATCTGATACCCAAACATCTGATTGGAAGGGAAAATTCCCCCTGAGCTTATACAGTTGGTCTTTCCAACTTCAAGTGAATTTCTAGGCAAAGTTAGGGCTGTATCTTCCTCCTCTTGGCATCCTATATGTAGGCACTGAGCATGAGACAAGAAAGAGCAAAGTCCCTCTCCTGAGTCTAGCTAAGCTCACCTGCTTGGCCTCCATAAAATATGTATTCCCTTATCTATATTTCCCTTCTGAGAATGTTTACATTTATTTTCCTTATACTAAACCTCCCCACTCAGTCCATACTTGCACTCTATCCCCATTGGTGTGGATCTTTCCTCCTATTACAGTGCAGGCATTTGGCAAAACAAGATAACAGCAGGGAGCTTTGTTACAACCCAAAGGATAAAACTAAAAAGCCTATAAGTGGGACTGTTTTTCTGATGGAAAGTGGGGTACCAACTGCTTCTTGGGGTTAAAATCTTTCCCTGAACCAGTACTTCTGTGCTTGTATTATACGGTTCTTCTCCTCATATCTTTTTTAATTTTCATTTACAAGAAGATTGTTTTCTTAGAATTGTCTCACATAACAAAGAGGAAGGAAAGCATGAATAGACTATTGATGATTCTAGCTTCATATATAATGTATATGGCACTCTTATCTGTGGAAAATATTACCTTTATGGCAGAATATATTTAAGAGGTCAGAGCATTCCATTTGTTTTGGCAGGGGAGAGGATTCAGGATGACTGCCACATCCAGTAACATCGTAAGAGTCAAGGTGCTCGAGTTGTTTCTCCCCTTCCTGTGTTACCTTAAGAAGTCACAGGCTTCTTCTGTGCTTATATGTGTTAAATATCTACATCCAGAGCTGCAGTATTACATTCCTGCACTCACTCAGAGCAGCCTGTTTTCCTTCATGCAGGCCCACGTTGATGTCTCTCTTCATCAGAGAGAAGAGAGCGGGAGTATTTACCAGCCACATGGTGCAGCCATTTTATCTCAAGCTCTTTCTGCTTCTTCCAGCTTTCCTACCAACACTTTAACCTCCTACAGCTGCCTTTACCATCTCATGGCTGCCTCTGCCCCTTCTCTTGCATCCTCCAGAGCTGAGCCTCACTCAGAAGCTAAAGAGAACAGTGGAGAAGGTGCTCACCTTTCTAGGAGTTGTTCCTTCTGCCAACAAGAAGGGGTGAGACAGTCTCACGGTGCAAGGCTATGGGGGAGAGATTGGGACAATCCGCCCCATCCCCAGACTTGCCTGCCTCCCAGGACATCACAATGCTCCTTTGCTTAAATTCTGTCAAATCCTTTGAAATCAGAAGATGAAAGATAAGGTGGCCACACTGTTCTGGGTCTGTGTGAGTACAAAGGAGTAGGATTCTGTTCACAGAAGCTGAGCAGACCTGTTGATTTTTTTTCTTTTTTCCCATTTAATGGGAATTTTTGCACTTCATAGAACAGAAGCTGTTTTGGTGGTGTGCTGAGAGCCAAACATCTTGAGAGAATACTCCTCAATACTGCAACTATTCCTGCTACCCCTATAAACGCACCGTAACAAAGGCAGGTAGATATGAGAGGAGAAAAACCCACTGCTTCCTTCTTTCCCCCTCATGTGCATTGTCATGAGAGTAACAAGTGAGACAAAAAGGAAGAGAAACTTTCAGAGACCCAACTGAGACTGGAGTCTGGCCATGACAAGTAGAAGCAGCTCCTGAATGAAAAAGCAATCCGTAACCAGGCTTACAGCCTAATCCAGGAGCACCATCATGCAGGAAGGGAACTGAGGCAGGGATTTGTAGCATTACACTCTGCCTGCTGTGTTGGAGGCTATATCAGTCACTACCAAAATTAAGTATGAGTAACATGAACCTCTGTTCAAACACAAGATCATGGCTACTCTTAGTACTGACAGAAACACTTAGTCTGGCTGATAAAGGAAAATTATCCCTCTTCATTTCTCTTATGTGTTGAAATACAGTCCTTCAGCCCAGACCAGTATGGTTATTGACACTAAGCTGTTCAGGTTCCCAGAAGACACAAACTTTCAATACAAAGTACTGGCATAGCTACACACAGATGAAGGATAAATTTGCCGTAGCTACTCACCCGATATGCAGGATATGCAATTTAGCAGGTTTGTGTACATCCTCAGCAGCTCGATGATCTTCGGTGGGGTGCTCATTTTGAAATGCCTGAACAAAGATGCGTGTATCCCATATTATATCCCTCACAACAAGAGCTTTGATACCGGCAAAGGAAGGAGAGGGAAAGCACATGGCGGGAGCCGTTCGAGCTCCTTCTTCAAGAGAGAGTTTCGTGGGCCATTTTGCACAACGTGGCGTATTCCAAGGACAAAAGCAAAACAGCTCTTCAGAAGTTTGTTCATGAGCTGGAGATAAAAGTAATCCCTGCTAGGGATGGTTTAGCAGTATGCATATATGGGGGAGGAATTTCAGAGGAAGGGAAATACCCCTCCACCCCATCCTGAGTTTTCAATAATACTTTGTAGTTCTGCCCACTTTTGAAGTAGCTTAAAAGAAATGGAAGTAGTTGGAATGTTTTTACACAAGAAATACTTCCTTTTGTATAATTAAAATTATTGTGGTTGGCTCCTAGAGTGAGAGGCTCATAAATTTGTTTCCAGTAGCAATCAGTATAGTTAATACCCATCCTATCAAACCAAGTTAACTCATGTTCATTTTGGGCCTCATCCAGAACTCATTGATGTCATAGGAAAGAAACTATTGACTTAAATGGGCTTTGGAGTTGACCCTACAAGCTGAAAAGAATAGATAATGTGGTTATTTTTTCAACAAAGAAAAGAGATATCTAGTGAAAATAAATAGGTGAAAGTCAAAATAAAATAATAATTAAAAAAAAAAAAAAGACAAAAGGACCCCATGATAAAGGGAGAGAGTGTTTTGTATAACCCAGAGTTGAGACAGGGAGAAGCAGGGAACCTCATGGTTCAGCAAGTGATCACATCAACTCTCAGAAATCAGGAGGAGACATAATGAGAAGAAGATAATTTGCCTTTCACATCTGATACCTCAAGATTCATGTACCTTTCTCTGCATGAAAACCTGACCAGTGATACAAGGTAAGTATTACATGAGATGAACTTAGGCTTTATATGTTCTGGCCAAACCTGTGATATCAGGCTTTGGAGATGTCCAGTCAAAATTAGAGATCAAAAAAGTTACCTTAGGCAAGGACCATGAAGGACACACAGTCTTAGAGAAGGTTTAAAGAATCCAATGTTGGTTCTGACTGTGTTGAATGAATCATCAAAAGCTATGAGGACCTCTGAAAGGAGTTCAGTACTCAGCAGGTTTCCCTTGAGAACAAGCATCTGTAATGCAAATTCTGTGCCCAAGCACTGCAGCATGATTGCCAGATCCAAGCATTAGAGTCATGAATAAATCCCCCTTTCCCTCCCCTTCCAAATAATGAAAATATAAGAAATAAAAAATTTGAAGTCTTTACAGTGCTTCTGGCACTCTAAAAGCTCCAGCTAGGAGTAGGACAAATTACTTTTTGAAACAACAATTGGGTACTCACTTGCCTACAGACCTCCACTTATGTTCCCATTTGACTTGTCTGCCTCCTGTTTCCATGCTCTTTCTTTGATTTCTTTCCTCCAAGCTCTAGTGCCTATATTTTCCAAAACACCCTAGAGGTGAACTTCTTCCCTACGGTGAAAACATTAGTAAAATACCTATTGAATTCAAGAGGGCCTTACTATAGTTAAATCATTCTGAAAGTCCTCTGCTCTGAACATTTCACCAACATTAGCAGTCATGGATTGGCTGTGGTCAGGATGCCACAGCTCCCCTGTGCAGTTCCCCCATCCAAAGTCAAACAGTATTATTGGTTAGATGTCACTATAATGTCATTCTCATCTCAGTTATGGCTGCAGTGATACTGTATAATATTGAGCACATGATACTGCATATTAATTCTGGCATGTCACTCTGTGTTTGCTTTATTGTGTTCTTTTCATATTTTTAGGTTGTCAGATTGGCCAAGATCATGTGTTACGTAATGGCTTTGTGTTCTGCAGATTTTAAATAGATCTAGAGAACCATGTCATTTAAATATAAGTTTTAGTAACCTAAAAGATCAGCTTAAATCTTCAAGGACAAAGAGCTGACATAAAAGTGTAGTCTTGCAAAATCTTTCATAAATCTATAAAATTCCTGTTAGGCAACCTGATAAGTCACTTGACATTTCCATACTTTGATATCTCCAATTCTGAAGTGAGGTAACCCTCTTATCTTTTTGAAGGCAACACGAGACTAATTTTTCTATTGACAGATCTTCCTGGGGACTTCTGCCAAAGCAAAGCTTTACTAAAACATTCCAACGAGCATATGTCTAGAGGAAAAGCAATGTAGACACAAGAAAATAAGAGAAGACAATAAAGGGTCTAACCTCAGTTGACCATTGTAGATACACCATTTCCTTTCTGCGAGATTAAATCCTTAATTTGTGTTTACTGATCTGGGTCACAGGACAAGGGTGTTGAAAGGAAGATTACAGGTTCTGTTTCTGTGTGCATTTTTGAGACAGCAGTTTCTTACCCGTTCACATGTTCACATCCAAAGCAACTCCCTTTCCTATTGCCCATTTAAGGGATGATGGTTGGTTGATATAGCCAAAGGAGGTAAATTACAACTACTTGAGAAAACAAATAGAAAGCTGTTTGAGCCATCACATTAGGTTAAGAAAATAAATTATGTTTTGGCTACATGGCTGTATAGATGCAAATGGAGCAGTCCTGTTTACAAATATTAATGTGAAGGAAGTTTTCCTGTTCATTTTCACGTGGGACAAGTCCTTTCATTCCTGCATTTAAAGGAGAGAGAAAAGGCCTCATCTACAAGCTGAGTTACAGGAAACAAAACCAGAAGTGAATGTATGTTCAAGTACTTTGAGAAAAAAGTGTTGAATTTGTTCCAAAAATCCAGCACCATTACTGGAGGTGATACACCTCCCTATAACTGTGTAAACCAATCCCTTGATCAGAAAAAGGATCTGGTGCTGGAAAACTCTGTCAGGGTTCTTGAAATACTAGCTTTTCAGTCAGAGTATCCTGTACAGTCAGGAGCGGATATAACCCAGGTAGAGAGAAGCCCAAAGAGCTTATAAAGTGTTTTTCATATAAGAAAACTTTAGCTTGGAGGAAACATATTTTTGCAGCAAAAAAGTTTTCATACACACACAATATAACAATAATACCACCAAAACACTAACAAAACAAAACAAAACAAAAACAAACAAGCAAAAAAACCCCACTTTTTTTTTAATTGGTAAAATATAAAAAAATTTTTTTAAAAATCCCAATAAAATTCACATTTTTCTACCAAGACAAAGAGAAATATTTAATTTTGACCACTGATATTAACCCCATGTCTTACCATCTGGTCTCACCAGAAAGTAATGTCTTCCTGGTTTTATCAAGTAATCTAAAAGGAAGCTGGATTTATCATTAAAGGGTGGTCTGGTACTGAAATATGGGATAAATTTCCTGTATTTACTATAAAATTAATTTCTATCTGGAATTTAGGCACAAAATTTTATTACCATTTCAACATTTCAGTTTATTCTTTTCCAGAAAGATTTTGACATGATACAAATGTAGCAACCCTGTTGAACCTATTTACCAAAAGACTGAAAAACATTTTTAGCTCGGGTTGTTCTGGCAAATTATCCACGCTTGGGCTGACATGGCATTGTCTTAGTTCTCCTCTTAGATTAGGTGTGTCTTTGTGATCTTTGTTTCTATTTACATAGAAGATCAAGTTGAGTTTTCCTATCTTCAACTGGAAAAACGTCAGTTGTTTAAGAATGTCAAAGTGTAAAGTCTCCACCTGAGCTAATCCTTGTGACTGGATCTCATTCAGACATCTCACTCTGGAATAGGTGTCTCAAGCAGGTGGGATGAACCATGCCAAATACTTCTGTTCTCCATGGATTACAAAGGAAATTGAGAGGTTAGTTCAGCTGCAGTCTTCTCAGTGAGGTGAATTGAATTTCAGTTTACTTGAATCATGTGGTCCACCAAAGAAAAGACGTGGGACATCACCAGGACCACTTATCTTGTCCTAAAATAACCAGCACAAATTTTCTTCTGAAGCTGCATACTTACCTCTCTTCACAGACTAGAAAGTGAGCTTTGATGCCTTACCTTTAGACAACTAAAGTGAGAGAAGGCAAACCCTACCCACAACATATAAAGCAAGAAGTCTGTGACCCCCAAAATGGACTTCTTTGCATTTACAGCAATGCAAATAATGAAAGCAATATAAACTCACTAACAGAAGACATTAGTCTTTCAGGCCAAATACATCCTTCCAGCTTCTATTGATGTTAATGTTTTTCTACACCAGGCCAGAAGATAAAATTTTGGACTGTATTTGCCAACTAGCATCCAGACAAGCCAGAGGCCAATCAGTTCAAATCCCATCTTGTAATCACTATTTGAGATTTTGCTGTTCTGGAACACACAATTCTGTGTTTCTTTCTAAAAACTGCATCAGAGATAGCAGCAAATATAATATTACAGAAACATAACCTAAGGTTTGTTCTAAGGTTACTCAAAGACACCCATTTCTTATCAACAAAATCGCTCAAAACCAAGATCAACACCAGATATTGTGACATTAACATCCGCATCTACCTCAACTCATATCACAGCCCCAGTGTGAGAACACCCAAAAAAACTCAGCTCCAGAGCCAACTCCCTTCCAATGCCAGTGCACAGCTGACCACAAAAATTGTCAAAATTACATCCTTGACTCCTCTCTGAGGTTGTTCTTTAACTTAACCACTTTATTTGCAGAAATAAGGAAAAACATATGTGTCTGAGCAAACAGTGGAAAGGTGAAAACCCACATGACCATCCTCTCTGCTCAGTGAGTTGCACGAGCAAATGGGAAAAGCTGCATTTCTTTAGGGTGTCAGATGCCTACAGATGGCAATGTGGCCCCTTTAACCCTCCCTAAAGCCCAGCTCAAGTGCACACAGGGTTATGGGGGGGAGATGCACAGTGTCAATGCCAAAATATGACTCGAAAAATACAAAACAAATGGCCTCTCAGAAACACCTTCAGGAAAAATCTTGCTTGACTGACAATTGAAGGAGTTTAAGAAGGATAGGTTTCCTAAAATACATCAATTATAAAAAAGACAGTTAAATATAAAAACCTGCTTCCTACAATAAATCACCTTCTCTTGTTCCTCCCTTGAACATTTCTGTTTGTAGGTACATTCATGCATTCATGAAAGGAATTCAAGCCTTTTAGTACACACAGGAAAGACAGAAAAATTCCACTCCTTTTGTTAAGTTTAGTAAATGAACAATTGAAAAACAAATCAGATTTGTCACCATGCTAAGATGTGGCATCCAAAAAAACATTGCGAAAGAACTTTAGGGTTTCAAAAGCCAGTCAGTGTTTTAAGAAGGTAGTTTTATATTATTTCCACAAGCCCAATCATTATTAAAAATGTTTTGCAGGATCTAGATACACAAAAGTACCAAGACACTGACTGTGCAGCATTTCAGATTGTAGCTGCTAGGATGAGACACAAACTTTTTCCTTATGTTTATGGACAGATATCCACACGTTTTCAAGATTTCCAACTTGGACACTTTAAAAGGAAAGTAAGAAAAAGTATTTACAAGAGGAAGGGAAGGACACCCCTCATGTGCCTTCCACAATGGAGTAAACTCTTGTCAAACCACTTGTCCTGGACATAGGAGACCAGATTCATTGTTCCCCTCTGTATCCATATACACATCATTTAAAGGACTTTACTTGAAAACCTATGGCATAACTGCTGATGAACTGATTGTTGGGGAGATGCTGATATATCCTTCCTTAGAAACTGTCCCTGCAGAAAAAAAAGCAAACAAACTAAAAAAAAAACCCAACCCCCCCCCCTTAAGATTCATTAAGCAGCAAGATAAGGACATGATTTATGATCCTAGTAATTATGCAGCTTGACTGTGATCAGAAAGCAGCCTAGATGCTGCCTTAGTGCATATTCCAAGGGTGATTTGTGGTCATTTCATATGTAACAGCCATTAGACAATAAGCACAAAACAGTCTCCAGCCCAGGAACCGAGGTGTAGGACTCTTCCCATCCAACTGAGCTCTTAATCCCTAAAGAGGCATATTTTCCCTTAGGCTTTCTTCTCAGAAGAATGACAAATCATTTTTTTAGACATGTATATATGGAGACTACAGAGCACCTTAAACTCTCTAAAGAGATAAAGGAGAGATTTAGATTAGATATTAGGAATAAATTCTTCCCTGTGAGGGTGGTGAGGCCCTGGCACAGGTTGCCCAGAAAAGCTGTGGCTGCCCCATCCCTGGAAGTGTTCAAGGTCAGACTGGATGGGGCTTTGAGATGCCTGGTTTAGTAGAAGGTGTCCCTGGTCATGGCAGTGGGGGATGGAATTAGATGATGTTTAAGGTCTCTTCCAAGTCAAACTATTTGGGGGATTCAATGATCCTATGCTTAATACCTTTCTCAGTGAAATGGAAGCTCAGATTGTGCTTCAACAGGAACTGAACACACATTCAGAAGTGCTCTAAGAACTGTATAACAGTGAAGGTGGGCTTGTCCACTCAGCTAATGAAAGGGAACATGCTCATCCCACTGGGACTGTAGGCCAGGCACTGAGAAGTGAATAAACTCTCTCTTTCCTAAATCCCAGGTGAAACATTTTTACCTTTACTCATCTTCCACTACATCACCATACTTCCCCTCCTTTTTCAAGCAAGTCCTGATTTGGGGTCCTGACTGGATAGGATGATGATAAGTCAACCACCTTCAGGTTTAGAAATGGTAGAATTCAAAGGAAAAATTAGTGTTTCATAATGTTTTAGCGAAGGCAACTGCCCAGATCCCATTCTGTGGCAGCTCTTCATACAATGTAGAATTTTTATGTGACATGTATTAGTCAAGCAACTTAATGCAGTTCCCCAAAAGTCTTCAAGTATTTAAGTAGTAGGGGAACACAGGCTCCCTATAAATATAATAAATAGGACTGTGCTTAGGCTGGGATCTATAGGGATCTGTAGTAACAGAAATGGGCTGCTGTTGCAGAAACAGAGCAGCCTGAAGGCACTTTGTTTAAAGCTTCTGTGTGATTGTGAGTTGTGATTTAGAGGACTAAATATAGATTCAGTTGCAGGACAGAGGCAGGAGTTGTTTCCAGCCAACGTAAAGCAGCAAGCATTCTCGAAAATGAGCTACCGAAAGTTTTCCCTGCTGTTGTGGGTTGAGTTAGACTGATATGCAGTGGGAGAGGACATTGCATTTCTCCTGGAAAATGAGAAGCACATGGGAAATAAAATTGTCAGGGTTTTTGCTTGGAACTGAAAATTGTTGAAGGTTGAAGTCTTTAATGTAAGGGGGTTTATCAACAGAAGCAGAATCTGTGGTTTCCATCTGAGTAGCAGTGAGGTCTGCAAAAGGTACTTCCTGCTGATGAAATTATACAGCTAGAGATTTTGGTCCAGATTTTGTACTCAGGAAGCCCTTGAAAACTTGTTTGCTGCTGTCGAGCTGTGGGAATTAATAGATTTAAAATTAACTACTGACATATTTTTGAGGCAACCCAAACTGTAACAGCAAGGATCCTAGTGCAAGTGGAATGGAGAAGTGTCACAGTGGGCAGGAGAACAGGCAGCAGCTCACAAAGCTGCGTTTTGCCTGGGCTGGAAGGCAATCTACATTCCAAGGTGGCACAGCACTCTCTGTGCCATCATATCCTTCTCCCCCCCAGGGGATAGGTCACAGAGAGTAAGTCACTCTTGCTCTTGCCATTTTCCCACATCTCTCTTGATTTTCGGTGTCCACACCAGTGAGGTGTCTCAAAAGCATTCAATTATTAGATTCTGGGGACTAAAACACAAATCATTCCTTTTTGCAATGGTTTGGCAGCAACATCAAGTAATGGAGGAACTGCAAACCATACATTCTGCAAATATCCAAATGTCTACTTTTAGGTTTTCTTTGCTAAGGTGATGAGTGTTATGTTGCTGTTACTTAATGGCCAAAACCCTACAAGTAATTTAACTTACGTATGGGCAGCAATTGCCTCTTTTTCACTCACACAAGGAAGGGGAAGATTTGAATACAATGCTAGGGAAAGTAAATAGAACTAAACCAGAAGTTCTAAAATAAAGGATGACCTTGAAGTAGTAGTTGTGGGAAGAAAAGCAGTAAAAGCATTTAACGCTGTCAGAATGATACAACAACATGAACATCAGCTGTGATACTGCAGTCTGATGTGGACAACCATTCCCAGTGCCCATCACCTCTATGGAGATTGAAGTGTTTCACCTTCCTGTATGGATCTCACAGAGGCCTCAGGACCAGCAATTAATATTGGGAAAGAGAAGATCTGACAGGGGAAAAAAGATCCACAGAAAGCGTGACTCCTGTGAACCA
This sequence comes from Chiroxiphia lanceolata, assembly GCF_009829145.1. Lineage (NCBI taxonomy): Eukaryota > Metazoa > Chordata > Aves > Passeriformes > Pipridae > Chiroxiphia > Chiroxiphia lanceolata. Next base: position 4,914,358 of record NC_045641.1, on the reverse strand, counting down.
AAAAGGTTATCCCTCTCCTTCATGGGTGGCATAAAAGCAGCATGTGAAACACGAACGAAATATTTTTGAAAATGTAATCCTACTGCTGGGTGGAATTTTTCAGTTCCTAAAATAGCCTGAGTAGCTACAAGTGCAGGTAGGAGTTTCTGCTTCCAGGAAATTGCTTTGCCTTTGTGAATAGCACAAATGTTTCTCCAACAAGCTAGTCTATGAAGAAGTTGAATGCTCCTTTAGGGCATGCTTCTGTCCTGAGGAAATCAATGAGAGCATTGCTATTAACTGTTTTGGGAGCAGGATATGGCCCATAATCTGATTAACAGATGCTTTGAGTCTGTGTAGACTGAGTTTTCAAAGACATACACAGATAAAAGACTTTTACTTTCATGTCACACTTATCTTTCTTTGTTGTAGCGTAAAAGTCTGTAAAATGTTACCTTACTCCTAACTCATAATACAGCTGTTTTACTTATGCTCAAAATATTTCATCCTGCCAGGGCCATGATGGTGGATAATCTAATTATATAGTTAATTCCACACAAGCATTGTGGCCTTCAGGGAAATGACAATTTAGGACTAGATGTTTCACTTCAAGCATGGTTAAGTGCTGACGGAGAAGTGGAGCAACACCATCTCTCCTGAGCAGCAAAAGTATCAGTCTGACTCTTTTGCTGTTCTCTTGAGATTTAGGCAATCTGCTGAGAAGGGGAGGAGGTGGTTTATCTCTTTGGGCTGAAGACAGTGAAAACCTTGGTGGGGAGATGGGCAACCAGTCTGTATTGGATTTCTGGGTGAGGTTTTGGTAGCGGGAGGCTGCAGGGGTGGCTTCTGTGAGAAGCTGCTGGAAATGTCCTCTATGTCTGGTAAAGCCCCGGGATGGACCTGCCGTTGGCCAAAGCTGAGCCAATCAGGAATGGTGGTAATGTCTCTGTGATAACATTTAGGAAGAAAAAAATGTTATTACGCAGATGCAATTGAGGACAGAGAAGAGTACAGCGAGAATGTGTGAAAGGAACATCTGCAGACACCAAGGTCAGTGCAGAAGGAGGGGCAGGAGGTGCTCCAGGCGCTGGAGCTGAGGTTCCCCTGCAGCCCGTGGTGCAGCCCATGGTGAGGCAGCTGTGCCCCTACAGCCCAGGGAGGACCATTGGGGTGTAGAGACCAACCTGCAGCCCATGGAGGAGCCCCTGCCGGAGCAAGAGAATGTCTGAAGGAGGATGTGGCCCTGTGAGAGGCCCCTGCCAGAGCAGGGCCCTGGTAGGACTTGTGTCCCTTTGAGGACCCATGTTGGAGCAAGGGAAAGAATCCTCCCAGAGCAGAGGCAGGAACAACACATGATCATAACTCCCACTCCCCATCTCCCTGCACCAGTGTAAGGATGAAGGTAGGGCTCAGAAAGGAGGGAAGTTTGGGGACAAGGTGTTTATAGGATTTATTTCACTTCTCATTATCCTGCTCTGATTTTGTTGGTAATAAATTCAATTAATATCCCCAAGTTTAATCTGTTTTGCCCATGACAATATTTGGTGAGTGATCTCTCCTGGTCCTTATCTCAACTCATGAACCCTTCATTATATTTCTTCTCCCCTGTCCAGTTGCAGAGGGGAGTGATAGGGTGGCTCCAGCCAATTCTCTACAAATGCCAGTCCCTATCAATTGAAAGAGTCTACATACACTGGGTAGTTGCAATATCACTTTAAAACATCCAAATTCCATCCATACTGATGAAGAAAGGGTCATCTTCCTTTACTAAAGGTCCCTTCTCTCTCCCCTCCCCAGTCATTTTCTCTTAACACTCTGTGGGCCATCTACCAACCCAAATCCAGCAGTGGATCTGGCAGAAGACAGTCTCTGTGCTTGAGTTGGTTACTCTGTTGGCTACCTAAAATAGGTGGCTGAATTCTCTCTGTTGAAAAACTCAGATTCATTTTGATCTTCACACTGATATGTTGAGACTTATCCCATGTGAGACCAACTTTTCCCCTCTTTCCACCTTGCACATTAATTGAAATGGAGAAGGGAAGCTCCCTCTCAATTTCTTTACAAGCATTAGAACACCTTATGGTGGAAGTTTGGACTACATTTTGTTAGGAAAAAGTTGAAATAAAATTAAGCAAAGCTCTTGCTTAAAAAAAAAAAAAAAATATTTTGCTTTATTTCCCTGTGTTTGACATAGGAACTGACACAGTGTATTAAATATTGAATTTATTTACAACTTCATTTTGTTATATTGAAACTTCATTTTTCTTTGTGGAAGGTCCCATTTTGGTAAACAAAAACAACATAATTGTCATGGTAGGAGCTACCATCTTCCGAGATTTATTTTTTTTCTTAAAATTTTGTTATTTTTCAAAATATACTTGTAATTTGGAACATGTGATTTCATCGTAATCTCAAGTTTCTTTCTGATCTTTCTCTTTTTTTCCTTTCTTTCCTGTTCTTCATCCTTCAACTCCTTAAATCATGCAAAAAAGCTTGAAAACCACAGTACCCTCAATGTCAAACCTCCACTAGAAAATATGAAACTTCCTTTTAGGTAATGCTCAGCAGACTGGATAGAGAGCATTGTGTCATAAATATGCCCTTTTCATGGTGTTTCAGAAGAATCAACAACTGAACCTTCTGGTAAATGTAATATACAAAAGATATTTCAAATTTGCTACATAATTAAGGGTATTTTTCTTGTAAGCTTAGTGTGCAAATATTGAAGGGCCAGGTTGAAAAGGTCAGCTATATGATTTATCACAACACTGAGATCACAACTCTTCTCCCACAGAGATCAGTTTGATGGAACAGGAACTTTCAGCTTTATAAAATTTCATCAGTGACTAGAACCACAGTTATTTCTTACAAGGCCTTCTTAAGTCTGCTATCAACATTTTTTTTTTTTTTTTGCTTCTTGCTTCCACCCTCAACTACTGCTCTTTAAAAGGTCTTTTTCCTTCCATGGAAGATCCAGAATCCATGGTGTGGAGAGAGGAACAAACTCTGATATCCCTTGTGCCTAGGACACCAGTTTCTTCCCAGTTGCCAGCCAGACACGAAGAGGGCCAAACTTACCCATCAGTGCATTAAAAAGCCCTTTCCAAAGCATAAAAATGTCAGCCTTATTTCTTTAGAGCTGAACTTCTTTTCTCTATCAGATAAAATTGATTTTGCACAGAAACCATTCCTCTCACCTTTCTACCAAAACCGGACAGGTCTCAGACCTCAGCTCTCTCCTTGCAGTCACTCCGAGCTTTTCTTCTCTCTCCTGACACTCATAGTCTCATTCACAGTCCATCAGGCTTGGATCTCAGTCACAGTCTCTTCCACCACACCTAGAGATATGTGGGAAATTAAAAAAGTTATGCAACTTAGTGTGTGCCAGAAAGAAAAGTGAGGTCAACTTAGAGGTTGACGAATTCCACTTACCCTGAATTTAACTCCTTTATGTTACTGCGATGTTGGAATGAAGATTTCTTATCTTCATTGGGAAAGTGAGTAGAGATTGTTCTAAGGTGAAGGTGAAACATCTTTTTTAAGAGGCTAACATGACCTTAAGTGGTTTTGTTGACAGCTGGCACCCATGCTAACCCCTGAAAAACCCTTCTGGCAGACATTTTTCCCTCTATGCTTCCCAAAAAATCCACATACACTTCAAAGAGCAGCAGGGCCCACACCCTACAAGAGGAGCAGAAGAGAAAAAAGCCTCAAGTTGCAAGAGGGGAGGTTTAGGTTGGATATTAGGCAAAATCACTTCACTGAGAGGGTGGTCAGGCTTTGGAACCGGCTGCCCAGGAAAGCGGTGGAGTCATCATCCCTGGTAAATGTTCAAAAAACATGCAAGTGTGGAGCTTAGAGACACGGTTTACTTGGCAGTGCTGGGCTAATAGTTGGACTTGATGATCTTGGAGGTCTTTTCCAGTATTAGAAAATGGCACAGAAAGGGTTGCTGATGCTCCAAGGGTAGTTAAAAACTACAAGTGATGCTTCCTTCATCATTTGAACACCTCCAGACCTTGCCCATGAGTAACTGTAGAGGACACCAAGGCTTCACAAACATGTGTGAAGCTCCTGTCTGTTTCTAGTGTTTGGATTGAAGTCCATTGGGGTTGTTCCTCTGCAGTCTTCTGTCTGATTTCAAAACAAACACAGGGCATCCCACTGTTTCCTGGTAGATTATCTTGTTTATCTTTGATTCCACTACAAGAGTGGGCAAAATGATCCCTATATCTTTGTCTGATCACAGTGGCTTGGGTTTTTCAAAATCACTCAGTGTTGAGAGAACTTTGTTCCCTGTCAGAGAACAGTTCAATTGTCAGAGACAGTTCAATTGCATACAGCAGTGTGGAGACTGCTGTGCATGTCCACGCAGCCAATCAGGGAATTGTATTCCCAAATCCCAAAGTGTCATCCCAAAATCTTCTCCCTAACACTAGAGGTCACTCAGCCTCACCTCACTTATTTTAAGTTGTCTGGGTACTTAAGACACAGAACTGTTTTTCTCCTGGCAAGGCAGGGTAGAACCACATGGGCTTGTGTCTAGACAGCCTCACAGTCTGTGATGAGTTGCTCCTCTGCCTGGGTCTCATGGACAGGCCAGACTGTCAGGCATCATCAGAGCATTCCTGGCATGAATCAACAGGCTCAAAAGCCCTGGAAGAAGCACTGCTGACTACTACTTTGTGACTGGCAGAGTCGCCTTGGCATTTATATCATAACCTCTAGGCTACTTCACTTGTCTAAGCATTGGAAAACTTAAGTGCTCATTTCCTAATTTAGCTTGTTGATGCTTCCATCTCCTAGGAAATTCGTTAATAGCATCCAGGCTGTGAGACATTTGGCACAGAAATACTCTGCCCTTCCTTCTGATCTTGGGCAAGACCTGCAATAGCAAGGTCAAGCTGAAAGAAAAGTCATGATCTTAGTGCAGAATAAGATCACTTGGGAGGAGCATGCTGGATCTTGTTCCAAGGTCTCTTTCCAATGTCACCTATGACATTTTGCACAGATGATCTGCTTGAGGACAGAAACAATCCAGCATGCCTGAAGCAGCTATTAGGCGTCCCAATTATTTCTCAGAGTGCTGTAATTATGATGCTGGAAAATTGGGTTCTGCCTGATTTGTTCTCCGTTTCAGTTTCTCTCTCTAATACTTCAATTTCTCTGCATAGTCTAACCACACTGCTTGCACAGGATAGGAGGTTACTGTCTCACAAGAAGTGATACATACAACAATTTGAATTACTTCAGGAAGGGAGAGGAAAGTTTTCATTGTATAAGATGGTATGTATATCTAGCTTGAGCATCTTTAAACTTGAATTCTACATCTGATTTAGTTTCCTCAAACTCCATCCACAAACAATGGAGTTAACTGGTTTGTTTTTGCAGCTACCTTGGGTTGTGAAAAACTATGCCCAAATACTTCCTTTATTTTCTCAACTTCATAATAAAGGAAGCAGAGGGAGACTGGTTCAGCTGTGGATGTGAACACTAAAGAGTGGTGTTGTGCATCTCACCTTTCGCATTTTGTGGGACTTTATTTTATACCACTATTTGAGATGATTCAGGACAATCAATCCAGGTACCCCTGAACTGAGGAAAAACTGGATTCAACAAGAGACCAGACTCTAACCTGATGTAATCTCTAATCTTTAAACACATATTCTCATTTCCTTCTAGAAAGTCTGGTCAATAGATACCCCTCTTGCTGTTTCTGCTGGTAAGAGACTAAGGCATGATTATGATTGATGACTCTCTCCCCCAAAGAATTGGTATTGCATCTGCTGAACTCCTGCTCAGAGGAGGACAGAGCTCATAACAGGCTGAAAGCTTCTGAGCTGAACGTTACCTCTTCAGGAATGCTGACACATGCTACACTAATTCACAAGAATGTGAAAGCAATCATCCAGAACATGACAATTCAGTGACTGGCTGCAGTTAGCAAGTGATTGGGAACATGATCTAAAACTCCAATGTCCCATTTATCTCCAGCTAACCGTTGACAAAACACTTTTCAGGTTTTATGAAGTGCAGGCACGTTGCACAGGCATTTAGGCAGGAATTTCTTGGCTTTAGCCCTTGGACAACCTTGTAGTTAAATAGTTAAAGAAAGCTTGTCAGAGAAATTAATAATATTAATTATTTTTAGCCATGTGTGTGTGCATGTTTGTGTAGAGAAAAAGACATGTATTTTTTTTTAATCTGACAGCCTTATGACAATTTAGCTACATACAATACAATTTGGAGTTTCTAGTGATTTTACCTTTCACCCAAGACCACCCTGTTAACAGCCCTGGTTGTGTGGCCGTGATGGGTTCATAGAATCAGAGAATCATAGAATTGTTTAGGCTGAAAAAGACACCTAAGATCATCAAGTCCAAGTGTTAGCCCAGCACTGCCAAGTCCACCACTAAACCCTGTGCCTGAACATCACATCCTGATGGTTTTTGGACACTTCCAGGCATGGTGATTCCCACACTTCCCTTGTCAGCTTGTTACAGTTCTTAACCAACCTTTCAGTGAAGAAGTTGTTGCTAGTATCCAATCTACACATCCCCTGCTTGCAAAAGGTTCTTTGGCAAATTTAACACAGCTTTGGTAAAACATTTCACAGTATTTGTGACAGAGGTGGAACTGCTGGTGTGAGGAAGGAGGAGTCAAGCGCCTCACAGCACCCCCCATGAAGTCTGTGTTGCCTTTTGGCACACCTCTACTGAGGCTGCACCTGAGGTGAGGCCATGGGATGCTGCAGCCAAACTGCTTCCTCATCTTCTGGTTTACCAGGATTTAGACAAGTCACTGCTTGACAAGCTGCATTTTCAGCAGCACTCAGGTACAAATTTTTTGGGCTCGCAGCTGGGGCTGTGTTTTTAACACTACTCCATACCTGCAGTGCACTCAACATTTAAAAATGTTGGTCTCTGCCTTTTTCTCCTCCAATGTAAAAGAGAGTGAAGAATCCATACCTTCAGGTTAAATAAGGAAAAAAGACCTAATTTTGAAAGGGGAAATGCTGCAGACCAGTAATTTCTAACAAGAAAACATGAGTTTATTTACTATCACACCTTTCACAGAAATCTACCAAGAGTTGGGGTTTTTTTCTTGTTTGGGTTTTTTGTTTTGTTTCCTGATAGTAATATCAACAATGAAAAAGAAATAAACATAAAGAATTGAGGAAATAAAACTAATTATGGATCATAAAACTTCTTCCACATGTACATTTGCACAAAGAAAACCTAGCAAAATTATTTTGGCACAGGGTCTGAGACACAGTCATTTCAAATGGAGAAGGACAATAATTTCATGCTAAAGATCTCTTTTTACTTTTTTTGATCCATAGGTTCTCTCTCCATACCATCTCTGGATTTTTTTTCTCCGCCTTCTTTCCTCTTTCATTTTCCTATGCTTTGGCAGAATAGCCCAAGGGTAGTTCTAACCAGTGCCAGGTTGTTATTCTTATTTGCACAGGAGAGGAGCTAATCCTTTAGAGCTTCTTCATACAAAATTAAAATGAAAGCTTTGTGCTAATCATTTCCTTCATGAGTAGACCTGAGCTCCACATGGGATATTTGTGTTTTTCCAGTCAAGGATGTAAAGTAGTTTTGAAGTTTGGACCTTTGAGAGCAGTTGAGCATCTGATCTGATAGGTAGAACTGATGGAGCCCAAAACCCTCCCAGTTCAACTTGAATTTAGCTGTTAGCATTTCCCAATTAATTCCCTGGCTTGAGTTGGCTGAATTCTCTGATTAAACAAAATAAAACTCTCTAAATTTAGAACATTTTATATTAAATTAAATGATATATATGCCCTTCAAAACTGATTCTGGTCACAATGAAATATGTAAAGTTGAAGGTTTCAAACAAAACTTACTGAAAATTCATTTTCAACATAATTTTGAGGTTTTCTGCAGAAATCAAGTGTACAAGCTGCAATCTAAACTGAGTCATTCACTTGGTAGTATTTTTGGATAGGTTCTTATTCCAAATATCAGCATTTATTGACATTTAGTCGCGCAATTAGATTAGTTTCAAATAGAGATGTTGAGTGTGGATACTACTTACTCTATTGGCACATATTGCTTGGGTTGAGATCTTGGTAATGGAAGACACAAAAAATGGAATGAGAAGAAGAGATCAAACCCTGATCTTTGGAAAATGCTGCACTGGCAGATTGTCTGTAGTAACAATGACACAAAACCTTCTTTTTTCTGTGTTATTTCCAAATTCTGAAAGTAGAAAAATCACCTTTTCAATATAAACTTCCCTATTTTTTCTGTCCCTATCTTCAGGTTCATGCCAAATCATGAACTGCACAGGAAAAATATTTCCTTAAGCAAATGACATAACAACTTGGTGCCAAAACCTGACACATGTTGACCAATTCCTTGCAAATTCTGCTGATGCTAATTGGTTTTGAAGATCCTTTACAAATCCTTAACCCTCTGAAAAGTTGGGTTTAGTCTGGAGAACAGCATCTACAAGAACAAACTCTTATTTCAGGACCTATTTCTCTGTGAATCTTAATCACACAGGATCAAAGAACTGGTAATGTTGAAAGGGACCACTGGAGGTCACCTAGTTCAAGCTCCCTGTTCAAGCAAGGATGCTCCCCTAGAGCCTTTTCCCCAGGATTGTGTTCTCATGGTTTTTGAATATCTCCAGAGAAAGATAGTCCATGAATTCTCTGGGCATATGCATCCAAAGTCAATGCATCCAAAGGTTTCCTTTCCAGTCAAATACAATAGTTGCCCACTCTGTGAGACTCTGAGATCCCCAGGAGTGGCTAGTCACAGAAATACAGAAGTTTGATCATTTATAAATGCAAAAAATCTTTAAGAATAGCAGTTCTTGTTTTGCATCCTCAGACTCAGGTTTACCCTTGATTGGTGATGTGTAGAAGGGTGACATTCCAAAAATCTCGAAGTCCTTCAGTTATGCTGATGGTCATTCTCATTAAATGTTCATGTTCATCCACCAGGACATATCACAAAAACAGAGGTGGATACTCTTATTTACTGAAAGAATTCACAATAGCATGAGACAAACTGTAAAAAGTACTGAGGAGAAGTAATAAATACAGAGATTTTAATATAAAGAAAATTATCTCTATGAACACGAAGATAGAAGTCATTTGAGGCTTTTTCTCTCTTGTTGCTAGGGAAGTGAAGCCTTGGAAACTCAGTGTCACCTGGTCCATATCTTAAATCATGGCCTCTACTTCAAGCTGAAATCCATGTCTGGTCATGCTACAAAGTGCTATACACCAAAGACATCCCTTGCACAACAGGGCTTGTCACTGAAATAGAAGTTTACAGTGCAGACAGGCAAGTCTAATAATAAAGAATGGGACAGAAAAACAGATTCAAAATATTCTGTCCATGTGCCTTGTCCTAGAACCAGAACCGCAGAGTGCACTAGACCCAGACTGAATTGTCAAATATAAAAGCAACCTCAGGTTTGAGACTTGGGGTTGAGGGGATTTTTTGGCAGCAAATTGCATTGTTTTCTTTTGTTTTCTTTTGTTTTCCAAGTTATGTGCACTGCCATCTGTAATATCCTTCAATGGCTGAACGAGCTTGTGGGCTGAGCTGCTTTGAATTTCAAAAGAAATCTCACGTGTACACAGTACAGGTTGGTTATTTTCCTTCCCTTTTCATTTTTCTGTCGACACAATTGTGATACACAGGGGCTAGTTTGTATTTTGTACGAAATCCTGAAACCATTAAGCAGCCTGCACGTTATCAACTGCTCAATAATTCTGCCCCCTGTTTTTCCCCCTGCTAACAGGTTATCATCCTGCCATGCTCTGTGCCTTAGATTCAGTCGTTGCTGGCGAGCAAGGAAAGCCTGCGGCAACCAAGCAGGGCATTCCTTCAATCCGTATTTAACAGTTAATTGCAAACCTGTTCCTTGAAGTACCGCCACAATTCCTTGCTCTGCTGCAAAGTCTTTGATATCGACCTACTGCTTTTGGAAAGATTACAACTTGTGCACTCGGTTACTCTGGTCAGATGTGCACAAGAACATCAAGTATGAAAGTAAAATTGCTTTCTCCGGCACGTGTGAACCCAACAAACCTCTCAATTGCTATGTTAGAAATGCTTCAAACCAGTGCAGCCCTGCAGGGTAGGCACTTTGGGAGGGGAAGGGAAATTTCTGACAAGTAAGCTGAATTTCTGGGTGGTAGGGGAGGGATGAAATGGAGAGGGTGTCCCAAATGCAGGGTATTTCTCACATATTTTGCCAGAAATTTACTCACATCAAGTAAAGATCTGTCCTCCCCCCGGTAGCTTAGCATTGGGTATTGTTCTCATTTCCAGCAAAGTAAATCCAGAATGGCACCCTAACAGGGAATTCAACAGGATTTTAATCCAGATTTATAACTTCTCTTGAGAAAGAGACATGACACACATTGAACAGGAACTTAAAATGACACTTTCCAAGTAAGTTGCTCAAGCTAATAACCTATCAATAGTGAGTTAAACCCAGAGTGCACAGAGCGCAGAACAAAAAGCTATCCATCAATTACACACAGGAGACATGTACTGAAGGAAATAAAGGCTTACATGACTCAGAATCATAGGAATAGTTTGGATTGGAAGCCACCTTTAAAGGTCACCTATTTCCCCCATCCTGCAATAAGCAAGAACATCTTCCACTAGATCAGGTTGCTCAGAGCCTCATTCAGCCTGACCTTGAATGTTTCTATGGATGGGTCATCCACCACCTCTCTGGGCAACCTGTGCCAGTGCCTCACCATCCTCATCATAAAAAAACTTCTTCCTTATATCCAGCATAAATTGACCTTCTTTTAGTTTTAACCCATTACCCCTTGTCCTTTCACTATGGGCTCTGCTAAAAAGTCTGTCCCCATTTACTATAATGTACTCATATTTGGAGTCCACTAAATGGGCTCAAAATCATTGATCCTTTGTACAGTCAAGTTTGTGTAATTTGAATGCCCTCAATACCTCTGGCTCTTCACTAATATTTCAGTGGAGTCCATGTCAATGTTAATGCATTGCCACAAGTGTGTCTATAGTCTGACATTAGGGAGTTGTGCATAAATGCATAAACTAACTAGCTATTGATTTGCTCTTTCTTTTCTAGAAAAGGAGTTTGAGCAGAGTGGGGTCAGGAAATGCTGACTGTATTGGAGGTTTTGAAAAATCTTTGGCTCCAGGCAGTCTTACCTTGCACCTGGGTATGGTCCAGGGTTTGCACTGGCTGTAGATGAAGATATCAGTCCATGGTGAATTTTTTTATGTTTTTTTTGCTGACTCATCTATAATTTTGAATACTGTTTGAGTAGGAGCATTTCCTTATAAGTTTTCAGCTTCTCTATGTTCTCCATGTGAGCACTGCACCACTTTTTGTGCACACTGGAAAATCATTTATCTATCCACAAGCAATATATTCTTATGCAATATAGTCCAGTATTTTTTTTATTCTAGGCTGGACATGCAAGATCCTACTTCAACCTTGAAATTAAGACCCATGGCAGGAAGATTGAAACTAAATGATCCTTAAAGTCTCTTCCAACCCAACTCAACCCAAACCATATTAGGATATGATATGGTATGATATGGTATGATGGGGTAGGATAGGATAGGATAGGATAGGATAGGACAGGACAGGACAGGACAGGACAGGACAGGACAGGATAGGACAGGATAGGATAGGATAGGATAGGATAGGATAGGATAGGATAGGATAGGATAGGATAGGATAGGATAGGATAGGATAGGATAGGATAGGATAGGATAGGATAGGATAGGATAGGATAGGATAGGATAGGATAGGATAGGATAGGATAGGATAGGATAGGATGGGATAGGATGGGATAGGATAAGATAGGATAGAATACTTCTCCACTCCCAGTATACCCTTTCCTGACTGTGCCTGTAACCATCATCTGTGGGCTCTATTGGCAGGGACTTAGGAACTGTCAGTGAGTTAATGGGGTTGTCAAACAACTTTTTTGCCTCCAAGTGAGATCAGAGATTATATGAGGGCTGAGGTTCAGTACAGGAAGGGAATGAAAAATTCTTGCAGACTGTAGAAGAAGCAGCTGGAAATATATCTGTACTAGAAGAACAAATGTCAGACTAAATGATCAAGAGCAGTTATATACTAAAAAAAATTTAAGCACCAAAGAGGCAGCTGCAGTCGTCTTGCATGAGTGTTTGCAGCAGAGAGTCTAAAGAATTTAAATAAGGAGTGGACATTTTTGTTTTGGAACCTGAATTCAAATTTTTCTGTAGACATCAACACTTTCCAATTTGTCTACAGCCTGGTTTAATTATGAACATCAGAATGGCACATATTATTTCAGTATCAGTCTTAGTGATGCCATGTATCTGAATAGCATCACCTTCTCTACATGCTGGGATTGTATCCTGCACCTTAGGAACTTTTACAGAAAATGATCTTATGCAGAAAATAATCTTCATGTGTTTTGGAAGCCTTTTCTAAACCATTATTTTGCAAAATGTCTATGGATTATATTTTTATGCCTATAGTTGTGAATGCACTGTGTACATATGCATCTCTTGAACCTTGTACCTCAGTTCCAGTATGTTATTTGCCTACCTGTCTGTTAATCATGATTCTTACAACTAAGCACCCTTTTCTGAGATTTTTAAATGGGACTAAGTACTTGTGTTATCAAAATCTGATGAAGAATCCCTCAGTATTAAACCTGCACACTTCCTGCAATTCTCCCAATAGCAGCTTACATCACTTGAAGAACTCACTCAGTTTTTTGTCCTCATACAAGGGAATTATTTATTTAAAGACACAGGATTCCAGCAGCTGCTTTAATAAAATGAAGCTGAGCTCCACAAACAGTGATTCAAATAGAGCTGAGTAATTTCTGCTCTGTTTGGAACTGTATTTACATGACTAGTGGTACTTGGTACAGTGCAAGCAAAGGATAATATTTCTTCAATGCTTCTTATTCTCATGTATGAAACCACAAATTGGAGGAACACCAAAGAATGTTTTTATAGAGCTTCATGCACATTAATCATTCTAGAGACTTCAAACAATTGTATGTACAACATTATAAAACTGAGAATAGAAAGACCTGAACTAAAATCTTGGAACTGAACAACTTGAAGTGTTGAGAGTGCATTAAACCAAAAACTGGATTCAGATCTGAAATTTTCAAATGGCATCAGTCTGGCTTCCCAGAAAGCAGAAGCTGAAGCCCAGTAACAAGTCAGGTCTGAATTTAGGGAAGTTTAAATGCCACTTTTAAATCTGGGGGTTTGACTCATTTCTGGAATACACAAGTACCAAGATGGATACTACAGGTTAAAGAACTTTACCTTTGACTTCAACAGGAGCAGGACTGTTGCCAAAGCACCTTTGTTGTTGGCAGTATTACTACAACAAATATTGAAATCAATTTATCAACTCTGGGTTTGGAAGTTCAACTTAGTCTTGGACCTGCATTTAGTCTCAGGATATAAAAGAAAAATATCTCTTCCATTACTCCTCACAGAAGAATGATTTGTTTCTGCAGAACAACTGACTTTACAATTTTCCACATCAGGACTTTATTCTCTTTACTGCTGAGTTTACCATACAAAGTCACAAACATATTCATTTCTCTTTTGCTAGCAATTAGTTCTTCAAGACATAGGCAGATGTTCCTTTTTAGCTGTAGCCTAAATATATGAGCTCCTATTTGCCATAAGATGTAATAGATCATGTTCCACATACAATTTTCAAATGACTTCAAGCCTTAATCATAATAAAGACTCAAGAGTTAACGTTCCTTTCATCTATAGATTATTACTGAACATTTCTAATAATCTAGTTAAGTTGTATAAAAAGCACAGAAAGAGACATGAAACAGATTTCTCTTCTCATTTTCTTCAATACCAAGGGAAAAGAAAAGACAAATCCAATAATGGCACAATTTTTCTTTCCCTTTTTACTTTAACATTGAGCGATGTTCTTTAAAAGAAAATAGGTTGCAAGCAGCTAGGAAAGCTATTAAATGTTGTTCTTCTGTTTCACCTGTAAAATACCACACAGAGATTTTAATCTTTGCCTCATTTTTTTCCCCATAATTCATTTGTTTACATGGAACTAAAATTTCTTTGATCCAAAGAAAGAAAACTACAACCACAGTTTACTTTTTTTAAGGTTCATTTTATGCTTTTAAATAATAGCTGTACATTTAACAGGTATGAGTGCACTGAAAGGCTGGTGATAAGCCATGATAATTATACTATACCAGTCAATAATTACCACTGCCAATGACACGTTCACATCCCACCCCAAGGACATGTAGGGGAGAGAAAAAGGAAGATGCAAGCCAGGAACAAAGGAAAGGAGGAGAGAGGAGTGGAAAGTGATTCCCAGCAGGTGGGAGATTGTGTAAGGGTTTTTTCCTAAGCTAAAGATGCAACAGAACTTGTCCCTCCTGCGATTCTTATTTTGGGTTAAGTGGCATGGGCCAACAGGCTGGACACTGTCTCATGGATCAAGTAACTTGAACTGGGATCCTTGAACTGGGACACGTGGGTTCGTGAGAAATGTGGTTGTGGCCAAAAGCTCATGAGGAAACGCTGGATGTGACTCATCTGAGCTACAATTCCTCTGACTTTGCAGGAGCATAACTGGGAGCGACCGAAAGTCAAAGTGACACAAATACATTTCAGCATTTCCGATCAAAGCACTCATGAGATTCTTTTCCTCTCCCCAAAATGTGACATTTTGTCCCAAACCAGACTGCGAATAAGTGTTGACAGAGTGGAAATTTCTCTGTGTGGAAATTCCAACTTTGGTTCTGATAATCTATATTTGGCCACAACTACGAGACATTTCTTAGCTATTTATCGCTGTTTATATTCAAGATGACCTTTCTAAACAGACATGAAAATATTTGGTCTCTGCTATTAAGGTCTTGCATCATGTTATAACTTAAATACTTAGTTCATTTAAACTGCTCACATACATAAAAATTATACTGTTTCTTAGTGTAAGTAAACTCTTGCCCTCACCTACACTGAATGCAATATTTTATCTGTGTAATATTTTATCTTATTCAAAGTTTTAGAAAGAAATCGAGATGGATAGCATTCTCAAAAAAAAATTTAACTGGGAAATTTTCAGAGCTCAGAAAAACATCTGAAAGAAAACAAGACTGAAAAAGTGACTGATAAGTCACAAGTAATTAATTTCTACAACAGAAGGGGAAAAACTAGGGAAAGGGTTATCTATTCTTCTTCAAATCAGCTTGATTTTGTCATTTGGACTCCAGAATATTTGACCCGTGGGAATCCAAGTACTAAAAAATAAAAAAAGCAACACTTATTTCATTTTCCCCTCACTTTTCCCATTTGTAAAATTGGCAGGATGCATCTGGTGTGCTGTGCAGTGTGTAGAAAACCTTTGAGAATAAAAATCATTTGTAACTTTTTCTCTCTATTTTTTTTTTCCTAAAGAGCTGTCATTCATAGATCTTGATGTGTTTTTCAAACCTCTCCCCTCCCCACACCATTCTCTGCTCTACAAGCAAAGTTTTGCTGCTGCCAGCTCGTTTTACAATCAGCCAAACTTCTCCATAAGTGCAAGCTCTTAAAAAAGTCGCATTTGTTTTGACCAAACCATTTAAATGAAGAGATGGGTTAATAAACCCTTGTCAGGACTGATGTTTAGGAACAGATCCTGCCTTTCCTTAGGAAAACTCTTTGGACATGAGGTGAGCCATCACCATCACCCAGAGCAGGACCAGCACTGGACCCCCTCACTTCCCTGCCTGCTCAGCAATCCACATTTTTCCATAGCTTTGCTCCATGGATTGAAAAGGCTGAAGCTTAATGGCTTTTCATTGCAAACTTCCTTTCAGCACACAGCCCAGCAATTAGTCCCCAGCCATGCTTCATGACCCCTGGCTGCCTCTCTGCGGGCTTTGATCACAACTTTGCTCGCTGACACACATCTAATAACCCACCATGGCACCAGCTAAGCTATCGGGCCCTAATTTATGCCTCACCCTGCATCCTAGGCCAAATAGGGGGTGTAATTAGCTATTATACCAGTCAGAAGTATGACCTGACCTCCCGTTCTGAAGTCAAGCAGGGAAAAGAAAAGAGGAAAGCTACTGGAAATGAGTTTCATGGGTCTCTTCCAAAAAAAAAAAAAGGCGATATCTATCCCTTCACAGGAGCCTGTGCTGGTTTTCAGTTTTCCACTGATCATGTAGTACCATCAGTAGAAGCAATTGCATAATGGTACCCATTATCTGAAGATATCACTCTTATTTTAGTAGAATACAGTTCCTGTAAGATCTTGTACTTCTGCATAGACAGGGGTACAGTCAGATGAATGAAAAATGAGCCCAACAATTTTCTATATAAATAAATGAGATGTGGAAAGAGGTGTCAAACCCAGAAAGGCTTCTTCTGGGTCCCATCATTTCTGGATTACTTTTTCTTTGTACTGTTTCTGGTTCTTTTTTTTTTTTTTTTTTTAAGTGGCATAAAACTGAGAGGTAACAGCAAGTAGAACAGCAGTAAAAGCAGTTTTTTTTCATGTCTATTTTTTCCAGGCTGAAATGAATTGTTGCAGCTCTGAGCCCTTGGAAAGGATGTTTATTCTACTCTAAATAAAACTGAAGTATATTTTTAAATGAAATATCACCTCAAATTACTTTGAAAGCATCCAAATAAAAAAACATTTACATTTTTTTTCAAAACTCCTTTCCCATTTTCTACCGTTTTTCTTTCCCTCCCTCAATTGAAACAAATCTCTTTGATCATCACAAATTCACAAAACATTCCAGTCAGCCCACTTGTATAATTTCAGCAGGAAAAATTCTTATTTGGATCAATCCCTCTGTCCAGTGCAGCCACCTCTCTAGAGGCAGAGTGAGAACAGAGCCTGGCAGAGGTGAGTGGGTTTTCCCACTGCCAAGGAAGCAGCAGCACAGTGTGGATCATACTCGTATCTGGCACAGCCCCCAGTACAGAGATATCCACCACTCAGAGCAAGCAGAAGAAGGTTCAGGATGTCTCTTATCCCACTTGGAACAGAATGAATGCTCTGCGACAACCCAACTTCCTCGTGCCTCTAGCTGGGACAACCTCTGTTATCCCTGTTGTAGAAGAGCAACACGATCTGCTGCATCCAGTGTTCAATCCATGGAGCAAAGTTCCTTTGGCAACAAAGGTGGGATCTCTGGCATGGACACATAAAGGTAGGAAAATGCTGGATGAGTTTTTAGTATCTTTAAGCATGGAGAAGAAACTAGAAATAAGGAACATCGTTGGCCATGAGCTGGTAAGTTGTCTGTGCTGTGTTAACTAGAGGGAGCTGAGGTTTAGTGTTGTTTTATTTCAGCTCTGTCGTGGATCACAAGTGATTCTCAAAAGACATCGGCAAATCAAACTGCTAAAGGGTTTACCTGACCACTTCTCTGTCGCATGTTGGAGGAATGAAAACAATTGTCTTATGGGTTTTCATCCCCCAAAACTCTGGTCACAACTGTTATCTTTCCATTTGTGCTGCCAGGTCAGAGAAACCAAAGTGGGTTTTTGCCCTAGGACAGTCTAAAACAATCTAAGTTACCATATCAATGATGCACAGAGGTTTTGATGTGGCATTCCTTCTTTTAAAGGATTAATTCATACTTTTTGGGGAATTTAAAAATGTATCTTAAAGGTTTTTATGAATTTTCTTATAATATAGGTCAGAAAGAAAAAAAGCTGACAAAAAATAATTAAAAAAGAAACCATGGGCATGAATATGGAAAGTGTTTTGTCTTCCCATAGCTGTTCTATGTCTTTGGTGATATATTTCTACATTTTATTCCACTTGAAAAGAGTTCTAATGTTCATGTGTGAACTTTTAGACACTAAGAGGACATCAGGTTTTGGAGCTCAGGCCTGCACTTATGTGTGGAGAACCACCAAAGACACGGTCCTGCAATCCCAGTTGACTTAAAATTGGTCCCATCAACTTCTTGCAAGCCCTTCAGAGAGCAAAGTGGAACCTCTTCCAGGACCTCTCTGCCTGTGGTGTCCCATGTCTTGGACCATGCAGCATCCTGGAGATACTGCTCCAGACATACTAAGGAATACATTGACAAGTTTTGTTGGAAAAGCTCTGAGCACTTGAAATCCAAATTATGTCCTCAGAACATTGCAGTTCAGTTAAATATCTCCTTTCTTGCCCTTTCTTGCATTACCCAGTACTACCTCCTTACGTCCCTTTTCTGGTGGAAGAGGCACTCCCTAGATGGACCAGGAAATCATTCAGGAACCAGTTCACACAGGAGGTCAAAGTTTCCAGACAAAGAGTGTTCTTCTGGCTTGCTTGAAGTGAATTCAGTCGTGCAATACTCTCAGAAGGATCAGACAGCTGATCTTCAGGAAATACCTCTGCCAGCACTAACGGACTCGATGTGTCCGGACAGCAGCAGCATTTCTCTTTCAAGGGTGATCCAACAGTCCAAACAAAGGGCAAGGTTCATCAGAGGTTAAAAGAACACTGTTAGGAAGGGATCGTAAATTTTAGAAATCTAGGTTAGACCAGTGTTATTTGTTCAGGACTAATAAGGCTGGGAAGGAGATGTGGTATCTGGAACACCCCCTGTCTCAGCTTTGGAGAGGAGAAGAGTAATGAGGGACAGGGAAGAAGCCTTTGGTCTGTTATCCAGAGGTGACTGGAGCAGTTTGATGGCTAAAAAGCATCATTTTAAAGCACTGTGGGACTAAAATGATTATTTCACAGGATATTCTGAGTTGGAAGGACCCACAAGGATCATTGAGTCCAACTCTTATGTGAGCAGCCCATACAGGGATTAAACCTACAACCTTGCTGTTATTAACACCATGCTCTAATCAACGGAGTTAATCTCAGGATGGTATTTGCATGTCTCCAAGAAACCTTTAAATCGCTGCTAATAAAAATATAGTGGTGGTACAAAGAGCACAGGAGAAGTGAATAATGGAAAAGGGCAAATTTTGATCTGAATCATTTGACAGGGACCTAAAAAACAGGATGTTACATTTTGCTCAAAAATAGATGATGGACAAGGAAGGGCACAGATATTCTACCAAAAAAAAGGGTATAACAAGGTCTGAAATATAGAAGCGGAAGCTAAACAAACATAGACTGGAACAAATGAGAGTAATTAAATATTGGAACAACACACTTTGCCACCAGCCACTCTCAAATCTGGACTGATCTCTGCTGCAAAGTCAGGATCTAGTGAGATTAAAGCAAGAATAACTTCAGAGAAGTCCCTTGGCCTTTAGCAGTTGATAGGTCAAACAAGATGACAAAATAAGCCCTTTTGGGTTTAAAAATTGCTGAGCTGATAGTCTCACCAAGACGTTAACGGTTCGAGGCATTTGATGAGCAACACAGCCACCGTGAAATGGATTAAATGCCTTTTTTTTTTCCCCTTAAGACAGCATATAATTAACTTATGGAATGTGTTGCCATGGGATGTCAGAGGAGCAAGTATCTCGGATTCATGTTAAGTACTACACACCTATTTGTATAACCACTTAGTTAAATGGTGATCCAGACAAATTTCCCCGTATCAGAGCATTTGATTAGGTAAACTTGATTTGGTTCTCTTTTTAAGCATTAATTATTTTCTTCTTGATGGACAGAGAATATCTGGTTCCCATTGCTCTGCTGAGAGATGATAATTGCTAATTTCTGTTTCACAATGCCAGATGTTATTGCGATTTTCACAGCTCCATTTAGAGGCTATTTCTCTGCTCCAAATGGTTTGGTCTGCAAGGAGGATGCCTCAGGCCAAAGGTACAGAGCAAACATTTTTGAAAGAATCATTTCCTTCAAGATGTTTCTGTTCCATTATACAGAATAAATGTTGACCCGTTACATGAAAAGTATCTGGATTCAAGACAAGATCTAACCTGCAACTGCTAAAACTATTTGGAATTATCAAAATTTCAGGTTCAATTAGCCTATTGTGAAAAAAGTTGCCAACAATTGAACAGGCTAGTGTGTTTACCTTTGCTCTGGGTCCTAATTTCTGCTTAGCTATTGAAGGACAACTTGCTTATGTAGTGTTGATTACAGCTCTTGGAACAATCTGCTTTAAACAGAAATCACCATATAACATTAATTATAGGCTTGTTCCTGCCACCTCATAATCAAAGCCCTGGGAGAACCTATATTGTGAAGCATGTATCTTATATTTAAAATGTATTTAATTTGAATATTAGCATGGTTGTGTTTTAGAGAAGGCCCTTGCTTAATATTTCCCAGTAACATCTTGCTCAATCCAATTTCAAAGCCTCTCCCTCCTTTTCGGAGTTATTTACCCTCAGTGATTTTCTATCAGACTCATTCGTGGTCTGAACACCTATTTCACACTGTACCCACTATTAAAAATGAAATGAAATAAAATAATTTAAAATAAATAAAATAATTTAAAAAATACATTCAAACCTAAATAAAATTATTCTTTTTTTTAATCAGGAAAGGTATGAGACTGACACATTTTTTTTCTTGAAAAGTATTTATGTTAAGAATTGCTTGATTTTTAAAAGATACTTCCAAATGAAACATTTTCTTTTGAACTGCTATGTCAAAGCATTCACATTAGGGAGTTTTGTGGGGTTTTGATTTTTGGGGATTTTTTTGGGAAGGGATTGTTGATTTATTGGGTGGGAGGGTTGGGGTTTTTTTGCTAGATTTGAGAAAAAGACCCTTTCTTGGAGTGAAAAAGTTCTTTTCTAGTAGGATTACAGAGTAATTTTTTTCCATATTTCTTAATTAGAAATTCCAATAAGCTTATTTTTAGAAGCAGTGACACTTTCTTTTTTTCTTATACGTGGTAGAGAACTCCTGACACTGTGTTTCCAGTGAAACTCTGCAGCACATCACTGACAGGTTTTCTGTTTTGGGCACATATATCTGGGCTGTATGTGTGGCCACTGTGACATGGGGTCTATGTGCCTGCTTGCTTCAATTTCTCTCTCAGTGAAAATCCTCCAGGAAAGATCTTCCTCTTCAACCCACCTTGAGAGGTCTGAAATTTCATTTCAGATTTGGTGAAATGTAATTCCTGCATCTGAAACAGAAGCTTTAAAGAGGAGGAAAGTACCACCACCTTATTCCGGTCCCCTATTACCCAAAGACTAGTGCAGCTCCATCATCTTCATCACAATGATTTTTAGTGGACATTTATCATAGAATCATAGAATGGTTTGGATTGGAAGAGACCATAAAGACCATCTAGTTCCAGCAACCCTGCCATTGGCAGGGACACCTTCCACTTGGCCAGGCCCAATTCAACCTGGCTTTGAACATTTTCAGGGATGGGGCATCCACAACTTTTCTGGGCAACCTGTTCCAGTGTCAAGCAATGTCAATTAATTATACAAATAGTGACTAAGATGTAGCTAGGGTGTGAACTTCCAACACATCAGCTACACCCTAAACAATGCCTGCAATGAAGACAGAAAAATTGTGGAGCAACTAAACCTGGTATAAAGGAGGGATGAGATACCTTGTGTGTATAAGATATGTACATGGGCAGTAAGATATGCACATGTCAGTGTGCAGGTGCTGTAGAGGAGTGATACACGGTGGATTTACATCCCCACTACCTCTCTGTGAGCCTGTACTCTGAGTCTGCCCCAATGAAACACTGGATGTTCCTGGACAAAACAGAATATTCAGGAGTTCAAAACAAATTAAATACTTCTAAATACAAAAAGACCAATAATAAAATCTGATAGTATTTTATAAATCATCACAATGGGGGAAATTTAGTGATTCAAACATTGTTTTTTTGAAATATTATTTACCAGGATAACAGGTTCCAAAATCTTTTCTCTAGTCTAATTTCAGCTTGCCCTGAGAGCAAGAAGCAATCTTGCTGCCAGTATCAAAATCCTGCTGCAGCAGAAAGGTGCTTGATGCATGCCAAGATGTGATTATCCATAGGAAGGAGAGATCCTATAGCTGTGGTCGTGCTGGGGCAGTGTGCTGACTCAACAAAACGTCCCCTGTGAATTTGACAGCTGCATGGTTTGCAGTTTTGGAAATCCAAGCATCTTTCTGGGTATTAGTCTGGAGGCTGTGGACAAGAAAGAAGCTGCAGAGCAGTGGATGGGGGATTAGCAAGTGTGCAGAGGTCACGGTATTAAACAATATGTGAACTTCATAATTTAGGTCCTGCTCTCGTAAACAGGGCTAGGAGTTGACCAGAGATGTTTTCCTCAATCTGTGGCTGTCCTGGGGTCACTGTAGCAAACAGTGTTTGCTAGCTGACAGCAGGATCCCGTGATCAGAAATTTGTTTTGTAAATACCTCTGTGTCAGGAGCAGGTTACAAAAGGGTTCATAATATAAAAGCAGGCATAGGTGGTGAGCACAGGCAGACATGATCCAGGTCATTTCTTCTATGGAACTGAGATTTAGGGAGAGGAAAATAGGTCTAATATTACCTCTTTCTCTGCTCACTCCTCACTGTGAATCTGTGCTTGATTAATTTAAGGTGTAGGCAGGTCAGCTTTTTAGCTGAAGAAGTTTAAGGAGTTACTGTTTTCTACAGGGTTTTGGTACAGGCTGCTGTGGCTGCTGCCGAAAGACAGAGTATGTGAGTGCTCCCAGTGCACTTCAGGGTAAAACAGTGGTGTTTTAAGCAAAACCATCTGGGAGCTTAAATTCCAGCTGTTTCTGCTGTGATGCTGCTCCTACTGTCACAGAGAGAGGACAGAAGCACAAAGGGTTTGGACTTGTCATCGTGTCACTACTGCTTAATACAGGAACAGGCAAAATGAAGCAGCTTTACACTTTGCCATTGCTGAAGGTTGCCAGGTGTGAGGAGCTCTGAGTCATGATTCAAGTGAAATTTATCTGCATCCAACAAGACAAACACACCCTACACAATCTGGTCCCCTTCAGTTCCCTTCCTAGTTAACTCTGAAATACCTGATTTCTTTGGGGCCTTTACTTCTGTATAAGATGAAATACATCACTGACGTTTCAACATCTGGCCAGTGGTTGTGAAGGGAAACCAACCAGCCACATCCCAGCTGGGTTGCAGGCGTCCCTATGTGTCCCTTCTTTCACCCTCTCCCCAGTGTGTTGCTGAGCAACTTGGAGAGTATAAGTGCAGAAATGTAGCAACACAGCAGAGCAAAGCTTCTGAAAGCTTTTTCTTCTCCAACCAGTTTATTGTAACCTGCATCCCTTCACTGACCGAGCTGGATTAAGTCTCCATGACGGGAAGTCAGGAATGTAGATTTATTCAGACTTGCTGAAGTGGTGGCACACATCCCAAGGAAGACAAATAGCCTTTTGTGAGATAATTTGCTAACACTGTTCCACCCTAACATGCATCTGTCCTGTTATCGCATGACTAATATGGACATAACCCTGCACACTTTTTATCTGACATGCATGTGTATGTCATCCTGATTTGTGTCTTGCTTGGTTGGCTGAAGAAGCCCATGGACTTGTGCCCAAGCAAAACTTGTTGAACTGAGATCAAAATCTGGTGAGTGTTTTTAATTCACTGCTCGTGCCTATTTGCAAGGAGTGGCTTTATTTCAGAGGAACGTTTGCAGAGAGGCTGTTTTTCATTCAGTCGTTTCTTTAACCATATGTAGAAGAACTGACAGAGTAAAAGTATTTGTCATTCACTGTCAACACCACAGTGATTTCTGTTAGTCACATTATTCTTTTGGTTAAAAGGGTGATGGGCATCTGATCAGGAAGAAACCTGCCCTGTGAGTAATCCTACACAATGAGTAATGAATAGGGGATGAATCTTGTTCTTTTGCAGCATTTTGATGAATGCTATAAAATTCTGCAGCATTTAATGACTAACTTGATGTAAATAATTATTTGATGTAAATATCATTATTGCTCATCCTGCAAATAGGGAAATTGAGGTACGGGGCAAGGCAGTGTTTCTGGATGAGGAGTCCTGGATCCCAATTCAGCAAAACTTCTGCCAAGCTTAAAATAGAAGACAGAGCCTTTCCCATTTCTGTACTGAGAGTTCACTCTGGAGATTTAATTCCACCTGTGCCTCTTCTGCAGGTTTCCTGTGTGCATTCATCTTCTTCCACTGAATGGTAGGCAGTGATGTGACCTTTACAAACCAACTGCTGAGCTTGAAAGAGTTTCAGGGACTGGAATGATCCTGCCTTGGGCACTTGGAATCATAGGATCCAACCCTTCCTGAGTTTGAAGAGACCCACAAGGATCATCAAAGTCTGACCCGTGGACTCGAAGAACTCTTACCACAAGCAGGACCTTCTCCTGCCTCGGCCACCAGTGTCAGTGGTTATGAAGAATATTTCCAAATAAATTTTAAGTTGAAACATATTTTTTTTTTCCAGAATATCTGACTTTCACAAAATCAGCCCCATTAAAAGCTGAACACTTTCTTTTTCCAGCCCAGACCTGAAAACTTTTGATTATGAATATTTTGGACTTTTTCTCCATAAAAGCAGCACATATTGTGACCTCACTACAGTGAAATCCAGCCCCCAAAAGGCATTACTTAAAATCCTAATCAATGGATAAACAACCAGTTCCAACTACATTAGACACAATTTCCAAAAGTACCTCCTTTCTCCAAAGCAAAACAAATCGAGAGATCCAACCAATATTTAACAGTGTCTGTGTCTTACAGAGAAGTATTTGGGTTGTTTGACGTTGCTTTGCTGTTTATCCAAATGATGAGAACAGGTAGATTCCTGCCAGTGTTGCAATACTACCCTTCAGAGGATGTTGGTTTTCCTTTTACACCGGGACGACTCAACTCTTGCAGGATAGTTTCTTTGTATTTACCCTGCTGGAGCTGATGGCAAAATTCTGTGCAGGAATCAGGTCTGTCTTTTGGCTTGTACAGCTGAAACCGCACAAACTCTCTCTTTTCCCAATTAAAACATAAAAGCTCTAAAACCGTTCATGTCCTACAAAATACAGAGACAAATTATTAGGAAGTGGATCCTTGACAAAAATGATGCAGCAACTACTCAAAAGCAGTGATTTCTTCTGAGCATTTTAAAAAGGTAAATCCATCAGGTCTTTTTATGAAGTTTGGTAGGGAATAAATCCAGATTAAACACATGGCTTAGGAACTACTCTCCTGCAGAGACCCATGAGTCTCTGCTTTCCCCCAGTAAAGCTGAAGTCAGCTTAAAATTCTTCCAATCTGCCATCTTCTTCCCCTATCACAAAATACTTTAATCAAAATAGAAGCTTTGAATACAATTACATGAAGTTGTAACTATTTCTCCCAGAAGAAAAAAAGTCAATTGTATCATACTGTAATATTTTCATTTTTGTTTCAAAATAACTCTGAAATGGATTTATTTGACACAATAATTGTTTTGAAGGGGAAAAAATATAAATATGAAACTGAAATACAATGGTTTGATTGACCCAAGTCTTTTATCATTATTTAATTTCGGTTCCTGGAAAAACCTGAGGGAAAAACCGCTTTGTTGTGATTCAGAACAAGGACTAATTTCCAAATTCTGGAATTCCTCTGAGAGTGGAAGCGGCGAGCGCAGGGCAGATCTAATCACAGCTTTTCACTCATGGCCTCTGTAACTGGAATTGCGGTGGAAGTCACAGAAACTACGTGGTAATTCAATGCAGGATCATTCTCACGCTGTCACACAGATTCCACTCTCACAGTGATATCTGAATCTTCAAAGTTCTTATTCCAAGATCCTTCCCATTTTCTTTGCTGTTTGCCTCCACAGTCTGCAATATCCAGATGCTCTAAGCAACCCCAGTGAGTAAGTACTCTATCCACTTTTTAACAATAACACTGCAAATATTTCAATTATAATAATAATTTTTAATGTCTTAAAAAATAAAGTTTTTTAAAGCCAGAGGTAGTTTTTCGTTGTTGACTCCATGATGCATTTTTTTAGCATTGCAAGTGACTTTTAACATTAAAATAAATATCTTAAACCCCCTTTTACATCTGCTTGTGTACCAGCTGAAGGAAAGAGGAAAGCAAAGTTTGCCATTTGAATAACCAGTGTATTTTAAGATCTAGTAGAGCTCAGATGGGTTTTCCCTGGCAGAGGAAGCTTGATGCTCACTCAGCAGTACAGATCAAAAGGAACCTTTCTGGTGGTCATCAGACTTCATTCACCCTTAAACAGGTGTAAGTCAAGAGTAAGTATAAAATAAAATAAAATCAGTGGCACTATGCATTGAAGAAGATCTAGTCCTGCTGATTCTGCAATACTGCATAATTTGGCAGCAGTGACTGCTTTGCCTGCTGATGAAGAAATTTGTTAACAAGGCTGAGCCTGAGCAGAAGTGCTTATTTTTGGCATAACATAAATCAGACAACAAGTCCTTCCAAACAACATCTACGCCCTCCAGTTACTCTAAACTACAAGGTGACATGGGAATTTTCACCATTCATGATAAATCATTCCAGGAAAACGGTAAGAGGGCTGGGATGGGGGAGCAGGGGAGGAAAACACCAATTAATACCTGGATTACTGTGAAATAAGTACTTCTAGTGGGTTGTCTTTGATGTAGTGAATAGGCTCAGGTGCAGAGATGTGGATTTAATTGCAATGCATGGATTAAGGTAAACATGAAGAGCAGATTTGCTTTATGTAGAGTAACTTCTCTTAGTTAATTTCTGGTGTATTTTCATTTTAGCTTACTTTTTGACTCTTCCACATGTGCATATATACATATTCACATATACACAGATATATATGTACACATACACATATACAAATACATACACATATTATATAGATATTTTTTCCTTGATACTTCTAGAAACTAAGTGCAAAATGTTGCTTGGAGAATGTCAGAGCACCTGGGATACAAATCTAGTCTGATCCATCTGAATTACTGTAATTTAACACATGATGTAAATAAACAGAGCCTATGATCATCTTCTGGTCATCAGCTCTCTACTGCTGTGACCAACTAACATCCCTAAGATTCCAAGTTACTGTGGGAGTAAATTCACTTTCCTTATTTTCGGATGTCAACATCCCACCTAATCTTCCCAAGATCCTTTGATAGTCAAGAGATATGATTGATACAGACTTTTCTACATGTTTATTTCATGACAAGGTGAACTTTGCCCTAAAAGTGACTGTTTTCCTCCACTAGTCACAAAGGAAATGTAGCTCAGACACAGATTATGGCTACTGATGATATGCAGATCACAGATACCTCCTCAGTAATTCCCATCTGATTCCTATTTAGCTGCCACAGCTGAAGCCACACCATGGCCAGTTGTCCTCCAGGCTCCATGGCTGATGATTAGCTTTCTGAGATAGAAATGAGTGGGGATTAGGTCTTTGGATACCACAGCCTGGTAGCCCTATCTGCGAAGTCAAATCCCTCTGACTTCAGGCTATGAAACAGCAGAACAAACAGGCAACTTGGTTGCCTCTGTGAACAACAACATCTGACAGACAGGTGAGGCACGGGACAGGGAATGAGGACAGAGGCAATGTCATCAGTCTTATCAAAATCCCAAAAGACTGTGAGTCATAACCCTGTTTAGGAAGTAAAATTGCTCTTGATGGGATCTAGGGTAGCTTCGGAGTTGCTGCAAGCTAATAGTGGGAAGCCACTATCATTTCCAGCCTGGTGAAGGTTCAGACATGTGGAAAGTCATCTTAGGCCACCCATTTGATCAATTGTCGTGTTCTTGGCCCAGTGTGATGCAACTACTAAAGCCCAAGAAAATCAGCAGTGAAAAGTGCTTAGTGCCATTTCAGATTATGTACCCGTACAGGATATTGAAGAGCAGGATGTGAACTCCAGTTTAGGGGAGAATGGGTGGAGGGAAGAAACCTGTAGGTATATTTGGTTATGATATTTTGCAAAAGGTATATGCCTGAAAGCTTCTGGCAGTGTTCATTCTGCTTTAATAAGTACCTAGGGGTGCTGGGGATGCAGAACACAGGGTATGACCATATGCAGCTTCAGCTCTGAGAACACTTCTTTGTGTAGGAAATTCCCCTGGTTTTGTGTTTTTAACATAAAACAAAGGATAAATTACTCTTGGGGAGGGTTATTGCCTTTTGGCAGAATTTATTAAGCCCTCTGAAGCAAAGGTCTTTCCCTGCTGGCCTTTCCACATCTAGCTTTGGAGTGAGTGGGAGTGAGTTACAGCCATGTGCTATAGGAAGTAGTTGAAGGAATGTCAAGAGAAGAGGCAGCAACTTTTATCTTCACTCAACCCGTAAACAAACATGATACAGTAATCTGGAAAACCTGATTAAGGACTGCTGTACTCCTTGTCCCTATCAGACTTTGCAAAGTCTGTTCCTCTATTGCCTTGTCTCTCACTTAGAACCTGATTCATTCATTCATTCTATGACTGTGGATTCATTCATTCTATTGACTGGGACTCGGTTCATCCCAAGTACATGGCTTGATTTCATCAGGTCATCACAGTGTCTCACTGGAGCCCCTTGTCCAAGACAAAGCATTAAATGGAGATTAAAATACATCAAACTCTACTTCAACTCAGGTTTTCATCTATTTTTTTTTTTTTTGCAAATGTACAAAAAATATATATTATTTAACACATACACACACATACACATATGTGATGTGCATACATTCATTTATTGTGTAAATGAAAATATATGTGTACTGATATATAGATATAGATGCATAAATTCTCAACCCAGAGAAGTTGTGGATGTCCCACTCCTGGAAGCGTTCAAGGCCGGGTTTGATGGGGTTTTGAGTAAGCTGGTCTAGTGGAAGGTGTCTCTGCCCACAGCATTCTATGATTCTATGATCCCACCATATCATATATGATTTTGTAAATTAAGAATAAATAATGTATTATGATTTAATGATGTGTTATAATAATGTATTATATTATAATGTATTATATTATATTACATATTTTATATATATATATAGTTAACATATAATATATTTATTATATGTTATAATAATATATTGTTTATACATGATTGGCCAAGTGACAAACACACGAGCGCTTGAATATCTTGACCTGTTAAAGTACAAGTGAAACACAAACACACAAAACAAACACACATGGACAGATGTACATATTACAGTATATGATGGCACCTAAAAATACACACACACATCTGCATGTGCTTTAGCAGCAAAATATTAATGATATTTGCATATTTTCTCTCATCGCTCATTTGCCAGAAAGCCTCCACTGAAAGGTTAGATTATTAATTTGGGGTCTTGGGGGGGTGGGGGTAGTTTAATGAAAAAGCAACAACAGAAACTGTGAGATTTTAGCAAACATTAAAAAGTGTCATCTAATAGTCCATCAAACAGCTCTTGTCACACAGATAAACCTTTTATCTCTCTCTCCCAGATTCTAATCGAGGGTACAGTTTGCATGTTTCTTGTGTCACTGCAGCAACCAATTCAGCTGGGATTCCCTATGCCCTGGGAAATAAACTCATTTTGACCCAAATGAGCATTTCAGAGTCGTGTTTAATCTTTTCCAATTAACATGTTGGTTATTATTTGTTAGTCAAGACAGCAAGAGTGCATTTTCTCACCAAAGGGATGGGTTTCAGAGCAGACCGTATCTGTTTGTTTGGAGGTGTATACAGAAGAAAACCAAAATACTTTATGGGAAATGTGGTTGTGAGACAAAGTTTTCATTGTGGTTTAAAAAAAAAAAAGAAATACTCTGAAATCTTAGGCCTAAAGAGTAAAACTCCTACATTTTTATTACTTAAGAATTCAGTTTATAGCCTCCAGAATATTTTCTATTATCCAAATATATTAAAGATGGTCTAAAATAATTTTTTAAGTTTCTCATTCTATCATAATCTTACAATATTTACATGGTGGAACAAACTGTGTGTTTGATTTTGGCTGTGCACAATCAGTCTTGCCTGGATTTGCACTCATAATTAATTGCTCACATTGAAAATAGAAACCAAGTGATAAATGTGTCGTTGTCTCAAGTTAAGGCTTAACTCTGAAAATATAGAAATAAAACCTTTATGTCTTGTTTTTCTTGTGAGTCTTATGGTTCTTCATAATAGGTTCAATAGTCTTGGGTTTTGCGATTTTTTTACATCAGCTGATTCTAATTTCTAGCTTGGATGTTGTTGGCAAATAATTTAAAAAAATAAGATCTTAGGCTATGTCTATAGCCATAAGCTGAGTAAGGCTTAGGACCGAGACTTGAGCTGGTTCCTGGATGATTTTCACCCTTGGGCCATTTCACTTGCTTGTAAGAGGCCAATAAAACAATTCCACATGTATAATTTTCAGCATTTCTTATTTTCTCTGGAGTATTTGGATGCTTGGGCATGCACTAATGAGCAAAACAAGCCCAAATTAGGATGAATGGTGGGACATCACCTGCTGAGCGATGCCCCCAGAACTCTCATCTGATTGCCCACATCTCTCCTCGGACACAAGGGAGAAACAGGAACTTTTGGCAAGTTTGTCACGCAATGGGTGATGTTTGTGATGTATTTTCATGTTTACTTCCAGAGGAGATGGTACTTGGTGATGTTTCTCTCTCCTCCAGCTCAGGAAGATTAAGGAGGCTGCGGCTGGGTATGCCATGGAGCAGGAGCTCCTTACCTTTCTTTACCAAAATAGGGGATTTCCCTTCTCTCCTCTCCAACTGATTGAAGAGGTTTTTTAGGAATTTTCTTTTCCTTAAGCATTGTTCTTATTAAAAATAGTTCACCACCTTAGGCCATAAAAGAAATTCTCTTCTGATCAGGCCTCCTGCCTCAAGCGACTAAATAAATAGCATCCGTTTGATGTAGCAAATGTGCAAGCTGCATGTTTACTTCTTCACTTTGAAAAAACATATAATAGCAACTACTTTTTTCTTCCCCAAGGTTCATGTTGTTGTGAAATAAACAGATGTTTGGGGGGAGTGGTGTAAAGAAATGTCTACGTTATAAATGTCTGAAACACTCAGTCACCCTGATTAACAAGCATAACACAGGACGATAAGGAAACAGAAGATATCAGTAGTCACTGGCTTTGTTTTTATTTTATATTTTCTACTGTAAAATGTCTGGCATTGACAAAAAAATAAAGCCTGCTTTGAAAGCCACACATCTGTTTTCAGAGCTGTTGAGGCTGCAAGCATGAAATGTTGGAAATATATAAGAAAAGACCCTAGCAAAGAGTTGTGTCCCCCACTCTGAACATGAAAAGCTATGAGAAAATCAAATCCAAATAA
Organism: Chiroxiphia lanceolata; assembly: GCF_009829145.1. Lineage (NCBI taxonomy): Eukaryota > Metazoa > Chordata > Aves > Passeriformes > Pipridae > Chiroxiphia > Chiroxiphia lanceolata. The sequence goes on along the minus strand of NC_045641.1, from coordinate 4,883,182 downwards.
ATAGGGGAAACCATTTTATGAACCAAGGTTCCTCTTTTAAGCCAATGTTTTATGTGGAATGTACGTGACCCTCAGTTTTCAAACCTGAGCTTGCTCTTAAGCAGTTCACAAAGACGCTCTCAAGGGACTCAGCTCAGCATCTCCTTCTAGAGCTGCCCAAAATTTAAATCTATTCTGGTGTAATGGTGTTTCTTTGTCACTGGCCTATCTGAGCATCATGTAGTGGGGGATTAAGTGGAGTGATTAAGATTGTTCACCTTATTTTTGCTCTCATTTTCTCCCACTCTGAGGAAGTGGAAATGAAAAGCAAGGATTGGGCATCCCAGTGCAGACTCCTATTGTTTCTAATCTCATCCAGCATAACAAATCTATCAGAAATTCATATCTGGGGCCCAGCTGGTGTGATTGACATGGCCTCAAGAATGATCATAGATATCAGTCACCTGTTGAAAGGAAAACCACCCATGCTGCCCATTTAATTTATCTGAGCAGTGTTCCTGAGTGTTGGGATCATTCTGAGGGATCTTTGAGGATGTGGTGCAAAATCCCACTGGAGTCCACAGGTTACCCTTACTTTGAAATGAGAGCCAAGGCAGTTTCAAACTCCTGTGACCCATTATTGGCATTTTTGTCATACAATTAATTAATTAATTCATTCAGTGTTTATATAAATTATGGTTTTATTATATAGGGGCTTGAATTGCTACATTCTTCTCCTTGGAATTAATTTTTTGCTTGATTTTCCTTCCTTGAGTAGACCCAAATTATGTGTGCATTTGCTAACATGCAACTTCACAGACATTAAACAGGTGGACAAACCCTTTTTATTCTACAGAACAAGTATCCAGGTAAGGAGAGCTATATATGTTTTCAGGACATGACCACAATTCAGTTCTTTCTTGCAGCCTTATTGTTTCCTTAAATCACTAAACTGCTTAACTGTATAATAAATATTTTACCAGCTTCTGTATTTTATATGGCAATTCAGTTCAGTGGTATGACCAGTTTTAGTTTTAATAGCTGATGTATAATTATCTAGTTATTGCTATTAAACAGTTTTGCTGCTCTGGAAGATTCAGGCTTGACTAAACAAAAGTGAAACTTTCTTCATTTATTAGCAATGTGTCAGCAAACTGTGCTGCAACTGTAAATATTTCCCTTGTAAACCATGATTTTTTACAATTTTAAACATATTCTGTGAGAATCTCAGAAGGAACTTCGAATCCTACTCTCTCCTTCTGCATGTATTCACCATTTATCAACAACCACGGATTTTGAATGCTCTGCATTTCCTATCCACTGACAAGAGGACAGGAACATGCATATATAGAATATATACTTTATAGCACAAGACCAGAATAACTACAGGAAAAATAAAAGTTGCTGGAAAGGAGGTGAGTGAGGATGTTGGGACAGAAAATTCTTAAGGTTAGATTTATCCTTCTTTCTCATACAAACAAAAGAAAGATAAATCTGGCACCTGCCTCCCAGGGGAGTTTGGAGGAAGTAAATACAAACTGCAAGTCATCCAGGAGCACAGATGATACCTCTGCTGAACTGTAGAGGCTTTGATGATTTTAAAATGCAGAGGTCATGGAAAAGCTACTGCTTCACCCTTACAGAAATCCAGGAGACCTGGAGTTAAGATTCTTAATTTAAGTAAATTTTCCACATGGTTTTATGATGATTTGCACCCTTCAAAATCTGACACGATTTTGTCTTCATTTGTTGGAAGCCAGTAACAGATTAGGAGTATATGTCTTACTGAAAGTTTCCCTCAAGATTACCCTCCCTTACTTAATTGATAGAAAGTTTATATTATCAGTTCATATAAAAATATAAGATATATTCATAAAAAATATTTGAGATACTTTCACTTTAAAAATACCTACCTTTACAAATTGGAAAGGCACAAATACACGTGCAATACCACATATTTAAAATTTCCTAAAAAAGTGATTTCCACATGCATGATTAATTGTTTTCAACTGGAAATCTACCTCGTGTAAGTAGTTTAGGGTTAGAAAACCAGGCTTCAAAGGAATTTGGTATGCCTTCTTCACCTTTGAGATTCAAACACTGGAGCCAGGATTGAAAACCAAGGTATTTCAGGTGTCTGCATTTAAAAGACTCTGTTTATGTTAAGGCTTAGGTCACCTTAGTAGGTATGTTTTAATGAAAACATTACCTCTCTGTGACCTTTGGGATTTGAAGGTGAAAATGCAGTCACTGGAAAAAGGAATCCTGATTGTCATGGATGAAATCTTTGGCATTAAAGACATTGTTTCTCATCCTTGTGAGTGACTTAGTGCAACAATAAAGTTTGCTGACTTCACAGAAGAGGTAACAGGGTGGCTTCTGAATTGTCTTCTTGCCCAGAAAACACAGTTCTGAAACATTAACAAAATTAAGGAATGACTTAAAAGAATATTTCAAGACAGATCCTTAAAATGGTCATGCTAAATTTTTCTCTAAATAACTCAGCCTCAACCTGCACTACTCAAATATGAATAGAATTTGTGCTGATACCTGTGTTTCACAGGACATTACCTAGTTATTGGTGATTTATTTTATTCCCTGTTTTTCATGAAACAATATCCAGTCATTAAAACAAAATAAGGTATTGCAATAACACACTTCCTATAACCATAGTAATTTATAAATTATGTCAGACAACTGGGACAGAGTTTCTTTATGTCAAATATTAAATCTATTTAGCAGTTTATTTGCAACATATTTGCAACTTCAAAAAGAAAGGAAGAAAGGAAAGAGAGTGGGGTTTTTCCTACATTTTTTTCATTAATGAAGCTAACAGCCCTTGTACATTTGCAGTAAGTCAATTGAAGTAAATGACTTTTTACGACCGTTATTAACTTCAGTTGTCACTGGAATGTCATCAACAAGTTATTCATTACATTTCAAACTGGATCTTTTAAGTACAATAGCATCAGAATTGCTGAAATCCAAACCTTTATTTTTTTCTCACAGAGAACAGGGAGGGTGGAAAGAATCTGTCGGTTCCCTAAATTCAGGTCAAGGTAAGGTGGGAGGAAAAAAAAGCTAAAGTTTCAAAATCATCATTTTACACTAGTTTAAAAGCCTGAGTGATGAGCGAAATACATCATATTTCCACTTAAGTCTTGCACAGACTGAAGAGAAAGATGTTTGTGAGCCTTTCTCATGTTACTTATCTACAACAAAATCCAAAACAACACAGGACTCAGCAACACCTATCTGCTGGTGTGTGAGGGAGCCCTGATGTGGGAGGTGAGCAAACAGAGACTGTGTTTCATTCTGAACCCAAGCTCACACTGTCCAGGCATTTCCCAGCTTGGAGAGCAGCCAGCCTTAGGCTGCAAGTGCCACAGACACATCAGTGCTGTTGAAAGGCAAAACATGGACACCGGGGCTGTGTCTGCATCAGCAAACTCACAGGTCCCCCGGGCAAAGCTTTGGGATCACTCATTGCAAGGACTGCTGCCTGTGAAGAGCATGGGTAAGATCACACCAGCTTTGGATGCCTGCTTTCCAACACAATTCCAGCAGGTCTCCAACTTGCACCATAGAATCATAAGGTTTGAAAAGACCTCTAAGATCACTGAGTCCAATCACAAACCCAGGACTGCCAGGCCCACCACTAAAACATGTTCCTAAGCAGTACATCTACATGTATTTTGAACACCTCCAGGGATGGTGATTCCACCACTTCCCTGGGCAGCCTGTTCCAATGCTTGACCACCCTTTCAGGGACAAAATTTTTCCTAATATCTAATCTAAAAGTCCCTTGGCACAACCTGAGACCATTTGTTCTCATCCTGTCGCTTGTTATCTGAGAAAAAATTGTCTGCACCTGTCCCCACCTGTCTACAACCTTCTTTCAGGCAGTTGTAAAGAGAATAAGGTCCCCCCTGTGCTTCCTTTTCTCCAGGCTGAGTCCTCACAGCTCCCTCAGCTGCTCCTCATCAAACTTGTGTTCCAGACCCTTTCCCAGCTCCATTACCCTCCTCTGGACACGCTCCAGCACCCCAATGTCTTTCTTGTAGTGAGGGGCCCAGAATTGTGGGAATTCCTAAATCACTTTCCACACTAAATATAGGTTAAATAGCAGAGCTCTACCAAGTGTTTTGCTGATGCAAACTTAAGGCCATCGGTATCTCCTCAGCAGGATGTGAAGTTTCTGCTATGAGATTTTTGGCATTTGTATGCAGTGTTGACACCAGGAACAGGGAAGGTTCTCAGGGAAGGTAAGAATCAGAGACTACAGCTAGAAGACAAGCTGCAAGGAGGTGAAAAGGTAAGAGAACAGCTCAGACAAGGTTAAGATGTGTCTGTAATATGTTTAGCTTTAAAGTAGCTTCCTCAGGCACTGCTGGCAGCAGGGAGTTGAGCAGTTACAACCATGCTCTTCCATCAGGCTTTGCAATTTGGACTCTTCTTTGCACTCTCCTGCATGCACTACCCAAACAACTAGGCTGGAATTAGCTCAGAGGTATCCACACGTGGTGCAGTCACACCTTGTCCTGCCCTAAGTCACAAGAATGGAAAATATCTACAGCTTCTTCCTGGAATGAGAAAAATAGCCTTTCCCAGTTCATTAAGGTCAGGACACTGCTGGAAGCTTGAAGAGGCAGGAAGTTTTAGCTTTGAAACTTCTTTATACAAGGGAAAAGAGTTCTTTGTGTTTGGCAGGAGAACAACGAAAGTCTTTGCTTTAATAACATTCTAATAATATGCAATATTATATACATTTGGCTAGTAAAATGCACCACAAATTGCTTTCGTTGAGCACTTGAGACAAACATCATAAGGAAGGAAGTCCAGTAGTTGGCCAAATATGCTATTAGCTGCCACCCTGAAGCAGGATTTCAGATCAGTGTATTATCTTTTCAGGATTAAAGAAGTGGCAGTTAAAAATAGGAAGCCATAATTAAAAACAAAAAGACCAAAAGGTTTAAGAGTGCTTGTGGTGAAGCTCCTCACACATGACACAAATTAGTGTGCTGCCCAGACAGAAAGAAGCAGGGAGGTGAAAAGAGCAAAGAATCTAATCTTGCCTTAAATCCAGCTGCATCCTACAGGCAAAATTGCCTGACCACGTGAAGTCATATGGGGGTAGCCCAGGAAGAGCTGCCTCCTTCAACCAATTTCCATGACAGTGAATTCATAAGAGCACCCATTCTCTTGGTTGCCTTTCAAGTCAATTGTAATAGTCCTGGAGGCTTCAGTGGCATTTGGCTTCGGTTTTCGTTTGAATCCACCAGCAATTTTGCCGTCAACCTTGGTGTAAACAAGATCAGGATCTAAATCACTGGGGGAGGTTTTCAGCCAATATAAATTGCCTTCATTACAAGATAGGGCTGTAGCAATTCCACTTTCAAGCTGCAACAATTTGCACCATGGAGTTATGACAACTCTGCCTTAGGGGCAGGATAAATTGCCCCATACAGCAATGGCATTTTTTTATCTGTATAAGATCTGCCCCTTGTTTTAGAAACTCAGGTGGAGCTCGTGATCATATGCATTGAACAATTATTTCCATTCAATTGAAGCCATCAGGGCTTTTGTCACTCACAATATTTAGGATAACATTCAACTCTTAATCAAATAATAGGAGAAAAACATCTCTATGAAATCATGCGTTTCAAAAGAGGAAAAAATATCAAGGCTATAGCATCAGCTTTAAAAAATAATGCATTCTTTGTTTACTGATGGTGTGGTTACAGACAGCAAGAGGGCAGGATTCAAAGTTAATATAAACATTTTCTCTGGCCTGACCCTTTTATTACCTTTATTAAAAAGTTGATAAAATTATACTAATTAAAAAAATAGATTCTGAGGGGGAAAAAAGAAAGAGAAAAACCCAAACACTCATCTGCCAAAGAAGACTTATGCTTGCATGAGCTGAAGTTTGATGTCAGACAAATTTCCCTGAAGAGAAGATTTATAAACATGATGTAACTCTGACAAGCTAGGCTTTGTATGCTGGCAAAGGAAAGTTTAAGAAAATACCCAAATACACAGGCACACACACACAAACACACATCTATGTTGTGTATTGGGTTTAAGGCTTTATTGCTTCAGAAAACTTATTGAAAGAGATTATGTGTCTCATCTTGTCTCCTGTTTAAAAATAGAGCCCTTATATGTGTTTTTTTATTAGCTTGTTTTAGGATTACCTTAATCCTACCTAAAATTTTTCACCACTTCCCCCTAGTGCAATTTGCAATAGTAATCTGTTTATGAAGGGTAATGTTGGAATAACTGTAAATATCTTTCCAACAGAATCCAAACAATAAAAACAAAAGCTGCAGATTAGAGGAGCTTTGGTGTGCCGAAAACCAAGCTCAGTTAAGCAAACCCTGAGATGGATAACAATCCAAATCACGTCACTGAACTATGGGAAGTTGCAAAGTGTGGGATTAACGTGAAGAAACTTCTGCTGGCTGGGAAAATCCTGCCCTTATTTCATTTTCATGTGGTCTCATGGGTAAAACTGAGAATGATTTGGATCCTTATGTGGTTTTCCACATAGACGTAGTCATTTATCCAAAAGGTGAAAATAACCCGCTTTTTTTATTATTTCATTTGGACGGGATTTTACAGACATTTTAAATTTTTATTTTAATATGGTCTTTTTTCATAAGCCTGGTGAAATCTACTGAGTTTGTGTGTAGATCAGGCAATGGATACAGATATAAATACAGACAGTCCACATTGTACCAAGGTGTCCAAGTTCCCTTGTGTCCTGATCAGACATAGATAGGGGTGTGTTACACCTCCCTGTTTAATCCACATACACAGTCCTCCTTCACATGAAAACTTTGGGGTTGAAGAGTTTTGTGTCTACTTGGGACTCATGTCTGTTCAGCATCACATCACAGCTAAAGCATCCCCAGGCCTCCTACATTAGAGATAGCTTGGATGTCATGCAGAGGCATATAACCACTCAAAAGCAGACACATACTACTACTTAAAATACAGTTAAAATCAACTTGTTTAATAAATAAATAAAATACTAACTTCACCTATTTGGAACTGAAAGCCTGATAATGAGAAGTGAGTGAGCTCTAAACTGTCCAGTCCAAGAGCAAGAAAATTCTATTTACCTGGCTGTAAGCTGGATTCAAGGAAATTTGTTTTTCCAGCGAATCCAGTAGCTGTTGGATCACAACCTCTTGTCAGTAAACATTAAGCCAGATACAAATAAAAGCAAGGACATGCTTTTTTGTGTGATTAATTGCTTTGTTGTACCTACTGCCCAGCTACCAACCACATGGTAAAACAATAGAGAGGGCAGAATAGCATGGGGAAAATGCATCTTTCCTTATGGATTCTTCTGTTCAATTTTTCATTTAAGACAAATATTTAAGTTTTAATTTAGACTTTCATCTTCAGGAAATGCTAATCTTAAACTCCTCAAGGAGGAGAGTGGTCTGCAGCACTGACACTCCTCACAGCAGAGGCAGTGGAAAGCTGCCTTTGAGTAGACAATGCTGAGCAGAGGGCTGAGGCTTCAGGCAAAGGTCTTTTAAGAGGAGTAGTATATTCCTGTTTAATATTTTAGATCTTTGAGATGATAGATCTGCATTAGAAAATTACACACCTCTCCCTCTCACCCTCCCTTCTTGACCTAGGCTTTATAAATGAGTTGTTACTATTTTACTGTAGACCTGAGTCTCCACAAGTACTCAGTACACAGAATAAATGGTTTGGCCTTGCAGGTGCTGCCGTAGAGCCAACACAAAATTCTCCATCGGAATTTTCTCAAAGGTGGAATAAAATCTTCCTGAAATGGCAAAACTAAAAATATACTTGGTCAGGGAAGAGGATGAGAGATGAAGGGGGGGAGGAGGAAAAGGTGGGCTCATTAATCTGCTCTAATAATAAATCCTTATCACTTATGCATTTCAGTTTCTCCTTCAGCCTCCACGTTCTATATTTAAATACATCTGCTTCACACGTGCTTTGCCAATTAGCTGGTGATATTAACTCTTCAGCACTATCTATTAACACATGGCACTGCTGAACGGCGTGAGAGACAAGCTTGACCAGGAGAGATAGTCATTCATGAGGCACACATTTCTCTCTGTAACTCCGAGGAAGGAAGATAGGAAAGTGGCACAGCAATTGACCTGGGTTGTACATCAAGGCTAAATAGACACAGAGTAAATTACAGACAAGTGAGACAAGCTACTAACCGTTTCTTTAGCAGCCCATAATGTCAGTAATTCTATTACAATGATTGCTGGTTATGCAATGCAGTTGCGATGTAAATTTTTCTCTTTTCCTTTTTCTTTCCTCTCTCTGTCTCTCTGTCTGTCTGCATTGTAAAATTTGTAGCCCAGTGATGGAACGGATACATATATATCTATTGCAGAAGGGGAGGTTTTTAGATTGGGTATGGGGAAAAATTTCTGCATGGAAAGAGTTGTCAAGCGCTGGAACAGGCTGTCCAGGAAAGTGATTAAGTCACCAAACCTGGAGGGATTTAAAATTTTTGTAACACATGGTGTTTAGGGTCATGGTTTAGTGGTGGACTTTGTAGTGCTGGGGTAACAGTTGGACTCAACATCTTAAAGGTCTTTTCCAATCTAAATGATTCTACAATTCCATATTGATTCTGTGTATGGGCACAGATCTTCCTCAAAAAGATTTCTGCTTTAACTAGAGAGTAACATCAAAATACTTTATCTGGTCCATCATGCCACAGAAAAGGTGTCTCAATATTGAAATGGTTTTAATCTCCTGCAACATGATCATGAAAAAGCTTTTGAAATTGAGGTGCATAACATGGAATTAATGCTAGAATATTAGCTATTCTTAGACATATCAGTTAAGCACTATATCTGTATTATTAATAAGGAGAGCTTGCACACCTAGATCATTCAAAATTACCTAAATGAAGATGTCTTAAATTGTGAGCTGCAGCATACCTTTTCCATCAACTAAAACATCTATTCCCAACTGAAATGACTTGGGATGTCCTCCTTATCTTTTCATTGCTCCCACAGAAAAACCTGGATCTCCCTTGGATTTTTTATAATTTTTACTAGTCTTGTGTAGATGCTTCAGATGCCCTACGACACATCAGCAACTAAACTGAAAACCCACAATTACACTGGGAGAAGATTAGCCATCGTATTTCCAAGTTAAAACTAAGCTCAGCTATGGAGAAACAACTTGTGGCAATGGACAGAAACATGAAACAAGAAGAGTAAGAAATTAGGTTTCTTTCTAGCCCTTCGCTTATTTCCTGCATGCTAATGATTAGTTGGATTCGCTGTCCAGTTTACTCGTGTAACAATTCTGACTCCATCTGGAGCAAAACGTGATGATAAAATGGATGTGGATCTTAGTTTTTGTGATACTCTTGTTAAGGAGGGTTTGCTGTCTCTGCTTGGCAAGTCACTAAGGGCAAGATTCATCTTTGTTATTTTATAGCCATTCATAAATAGCCATGTCAGTCAGTCAGATCACTGACTAAGTGCCTACAGCAAGAGGGCAGAATCAGCCTCTGGAAGTGCCTCTATCTGGAGGATCTCTAGAAGAGTCTGAATTAGCATAGGTGAGGTTGAATGACTATTTAGATAATCGAAGGAAATTCATTTGTTTGGTTGTCTCATGATACATCAAGAGGTAAAGACACATTCAAAGTGAGAACTGAAGGGCCTTCCCATCACAGTCAGTACACAACTTGTCCATGCTCTGGTCAGTCTGGCCTCTTTTATCCTGTTTCTAAGGGCATGGATGACAACAACCATGAAAATACTGAACTACTGCTAGAAACAGGGGAGCAACTGCTGTCTGGCAGGGTATTTACCCAAAAAGGGGTAATTCTAGGAGTGTTTTGGCCTCTTGAAAGAAAAATGCCATTGAAATACCCACAGAGCAGTACTCTCTTCCAGTACTGATCAGTGCTAATTTGCTGCTCTCTTCAGATCATAAAATGTTTTGCTCAGCGAAGTTACAACTTATGCACAAACCCATGTTCTCATTTAGTTGTTTTTCAGGCCCCAAGAAGGTCAAAGCCCAAAAGAGGGAAAAAGCAATGACAAAAATATTATTCAAACTAATAAATGGAAAGAAAGTTGCATTCAATTCCATGGTGAATTTAAAACCAGGGACAAATTTCTATTATTTTTGTGAATTTTCACAGTGTAATTATTGACAGACCGTAAAGCTACATGAAGTTGCTTGGAGGATTTGGGCAAATGAGAACCAGGTTCATTCTCATTGTTTGAGTCACTGGCATGTGGAAAACTGATGAAGAAACAACAATATCCAACTTCCAAGAAAAATAGTTGATGCCTTCGGGTGACATCAAAGAATCTGTTTACAAACAGGTGGATCGCAGTTACCTAAACACAGGTGCCTGGACTTTTTGAGTACCCTGGGGAAGTTCAGAGAGCTCCATTACATGATGAAGGATTTGGGGTAGACCTGTACCACCCCTCAGATGCAGCAGCTGCTGATAGTGCAATACCTCCTCTCTATGTCCAAAATGCCTGTGCTTAGGCAAATGAATCCTACTCAGTGTGTCAAAACCAAAACCCAGCAATTATTTGGAATTAAAACCTATTCTACACACGCAGCTGAGCATGAGCATTGTGCAACGGGTGAAGGCAAAGGGTTGCATTTACTCATGCAGCATTAGAGAGGGGTATTTGTACTACTTATGTTTGTACAGCTACACTAGAAAACACTGCAAACTGCATAGACAAGAGAAAGACAAGGATATGTTTCAAACAAAAGGTCTGTTACATGTTTAAATAATATTCTGAAGAATGTTTTTCACTCCTCTTTGCCCACAAAGGTGCACAAGCACATTCTTTACATGGAGTAGGCTCTGAGCTGGATGGCTGTGGTCAGACTGGCCCTTCTCTGGTGTAGAACATCAAATTCTTCACAAGTGTTTACAGACCTACACCAGAAAGAAGGTCCTAGGTGTTTTGAAATCCTAATCCTAAATTTGACACTGCTCCTCTTGTGCTGTGGGAAACTCACATAAGCACCTCTTGCTTATGTGATGACTGCACATAGCTACCTTCTCTGTCAGGTTCTGGGAGGGATTATGGATACAGTAACTTAAAAGCCCTTTGAAGTACAAAAAAATATGTTATAAAAGAGCTAAGGCGTACTGTTAAAGAAAGTGGTCATGGAATGTGTTATAAGAAGAGCCACTGAGTCTTAAGTCACACCAATACACTTTATAGAGAACATTATTTGAGCTGTGCAGCCCTGAATGAAGCAAGCCCCCATATGTGATCTCTACTAACATGTGTGCACAGAAATGGCTGCAGGAAGATAAAATGTGCAGAAACATCAGCCCACAGTGTCCTGCAGGAGCTAAAACACACTATGTTGGTGGAAATTCATGGCACATCTGTCCAGTTGACACAGCAGACACCTCACTTACAGCAGACACCTGACTTACATCTGAATGCAGACAAGGATGGTTCTAGTGGGGGGGGTCCCTGCCTGTGGCAGGGGGTTGGAACTAGATGGTTTTTAAAGTCCCTTCCAACCCAAACCATGCTATAATTCTGTGTTTCTATAGTTGCAATTCCAATACATCAATAGGAGCCTTCGGTATCTAAATCTTTTTGAAGTGTTTGAGGTCAAGTGACAAAATTACAGCAAAATTGATATCCGAACCATAGTTCCCTAAAAGAGAGAAAGAAGTCTCCATCTTTAAACATGACAAAGTTTTGAAGTGGCTTTCCTTTTTGTTTTAGATAAGAGCTATCTGGACTTTCAGGCAGCTTGATTTCTTATGCTCTCTAGGAAAGGACTCAGTTCTAAACCTAGTCTGAAGCCCATGGAATTGGAAGGATCACATATTAAATGTTAGTCACATATTAAATATGAGACAACACAGTAGGCTCTCACTGCCCACTTTGCCCTTGTCAGCTCCAGGCTGTGCTTAGGGATGAAGGCAGGAGCTGATTGACCAGATCTGTCATGCAGTACCTGGGTCTGAAGACTTGTGGGAACCCATGCTTCTGTGTTGGAGATGAGGATGATTAATCCAATGAAAACCAAACCAGCTGGGACATGTCATGACCTTCCGTGTGTTATGTGATCTGATAAACTGAATGACCCTCTAACTCCAGCTAAAGCGTGGGATATCATGCTCTGGATGAGAAGAGAGGAAAAGGTTTCCAACAAGCTCTGGATTATCCTATGGGGATGTGAGAGGTGCCCTGCTCTTCTCCTTCATTGGGAGAACCTTGAAGAGAAATTTGAGTGTTGTGAAGGATGGAGTCCAAGCCTGCTTGTAATCATCCATTTCTGCTCTGTTCTGAAATTCTGCCTGGTTTAAAATCTAATAAACCTTAACTCCGTCTTTAACATATTTTATTCAAAAATCTTTTACTCACAAAAATGTTTCTTTGAATGCTGTTCTTCATAAAAGAGTAATTCATTATTACTGGGGATAACACTAATGTATAATCCCTTTGTGATCCTTAGTACAGGGACTGTGGGAATGATAATTAAGTCACTTTGCAGCAAGCACACCTGTGAAGCAGGTAAACATTTATTAGCTCATTTAAAAAAATTAATTAAAAAAATGTTTGTTGTGTTCTGTGCTTTTCTTTTCCTTGAAGGCACAGAGAGATGAAGCAACCACGACCTATATTATGAAATTAGAATGCAATTATTGCTTTAAGTAAAACAAAGCCCAGCCTCACACAAAAGGTGTGGAAACCCAAATTGCTAAATGATCCGATCGTAGTCACACTTGGTAATCAGCTCCAGTATTTTTTTGGCAAGGTCCTGCTATGAATTATGATGGGAAAATGGAAAGACATGTCTTGTCCCATGCCGTTGCCATGTAAATGTATGCATCATGTGGAGATATAAACACTGGAAAGTTCTTGAGTTACGCTACCTGTGAGTAATTACCATCTCTATAAGCAGGCTGTTTGGAGCTGTAAGAAATTGAAAATTATGCCTTTTGTTAGAGATTTGACAATGTGGAAGAGCCCTGCCAGACCTGTCTTGTTTAATCATGTTAGCTCAGCAGCAAAACGAACAGTTTCTCTTAAAGGGAACTTGGAGTTCCTGGAGGAGGTTGTAATTTAGTGTGTGCTTTCTCCTAAACCATTACACTGTTCTGCTCTTAGTGTGAAGGGCCTGGATGCATCTTTTTGAGGAGAAAGCAGTCTTCAAGTCATCGTGTTTCCAAGACATCCCCATGTGCCTTTTCATAAAGTGAGAATATCAGCCTTGTTACCAATATCTTTTGTGCTGGGTGTTGTACATGCTCATATGGAAGATCATCCATAAGGAAATGCAAGGAAATATTGTGAAGCCCGTGGGACACTTGAGCGTAGGACACACAGAGAGATTAGTGCCTTTATGATCATTCAGCAGATTCATGGCAGAGAACCAAGGCAAACCCAAGCAGACAGCAGGGGATGGCTCAGTGAGTATTTACCCTGACCCCTGGCAGGTTGTAGGCAGTTCTACTCCTGCCACCTCCAGCCCTCTGCATATGCCTCCCACAGGTGTGCCAGCAAACACCTGTGTGTCAGCACATCCAGGTGAAGGGGCTGGTCCAGCATGTGCAATGAGAATAAAAACGGGAACAAAAAGATCCAATCTGGATCTGACAAGCACCGGGCAATTAAAATTTAATATATATATGTATTTCTACATACATAAATTTAAAAGGAAGGCCCGTCTTCTTTAAGGCATCTGTAGACAATTTTGTTCGTTCACCTCCACCTGCACAGTCTGGTTTTCAGACCAACCCAGATACTGGTCAAGATTATGGTTTTCAGGAATAATTGTGTGTGTGAGAGAAGGCACACTGCCTGAAGTTCACTTCAATTTTTCTCCCTGATCCCACGACTTCATTATAGCCCTTGGCAAAAGACATAATCATGGAGGATGGATGACAGGATTCAGGCATTCTTGGTACTATTCACTATGTCTGCTTCCCATAGAAACAGAGAAAGAAAGTGGAAAATTACTAAACTTGCTACCTCTTGTACCACCCATGTCTCTAGATTGAGACATCTCAGAAAAGAAAGTTGCTAAAGGTTTTTTGAATAGCTAAAAAGGATGCCTGATTTACCACATAGACTAGGCCATATATATTTTAAAGTCTACTTTGAAGGTAAACATGTCTTTTAGGGGGAAAATATTCAGCCTTTATTTTTAAGTATCCAACAATAGTGAAAAAACATTTTTGAAAGCATCAGTTTGCTGTTCCTGTTGTTAACTGGGTTCATGGTTAAACCTTGCTTCTTTTCCATCTGAATTTTTCTGTCTCAAATTTTTATTTTTTGGGGGGTTTTGGACTTCTGGCAGAAGAAAAATGTCATCGAATATATCTTTGTCATGTAGGTGTATACAAGCTGAAATCACTTCTCAGCCTCCTCTGTGATAAAAACACACGTTGAGTTCACTGCGTCTTTCGTGCCAATGCAAGTCCACGTTTCCATATTTCATCATTCCGCTGACTGACCAAGATGTGAACAAAGGGCTCATGCCTGAAGGGAGAAATCATACCCATAAAGGATGCACACCCACGGATTAAAAACTTTGCAGCCCATGATGCACCCTGGACACTTAAAAAGCTGCACAGGTGCTTTGGCTCCTTTCTCCCCCACTGTGTTCCCCATTAGCACTCCCTATCACACTACGTGCTCCATATTCTGTTGTGAAAGTTGCTCACTTTCTTCTTATCAGAGCAACATCCAGCCCTAAGATTTATGTGGAGAAAACATGGATTAATTCATATTTTTTCACAGTGTTTAACTGCTTTGTTCTACAACTGACACCTGAAGGTCAGGATAAGGTGTGGGCAGCCTTGGCCGCTCATGGCTGGGCCATCTGTGGGCAACAGCCATCAGAACTATGGAAGGTAAAGGCAAAAGGCATCTGGAGAGGTGATAGTTTCAGTGCTCCTGCTTACAAATCCTCCATGCTTTTCTTTATGTGCTGGTTTTGTTGGTCATCATTTTTTTGTTGCCTCTTTGCTGTCATGTCTGCATTTGTTTTTTTCTTCGAGACTGAAATATATCAGATCAGGTAGAAATGATCCAAATCTTTGAGCCCTGGTCCAAGACTCTGTTGTGTTCTGCTTCCTAGAACACAGCTGATCTGTCAAAAGTTTTTAAGAAAACTTTTAAAATAAAATAATTTTTCTGCCTCGAGGAGAGCTCTACTGTATTTCACAAACTGGAGGGCTGGAGCACCTCTGGTATAAAGACAGTCTGAGACAGTTATGGCTTTTCCCTGCAGAACAGAAGGCTCCAGGAAAATCTTAGAGCTCTTTTCAGTACCTAAAGGGAGCTGTGAGAGGGCCTTTTGACAAGGTCATGGAGGGATAGGACAAGGGAGTATGGTTTTAAGCTGAGGGCAGGGTTAGATCAGATATTAGAAAGAAATTCTTTACTGTGAGGGTGGTGAGACACTCAAGCCCATAGAAGCTGTGGATGGCTCATCCCTGGGAGTGTTTAAGGCCTGGTTGGATAGGGCTCTGGGCAATAGGGTCTAGTGGAAAGTGTGTTTGCCCATGACAGGGGGGGTTGGAACGAGATGACCTTAAAGGATCTTTTCCAATCCAAATTATTCTATGATTCTATAACTTACTTTTTTGATTTACAGAATTTTGTAACAATATGCTTCCATAGCTACTAGCATGCACGTGACTTTTCCATGAGTCTATTATTTAAAGCTTAAAATGTGGATTTTATAAAGCTGAAAATTTCTTATATGGTTTTATGGACAATTTGCTTAATTATTTACCTAATACCTGTTATGCTGAGTGCCTAATCTTCTGTGGGATTTTTTTTCCCTAATGTAGCTGTCATATATAGCATAGGTGGATCAGGCAATGAAACCTGTTATTAATACTGTCCAGCACTTCCTGTTATAAGACTCCTTTTGTGTTGTTTGTAATTATCTGCAATTTTGAAATTTCAACTGAGTAGGCCAGAAGGACTTACTAAGGCGTTATTAAGCTCTTACATGCTTTAGGTTGGTGGAGATTGTTTATTTTAATCCAGTACACTCAAATGAGCAAGAGTCATTGCTATGGCTCAGCCTAAGCTGAACTGAGATGTCAGGGAGGTTGGTGGCTTTAGGAGGAGCTCAGAGGCCACAATATTCTCAGTGAGACCAGAAAGAGCAAGGGGCAGGTACCTATGTGCACCATCATTCTCTAGGGTCCACAGGTTGTGCAGTCTGGGTCCCCACTGTTCAGATACTTGGCTTGCCTGCAGACACTTGCACAGCAAAACCTAAAAATAGACTTCTCAGCCTGTGAACTGAATCCTACCCTCCCCAGAGTAGATGAGAAGAATCCTACCTCAACTCTCCAAACCATATAAATGTTGAAAAATCAACAGATCCTGAGGAAAAAAGATAATATTTTGCTGGAGTATTTCCCACAACATTTAGCAAGGAGAACCATGGAAAAGCCCAGGAGGAAACCATCATTCTGTCATCAGCAGGTAATAATAATGGTGGTGAGGACCACCAATGAACAATGAAGATAAACACAATTTTGAGTAGCTGTTCAGGGAGTGAGACCCAGCCAATCTGCAATCTGATGAGGGAAAAAGACTTTTTGATTGTATACATGTACAAACAAGGGTGTTAAAGCTGCAAGGAGTTTATGAGAATACATGTAGGTGACCAAAGCTCCTCTGGTACTGCCCCAGGAAACCAGAACTTGTGCACACAGTAGGATGAGGATGACTATGCAGTGGTCAGCAGCATGCTGATGTAGGTTATACAAATTCAGAGAGAGATTAGAATTTTTAGGTGGATTTATAAGTAATACTGTAATTTCTATGTCCTGAGGCCTGAACTACCTCTACCTGCAGTGCAACTATCGAGGGATTTAAAAGATTCTCCAGAAAGAAGATTCACCATAACAGAATTAACTTTATGTGAAAGGTTGAGAGAGGGTGTTTTTATGGTTGGTACAGTATTTGACCTATCTCCTGTTGATTTTAAGAATAAATTTTCCCTTGATTTCAGTATTGTTCCAACTAATGAAATCTGTGTTAAACTGTAGCTTTACTGACTAAGTGATTTCATGTCACTGCTTGTTAATCCAACTTATACTAATTTTTCTGAGAATAATGTCAAGGAACATGAATGCCTACCTGAAGTCTTCAGTCATGCAGTTTTGGTCATTACAGTCACTTTGCTCAGGTTTCTGTTTTTAGGTTTATCCAAAGCACAAATAATGTTCCCCCATGTAAATTATGTGTGTTTAGCTTGAATGAGGAGTGAGTACAAAGTGAGACAGGTACTGCTGAGTTATTATAAGGATAATCAATCTGATTGTTTAATGCTTGTTGAATAGCTCCATCATATCCACCACAAAAATTGAGGAAAAGCAGCTTAGATGTCACTCCTTGATCATTAGTGGTTTAATAAACCAGATTTAGTTGTTTTGTACAAATCCGAACGTAGGCAAAAGAAAGAGATTTTGTAAAAGCTTTGACCAAGATATGGTGGTCCTTTTGCCTGAGGCACAGAGGAAGCACACATAACAGAAAATCTCTTTGTCTGAAGATGTCTAAGCTAATGAGAAAAGTTCACAAAAAGTGGAAGAAAACAGTCTGATATCCAACGGGAAAACTGAGATGCAGAGAAAACAAAAAGTACAAACTGGACCCAGTGCTCAGCTGCCAGTGCCCATGGTTTGGCTGTCCAGAAGCTGCAATTTGCTGGAGGAGTGTTCATTAAACACCGTGGCTACTTTGGGACATTGTCTGTGTGTCCCTAAGGAGTGAAAGATAATCCATTTTAATGTTCATATGGTTTGGCTTCAATGCCTCTTTCTAAATCTGTATTGAGTTTTTTCTGCATTCTTTAGTTTCTGTTAATTCCTTTTGGGTTTCCAATTTTGTGATACTTTTGGCAAAACATTAAGTTATCCACTGTTATTCTTTCTTTTTTTTTTTTTTTTTTTCCTTTTTTTTTTCTGACTTGAGGTTTTAATTATTAAGATGACATCTTCAATATAGTGAAAAGCTTTTACTGTTCTTGCATTTTTAGAAACATGTTTCCTCACTAAAATGTGGGCTTCAGGACATTACCTTACATTTTTTAAATCCCTCTGAACAGGTGGAAGGAAAATCTTACGTGGAAATTAATTTCATTTCCAAATGGCATTAATAAAAAAACAAAATCCAGGGTGAGGTTTATGTGGGTATTCAGTTTCGTGGACCAGTCTGTATATCTCAATATAAACTTTTCCTGATTACACCAGTGCCAGGGTTTAACTCCCACCAGCAACTCAGCCCCACACAGCCACTTAGTCCCTCTCCTCCAGTGGGGTGGGGGAGAGAATTAGAAGACTAAAAGTGAGAAAACTCATGGTTGGAGCCAAAGGCATGCACACAAGCAGAGTAAAACAAGGAAGTCATTCCCCACTTCCCATGGACAGCCATCCCCAGAGCTCCATCAAATGTAACAATGACTTCAGAATATAAATGACATCTCTACAAATGTTCCCCCCCCTTCCTTCTTCTTCCCCCAGAATTATATATTGACCATGACTTGCTATGGTCTGGGATATCCCCTGGGTCAGTTGGGCTCAGCTGTCCCAGCTGTGTCCTCTCCCAGCTCCTTGTGCACCCCCAGACCACTTGCTCATGGGGTGGGGTGAGATAGCAGAAAAAACTGACTCTGTATAAATTCTGCTCACCAGTAAGGAAAACATCACTATATTATCGACACTATTTCCAGCACAAATCCAAAACAAAGCCCCATACCAGCTACTGTGAACAAAATTAACTCTATTCCAGCCAAACCAGTGCAGTGCTGCAAATATATTTTATTATGTCCAGAAAAGTTAATTTGATTAATTTGTCGTATCAGAGAGAACAAGTCAAATGTGCTACCTCAAAATATCATTGAACTTCAAATCTGGTCTCTGCCTCAAAATAAAATAATTCTTTAGGAGAAGAAGGAACATCTGGGTGGAATTTATTTAAGTAGAACCTGCTAAAAAATGAAAACAGAATATAGGAAGAGATTGAGTCCCCAAAAGTACTTTCTTTTTCAACTCCTAGGTGTGTTTTATCGGGAAAAGAGACTTTACTCAGTGTGTTTGATGCACCAAAGGGATTCTGATGCCTGACTAGTGTGTGAGGCTCTATACCAGTGGACAATCTTTGTTTCTGAACTGAGCTCAGCATGGGCCTCAACACGCACGTGGGATCCTGATGCACTCTGTTAACACAAGTTTTTCATGCAGGAGACACACACCTGTTTTTTAAGACTCATGATTCACAAAAGGAAAGCAGTGTCAGCTGGAGTCATAAATCAATCATTCTGGTAGCCAGCATTATCCCTAACTTCCTTGGCACTGCGGCATAAGGATGAGAAACAGAAAAATACTGCAAGACAACATTTATTTTTTTATTATTACTGCTATCACATACTCCCTTTGGCAGGGGGATGGTAGCTATAGGGTCCGTGGAGCCTGTCCAGTTCCCCAAGTTGATGTCTTGCAGGCAGGTCACCAGTTACAGGACTTTGGCACCACTGGCACTAAATCCATGGAGGCTCCATGTGGTTGTTCAACTCAAATGTTTCTAAAATGGGAGCTGACACTCTGTGTCACTGCCATTTGTCATCCTGCCAGCAGTGCACGTGCAAGAAGTGGTGTGAGACTTCAGCATTTTGGGAGTTGTGGGCCTCCATGAGGAATGTAATGGCAAAAGGTATGAAATAAGTAGTATGTGGTCCTGTTCAGTGTTCCTTCTAGCAAGTTCTCAGCAAAGCCCCTGCAAAGACACTTAACTTTGAGCTCATTCATAACTGAGTGTTAAAAAAGTCAGTCTTGATTTTGACCATGACACAGATCCAAGTTTGAACATACACAAGTCACAGTCAGGATTGTGTCAACCTAACTCCTTCAAGATTCAGCATCTACAGCTGAGCTACTCACCCTGGAGTCCTTTGATAGGATGGGAAATAGGAGCTTCCTTAAGGCAGAATTCATCTTAATTCATTTTATTCTTAGCCACCTCCCTGAAGGCTGACTCACTTGCCCGCTGCTGTCACCTACTTCTCTCTGGTGATTAAAGGGAACAGCTGGGATAAGCACCTCCATCTTCTCATTTTGGTAATACCAGCCATAACCTACTGGCGTCTCTGTTCTCATTTCTTACATGTACAATGGCACTTCTGTTGTCTCTCACTTTCCCACTCATATTTATTCAATTTTTTTAAAAAAGATATGTACAGAAATTCTAGGCTGATCACCTTGTAAACAGACATTATGTTTTAGATGTGTAACTAAGGTCAGTGTAAGATAATTTGTTATATAAGCAGCAGAAATTACTCTCTAACCTCAACTACAGACAGTATTAACAATTACTATTATTATTACCATTATTACAAGTAACCTTAAGCTTAATTATGCACATGTATGTTTTATGCTAGCCCTAAAGTCAAAGTGATGATAAGCAATGGTCTTTATCAACACTATCAACACCCTTTCCAAACATGTGTGTTCTGCCAGAAATAAACACGGATTTTCAAGCTTTAGAGTTGCCATCTCTAACTCGAGCTTCTCTAACTCCAGTTTCAATATTTATTATTACTATTATTTCTATTATCCTGAATTACCATGCAGATAGAATAGGGAGGAGGGATTAATTGTTTTTGAAAATCTGCCTCTTATGTCTGGGCAAGATACCGATGTGTAGTCCCAGACAGGAAATTTTGTGGAATTCAAAGGAAGGATGAAAGTCATTCTCTTCCCTGCTGGTATTTGAACTTGTATTTTCTGCAAGTTTGGATATTTCTAAAGACATTCAGAGGACTAACACATTACTTGAAGCTGCCACTTAATTGATTAAAGACTTTGTTTAATTAAAAACTGTCACAAGAACAGAGCAATGGAAGGATGAGTTAAAATTACATTTCAGCCCACCTGAACTAAAGAAGCTCAAAATATACTTGCTGAATCACACCACTAATTGGAGAATCATTTTCAAAGGTACATCCAGAACCTTCCTGGAAAGATCCAAGAGAATGTAGTTGCATATCTGTCAACATTACCTATGGATCTATGCCTATGGGCTGCACATACCATTGGGTATTTTGGGAGGGAGTAGGTTGAGAGGGAAGAGTTAAAAAGCTCGTGGAAGGGCCTGTTTTATTCATTTCACAAAAACAGACAGAGATGGCAACATGGCTGCACATAACTGAGTGAAATGTCCACATTTAATGTCCAAGTGACAGCACACCCTTTAAAACTCACATAACATCACCTCTTGCCACATCTTCAGAAACACACAAGTTCTTTTGCGGGGCTTTTTTATTATTATTATTTCGGGGGGTGGGGGGGGGTTGGCATCAAGTCTTTCACTGCAGCTGCCCATTTCTCTCGTCTCGGGACAGACGCTGCTGTCACTAGATCAATTACCAGCATTCATTTTGTCCCGTGCTGTGACCCAATGGACTCCTTGTTCTCCTCCTGCTGACAGCCTGAGAAGGCTCCAGCCAAACTGGCCGCTAGCTACTGACCCCTCCACAGACAACCTTATTAGGGTAATTGCAAGGCTGGAAGCAGCCGAGACGGGGGCCCAATTACACCTGTCCTTGTCCAATTCAACCGGGGCTTAAATTACTTGGATGGGTCAAGGATGGTAGTGTGCTCAGGTGAACAAAAGCTTTCCCTCTATTCTTATGCCTTTCAGAGACAGACATTGCTAATTATGCCTGTCATTGGGACATAATAAGGCTGATTTCTTTAAACGGCATCTCTCTTCAGAGGGGAAACTGATGCGTTGTCTCACTGAACACCAACACCGAGCAGCCCAGGTTTTTAGAGCAATGTAGAGGTAGAAGCAGCTTTTGGGGTTTTCCTCTTCAGGTGGTTATGGAACGGAGAGAAGTCAGTGCCTAGTGTGTGTCATATGCTCTTATGCATGGCAACAGCTAATGACAGTGGTGATAAAAGCACGAAAAAGGGTTTTTTCATGCCTTTTATTTTTTTAAATTGTTTTCCCATGACAGTAGTCAGATTCTGAGTCCATTAGTTTAATTTTGCTTGAAGGAGGTGATCAATCAAAGTGTTGACATGAGGTATAACGCTGATTTACGGACAAAAAAACAATGAGATCAAAAGTTGGCCCTACGTACTTTAATTGTCTTAATGAGGGACTTGGTTTCCCAAAGTTAGGAGCAAGTACCATCATACCTGGGAAATGCAACATTCTCAGCACTTTTGAAAAGCATTCCTGTGTTTAAATATTTAAATACATATTTATTAATCTACATTTTGAATTCTCACACTTAAGAGTCTTGGGAAATTGCTGAGTTGCATATGGATGCATGTCTGTATTATTATATTTACCATTCTAACAGAAAAAATAATTAATTGTGACAACAAATGACAGGTTTGAACACACAGCATAAGCACACTTTTTTTTACTTACTATGTAATATTGAGAGATGATTTGTTTAATTTAATTTTATTTTCCAGACCAGGTTAAATAAATTGCAAAAATAAAATCATGAAAATGTGGAGCAAACTATAATTTTTAGAGAAGATAGATATATAAACTTTGCAGAGTTAAGAGAGGATCTAACTTCTGTTCATTTGGATGCTTTAATCAATATTATATAGGACTTGTAATAAAAACTGATTCTAAAATATTCATTGCTAATTTACTAACTGAAGATAATTTTTTGTTTCATACTAAGTCAAGTTTCAAGAAAAAAAGTGCAAATTAAACAAAAGCTGCTTACGACCTTTAATAAAATCATGCAAAAAAATGAAAATAAAAAGTATGAGTACTGACAACTCTTAGAAATACCTTTCTTGGTGTTTTAAAATAATTTTTCAATTAAAAAATTGCCAAAATTTTTCCCTAACTTTTTTTTCCTCTTTTTTTTTTCTTTTTCCTTTTTTTTATATTTTTGCTTTTTTTTTTTTTTTTTTTTTTTTTCACAAAAACTACCATTGTCTGGTCACATGATTTTCAAAGTTGCATTTGACTTTACTTGAAAAATATTAGCAAGGAAAATTGGTTAATTTTGATAATTTCCAATTTTCATTGTGTCATTTCTTTACAAAATCAGACTGAAAAGTTTCAGTTATCTTCAAGAGGAAAAGAACAGACTACTAAGAAATTTTCAGGAGTTCCCTATCTCATGGGAAGTGGGATGGGGTAGGCTAGGCTAGGACAAGGTAGGATAGAATAGGACAGGGTAGAACAGAACAGCACACAATAGTTCTAATCAGGATTTTGGATAACTAATATAACTAAAATGGCCATCTGCGGACAGCACAACTTATAAATGAATCTACAAGTCTCCACATGTGATTCTGTGCTGATACTATTGTCATCAGAACTAAATAGTGCAGACAAAAATCTGTGGAGCATTTTTTCTCCTTGTAACCACCACTTAATTAAATGAGTGATTAGTGAGGAGGAAACATTTCCTCTCCTGGAGCAGACCTGTGTTAGTAACTCTTCTTCACATTGAAATCTCTTTGTGGAGAGTCTGTCAAAAGCAATAATGAAAGACCTATATTTTAGCAGGTATAAATAAGTCCAAACTTATTATTTCCCAAGGAAAAACCTTAGCAGTTGCATTGTGAACCCATGAGTTCTATCCCATTTTTAGCAATCTGATTCTGAACTAGGTTGCATCACCAAGTGTTGGGATTGCTTCCAGTTTAGTCACAGTATTCCCCTGCCTTCTGTTTGATCAGATCTGGCCTTTAGTATTAGTAAGTGCTATTTTCCATGACATTGTGTGTTTTGCCTTGTGGAAACCAGTTATGAAACCATCTTGCATTACTAATCCAAATAATAACCTCATTTAAAACTCTTAGGTTAGAATCCATCTGCCTTAAAGAAGACATTCTGAAGTCCTCATAGTCTAAGGAAACAACTTCCAGTTGCTACCAGGAGATGTGTATCTCATCAACTTTGATGGACAGAATAAGATAAAAGTAATCCTACTCTATGGAATTGAAGCAATAAATATAATGAAACCAAAGATATATTACTGGAAGTAGGGTGTGGGCTCTCAGGTTCTTCCTGAGATCAAGAATTCACATACATGGGGTCCTGCTTTGTCCCTGGCAGTGTCAGCACTGAGTTACAACAGCAGCAGCTTGAGGCTGTTTAACAAAAAGTGTCAGTTCCACAGGTGAGAGGGGAAAAAAAAAAAAAAAAGAAAGGATTATTTCTGGAAAAACCATTATAAAACACTTACATTTAAGATTTAAGAAAACATAGCCTCATAAGAAGCCACAGGATATTAATACATTAATGATAATGTCTTTTCACTTCACTCGAGGACTTAAATACACTTTATAAACACTGTTTAAATGTCATCACTGATTTGGTCAAGCCATTATGAACCACAGCAGACATTTCCTGATTCTCTCTGGAGACTCTATAGTTTTCTCTGCCTTTCCATGATACCCAACACACATAGTGAGCAACGGGAGCTCTTTACACAGAAGGGAAAAAGCAGAGAGAGTAGGAGGGAAATCCACTTCATGAAACACATATACACCAAACTGGTGAGATGGAACACAAAGATTTTTCTCATTTCTAAGACCAAGAAAGTGAGATTTTGATTGTCACTTTTTCCCTTTTTTTTTTTAGGAATTATCTCAATTATTGTCCTGTACAACCCTGGCGTGTGACCCAGACCTTCTTAGTCTTTTTCACGAACAGATTATGTCCTACACTGAAAAACATGCTCATTCAAGACGTAGGGCATAAAATCTGAAACCACTACTTTTCACAACTTGTAAAAGAGTCATGAGTTTGGATCTCCACATCGCTGCTGTGGAATAACATGGAGTTTATCTTACAGTTTATACAGTATAGAGTGTTCATTAGAAAAAAAAATTAAGAGAATATCCATCTGAGAATGGTTTACAAATTAGGACATGGGTTAAAAAATCTAAAAATCTATTCCAAAGCAAGCAGATATGATCATAGTAACATAGAACAACTTGGGTTTGGAAGGGACCTTAAAGACCTTCTGCTTCGTCCCTCCCCCTACTGCCTTGGGCAGGGACACCTTCCTCTATCCCAGTTGCTTCAAGCCCCATCAAACCTGGCCTTGAACACTTCCAGGGGTAGGGCATCCACAGCTTCTCTGGGCAACCTGTACCAGGGCATCACCACCCTCACATTTCTTCCTAAAATCTAATCTAAACTTTCTGTCTTTCAGTTTGAAGCCATTCCCCTTTCATTCTAAACACGAATCTGTAATATTGCAGGTATGTGACCTCAACCCTCTCTGGTTTTGGAAGGAAAAAAAAAGAAAAAAAAGGCTTTTTGAAATTATAACTTGTAATTCATTTCATGCTTTTGCCAGTAACGTGATACACATTGTCTCCTGTGCCTTTGATGCATCTGTCAGTGCAGTATGGTAGGAGAACCTTATGCACAGATGGGAATTACAGTATCTGGGCCAGATCAAGAGCAGATTTTGCCATGTTAGAGTGTGTGTTTCAATTTGTGCTGGCAGAACTGAGATCAGAATCAGTCATGTGAGCATGGAAGTGAACACAACTCTGCTTCCCATTTAAAACAGCTTTCTCAAGTGGGATTAAGGGATTAGGTTTTGTGGTTGTCTTCCAGAAGCAATGTCACGGGGTGGTTTTACTACGGAAAGACCTGGTGTTTCGCCAGTGCAAAAAAAAGTCTGCTGGCAACACGAATGCAAAATCATTGAGATAGAAGCTCAGCTCAGCTGCAGCAGCTTTGCCCCAAAGTTACACGAGCTCTGACTCTCCTGCAGCAGTAGATTAAAATTTGATGGTGAACTTCTGAAATTCCCCTCTGTTCGTTCTGTCCCTCTTCCAAGATTACTGCTCCTCAGTGGAAGAGTCTGAAGCAGAGTATGAACAACTGCTGTCTGCACATCAATATTGTGACACATAATTTCAGTGTCTTTTAACATACCAGGCTGATTAACCAATTTTTATTTTGGCTTCCACTGAGTGTACTAATTAAGGAGCTGCTTCACAAACTATTTAGTCATCTTACTGGTAAATCAATAAAATTGGAGGAGGGGTATAAAGACAGTACTGACCTCAGCTATACAGTTTCAAGCAGCTGCCATGTGTGGGTGAGAGTTGTATCTCCATTATTTCCATGAGGCCTGACCTTAGTGCAAGTGAGAATAACAAACACAGCAGAGATGTTTGAGCATCCTTCTATTCATCAGTCTGAGTTCTTCAAAAGCTGTTAGCCACAAGAATTTATTTAGTACGAAGTGAAGTGCCTGAGGACACTTTTAATGTACAAACTCCATCCACCTTTAGCAGGAAATTTCCTATCATGTGGACAGCAATGTGATTAAGTGGGGTCTAGCATGATGTCCTTTGACCTGGAAAAGTTGGGTCTCTTTTCACAGGACCATTTGTTGATGGAGGCAATTGCACTTTCCTGTTCTGATTTGGAGGGTTGTAGTCTAAAGATCATCAAAATCATAGTAACAGGGTGATAAGGTCTAATCTTTTCCTGAGATCAGCAATACTCTCCAAGGAGTACTTCTGTTTCAAACACTACTGCAAATCCCTTAAAGCAACTCCGTGTGTTTGGTTGTCAGGGCTACCTCTACCAAGATTAATCCTATTCACAACTCAAAGCAACCTTACACAGCTTTGTTCTTTGGTCCACACGTAACAATTTTCTCTTCCGAGCTTTGAAAAAACTGGCAGTAGTCTCATGAAATGAGAGAAGTGGTCTGAGAACCTCACCCTGAAAGTCCAAAGGAAACTTCATATTACCATCTGAAACTCTGGTTCTTACGAAAAAAAAGGCCCAGGAATCCAGAAGCCCAGATGTGAAGCTGAATGTCAGACAGCAAACAGAGCTGGCTGCAATGTGGAGACCTCTCTGTTCCCCTCCTGAGCCTAAACTCCCCTCTACACTCTTCAGTGCTTAAATGAAGGTCAAATCTGGTGACTAAAAGTCTCTGAGTTCTGGTGATCAGCCAGCTCTATTTCTCCCTAGTCACTGTTATAACAGTTTTGAAGAATTTTTATCTGGATGATCATGGGGAGAAATAAAGTGGCCCATGCATGAGGATCTGGCTCGTTCAGCACTGCGCAGAACAGACCAGTTTCCACTAAACATTGCAAGATCCCATAGTAATCTTACTCCATTGACTGCTGTGTACACTTGCATGGTGATAACACTGAAGTCAACATTGTCTTCTTGTGTTGGGTGTCATGTTCCTTGTGGGCAGCTTGAGGTGAAGCTCAGTCTTTGCAATTTGGTCTTAAATAACCCACTACCTCTGGAATTAGCTGTATGTAGGCACCCGGTGCAAGGTGTATGTATGTAGGTCTCACCTGGTCTCACCTGGAATTAGCTGTATGTAGGTCTCACCTGGTGCAAGAAATAAATGGTAGCTGGTGGGAACAGTCCATCATCCAGATCCACTCCACAGGTCACCAACAGGACCACAGAGGCCTGAAGGACTATGTCAGCCTCTGGGAAAAGAACAAACACAGTGGTTTCTTGTGCACAGATAAGGTTCCCCATTCACATTCCCCATTCCTTGAGAGGGGCTTGGTGGCTCCCTGTAGGCTACAGGTTAAAAACAAAACAGGGATGACTAATTCCCATGCCCTGTCCTAGTGAAAACAAATAAATGAAGTGGCCTGGTGGTGTAATCTGATTTTCTGTGGTCCCAGGAGGAATCTGTGGCTTAATTCAAGGATGTCTTGGTCATGTCACAGATGGAGAGAGCAGCATTGCAGAGCTGAAGGCAATAATGTTTTCCCTTGTGCTGTCCCTCTCAAAGGCCAGGTAGTGAATGTTAATTGACTGTGTTTCAGAGAGAAACACTGTCTCCTTGGTGCTAAGCATGGTGTGGTTTTTAGTGTGATTCCCTCTGGATTTGATCTGAATATTTATAAGACTTTGACTTAATACTCCACTGTGACAACAGGGCATGCAATGATTTCCAGGGGATGGGAATTCTATTTTTTTCTGGCAATGCCTTTCATGCACTGGAGATGCAAGTTAGTACCATGTGATCTGGACCATGTTGACAAGACATTGCCAGGGCATGAACCAGAGAGAGACAGAGAGAGAGAGAGAAAGAAATAGTTTCTGGGGTTTGTCTCTGTGTTCATAAAAAGCCAAATGTCAAGTGGACTTAAAATCACAGAATGCTTTGGGTTTGAAGGAACCTTCAAGATCATTTATTTCCAGATACTGCCATGGGCAGGGACACCTTCTGCTAGACCAGGTTGCTCAGAGCCGCATCCAACACGACCTTGAACACTTCTAGAGATGGGGCATCCATAGCTTCTTCCAGCAACCTGTGCCAGGGCCTCAACACCCTCACAGGGAAGAAGGTCTTCCTAACATCTAATCTAAGTCTTTCCTCTTTCAGTTAAAAACCATTCCCCCTTGTCCTGTCACTGTCATGTACCTGACATGATAACTGTGTGCATGTTCCAGGTAATAATTTGGAGAGCATAAGAAAAGGGAGATTCTGACTGCTGCAGTTCCCCTGCAAAAATAACATTATTATTATTATTATTATTATTATTATTATTATTATTATTATTATTATTACAGTGAGAATTGAAATAAAAATTCAGCCACTTGGTAGTAATGAAAAGCTCAGGCTTAACGCAGTTCATATTCTTTTGATGAAAAGTTAAGGGTTTCCCTTGAAGACCCACCAGCACAATGTCACTTTTATTTGAGATCTGTTGTATCAGTAAGAGTTTTGTTGTCACTGAGGCTCTGGGAATGCTCTGCACTGAATCAGGGCACCTGGGGAGAGAAAAGCAAACAAGGAAAGGCCATGAGCACAATTTTAAATAGGCACAATTGTGCCTCCACTTCTCTGGTGTGGCCCTGACTCCTTCATCAGTGATTTTGTAAATCCAAGGTATTGGAAGCTGTTTTTCTCATGGAGTATGGAGGGGAGCTGCAGTTTCAACATGGTAGCACCACACGTTTGAAGTCACCAAAGCTGTATTGCTTTGGCTCACTAAATACAGCGTTTCCTCTCCTGTTTTAAGCCCTGGAGACATACTAGCACAATATTCAGGACTCTATGATCTTGCAAGGTGGGTTAGTCAGTAGCATTTCTGTGCTGCTGCTAGTAAGCCATAGAAAGATTCACTCTCACAATGCCTCTCTCCCTCTACAGCCCTCCCCTTACCCTGGTGGGTGGCATTTGTAAGCCCGTGCCCCTGAAACGGAGACTCACTGAGGTGCTTCCAGCTCATTCCCAGGGTTTACCAGTCACTTATTTGCATCCTCAGATTGCATCTCCTCTCCTGCCCTAGAGCTTTGCATGCTGAGACAGTTGGTGGCCACCCCAGCTGCACATGCCCAGGGGCTTGCAAGGACACCAAAGCACTCACCCATACTTGGAAGATGACTAGGATCCCAAATTGAGCCTTGTTGTAAGGCAGATTCCCGAGCTGCAAATCCTTCCCCTCTTTGATGGAATGG
Source organism: Chiroxiphia lanceolata (assembly GCF_009829145.1). NCBI lineage: Eukaryota > Metazoa > Chordata > Aves > Passeriformes > Pipridae > Chiroxiphia > Chiroxiphia lanceolata. Next base: position 4,853,720 of record NC_045641.1, on the reverse strand, counting down.
TAGTCTCAGTGCTTGGTGTGACCTGACATTCAAAGCTCAAGAGATCTAGGCTGAACACACATGGTGATTTTCACAGATATGTTCTTGAGTGCTGTTACATTCATGACTCTTTTTCTGTCTCCCTGGAGAAAAGAAGTGTTTGACTATCTCATATAGACTTAGAATTATGGAATTGTTTAGGTTGGCAAAGACCTCTGAGGTCATCAAGTCCAACTGTTTATCCAACACTGCCAAGTTCACCACTAAATCATATCCCCAAGTGCCACACCTAGACTTCTTTAGAGTACCTGCAGGGACGGTAACTCCACCACTGTTCTGGGCAGCGTGTTCCAGTGCATGTTGGACAGGAAAACTGAAGAACTGTGCGTTGAAGATTTGT